>NC_044355.1:30283687-30925683 GCF_007364275.1 Archocentrus centrarchus | reverse complement strand
AGAAAATGTATTTGATATGTTCTGTTCTGCGCTAGGATCAATGCTATTTACGTTATACATGCTTCCATTAGGAAGTATTATTAGACAGCATAACATACATTTTGATTGTTATGCAGAGGACACAAAGCTCTATCTATCCATGAAGCCAAGTGACACACATCAATTAGTTAAACTGCAGGAATGTCTTAAAGACATTAAGGCCTGGATGACCTCTAATTTCCTGCTTCTACATTCAGATAAAACAGGTGACCGTATTGGAAGAGGCTGAAAGACGGATTGTCGAGGTGGAGACGGTGGCAGCCAATTCCAAGACATCGATTGCTAATATGGAGAAACAACTTAAAAGTAAGCTAGAGCGCATTGATGATTTGGATAATCGGGGCCACAGGTGCAATGTACGAATAATCGGTGTCCCGGAGGGCATAGAGGGATCTGATCCTGTGAAGGTTTTTGAAAAATGGGTTCCTGAACACCTGCAGATGGAGACAACTACGGGCTGTCTGAAATTAGACAGGGCTCATAGATCACTAATGCCAACCAGCATCCGAGACCCCTCATCATAAAGTTTCATAACTTCACAGACAAATGTCGAGTGATTGGATCCCACCAGCTGGATCAGGAAAACCCCGCACAGGTGAATTCGAGGATTTCCTTCTTCGCCGATTACTCTGCTGAGGTAGTGCGGAGGTGCAAAGCATTTGACGGTCTGAAATCCCGACTAAGGAAAATGAATGTGGATTATTCTCTAATGTACCCAGCAACTTTACGGGTAAAAGTGGATGGGAAACAGGAGATTTGATTCACCAGGGGAAGCCGCTTCCTTTATTTGCTCTCTGGAACGAAGCACCGGCGCCGCCGTCACTGGGTGACTGTGGAGCTTATCGGAGGATCGCTGTGTTTATTAAGAAGGTTATAAAAGTTTTTTCTTTCCTCTTTACTGATTACACAATGTAATGTTAATTATTTTGCACCTTACCTTATGGAGCATTTTTATGTCTCCGTGAGCAACCTCGAAAATATGCCCTTTGAATCTAGGTTGGACTGTCAGGAAGCAGGGAACCACAGTCCCAGTGACGTTTCTGTCCATCTACTCACATATTGTTTTGGGACAGGGGCTGTTTTTGGTGAGGTTTTGGGGCATGCAACCTCAAAAGGGAACAAGTTTGAAATCTCCTGTAAGTACGTTGGTGGAGATACTCTCCTAAGAAGTTTTATTTGTTTTTGTGATTACCATGAAAATTTTACTGCTTCATGTGTTTGCTGGTTTAGCAATTCATGTTTGGGTTTATGTTCTTTTAAGCTCAGACTCAATGCAGGGAGTGTTTTAAGGGATAAATGTGTGAGCAAATTGAATGTAAGCAGGATATATGACATCTAATAGACTTCGCTTTGTACCTGGAATGTGAAGGGGATTAATAACCCTGTTAAGAGGCGTAAAGTACTTACTTTTTTAGAAGAGAGTGTGTTGACATAGCCATGCTACAAGAAATGCATTTGACGGATGTCAAGCATTCAAAGTTAGAACGAGGTGGCTTCAAACAGGTGGCGTTTTCCTCGTTTACTTTAAACAGTAGAGGGGTAACAATTTTGGTAAGAAGGGGCCTGCCATTCATGGTGTCAGATTGTATTAAGGAAAACAGAGGTCGATATGTACGAGGAATGGTAGTTTCCATGCCTAATGTCTACTACCCTCCTGCCCACCTCTTGGATTTTGTTACAAAGGTTTTTCAAAAATTTGTAGAGATCCAATCTGACATTGCTATAATGGGTGGAGATTTCAATTGCATATTGGACCCACAGATGGATAGACTCCCACACAAAATAATGCCTCTTTCTAACCAAGCTAAATCACTGATGGCTGTATGTTAATACTCGGGGTTTGTGGACGTTTGGAGGAAATTGCACCCCACAGGCAGGGACTATACAGTACATTTTTTCTGCACCCCATTCATGTCATACCAGAATAGACTATTTTCTCTTGCCAGCCCATTCTCTTAACTTAGTTTTGTCCTGCTCAATTGGTAGTATTCTTATTTCTGACCACGCATGTGTGACACTTGACATTTCTCTTAAAGGAACTGGGGGTAGAGTCAGACAATGGAGACTAAATAACACTATCTTAAAGTATCATACATTTACGTGCTATCTTAAATATCATCTGACAACCTTTCTTAACGTTAATTTTGAATCTACAAATGATGCTTGCCTACTGTGGGAAACTAGTAAGGCATATGTCAGGGTTATGATAATTTTCTCGGCCAATATAAGGGAGCAAAAGCTAAGAAAGCAACAAGAACTTAGCAATGAACTCAAAGCGAAAGAGAAAGCATATATCGAGTGCCCGTCCACTGGGCTGTTAAAGGAAATTTCTGCAGTTAAGTCTGTTCTTAACAGCCTACTCACACAACAAGAGGAGACTAAACTTAAATTTGTCAGACAGAGATTTTATGAACATGGTGATAAATGGATAAGTGGACCCACTGTTGAATATGTTTTATGACTCATTCAAACAAAATAGCCTGCCTCAAACACTAAGAGAAGCAAATATCTCCCTCATTTTAAAAAAGGGTAAGAACTCAGAGCTCTGTTCTTCATATAGACCTATAGCATTGCTCAATGTAGACAGAAAGATACTCTCGAACGTGTTAGCTACCCATCTCGAAAAACTTCTCCCATGCATTGTTAGAGGCTGTGATTCTGACAACAATACCAGGCGCCTCCTAAATGTTATCCAGGCTTTTCAGCACCATGGTACTGATGGTTTAGTGCTTTCTTTAGATGCCGAAAAGGCATTTGATAGGGTAGAATGGGATTATCTTTTCTATTCCCTAAATAAATTTGGTCTCGGTGATAACTTTGTTCAGTGGATTAAGGTACCATACGACCACCCTTATTTCTGTGTCTTGACAAATGGAGTGCAATCAGAGGCTTTCCCTTTGCATCGTGGAACACGACAGGGTTGTCCATTGTCACCGCTTTTGTTCACTCTTGTGATCGAGCCTTTGGCAGAGGCAATAAGGGCTATGCCCTCTATTCATGGCCTGGTTAATGGAGACAATCATCATAAGATATGCCTATATGCGGATGACATTTTATTATTCATTTTGAATCCTCAAATATCTCTCCCAGCACTGATAAAGGTTATTGACTCATTTAGTAGATTTTCAGGATATAAGGTGAATGTGAGTAAATCAGAGGCCATGCTGCTAGGGAGCCTTAAGTCAGAGCCTGTAATCTGGCCCCCATTCACTTTCAGATGGTCGCCAGCAGGCTTCGAATATCTGGGCATTTTCTTTACCCCGAGATTTAACGAGATGTGTAAAACAAACTTTTGTTGATTTGGATAGGTGGAACTCCTTACCAATATCATAGCTTGGTTGTATATCGCTGAATAAGATGAATATATTGCCTCGTCTATTATATTCTATTGGGATGAACCCAATAGTGTTCTCACACAAGGAGATTAAAATCATTAATGACTGGCTGAGCTCTTTCTTATGGAGTAGATGCAGACCCAAACTCAATTTTGCAGCTGCCAGGCTGTGAGGGTGGTCTGGATTTTCCAAATATCAGAGTGTATAAGCTGTGCAGCCACCTTAAATATCTACATGACTGGATTACAGACAGTTCACACTCTATCTAGTTGGATATTGAAACTTCTCTTACAAGGTATAATTTGAGATGTTTGCTGTTTTTCAATAGGATCAGTGATGTGAGGCTGAGTACCAGCAATCCTGTTATACTTAACGCAGTTAAAGCCTGGCATTTGGTACGTCGTCTGGAAGGGAGATCTAAGATCACGTCACTCTTCACCCCTATAAAGAACAATCTTGATTTTCAGCCTGGCTTGACTGATAGGGGTTTCAATGTATGGAGGGATAGAGGGATTGTAATGCTGAAAGATGTTTTTTCTGACAGCACACTGATGTCATTTGCACAACTGTCCATGAAACATAATCTCCCCAGACAAGACCTCTTTCGCTGCTTGCAACTAAGACATTATGTTCAGCACAGTACAACTTTGACAGAAAATTTGGTGGTCTCATCAGTTGAACGATCATTGTTTCTGGGAAACAGAAAGATGTCTATAAGCATATTATAAAAAGTATTATCCCCTGTTTCTATGGCCCCTTTACAGACATTGAAGGACACTTGGGAGTGTGGACTTTCAGTTCTAATTGACAATGTGAATTGGTGTAAGATTTGGAAATATGCTAAATTCATTTCTGTATGTAATAGAATAAGATCTATACAGCTCAAAATTCTTCATAGGATGCATATTTCACCTAACTGCAGACTTAATTCAGTCCTGATCTGTCTCCCGTATATCTTAAGTGTAAAACAGAAATTGGGACTTTGACACATTGTTTCTGTCTGTGCCTTCAGTTGCAAAATACTGGTCTGATATAATTTATGAAATACAGAAAATATTGGGAATATGTATACAAATGAACCCTCTGACCTTTCTATTAGGGTTGCCTGATAAAAATGTGACCTCGAAGGATAAAAAAAGACTGTATTGCATACTCACGTTTGCTGCAAGGAAAACTATTCTGATGCAATGGACTAGTGCAAAAGGACCTACTGTTAAAGGCTGGCAAAGGATACTGCAGGACTTAATGCCTTTGGAATATTTGACATGCGTCTTACACTCCAAGATAGACTATTTCTTTAAGGTTTGGGAACCATATCTGGACTATGTCAAACCTGAAATCTCAGTCATCGTGCTTCAGGGTCTTGCGTAAATTAATGTGCTGCTGCTGTTATTTATTTATTTACTTCTTTTCTCTCTCTCTCTCTCTTTCTCCCGTGTATTGTATGACACATTGGGTCTGAGCTGTTATGCGGTCGTTCAAATTGTGTTGTGTGGTAAGTTTTAAAAATCCAATTAAAAAAAAAAAAAAAAGACTAGGGTTAAAACTTTCCTTTAGGGCTGGATCAGGTGACCCTGAACCCTCTGTTAGTTAATAGGCCTAGGCTGTGCTTTCCATGGTGCACTAAGTATTCTTCACGCACCTCTTTTCACTCTCTCTCTGTTTATACACCCTTCCTCATTTAATCATTAGTTATTAATAATCTCTGTCTCTCTTCCACAGCTTGTCCTTTAACCTGTCCCCCTCCCCTCACCCCCAGTGAGTCAGATGGCCCTTCCTGAGCCTGGTTCTGTTGAAGGTTTCTTCCTGTTAAAATTTAGTTTTTCCTTCCCACTGTTGCCAAGTGCTTGCTCATAGGGGGTCATGTGATTGTTTGGGGTTTTCTCTTTAGACACAAGCTTAAAAACTTGAACAATAGTGAAGGAATAAAAACCACAGAGAGATTAATGGTTTTCAGAAACTATGTTAGAAACTATGTTATTTCCAGGTACTGCAGGGAAGAAATGAACCCCTCTGTCTTTACACAAAGCCTTTAAAATCAGACGATGATTAAACCAGCTGCTGAACATCCAAGTGAGAACAACAGAAGTAATAAAAGTGATAGAAATGATGAGGGACGGAAAGTGGATGCAGGAAAAGCTGGAAAAGTGGTGAAAGAACAAGAAAACAAAGTGGAAAGAAAAAAGAGATGAAGGGTAACAATAAAGCAAAGTTGTGATGGTGATGATATATCAGGTTCAACTGGGGATTACCATAATTTTATGACCACCTTGGGCATGTGCTAAACACATACTGTACAGTAATCGATACATCCAAAAATAGGGAAATTGAAGGCAGAAAATGCTGAGGAGGCAAATATTGAAGAAGCCTAGTGCTTGTCAAACTATATAATGAAAATGACAATGGTGGTAATATTGGTTAAACCATGGTACAAGTTTACAAATACTAGCCTCAGTGCTATCCTTTTTTGTTTGTTTTTCCTTTTTGGATCACAAATATTAGCTCAAAATGAAAATCTCTGAAAAATGTAAATGAATGTCAATCAATGTATATTTTGTGAGGGTATGAAATGGCTTGAAGAATGGTCAAGCACTTTGACGCTTGCTTTTGTGAGTTCTGGATTTTTTCATTTACATTTTTACTTTCTTCACTGCCAAGCAACTTTATCTCTTAACTTAGTTTAGCTACATGTTAAATAGAAACATTTGTTTTTTTAGAAACTAGAAGACACATTTCAACTGAAGTGTCTTATAGTTTTCTGTCAAAATCATTTCCATTTGGGTTTTTCTAACAGGCAAAATTTCTACAGTAAGGGATGGATGTTTGCCAATTGTCTAGTGAATGTTACCTTCTGAAATGTAAGCCATCAGAATTGCATATTCTAATTGCCTAGGTTTAGGGTTGGGGTTAGAGACGTCAAAGTCACTGGTGTTAAAAGGTAGTGTTAGCATTAGGTTCACGCCTACTCCTTTATGCATAATTTTTGCCTAATAGGCATATTCACAATTCATTCACCAAAGTGCAATACTCACTCATCTTCATGTTTATATGTATATACTTATCCATTTATTTTATTTTTTTATACATTATATTTTATTTTATATTTTTAGAAAGTATGACTTTATACAGCATGGCACTGAACAGGAGCGGCTCTCCAATCTCATTGTACATTCCATATAATGAAAAATAAAGGCATTCTATTCTATTCTATATCCAAATAATAATAATAACTTTAATTGTATTACACTTTTCAAAATACAGAGTTGCAAGAGTTACAGTTGAGGTAGTTGCAGGATGCTGCCTCACTGAGTCTCTGTTTTAACAAGAGTCGAAAGGACTTAAAACTACATGCCAGTTTTTAAATTGTATTGATAGGCCAAGTAAACCCAGAGTTATGATCAATAATTTATGCCATGTTTTCTCCTCTATAATGTCCTCACATTCAATGCACATTTCGTGCAGGGAAAAACAGCAAAAATGGGATGTCTGTGAGAAGGAAGTGCTTGTGAAGAAAAAAACAACAAATAATAATAAAAAAAAATTACGACATCTCCTTTCCTATTGTTGAAAAAGTGCACCACATCAACCAATCAGAAAACTATATGCAACATGTGGCATTTGGTTGCTGAGGATCAGGTGAAAAGGTGGTGAAAGACAGACAATATTGATGGCAGGTTTTAACTGTGATGGGCCCCTCAGTCAGTTTTTAAGGTGAACTATGAAGGTAAAATCAAAAGTAGTTAAAAATGGCCAATTATACCCTAGACTACAGAGGGTTATAAGGCAGAAGTCTCCATCAAGCCGATGCTGGAATGTTGTTCTACTGAAGGTATCCAGTCCAGGTTAGTAAAAGCTATTTTTGCAAATTTCCTTCTTGTGGATGGTTTACTCATCACCGCGCTTGTGTCCAGACCTTCAGGGACTTAACATAATCAAGGGAGAAAATTAAAGTGTGTACTAAAAGTTCCAGATGACTGACTGACAGTAAAGGTTTGAAATTTGCTATATTGCTGAGGTGAAGGAAACAAAACTGGATGAGCTTTGAATTGTGAAATTCAAAATTCAGATGTTGGTTAAAGATGATACCAAAGTTCTTAGCAGATGATTTGATGTTATCGGTGAGAAGAAATTTGAATACAGTACATCCAAATATTAATGGCAGATAAGCATTCACTGAAGCAGAAGAGACTGTTGAGGTTATTGGACTTAACAGAGAAGTACAGCTATGTGTCATCTGCATAGCAGTGAGAGCAGATTTTATTAAAATTATCTTTACATGCAATTTTTTTAAAATTATTTAATCATAAATCTGAGCATTTTATGGCATATAGTGTTTTGGAAAATTTACCAAAAGGTAAATAAATTATTCAGTTCAGTTTAATTTATATATCGCCAAATCACAACTGTTGTCTCAAGGTGCGAAATCAGTAAATAATAAAGTGTTTACACTTTATTGTGGTTAAGTTTTCAAAGACAGTCATCATTTGTTTCTACGCATGGTCAGAGGCATTTCTAGATTTGCTTGTAGCGTATGGGCACATTCAGTTATAAAAATATTGAACACTGATTTGTACATGAAGCATTCATGTGCATGGTTTACACACAGATTTGTGCAATGTTTTTGAGTGAAGTCCAGTGTAATTTGCGAAGATCACAGTCCATGAAGACTCCTGCCTCACCTCATCTGTCAGCCTGTCTATCGCCATTGTAAACAAGAAGCTGCTCAAATCCATTTCCATAAGGAAGGGTGTGTAATAGAAATCAGTGGCGGAAGTACAATTTACATATAGATTTTAATTTTTTACATATAGATTTTAATTTACATATAGATTTTAACTGTAACAAGACATAAAAGGGACTGTTCAGTGACCAGGAGTACCAGGACCAAAGACTAGGACTACGGCAATAAAAGTGAGGACTAAAACTACTGACTAGATAATCGACCTCTGTGGGAGTAGACCTAATAAGTTCTGTCTTTGCAAACCAGAACATTTCAGTATCAAATCATGACCTATTGAAGGCAGTGGATAAAAAAAATAAACTCTCTCTTGCTCCTTCCTCCAAATTCACATGTATGTAGACAATATATTGTGATCTTGCTAGAAATATTGCAATACAACCCATAGGCAGTAGTGAACAACAGCACCTTGCTGCTGAATGGGATGGACTGGTGCTGTAAACTTCTCTTAATTAGCTCATAACGCTTATCATGTGCCTTAAAGCAGATTTCACCTAGGCTTTTGGGGGTATAATTATTCCACCATGTACTCAGTTTTACACTTGTTTTACACAGTGGATTGAGACTGTGGCTGCACAGGTCTGGGACCTTCTCCACAAAGCTGAAAACTTTGATTGATGTACTGTTGGTTCAGTGGACTTCAGTGGCTATTAAGTCTGTTAGTGCCATCAGTTACAGCTGGCAGGAGGGCTGGGAAGGTCAAATGTAATGGTCTTGTCAGTGGCGAGAGAGAGCCCATAATGCTTAGACAGAGTAATGACGCACATAAACAAACAAACAAACAAACATGCACACATAGGATATATGTTGCATTTTGAACCAGGTGACACCCCCCCCCCCCCCCCCCCATCAAATATTCATATAGAAATTACTGTCAGAACTAAAGTAAAGGACTAAGCAGGATTGTTTTATCTGCTGTGTAATGAAACAATATACTAGGTTTATGTCACTGAAAGTCAGCTAGAACAGTGGGTCTCAGTCAAATATACAGGGGAGTTGAAGCATTGAGGATGTAGAATGTACTCAGGCAAGAGTTATAATTTTTACCTTAAACTGTATAGAAGCAGGTTATGGTAATTAGATTGCTTTGTTTTCTACACTTTTCCCAACACAAGTACTTCATAATGTACTCAACCACAAGAGTAAAAATAACAATTATTGCCAGAACCAGAATGAACATTCAACACACTCCCAGATTATCACTAATAGGCTTAAGATCTAAGTCACAGACCATGACATGATGTCTTGCAGCCATACAGGGAAAGCATTCATGAAGCAGAAGCAGAAACACATTTATCCAATTAGAATGTTTAAATAGAGCTACAGATATATAAATAGAACAGCCATAATAATGACTTTTAAAGAAAGAAGGAAAACTAATTCCGTTTACAGTCTACATAGTACAAAGCAGGATGAAGCTGACAATCACCCTTCTGTATCTTTAGAGGTACAGTAGCTTCTTACTGGGGTGGTACCCACTGTTGTTGTACCCTTGACAGGCAGTTCTTATTTGTACCCTTGTGGTTTGCATTTCACAGAGATGTTAGCATCCATCAAGTTGCCAGTGACCCATTTATGTGTTGCCAATCTGTTGCCATCTACAGTGCTATACCAGAGCCAGGGTTGGACTAACCACATGGGAGAACCATGAGGTTTCCCAGTGGCCTGAGGGTCATTTTAACCTTCCCGGGAACAGTCAACTTGATGAACAAGCAGTTTACGATCCTTGCAGAATTCACACATCACGTGTTACCCTAAACCACAGACTGGGCCAAACTTGCTAAATGGGGCAAATTTAATTTACAAATTAATAAAAAGAAGCTGCTAGTTAATTTCAGTAACCACTAGCATTCCGCCAAGAGCAGCAAATATGCAGCTCAAAAAGGAGGGAACAAGTAATGTACTAACATAATATAGTAAGTCCATGTAGTAAGTAAATATCTGGTTATACATCATGTTTATAAGATTTGTAGAGCACAGTGCAATAACTTGATTTTTATCTGCATTTAGAAGCAGGAAATTAGAGGTCATCCAGGTCTTAAAGACATCCCTGCAGTTTAACTAATTGGTTTGTTTCATCTGGCTTTGTGGATATATAAAGCAGGTATCATCTGCATAGTAATGAAAATGTACGCAATTCTTTCCAATAACACTGGCTAATGGAAGCATGTAAAATGTAAACAGAATTGGTCCTAGCACAGAACCCTGTGGAACACCATAATGAATTAACCTTAGTGGGTGAAGAAGACTACCCATTTACAGGAACAAATTGGAGTCTATTAGATAAATATGATTCAAACCACTGCAATGCAGTAACCTAGGACATGCTCTAATCTAATACTACAGTAACAAATGCTGCACTGAGGTCTAGCAGGACTGGCATAGAGATGAGACCACTGTCAGAAGTCATAAGATCATTTGTAACCTTCGCTAATGCAATTCTGTCCTGTGATCAATGAGTGAAACCCTTCAAATAATCAATTCCTCTGCAGATTATCAGTTATCTGTTTTGCAGCTACTAATAATACTAATAAATTTTGAGATAAAAGGAAGGTTGGGTATTGGCCTATAATTAACTATAGCAAGGCAGCTGGGTCAAGTTATGGCTTTTTAAGTAATGGTGTAATAACTGCCACCTCAAAAGCCTGTGGTACAAAGCCATTAATAAAGATAGATTCATCATATTTAAGACTGAAGAATTGATTAATGTTAGGACTTATTGTAGGAGTGGGGTCTAATAGAGATGCTGATGGCTTGGAGGAAATTACTCTTGAAGTTATGTCAGAGAGGTCAATTGGAGAGGAAAACTCTAAATAACAGTAGTACTGAAAGTACCTGTACATAATGATACAGCTGTGAGATGGTTATGAATATTTTTTTCTCTAATGGTTAAAATTTTATTTGTGAAGAAATTCATGAAGTCACTAATTAATGTTACAGGAATACTCGGTTCAACAGAGCTTTGACTCTGTCATCCTGGCTACAGGGCTGAAAAGAAACCTGGGGTTGTTCTTATTTTCATCAATAGTTTCACCAAGATCCCTAACACCACTGAAATGCAGTCCCAAACTTTGAGACATTTTATAGATTCATCTAAAGAAATGGTAACAAATTATGTGTTGGACTGATACTAAAGAACAAATTTTAGATGGCACTTTATTACTGAGTTGTCTGTTAATTGTGTATACAACATTGGTTGATGTCTGGAGTTCGACACCTTTTTTATGCCTGAATGTTTCATTCATAGAAATTATAAATAATAAATTATTATTATGTCTGGTACAGGGACTGAAACTAAAAAAAAAAAAAAAGAAAAGAAAAAATGAGCCAATGTCCAAAGAAAAGCCTGGAGAACTACTGGTCAAAATTGCTTTTTACAAATGTCAAGAAAGTCTAGCTCATCAGAAGCAAAATATTAAGAAATGAAGGGTGGCTCAGGACTTTTACACAGTACTGCATATAATAAGATGTTATATAAAAGAGAGTACATAGTAAGTCTTGAAGAAATCCTACTTGAATTAATGCTGAAACTAGGTTCTTCAGTGTAGTATTTATTAACCTGCTGGGCAACCTGCTTAATTCTACAGTTTTCTGTTTGGTTGTTTGTTTGCTTTTTTCCAAGGTAAGTATTGTAACGTTCCGTTATGTCACCCAAGCACCAGGCAGAGGTTTCGTTACTAACACCATTTAATCAGGCCGGACACACACAGAACAGCTCTCGCCGGATACAGCCAACTCTAACTCACACAAGAAAAAAAGAGACCTCCCTCCCAAGAGCGACCCCCCACATCTCCTTCCGGTTCAACCCCAAAACAACCTAACTTAAAGAGAACAATAACTGTGACACACATTTAGCAATAATGTCCATCATGGATCATTACACTGCTCCCCCAACAAAAAGGTCCTCGTCCTCGAGGGAAAAACACAGTCTCTGAGGCGGGGAGGCAGTTGACGTCGCCTCCTTGGCTTCCGAGGGGTGGCATGAACTACAGGAAACTGAGGGGGAGAACAAGGGGATGGGGAGGGAGCCATGTCCAGCTGGGAGTCCAGCTGAGCTGGAGTGTGGGGGATTTGCACGCATCCCTCAGAGAAAGGGGAAGGAGAACGACCCTTATAAGGGGCCATCCTGTCTCTGTGCAGGACCACTTTCCTGCCTCTAGGTGGTAACTGTACTCTATAAACCACTTCCCCAACTCGTTCCAGGACACTGCAGGGTCCAACCCAGTTGCTGTCCAGTTTAGGACACCGTCCTTTTTTTCTCTTCGGGCTGTAGACCCACACCAGCTCTCCAGCACGGAAGTGCCTCCCTTTAGTAGTCAGGTCGTAGTTTCTCTTTTGCCGCAGTCCCGCCTTTGCCAGCTGGTCCCGAGCATAGGAATGCGCCGACTCCAGTCGGTCCTGCAGCTTCCTGGCATAGCTTTGACCCGGTGGCGCATCCGGAGCATCAGGAGGTTTCCCAAAAGCCAGTTCAGCAGGGGTCCTTAGTTCTCTCCCTAACATGAGCAGGGCGGGTGTGCACTGGGTGGAGTCCTGGACGGCCGACCTGTAGGCCATTAGGATGAGTGGGAGGTGAGTGTCCCAGTCACGCTGGTGTTCTGACGTGATGATGGCTAACTGCTGGGCCAGTGTCCTATTAAACCTTTCCACCAGGCCATCACTCTGGGGGTGGAGTGGCGTGGTGCGGGTCTTCTGAATTCCAAGGCGTTCGCACATGGCAGCAAACACCCTGGACTCAAAGTTACGGCCTTGGTCACTGTGAAGAACCCCTGCCGTTCCAAATCTGCTGAGCATTCCCTCCACTAATGTGTCAGCCACTGTCTCCGCCTCCTGGTCCGGGATGGCGTATGCTTCCGGCCATTTGGTAAAATAGTCCATAGCAGCAACCACATAGCGGTTTCCCCTATCAGTCCGGGGAAATGGCCCCATGATGTCCACAGCCACTCGCTCCATCGGTGCACCTGCCGGTTGCTGTTGAAGTTGAGCACGGGGCTGGTCCAGCGGACCTTTGTGGGCGGCACAGGAGTCACAGCTTCGGCAGAAGCCCTCCACATCTCTACGCTGCTGGCCCCAATAGTAACCCTGGCGCAGGCGGCGAAGGGTCTTTGACACGCCAAAGTGGCCAGCGCCTCTACTCCCATGGCAGGCTTCCAGCACCGCTGGCCTTAGCGACTTGGGTACCACAACTTGCCACCTTTCCTCACCTGTAGCAGGATCTTTCCAGCCGCGCTGCAGCACTCCCTTGTCCAACCTTAGAGCATTGAACTTGGCCCACAGCCCTTTGGTGGCGATAGAGAGCCCGGTAACCTCATCCCAGTTAGGTCGCTGCTCGTTCTCAAGCCATCGTAGTACTGGTAGCAGGTCGGTGTCTTGCTCCTGCTGGGCCCTCCATTCTGCCATGTCCACCACTAGGAGTGCCCTGCAGGAGAGCTGTGCAGGATTATCTGTTGCTGTGAGTTCCCTCTCCTTCTCCTCCCGCTTCCCACAATAGCGGCAGCCTGTCGCGGCACATGGGCGGCGGGATAGTGCATCCGCATTGGAGTGGTGTGCCCCTGCTCTGTGCTCCACAGTGAAATTAAAGGCCTGGAGCTCCTCCAGCCAACGAGCCACCTGCCCCTCTGGTTCTCTGAAAGACATAAGCCACTGGAGGGCGGCATGATCAGTCCTGATGATAAAAGGCGTGCCACATAGGTAGTACTTAAAGTGTCTCACTGCCATCACCACAGCCAGGAGCTCTCGCCGTGTGACACAATAGCGTCGCTCACTCTTATTCAGGACCCGGCTGAAGTATGCCACCACCTTCTCACCTTCAGGTCCGACCTGCGACAGCACGGCTCCCAGTCCCACACTACTTGCATCTGTGTCCAGGACAAATGGTAGTGCGGGGTCAGGTGGGGCAAGGATCGGAGTCTCCGTCAGGGATCTGCGCAGGGTGTCGAATGCCTGCTGACAGTCTTGGGTCCAGCTGAAGTCGTGATCCTTCTGCAGCAGGCGAAAGAGTGGTGCAGCTATGGAGGAGAAGCCTTTTACAAACCTCCTGTAATATGACGCCAGTCCCAGGAAGCTTTTTAGTTGCACCTGGTCTGCGGGAGTGGGCCAGTCCCTAATGGTCTGCACTTTTTCCTCCAAAGTGCTGATGCCCTCCCGACCCAACTTGTGACCAAGGAACTCCACCTCCCTCCTCATGAAGTGACACTTGTCCGGGTGCAGCTTAAGGCCTGCGGCCCTTACTCTCTCCATTACCTGTCTCAGGGTATCCATGGTGGTTTCAAAAGAGGTCCCATGCACCAGGAGGTCGTCCAGGTAGACCAGACACTGCTGTCTTGGGACGCCAGCCAGCACACCGTCCATAAGTCTCTCAAAGGTGGCTGGGGCGTTGCACAGGCCAAAGCTCAGGACTCTGAACTGCCACAGTCCCCTGTTCGTGCAAAAGGCCGTCTTTGGTCTAGAATCTGGGGACAGAGGCACCTGCCAGTAACCACTTCGCAGGTCCAGGGTGGAGAACCAGGAAGACCCTGCCACCAGGTCGAGAGACTCATCGATTCTGGGAAGGGGATAAGAGTCCTTTTTAGTAACTTTATTAAGTGGCCTGTAGTCCACGCAGAAGCGCATTCGTGGACTGTTCTTCTTGGGCACCATCACCACAGCAGATGCCCAGGGACTTTCAGATGGCTCTATGATGCCCATCTTTAGCATCTCACGCAGTTCTTGGTCAGCCGCCTCCTGATGAGCGAGAGGAAGGCGACGAGGACGCATTTTAACAGGACGAGCATCCCCAGTGTCAATAACGTGTTCCACCAAGTGTGTCAGGCCTACATCACACTCTGTGAGGGCAAAAATGTCTTTAAAGTCCAAGAGCACCTGCCATAGACTTCCTTGCTGCTGCTGAGTCAGGCCCTCACAGTTCCTGGACCAGACGTTTCTCACTGCTGACAGCCTCTCCTCTTCATCAGTTCGCTGTTCAACTAGTGGTAATACAGGGGACTCCGAGGTGCAAGCCGCTATTACAGCAGGGGATGGGTTTAAAGGTGGGGGTTTAAGCTGCACCCTCTCTCCTCCCGGGAGTAACAGACAGCCTTCCCCGAGGTCCAGCACACCATCAATGGCTCGTAAAAAGTCCAGCCCCAGGATGCAGGCATCCTGGACGTCAGCCACCCAGGCAGCAAAAGGCATGGTTAGGTCTCCAACCTTAAACTGAAACATCCCCCTCCCTTTTATGGGGGCCAGGTCACCAGTCACTGTCTTAAGCTGCACATTGGTTGTTTGCATGGCAGTCCCAGCTGGAATGATGTCAGGTCGGACCAGTGTTGTGTTGGACCCTGTGTCGAGGAGTGCTGTGCAGGATACCCCATCAACCACCACCGGAATGTGGCAAAAGTCACCAACTTGGGTCCAGCCTACAGTAATGACCATGCCAGGTGACAATGTGGGTGGTGTGGGGGTGTTGGTCACGACGGCCCGTGTACTCCCACCTACACGGGCCCCTGACCGTTTCCCTGCGCCGCTGCAAACCTGGGGCACTGCCTGATGAGATGTCCAGCTTGTCCACATCCCCAGCAGCTTTGTGGTCGGCGGCGTGTGCCAGCACGGGGAGAAGGTGACTGAAGAGCAGCCGCCTGGGTCATGCTGTGTGGTCCCCCCTGCCTCTCCGTCCGCTCAGCAGGCGCAGATGTTGCTCTGACCACTGGTGAATCCTCAGCCCCTCCAGGAGGTCCTGTCAGCATCTCCCTCTCCAACGCCAACTCCAGAGCTGCACTGAGTGTGGTTGGACGAGCAAGCTGTGTCTGAATACGGAGCTCTTTGGGACTGAGGGCCTGTAGGAACTGATCACGGGCGAGCTCTGTCTGCACTGCAAGGGGCATGTTGTCATAGGCCCGCCTGCAGAGGCACTCAATGTCATGGGCCAGGATACGCAGCGGTTCTCCAGGCAGTCTCCGTCTGTTGTGAAACTCTGACCTCAGTAGCACAGGCTGGTTATACTGCCCAAACCGTCTCTGGAGTGCCCCAACTAGAGCAGTATAGTCTCCCCTCTCTCTTTCACTCAGCAGCAGCAGGCATGCTGCTGCATCCTCACACAGGCACAGAGCTAATTGCAATGCTTTATGTTCGACAGACCAGCCAGCTGCAGCAGCTAATAGTTCAAACTGAGCAATAAACACTTCCCACGGCGTCTTACCGCTGAACTTGGGTGTCTTTATGTTTACCGTAGCCGGCTGTGCATGGGCGCTGCCATCATTGTTTACATCACATGACCTCCGCTCCGTCCCGCCGAGATGGCGATCATGGCGCGAACGGCCCTCCAGCCGAGACAAACCTGGGGAGAACCCAGCCTCAGCAGCCAGCTGGAGCGCCGCTTCCCTCACGCTGCGAGCGGGTCGGATATCCATCTCCTGCTCCTCCTTCTTAACAGTGTTCCTCCGCATAATCGGGAGTTGTGTCCCTGAGCCGTGAGCAGAGCCGCTGGTAATAGATCCAGGCGTGGTAGTTCGTAGTTTAAGCTTCTGACACCAGTGTAACATTCCGTTATGTCACCCAAGCACCAGGCAGAGGTTTCGTTACTAACACCATTTAATCAGGCCGGACACACACAGAACAGCTCTCGCCGGATACAGCCAACTCTAACTCACACAAGAAAAAAAGAGACCTCCCTCCCAAGAGCGACCCCCCACATCTCCTTCCGGTTCAACCCCAAAACAACCTAACTTAAAGAGAACAATAACTGTGACACACATTTAGCAATAATGTCCATCATGGATCATTACAGTATTAATTAGCTGGTAGAAAACCTACTGTTCATCCCTAATGGGAACCCAAAGCAGCACAGTGTCAATGATTTAAGTTGATTTTGGAGCGAAGAGTCATCACATGTGATCACGCCCATTTCAGTGACAAAGAGTGGTGGTATCTGTACCATAAAAATCAAAATGCACAAATTTATTGTTTTGACAAATTATCTGCCTTTAAAATTATTATGAATGTCTTTGTTTTCCATTTGTATGAATAATTTAAACTGAGAAAATTAAAGCATTTATAAACGAGGCTCATTGCTGAGGGAAATGCTGCTCTCAGAAATGTAATGGACCATTATATGCACTGATTTAGTTTACAGAGGTCTGATCCAACTCCATTTGGGGGAAAAAAAATGGTTCAAACAAAAGCAAATAAGCTGCCAAAACAGCTGGAGAAAATTGTGAAACTAGGCCAGGTGTTTTATCGGTCTGTGATATTTATATGGGAGGTGGTATGTGTCAAAGTAAGATCCACATTAATTCACAATGTTTCCCAGTAGAACATAGCAGTGTAATAAGATGATCAGTGCTATTCAGCTGCCAGCAGTTCTAATGTTTGTTTGTTTGTGTGCTTGGCCAGCATGTTGGAACAGCGATTAAAGTTTTGGTTTTCATTGATACTGGTATATCAAGACTGGTGCTGGGATATTTAGTCAAAAAAAAGTAATAGCATTAAAAAATAAATGAAAATTGATATCATGTTAAACATGATTGGAGACTCACTTTGCAGTTTATTCCAGCTTTCTTAGAATAAATAATTTTAAATTGCTGCTATACTGCAGCTCCAGCCTATTTAAACACCTTTTATGGCTTTAAAGCACTCACTTTTCTATCACTGCAGCTGGTTCCCTCACTCACTGGGAGAGACGCACTTCATACAACAAACCTACTAATTTAGGCTGAGTCACTCACGCAGGTGCAGTTAAACCATTGTTACTTTGTAGAGGGCTTAATTCTTAATTAAATTACTGATTTGTTTTCTGCTCTTCACATGCCTCCTCCACTTCTCTCTGCTGTGTTAAACTGCCACTGCGCCTTGACCTGCAGGTGTGCCTACACCTGCAGGTTTGAGGCTGGGCAGATTGAATCACTGCAGTTTGATATTCTGTTTAAGCCTCAAGATATCTGTTATACCAACTGAATACTAAATACATCACTGACATAAATTTGTACTGGTTAGCCAGCTAATTGCTTTAATCAGCCTTTGTCCAACATCTGCTTTCATACATGATCCCTGGGGCTGATTTCGAAAAGCAAATCTATCAAACAAACACTGGAACCCAGTTTGTCTCCTCCATCTTCAAGTGTGTCGAACATGGAATGTGGGCCACAAATTAACATCTGCCTATCATCCTCAGACCAATCTCATTGAAAGAGTAAACCACACCTTAAAAATAATGATAACCTGTTATGTTGGAACCAGATATAAACAGTGGGACAAATTCCTTCCTGAGTTCCAGTTTGCTCTAAATTCAGCTGTCCATGAGTCCACTGGGACTTCCCCTGCAGAGCTGAATCTTTAATGTGAGAGGACCTTGGATGTGTTGCTGCAACCTTGAAATGGTACACCAGACACCCCTGAATATTACAGAATCTCACAGCTGGAGGATCTGTGTAAAATTGTCATGAGAAAGCTGCACTCTGCACTGTCAAAAGCATAACTACAGTAAAAACTATAGTAAAAGCAGATGGGACATGAAGTTCCAAGAACAAGACAGATTTTGGACATGGGCTCATCCCATCTCCAAGGCAGTGAAGAGCCAAGCTAGCTCCCAGATGGCCTATACTGGGTGGTACAGCAGACTGATCCAGAGACGTTTCAGGCAGTTTTAGAGGATTTGAAAGTAGTGCATTTATCTTGGCTTGTTATCCCATGCCTGCACGAGTGGTAGAGCAATAACATTAGCGGTTGAGGGAAATATTTGAAGACGAATATGAATATTACGACTTTGCATTGTCATTTGTGCGTGTAAGCCTCCCATATGTTATGAGGCGAACCACTGAGAAACTGTAATGCTATGTCTCTGAGAGTTTACAAATGTTTTCTACAATTTCACCTGAACCATGGCATGGAGTTCCAGGCAGTGCAGTCCCATACATATCAGTTTGTCTATATCCCTGTCAGAGTTGTTGACAGCACAGGCAGGACCAATGGTGCTGAGTCAGTGAGCTCATTATTTTTTAGCTTCAAATACAGACATTATCATTCATAGAACTTCTTGTCAAAAAGTGAGATGTCACTATGTTTGACAATACAGTGGGATTATTTCTCAAACTACACCTTAATATCTTTGGATAAAAATACATCCTATTCTGGCCTCCCTACACAAGGCAGTCCAGCAGCTCTTGTCTTGACAAGTAGCCCAGCAGGGTTTTGATCAAGCATTTTTAACGCTGCACTCGTCTTCTCAGCCTCCTTCATAACTGCCCACAGCACACTGAGATCTAAGAATAAGCATTATCCCTCATAAGCCTAATAATCTCTTTAGAGAATCTAAAGGCTTGAAACATACTATATTGTAACATGGGTCCCATAAGGCATTTGGAAGTCCCTGCTATAGCCTGTAAAGCCTGATTAAGTGTAAACTTTGCTGTCAGAAAAATTATAATCAGGAATTATGGATACATGAATGAACCAAGCAAAACACTAATGACAAGAAAATGGGCAGTTCCTTGAGATGGGACCTTTTGTAGAGTAGAAAGCACTGTGTGATATTGTTGGATGTCTTATTTGAATAACATTGTAAGAAAAAGCTATTGCATACTGTATGCACGTGCTGGATCTCGTGCATTTAAAGTGAAACTTCTGAATAATGGTGGCGCCACCTTAGAGTAAAAGGCAGCCTGTAAAATCTACCCAATAAATTTCAGGTGACAATTTGCAGTTTGTTTGGGTAGATTGTATTACATATATTTTTAGTAAATAGTTCTTTATATTAAAAGTTATGAAACCCTAAAAGAAATTGGGTGAAGTCTACCTTGTCACTTCTCAGTACAGAACACAAGTAATTACTCATAGGATTTGAGTAATTTTAACTCCACTCCAACTAATAACTGACCAGTTTAACCAATTAACACTCATTATTCAGGGGGGTTAGATTCACCCTAAACATATTTTCATATACAGCAGATGATTATTGTCAGTATTTTTAATCAACAAAATGATGGCTGAAGGGCAGAAGGATTTCTTTCACTCTGTGAAATGTAAAGGTGTTATTCCCACTGTCGCCAAGTGCTTGCTCATAGGGGATTGTTTTTAATTGTTGGGTTTTCTCTGTAATTATTGTAGGGTCTTTACCTTATAATATAAACCGCCTTGGGGTGACTGCTGTGATTTGGTGCTATATAAATAAAACTGAACTGAAATTAATTGAATATTAATTGAATATTAAATTAATTGAATATTAATTGAATATCCCCTTAAATATGGATTTGTAGGCTTTTTTTCCCCTCAGAAAGACACAGTCCTAATGAGGTTATGGACCTTGGTCAACTTTGCTCCATCAAGCTCTAAGAAAGGTTTCAGGTGTTCTTGAGTCTCTTGGGATACTTGAAGTTGAGGGCATAGATCAATCCAATCAGCAGCAAACATGCCTTGGCAAAAGGTGAGACATGAAAGAGGTGCCCATATTAATGTTTTTCCACATTCATTAGGTTGGGCACTATGAATTTCTCTCCCAGGGTTAAACTGACATAGTGGAATTTTGCTGAGATATTAAGTCTTGAGATACTAAGAGGTAGAACAGTCAGATGACATTTAGATGAAATGATCTGAACAAAGATATCGTTCCACATATCAAGCTATGCTTTCTCAGGATTAGCTCTGGTCATCAAAGTTGCTCAAATTAGTTGGTCACACCCACTTCATTTGTAAAATTTTTTCTTACAAATGTGACCAATTTGAATTAGAGGATGAGAGATTTCTATTCTCCTTTCTTGGTCTTTTGTCTTATTACATAATACAGTCCTTAAAAGCCATCCATCCATCCATCCATTCGCTTCCGCACATCCTGTTAAGGGTCGCGGGGGGGCTGGAGCCTATCCCAGCTGTCATAGGGCGAGAGGCAGGGTACACCCTGAACAGGTCGCCAGCCTGTTGCAGGTCCTTAAAAGCCTTTCAGTGAAAATTTTTATTTGACTTATTCGTGCAAGAGAGCTGTATGTAAAATGTGTTTATTAACTGGCAATGAAAAGGAACTGGAAGTGTACATTTTTGGTAATTTCTGACACTGAAAAGTGTAGATAGATAAATAAATGCTAATAACAGAGTAAAACAAGGATGCTTTAAAGTTTTTTTTAAATAGATGAGTTTTAAGAATTTTTGCATAAGGTCATAAAAAAACATGACGTATCTTGTTGGACACTGTTTTTCTCACTTTAGATTCTAATCCATTACATAAAGAACTGTCTTCAGCTAAAAGAAGCAGGAATTCAGTCAATTTAATTTTGCAGCTGAGTGTGTGAGACAGACACAGAGTGATCCAGTCTAGAAAGAAAAAGCAAATTTCCTACTTGCCACAAATGTCCCACAGATAAACCACCATTAAACTCCACATATATTTACTTAAAGTTAGTTTCCATATGCACACGGCAGCCAAAAACAGCTACTGTATGTTATTCACACATTATTCACATCATGTTTAATGAATATGATGTGAACAACATTGATTATTTTCTATATCAAGGACTTAAGGGTATGTGAACAGTCAATATTGGTTGAATCATTTCTATAATGACAAGGATGTTGGGATACTCCCAGTTGACTGTGGTATCCACCACAGATAACACAAACTTATCACAACCTTATCAGACGGGAGGTCTGATAACGTGAAGCGAATCGGTTTATGATAATTCTGAAAGCTGGCAATAAAGCAATGCTGCCTGTACCCAGCATGAACTGAAATACACAACAACCCACTCTTCAGTTTGATAATGTAAATATAGCACTTAACCCATAAAACCATATTCTTCATGCAAGGAAAAGTCAAAACAAGCACTATAATATTCAAAGTTCATCTGTGGGTCAACAATGTAACCATGTTGTTGAAAATTTTAAACATAACTGCATATTAACAAGTTATGGTATAAAATGGAAAGGTTAGCAGTAGTTTACATGGTCATTGTGTCAATTAGCAGTTATTTGTTTTCATGACAAGTCAAATGATGCACTGCTTTGTATTGTGGGACAGCATCATCTGCTTTCCTTTTATATAGAAGGAGCTGGTACTTGGAAATTGGAAATTCTTACTAGCAGTTCTGCAAAAATTTGGATTCGGTTCATCCTTTATAAACTGGATCAGAACACTACACAGCTCTCCGAATGCGCGTGTTAGGACAAATGATCTCATTTCACAAAGTTTCAGTCTGCAGAGGGGCACTAGGCAGGGCTGCCCACTCTCTCCCTCTCTTTTTGTAATTTTCATTGAGCCGCTAGCAGCAGCAATCCGTCAAAATGCAAATATTAAAGGGATTCAAACTGAAAATATGGACCATAAACTTAGCCTTTATGCTGATGATGTATTACTTTTCCTTGGGAATTCACAAGGCTCTCTTTTGAAGACTATCACACTGATAGATAAGTTCTCATCTATATCTGATTACTCTATCAATTGGAGTAAATCAACAGTTTTGCCTCTGAATTGTAATTTCCAGAGAACCTCTAGGACCCCACTAAAGTCAGGAAATATTAGATATTTAGGCATAAATTTTTCCGCCAGGCTCTCAGACTTGGTACGATTAAATCATATCCCCTTATTAAAAACAATAGAGGATGATCTCACACGTTGGAACAGTTTACCTATATCACTCATGGGGAGAGTTGCTGCCATTAAAATGATGGTTTTACCAAAAATTAATTATCTATTTTCATTGATCCCTAATAAACCTTCTATTCCTTGGTTCAAGTCACTAGATTCAAACATCTCAAAATTTTTATGGAAAAACAAACCGTCAAGAATAAGCTTAAAAACTTTACAAAAGCCAAAACACAGTGGAGGTCTAGAATTACCAAACTTTTATTACTATTTCTTAAGCAGTAGATTGCAGTATATTTCAAAGTGGATCAAATCCAATTCATTAGACAACCCATGGCTG
The DNA here is from genome assembly GCF_007364275.1 of Archocentrus centrarchus. Lineage (NCBI taxonomy): Eukaryota > Metazoa > Chordata > Actinopteri > Cichliformes > Cichlidae > Archocentrus > Archocentrus centrarchus. The sequence goes on along the minus strand of NC_044355.1, from coordinate 30,902,692 downwards.
GATCTAGAACAGGCGTTTTGTGGAAAAATAAAAATCTCAGATTTACCTTTCATTAGTTCCAGTATTAAACATCATAACTGCTATAAAGTCCTTAGTATAAATACCTCTCTGACAGCCTGGTGGGAATTTTTAAAGATAACTAAGTCTTCACTCATCCCCTGTAAACTAACACCCATTTGGAACAATCCAGATATTTGTCAGAAAAAGAAAATGCTGAATTTTCCGTTATGGCGTGATAAGGGTATAAATAACTTAGAACATATTATCCAAGATGGAAATTTTATCACGTTCCAAGAACTTATATCAAAATATAGAATTGGCAACGGTAGATTTCTGGAATATCAACAAGTTAAGTCCGTCCTACAGGGAAGATTTAACCTTAATCAATTGAATCTAGAAATGCCTACTTGGGTAACAGAATTTCTTAACCTCTGTACCCCAAAATTGTTATCAAAATTATATAAATTATTAATAAAAACTGATGATTCAGTTTCCCTCCCAATTACAAAATGGGAGCGTGATCTTTCTGTCAACCTGGATCAAAATTTATGGACAGAAATATGTTTAAATATCTTCAAAATGACTAAAAGACCCCAAATACAACTTGTACAATATAAGATTCTCCATAGAACATACTACACTGGACAAAGGATGTTCCAAATGGGCCTTACACACTCAAACATATGCACCCACTGTACAAGCAATTCAGAGGATAATCATCTACACGCTCTGTGGTCTTGTGTACCAGTTCAGAGATTTTGGCAGAGGATTTGTGAAGATCTATCCACATGGTTTAGCTGTCATATCCCAACTTCCCCCAGACTATGCATCTTAGGTGATGTCAGTGAATTAATTATGGAGTTAAATATATCACACATAGTTCTTACTGCCTTGTGCATCGCTAAGAAGATGATCCTCATGAACTGGAAGACAAAAAATAAACTATGTATTACTCAGTACAGAAATTTATTAGTAGATCATGTTAGTTTAGAGAGAATGTCTGCTTCTTCTAAAAACAAATTGGAGGAATTTGACTCTCTTTGGTTCCCACTGCTCAGCTCCATTACTTAGTGGGGGTGGTGGGCTGCGGGCTCTGCTCCTGATGTGCTTTGTGGGGGGGTGGGGGGGGACTCCGGGGGCCTGGGTAGCTGGTAGCCTCCTGAGGCTGGGGTCCTGGGGCGACCTTCTGGTGATGTCTGTGTGCCTGTCCTGGTTGATGGTGGTGGGGGCTTGGATGGTGCTGCCTTCGGTCCTGGGGTGTGGGCGGGGTGCTTGGGGGGGTGGTGCCGGCCCTCGGTCGGTTGGCTGGTCTTCCCTGTATGGCTTGGGGGCTGGGGTCTGGGGCCCCGGCACTGGGGCCACGCCGGCTCCCGGTGGGCCCCCCCTGGCGCGGGGGGGGCCTCTGCTGTCCCGGCCGCGCCGCCGGGTGGGGTGGGTTGGCCTGACGTCGGGATGTCCGGTCTACGCTTTTGGGGCCCTGGGGTGCCTGCATTGCAGGGGGGTGGGGTGGGGGATGGGGCCGCGGTGGGGTGGTTGGGGGGGACTGGGCACTGCATTTCCATGCCCAGGCCAGTATGTCCTGTCGCCTGTTTGTGTCTATTGTTGAGTGAATGGGCATCTAGGAGGAGCGGGCCGCCCTCTGCGGTGGGGGCGAGGGCGCCAACCTCGGGTGCTGCAGTGCTCCGGGATGCTGTCACCGCGGCCCCGGGCTCACCTCCCCCTGCCCTGTGCTGGGGTGTGGGAGGTCGGGGTGCCTATTGAGCCAGCGGACAGCTGGCTCTCTTCTTCCAGGATTTTTCCTGGTCATATGCCCCCCCCCCCCCCCCCCCCCCTCCCCCTCCCCATACACAAACACACACACACACACACACAGAATACACATCACTCACAGATGTAGGATGGAGAGGCCACGTGGAGAGCTGCACCACCACTTGCCTCTCCGTTTTAATTGCACTTTAGTCATTATAACTCACAACACATACACACTTACACCCTGATACACATAGGACCTTTGGGGCAGGCATGTTACTCAGAGGTTGATGAGATGGGCCGCTGAGGCGGCCCCACTCGGATCCTCGTCACTGTCTGTCTCCAAATTTTATTTGCACTTTAGACATGGAGGGTTTTGGGGGGGCAGTGTGGGCAAGCGCTGACGACCAACAGTTGGCGCTTGTGGCATAACTGTCCCCTCAATTTTAACTGCACCCTATACACCTCATTCACTCACAAACATTAACACATAGACCTACAAGTTGGGGAGGAGGAGGGGTGGATGGGTCATCTTACACCCCGATTTCTTGCGTCTCGCCCGGGGTAGGGGTCGGGTGGTTCCTTGGGGACCGGGCTGGTGGCGTCCTGGGGTCGCTGTTGGCCCTGGGGTGGTTTCCACTTGCCCCGCCTTCAGAGGGTGGGTAGCTATGGATGAATGTGTGTCTTTGTGTATTTGTCACCGTCTCCGTGAGTATGGGTGGGTGAGTGAATGTGTATGTATGGCATATCTGTGTGTGGGTAAGTATGTATGGGCATGTATGAGTATCTGTGTATAAATGTGTACACGGGTGTCTGGGTGTGTTTGTATGTATGGCTGGACCTGGGTCTGGGCCTTGTGCCTTGCCTCCTGGCCACTCCTTGCTGGTTGCCTCCTCCCCCCTACCCCCCTGGGATGGGGGTGCCTCGGGGTTCCTGGGTGGGGCTGGGTGTTCTGGCGTGGGTACTGGCCTGCCCCCCTTGGGGGTGCGGTGCGGGGCTGCGTTGGCTTCTTCGGCGTGGGGGGGGGCTCTGTGGAGGGTCGGGCGGTCCTTGGGTGCCGTGGGCCCGGGAGCCCTGCCGCCGGCCAGTGCAGGGGGCTGGCCGCTGGGGGGGGGCTGGCTTCTCATCGCCTTGGGTTCCCTGGAGCCCTCGCTCCTCGACTGGGGGGGCTCCGTCTGAGACCACCCTCTCCCGTCTGCTGGGGTAGGTGTGCGGTTGTCTTTGGACTGAGTGGCCGGGGGTCTTCCTGGCTCTTGGTGGGCTGCTGGTGGCCTGGGGTTCCGGGGGCTTTCCGTACCTGCCTCTGGCTTCTGATGGGTGGAGATGCAGCGTTTTGCCCTCATTGGTAAGTACGTTCCATGACACAGACACAAACATGACACAGACACAAACGCCCACTCAATCACAACTCAACAAAATTGTTGGTGTGCGTAACATGCTTTGTTAGTTTTGTTTTTCACACACAAATTTATTTTTGCAAGTATTGATAGTATTTTTTTATATGTTAAAGTGATGAAGTATCTGATTAATAGACTTGTGCTCTTTCCCCTTTTTTTTTTTTTTTGCTCCCTTTCTCTCTCCCTTTTTCTTCTCTTTATTTTCCTCTTCTGCAGCCTGTCAGCTCTGGCTGTTACATAGTATGTGGAAAAATAACTCAGATAAATAAAATAAAGGGTTAAAACATCAACAAGAGGAGCCTATTGAGAACCTATAGAGCTCATCTTGAAATAGCAAATATGTTTGGCACAACAACGCATTCAGATCACAGTTCTGCTTGCAAGATCTACCAGACATGACAGGCTAAAAAAAAAAAAAAAAAAAAAAAAAAAAAAAAGAAGGAGCTGGTACACTATTAATCAATACTTATGCCATGCAGAAACATCTGGAGCCATTCTAAACAAAACCAACTATTTGTGAATGGAACTTCATCCTTGTTGCGTCTGTGCCCTTTTTTGTGATAGCCAAAGGATCAACAGCATGTTAGGGAGAGGTGATCAAGGTTGGGCTCAGCATTGCACTGAATATGTTCTTGAATTACATCATTCACACGGAAACACCATTACACTCCATAAAAGTACAATTAATCTCCAGTACTGGGTGAAGATCTTGAGCCACTCTTTATTTCTTTATACTTTGCTTCAGAGGAGTGAGACTTTCTTTTAATTTTTTAAAGTGACCTTTATGTAAAGTTTTTTTCTTTGGACAGGCTGCTTTTTCATTCATTTTCATTCTGGTCTTTGTGTCTGACTGTTTTCATATGATTTTTTTTTTTGTTTGTTTGTTAAGACACTTAACACTGACTTAACATTGACTTCAAGCATAAAAATAGCACCTAACTCAAGGACCATTTAATCGGGTTACCAGTCCACCAGGATCTGATCTCCTTTTCAGTCTGTTCCCCCATTTCAACTACTGTTTACAAGAGGCACAAACCTGTAAGTTCAGCAACTCATTTTAGTAGAAACAAATTATTTATTTCAACAGAATGATCTCCAAACACCCTAGAGACAGTGTCTGCTCCCAGACCACGAAAAAAATAAATGAAATACCAGCAAAAAAACAATAAGAAGAATTATGAAAAATCACAAAGAAAAATATAACTATTTTAACTGTGCCAAATTACATCTGGACTATGTTCCTGTTAATATTGAAATGTTGATTTATTTTGCCTTACAGCAAACTGGTTGCAGCAGAATGAATACATTAGTTTAAATTAATCAACACCCCCAAATTGTACTGTCAAAATCCTCAAAGCACAGGCCCAGGAGGACAAGTGGCACCAATCTTTTACTCTTACTTCACCAAAAAACGAGTCAGTTTTAATTCATTTGGAAGCCTTACTCTTAGCCCTGTGCAACCTAAGTGGAAAACACAAAAATGTTTTATTTCTTGTTATCTATTGTCCACCTGGTCTGACTTTTTATCTGATTTAGTTCTCTGTGTCTCCTCTCATAAAGTAAGCTACAAATAAGAGAGGTTTGACTCCCTGGTATAACTCACAAATGCATACGTTGAAGTCTCCTATCAGTCTTTCCAAACTAACTTCAGTAGTTTCTTCCTGTAAATCATCATGTGTTTTAGACCCTGTTCTGACAAGACTCTTCAAAGAAGTCTTTTCATTAATTAATACTACAATTTTAAGTATGATCATTTTATCTCTATCAAACGGATATGTACCACAGGCTTTCAAGGTAGCAATCAGGCCCCATCATATCTTAACAAATTATCCTTCACACTTCAACACTTCACTGTCAGAATGCAGTCATGTTGGACAGCAGGCTCCTTTGGCTGCTAAAATAAATCTGATTCACTCGAATCATCAATCTGCTCTTGTGTTCCCTTGCTCTTTGACCTCAGAAAATACTTTTCTGATGAGTTCATAGCCTCAACTGTTACTTTAAGTCTTAATTAACATTTGTAAATTATAGTTAAAGACAAAAGGACAGTAAAGCAGGGTTTGCTTTAGGGTGGACCTACCATCTGATTGATATGTCACTACCATATAAATTTCAGTTTCACAATCACATTCACTTCCAGTTGAAACAATAACAAAAATGTTGTGTACTGTGGAACCAGCTCCCAGTTTAGGTTTGGAGCATGCAGCATGTCATTAATGTTTTTGTCTTCTCTCTCCTATAATGTGTTTTTTGTACTGTCTCTCTATGCTCTCCCTTTTCTCTTTTCTTGCCCCTAACCACCCAACTTGTTGCAGCAGGTTGGCTGCCCCTCCCCAAGCCTGGTTCTGCTGGAGGTTTCTTTGTGTTAAAAGTTTTTTCCTTGCCATCATCACAAACTGTTTGCTTATAGGGGGCCGCTTGATTTTGGGGGTTTTCTCTATTACTTTAGGGTGTTGGCAGTATACAGCCTTAAGGTGACTGTTGTTGTGAACTGGTGCTATACAAATAAACCTGAATTGAAGGGATGATCCTGTGATGTATCAAAACACAACAGACAACATATCTTTAGGCACTTTAGCACTAACAGTATAATGTATAATTTGTCCTCATTTCTTTAGCTATTGGGAGTATATGATTTGTATATAATCAGGGTTGAAGTGGAACAACTGGAACAAGACAGCACTTAAGTTCATGGGTAACTAAATCTGAGAAGCAATTTAATAAAATACCAGACACATTCATTTTGTTTCAAAATGATGCTATGGAGACACTCAACAATCAAATGTTTTTGTTTTTTTCCCCATTCTCATCCATCTCATTCATCATGCATGCAGAGTATGTACACTGCTCAAAAAAATAAAGGGAACACTTAAACAACACAATATAACTCCAAGTAAATCAAACTTCTGTGAAATCAAACTGTCCACTTAGGAAGCAACACTGATTGACAATTAATTTCACATGCTGTTGTGCAAATGGAATAGACAACAGGTGGAAATTATTGGCAATTAGCAAGACACACTCAATAAAGGAGTGGTTCTGCAGGTGGGGACCACAGACCACTTCTTAGTACCTATGCTTTCTGGCTGATGTTTTGGTCACTTTTGAATGTTGGTGCTTTCACACTCGTGGTAGCACGAGACGGACTCTACAACCCACACAAGTGGCTCAGGTAGTGCAGCTCATCCAGGATGGCACATCAATGCGAGCTGTGGCATGAAAGTTTGCTGTGTCTGTCAGCGTAGTGTCCAGAGGTTGGAGGCGCTACTAGGAGACAGGCCAGTACACCAGGAAATGTGGAGGAGGCCGTAAGAGGGCAACAACCCAGCAGCAGGACCGCTACCTCTGCCTTTGTGCGAGGAGGAACAGAAGGAGCACTGCCAGACCTCCAGCAGACCACAAATGTGCATGTGTCTGCACAAACAGTTAGAAACTGACTCCATGAGTATGGTACATGTATGAGGGCCCAACGTCCACAGATGGGGTTGTGCTCACAGCCCAACACCGTGCAGGACGCTTGGCATTTGCCAGAGAACACCAGGATTGGCAAATTCGCCACTGGCGCCCTGTGCTCTTCACAGATGAAAGCAGGTTCACACTGAGCACATGTGACAGACGTGACAGAGTCTGGAGACGCCGTGGAGAGTGATCTGCTGCCTGCAACATCCTTCAGCATGACCGGTTTGGCAGTGGGTGAGTAATGGTGCAGGGTGGCATTTCTTTGGAGGGCCGCACAGCCCTCCATGTGCTCGCCAGAGGTAGCATGACTGCCATTAGGTACCGAGATGAGATCCTCAGACCCTTTGTGAGACTATATGCTGGTGCGGTTGGCCCTCGGTTCCTCCTAATGCAGGACAATGCTAGACCACATGTGGCTGGAGTGTGTCAGCAGTTCCTGCAAGATGAAGGCATTGAAGCTATGGACTGGCCCGCCCGTTCCTCAGACCTGAATCCGATTGAGCACATCTGGGACATCATGTCTCACTCCATCCACCAACGTCATGTTGCACCACAGACTGTCCAGGAGTTGGCGGATCCTTTAGTCCAGGTCTGGAAGGAGATCCCTCAGGAGACCATCTGCCACCTCATCAGGAGCACACCCAGGCATTGTAGGGAGGTCATACAGGCACGTGGAGGCCACACACAATACTGAGCCTCATTTTGACTTGTTTTAAGGATTACATCAAAGTTGGATCAGCCTGTAGTGTGTTTTTCCACTTTAATTTTGTGTGTGACTCCAAATCCAGGCCTCCATTGGTTAATAAATTTAATTTCCATTGATGATTTTTGTGTGATTTTTCTTGTCAGCACATTCAACTTTGTACAGAACAAAGTATTCCATGAGAATATTTCATTCATTCAGATGTAGGATGTGTTATTTGAGTGTTCCCTTTATTTTTTTGAGCAGTGTATAAAGTTATAGTCTTAGTTCCCCTATTCAGCATGTAACCCTTTAAGTAGTGCTACAGAATGGAAGCAAGCATAATCAGAATTTTGTTTCTGTCCAGTGACTTTCAAATTCTCATGTGATCTCTGATCTGATCCAATCCACTGGTCAACAAAGTGAAGTCTGGTTATCTCGGCTGCTTGCATTTCATATATACAAATAAGTTATGAAGTGCTGTTGGAGGTAAAAAGGCATTGCACAAGTTTAAGGGAAGCAATGACCTCCTAGCCACTGCTTTCACTTGGAGCTTGTGTAGTGCTTGCTCAAGCTGGCAGGAAGACATGGAGCTTGGTGACCTTTCATTTTGATTTATTTCCTATGGAATCTTGTCAGTGTGCAAACTGCATTAACAGCTGGCGAAGATTCAATCACCACCATGACCATGTTGTCTGGCTGCTCTGATTTTCTTAAATGTAGGCAGGTTCATTCACAGACATTGTATTTTAATGGCAGTCACAAGTATGGTATCTATGTTTGCTGATATTCCTTGCAGTATTCCAAAATACTGGGATCAGATTAAAAATTCATTTGATTAGACCACTTGCGTGGCTCAAAGAATACAATGTTTTAGCAGTAGTGTTTACAAAAAACAGTTCCTTATATCTACCTCGAGTTTCAAATATTAGAAATTACACCAGTATTCTGTGTCCACATTCATTTTAGTTCACGTTCAGTATGCAGATTTAAGGGGCATGGCCTATGTATCTTCAGAGGTTTCATTGGCAAGAACATTCTTCTTTGTAGTGGCATAAACTGTGTCCAACTGAGCAATTTATGCAATGTTTGACAACACCACTATCTTCTGAGTTCTGGTAGGTGCTGGTTAGATTTAAAGGCAGAACATGTAAAGTGATCTAAGCCTACGTTTCTGGCTACAACCACAAAATTTTCAGTTGAAGATACAGTTGTTAAACTTTAATGAAGCAGGTCAGGTGAGGATTTTTTTTTTTTCAATTTTTAACAATCATTAAGTTGGTCTATGACTTTGTCCCCTGGTGTGAGATGGTAAATAGTTATCTCCTGATGTATTTGATGGCGAACAATCAGTAGAAACCACCACAAAGCACGCAAACACAATTTTGCCTCAGTACATGGAACATTTGCAAGATTTGTCCTTTGTGAATTAGTCCGCTCATAGTCATCTGATTGTTGGGGTTTTCTCAGTATTATTGTAGGGTCTTTAACTTACGATATAAAGTTCCTAGAACCGACTGTTGTGGTGATTTGGAAGTATATAATTTTTTTCCCGTGAAAAACCTGAAGAAATTGCACAATAAATTTTAATGCAATGAACTGCACGAAAATGCATGATGTAGCAAAAATTATAGAAAATAAAACTCATATATGCAATTTATTATTATTATTTTTTTTTTTTAGAAACAGTTGTGAGAAGGTTCAGTAAACAGATTTAAACAAAAGATTAGAATTTTCTGGCATTTATTTCATGGTTCAGGTTTTACAGGGTTAACTTCTAACACTGGCGACCCATCTAAAGTTAGCATTAAAGAATCTACTATTTTGTTTGGTCAGAAGTTGCAAACGTTCAAAAAATCTGACAGCTAGTGTGATGATAGTGGTAAAAATCTTACTTGTTAGATCTGAGACAATGCTACCATGTGAAAATACATGCACTAGATACAATTAAGTACTAGGGGTGGGACTTTAACGCATTAATTTCAATTAATTAATTACAGGGAAAATAACGAATTAAAAATTTGAACGCATTTTAATCGCACTTTGCACTGTGAAACGTTTCTCAGTGCACGAGTTCCAGGCATACAGATTATATCGACACACAATGTCCAAATTCAGGGGCCGCATCCTTCGAAGGACCCGGCCGACGTAGACCGCAAAGGCCGGAAGTTATCAGCTAGCCAGTGGCGGTCCTAGCCTGTTTGGCACCCTGGGCGAGCATCCCCGCCGGCACCCCCCCCCCCCCCCCCCCACACACACACACACACAATAGCGATCGCCGCACTACTACACTTGGGGGGGTAATGAGCGACTGCTGTGTGGTGTATGTAGCTTTCTGCCATGGTCTGACAGACAGGCTTTAACAGAAGGTCCCCCCACCATCACAGGCACACTCAGAATTTCTTTTAAATTTTTATTTGAAAAAACATGTTAGAAACTGAAATATTACACAGCTTCTGCTTACCTTTATCTTTGCTTGTTTCTCCTCTTCTTCTTTTCTCTTTTTCCTAAACTGTGCACCTGATGGCTTTGACCTTTTCCTTTCCATCTGCCACAATTCGCCACCACCACCGCCCATCCCCAGGGTTGTCAGATCTGACTGACAGTTGCCAGCCCAACACAACAAAACCTCCACTGAAACTCATGTTAATAGCACCAGGTGTGATATATATTTAAATATACAAGCTTTGGGTAACTTGTTAAAATTTTGGCTGCTTTTCACCATATTTGGTAGGTTTTTAGGAAGTTTTTATTGTAAAATTATATATCTATATAATTTTATAATTATATAGAAATATCTATATAATATTCCACCCCAATGTGTTCACAAGCTGCCCAATCTGGCAACACTGCGCCATCCACCAACATTTGTCCAAACTGTCTAGATTCGTATTTGTGTTATTTTTTTTATCAGGATTCGGGTTCACACAAATACTGTGATTTAATGACCATATTTACAGTATTATAAATGAAATGGGCTTTGTGTTCTATCAGTTGTGTGCATCTAATTTTATTAGACGCACAGATTCATTCTGTGGAACATGGGAGGAAAAAAAAAAAAAAAGAGTCAGTTTTGCATATCTCGCAAAAGTTTTGCGAGATCCTGAGTTACTTTTGCGAGATCTCGCAAAACTTTTCAATATTAGGACATACACTTCGCGTTAATCTTGATATGGCAGTGTCCGTGAGGATGAAAGGTTTGGCGAGAGACTGCCAGCAAAAGTCGCCTTTATTTATAATTCAGCGGTTACTGTTGGCTGTAACCAGGCCCAAACTGTACAGGCATGAATGAATGAACCCGGCTGACAGTCTCACTCTCACGCCATCACTGCTTCACTCGACTCGCACCCCAGGCTGAGAGGAGAAGGGGGCGGGGCAGCGCTGTGTGTGTGACGATCGAGTGAAGCAGTGACAGCGAGACAGAGAGAGAATCCCCCGCCTGCCCCTTTCCTTCTGTTACAACCTGTCAGACCATGGCAGAAAGCTACATGCAATACACAGCAAGCAGAGGGCGCCCATTATCCCACAAGTGGAGCAGTGCGGTAGGCGCTGCTGCGGTGATCGCAATGCGTTGGGGGGAGGGGGGCGGTCATGCCACCCTAGATGAAATGCCGCCCTGGGCGGCTGCCCATGTCGCCCATATCAGAAACCGCCACTGCAGCTAGCCTTCATATCAGCGTCGCCGGCCCTCACCTCTGCGTAGCTCATGTCACCTAGCAGCCTAGAGTGCGAAGCACAGCTGTGTAAAAGCAGCTGCTTAAACGGAGAACGAACTTTTGCTCCTTTTTGTGGTTTAATTTTAATTCTTTCATTCAAAATAAGCTGTTAAAACAATCATGACACATTTCAACATCAAGGAATACAGCTGAGTGAATGATTAATTTCCAACTATATTAAGTGAGACATTAATGTTGAATAAATCTATCCAGTTATGATGCTTAACTTAAATTTCAGGAGTTTGCTTATCACAGGAGCACTTCCACCCTTCGTTTGTCTGTGTAGTAGACTGGTGGGAAAATAAACAAAATTTTGAAGTTTAAGCTTATGTATAATGATTTATTCATCAACCAAACTTAAATTAATATTTATCATGTTAAATATTTAAATGTGATTAAAATGTGATTAATTTCGATTAGGGCTGCATAAAACGATTATTTTAGTAATCGAGTATTCTATCGATTATTCCAGCGATTAATCGAGTAATCGGATAAGAAATACTTTTTTTATTAACAGTTTATCTGCATATTTTAACTTCCATACTGCAGTTTTTCGCCGTGTGAACAAACAGCGGTGGATGGAGCAGCTACAACGTTCTCTTTTCTTCACCTTAACACTTGCTGATCAGGTGCTTGATGAAGGACCTCCAGCTGTTTCCCAGTAAAGATTTTAATGGGGGTTACTAAAAGAAAAAGCTGCTGTTTTGGACGCTGGAAAAACATTTCCTTTTGCACTACTTGAGCTCACCGTCTCTTTGCGCTTGCGCATTTAAAACCGCTGCCTGCTATGAGTGTTTTGAAAAACTAGTGGCTGTGGGAGCCATGGTGCATGTGTGAGTAATGTTGTAATGCTTTGTATTCACAAGCATTCTCAAAAATACGTTTCTACTGCAGGTCTATATTTAGTCACTAATAAGGGATTAAAAAAAAAATTTTGACGGAGCCTCCCGGTCCTGGGGGGCGGGCCTTCCGGTACCGAACCATCGCTAGTGCTAATGGCCCGCGCTCTAGCAAACCAGTTGTGCTAGCTACAGCTGAAGTAAAGACAAAAATAACAGCTGAAATTGTCAGCGAGCACAACACACACAGACACACAGAGAGCAGTGGAGGCGTGGAAATGCATGTTAGCGACAGTTGCCACCCGTCCGGTAAAGTACGGAACCCCGCATGTTACGGAGCCGTATTCCACGGAGTCCCGTAACATACGGGGTTCTGTATTTTACGAGACAGGTGGCAACTCTAGCGATGATCCACTCTGTGTTAAAGGAAATCTATCGCAGCGACGGAGAGCTTTTTAGAATCTGTGTGTGTGTGTGCGCGCGTGATTCACACTCCAGTCCAGTAGGTGGCGGTAATGCAGTTCTATGTTGGTTTGCCAGCCACCAATAAACCCACAAAAAGACGACGGAGCATTAATGCTAGTGAGGAGCGCCGCTTACACCGAGACAGCTGAGCGCTGCAGAGTTTAAACGAAGCATCGACACAGTAAATTTGTGTCGATAATTTTTTAGAATCGATTTAATCGAGTTAATCAATGAATCGTTGCAGCCCTAATTTCGATTAATTAATTACAAAGCTTCCAATTAATTCGATTAATTTTTTTAATCGAGTCCGACCCCTAGTAAGTACACAGTGTACATACAATACTACATAGAACTGCATGAATGGTGGAATCAAGATTCAAAATTCAGTTGTTTCCACCATGACATTTCTTTTTTAAATGGATGAACCTTTTTTATATCAGAGATTTGGACTCAGTACTCTAGAAATATTACAGTGGAGTAATAACTGACATTAAAAAATCGTTCCATTGGGTGTACTAGCAAATTATTGCAACATCCAAATTAGCAGGGTAACCACTACGTGGGAATCAGCTATCAGTATTGTGCCTTTACTTATTGCTATGAAAGGATAAAATTCTAGCTGTTTAAAAAGACATCAAGGCTACATGAAAGTGCCACAGAAGTGCTGTCACCATGACGATTGCAATTTCTGTCTTTCTGTGAGAACGACATATAATACCGGTTCACAGGCTAACGGAGAAGTTTACTTTACAACTGCTTTTCCAGGAAGTTGATCTTTTTTTTCAGGAGAAAATAGAAGCTTGAAAGAATAAGACAGAGATCATTAACTTTGTAAATAACTATTTCCTTTTATCTCTGTATTTATTATATATACATTCACCCATTCACACAAGCGCAGCTAAGTGCTTTATAATTAACATTCACACACATTCATACTCCGCAGTTTATAAGGTTCAAAATGGAGCCCGAAAGTCAGTATTTTGTATGACCTCCTTTATTCTTCAGCACAGTCTGATCTCTCTGAAGCAGCTTTCAGTAATTTCTGAAGTAGTCTTCAGGACCAGCTCTCAGGCTTCTTGAAGGGTATTCAAAGCTCTTTTTGGGATGTTCCTGCCTTTCATTCCATTCACTGTCAGGATGATCCCACACTGCTTCAGTAATGTTAAAGTCTGGGCTCTGGGGAGACCAATTCATGACTTATAGTGTTCCATTGTGAGTTTTTCTATCCAGGCATGCTTTTACTGCAAGAAACTCCACTTTGTTTTGACTTTCTGCACGGTGGAGTGCTAGCGCCCACTGTTAGGGATTATTTTTTACTTAGTGAATAAAGGACAAATGTTTAAAGGTAAACTCCAGTAAATTAAATAATAAACAGTGGATCAACCAAATAATATTAATTAAATTAAATAATACATTAGAATGAGAGCAACTGATCAGAAAGTAGTAGACTAACTTCTCTGTTTCAGTGCATCTTATCTTGAGGAACGGCCACAAGGACGCATAATTAAAACACCAGGAAGATGATGTGCTTATGACTCCACAGCTGAGGAATCATGAGTCATGAAAACCAGCTTGGACGAGACTGAGTGACGAAGGTCAACTTGTAGCACCCAGACATTGTTTATGTATAGATAACAGGAGGCTGACAGTATAAAAATGTTCTGGTTAGACAGGAACACTGGCTCAGAGAGAGAGAGCACACACAGGCCTGTCTCTTCCTCTGAGTCCCCACATATGTGTACTTTTTCTGATTCTTTGATACATTTCTTTGATACAAATTGTTTCAGGTGTCTTCCTTCACAAAAAACCTGTTTACCTGACAACACCCAAAATTGTAGTCCTGCAGGTACTATGGCAACTTTAGTGATTTATTTCACAGAAGAATTATATAAAATGGAAATAAAAGAAAAATTCCTGAGATAGAGTACACTCAGAACTGGGAAATCAAACCATTTCAGTCGTTAGTTTATGAAATATGATTTTTTTAAAAACCTTGGAATTTTTGATGGATGGAGAATGTTAGAGATAGGGGTTATATTCACAGGCCAAGATAGGGTTAGGGGTTGTGGTCACAAGATAGGATAGGGTTAGGGTTTCAGTCACAGGACAAGATAGGGTTAGGGTTACAGGGACAAGATAAGATAGGGTAAGGATTTGGGACACAGGATAGCATAGTGTTAGGGTTTCAGTCAAAGAATAGAATACGGTTAGGGTTACATTGACTGGATAGGATAGGGTTACAGTGACCGGATAGGATAGCATTAGAGTTTAGGCCACAGGATAGGGTAGGGTTAGGTTTACATTGAATGGATAAGATAGGGTTAGGTTTACAGGCACAGGATGGGATAGGTTTTAGGTTTATAATAACCTGATAGGATAGGGTTATGGTTACAGTCACAGGTGACTGTAACACTTATCTGGTGACTATAACCCTTACCCTATCCTATCTAGACAATGTAACCCTATCCTATCCTATCCAGTCAATGTAGATCTAATCCTATCCTATCCTGTGACCCAAACCCTAACCCTATCCAATCCTATGACCCAAACCCTATCACATCCAGTGACTGTAATCCTAACCCTACCCTATCCTGTGACTGTTATGATTACAGTCACCATTCTAGTGACTGTAATCGTAACCCTATCCTACCAATTCAATGTAGCCCTAACCCTATCCTGTCCTGTGACCCTAACTCTAACCCTATCCTATCACTGTAACCCTAACCCTATCCTATCCAGTAAATGAAAACCTAAATCTGTCCTATCCTGTGACTGTAAGCCTAACCCTATCCTATCCTGTAATTGTAGCCCTAAGCCTATCCTAATATTTGACTGAAACCCTAACCGTATTCTATCCGGTGACTGTAACCCTACCCCAATCCTATCTGGTGACTGTAACCTTAAGTCTATCTGATCCTATGCAATCCGTTCCTGGTACCCCTATCCTATTCTGTGACTCTAACCCGATCCCTATCCTAGCCACTGACCTAAATGCTAACCCTATCCTATCCTTTCACTATAACCCTAACCCTATACTGTGACTTTAACCCTAACCTTATCCTATGCAGTCAGTGTAAACCTAATCCGATAACATCCTTTGACTGTAAGCCTAAACCTATGCGATCCAGTCATGGTAACCCTAACCCTATCCTATCCTGTGACTGAAGCCCTAACCTTGTTAGATCTTGTGAACCAAACCCTAACTCTATGTTATCTGGTGACTGTAACCATCACAGGATAGGATAGGGTTAGGGTTTGGGTCACAGGATAGGGTTAGGGTTAGGGTTACACTGACTGGATAGAATAGATTTAGGGCTACAGTCACCAGATAGGATAGGATTAGGGTTTGGGTCACAGGACAAGAGAGAGTTATGGCTTGGATCACAGGTTAGGATAGGGTTAGGGTTACAGTCACAGGATACGATAGGCATTAGGTTTACTAGGACAGGATAGGATAGGGTTAGTGTTAGTGTTTATTGTCACAGGATAGGATTAGGGGTTACAATCACAGTATTGGGTTTCAGTCACAGGATAAGATAGAGTTAGAGGTTCAGACCATAGGATATGATGAGGTTAGACGTTGCGTCCACAGGCTAGGCTTAGGGTTACAGGATAAGTTAGGGTTAGGTGTTCTGGTTACAGGATAGGATAGGTTTAGGGTTATGGTCAAAGTATAGGGGTTAGGGTTTGGGTTACAGTCACAGTATTAGATATAGTTTGGGTTCTGGTTATTAGTCAGGGTTAGACATCACATTCACGGGTTACGGTTAGAGGCTATGATCTGGTTACGGTCACAGGATAAGTTAGAGTTAGGGGTTCTGGTTACAGTATAGGACACAGTTGGGGTCAAGTTATGGAAGATGGAATTTTGTTTCTAATCTCAATGTAATACTATAAATGACCACCAGATGGTGTAGCACGGTTAGTGAAAGGTTCATGAACGTGGAGTTCATCCAAATTTTTGCTGTGGCAGCAAGTCAAAATTTAGAATTACAAAAATTAATTGATCAAAAGTATGTTTTGTGATTTGCAATGGAAAATGTGTGAAAGGTCATACTGACTAAAAATGTATCCATTTATTTTAGATTTTCAAAACTTGTTCCATCACTGGTTGCAGCTTTGTTTTAGACAGTGAAAATACCTCAGCATGAACTGTTAACAAAACATTTGTGAATCACAGAAGTCAGAGTTTTTGTGAAGAAAGTGCCATCTCCTGGTGACACTCTGTAATTGAGGGAAATGAGTGTGGTCGTGCTGGGAAGTAGATATGCCCAGAAGAAGGCCACTCCCATCTGGCTGGGAGTGGCAATTTTAAGTGGCTTCATCTGTACAAAGGTACAGTTGATAGATCACAGCAAGATATTCCTGGGTTCAAATCCACTGGCCAGCTGGGGCCTTTCTATGTGCACTTTGTATGTACTCTCTGTATATGTGTTGGTTCTTTTTGGGTACACTGGCATCCTGCCACAGTCCAAAGATGGTGAAAATCTCTCAGTAGCGGGCACTTAATGTGTGTTGGGTCCTTTGTTTACCATAATGCTTCAATAGATTTGAGCTTCCTTATTCATCCACATTTATTTTGTAGTGTTGTGTGATATGTTGTGTATGTACTGACTTTGTACTGATGGAAAAACTGAACTATTGCTTCCTACAAAAATAGAATGTGGTGGTTCTTGGCTCTTTTTCACCACAGAAACAAATTAATAAGAGATAAAATATAAAAGTTAGCTATTGCATGAATGAGATGTAGGCTTTTTGTAATTTATTATTATACCACTGATGAATTCCAGAGAGATTTTGTATCAGAGAAAGACAGAAAAAAAGTGGCTGTCGTATAGCCAGTGAGAAGGTGAATGAAAAGGGCAGCTTAAACAAAGTGCTGATTCATGTAAATGTTATTTTCTGATTCAACTCAGACTTTTTTGGTGAGAGGCTTCAGTACTAACTACTTGCACCACTGTGCCATCCATTAACAGACTTACACATATAAAAGTAAAATGCTGTGTAACTCCTCAGCATGCTGAGTTAATCGATGAATGTTGGTGTGCAGAAAATCAAAGCAAGAACACAACCGGAATGAACAAAAACAAATGTGGTTGAATGCAAATCACAACAGAGACCACACATAGGGACAGCAGGAAGTTTTTTAGTGTGGTGTGGTTAAAGCTTGGAGGTGTACATTCACAGTCTAATGCATGCTTATAAGCTTTTGGCATGAGGTTAATCACAGCATAAAAAGACTAGACATCCCTGCTTCAAGTCCTCAGTAAAACTGACACATGCCAAAGTAGTGTTTTCAGTGTCGTAAAGAGTGAGGTGAAATATTGCATATTTGTGAGACCTTTGCTTGAGTTTGGCTGCAAATGTGCCAGTCACATGAAAATGTTAATCTATGTAGCTGTTTTAGTTGACATCCAGCCACCCATCCATCCATCCATATTCTTCACAGCATATCAAGTCCAGGGTCATGGTGAGGTACGGGAGCCTCTCCCGGCTGTCATAGGGTGAGGGGTAACATATACACTAGATAGGTTGCTTATCCATCATATGGCTAACACAGAGAGGCAATTTAGAACTAAAAAGCATGTCACAAAAACAATTATCAGATGATGCTGCAGTATATCATATGATACTGATCTAAAGAGCTGTTTAATGTTTGTGTAATTAAACTGCACATTCACGGACTACAAATCTTTGAACAGATTAAGATTAAGATAGTGTTTATTTGTCACATGCACAGTTATACACAGTACAATGCACAGTGAAATGTATTTTGTACCTGCAACCATATATACACACACATATAAATAAGAAGAATAAAAAAAAAAAAAAGAAATTCACACTATACATTATACTCTATATACTATACACTATACACACTTTTATAAATTATAATATTTACATTGTGCAATAATGGTCCAGTTAGGGCTCAGAGTTGAGCAGACGGATGGCTTGTGGGTAAAAACTCTTCTTCAACCTTTCAGTCTTAGCCCTCAGGCAGCGGTAACGCCGGCCTGATGGGAGCAGGGAGAAGAGAGAGTGTCCGGGGTGGCTGGGCTGTTTTAGGATCTTCATGGCCCTCAGCCTGCACTGCTTGGTGTAAATGTCCTGCAGGTTGGGGAGGGTGGTTCTGATGGTCCGTTCAGCTGAACGAACCACCCTTTTTAGGGCCATGAAGTCCTGCTTGGTGCAGTTTCCCATCCAGGTGGTGATGCTCCCACGCATGATGCTCTCGATGGTGCAGGTGTAAAAGTTCCTGAGCACCTTGAGTGGGAGCTTGAAGTCTCTCAGCCGCCTGAGGAGGTAGAGACTCTGTCTGGCCTTCTTCACAGTGATGTTTATGTGATGAGTCCAGGACAGGTCCTGTGAGATGGTCACTCCCAGGTATTTGAAAGTGTCCACTCTTTCCTCCTCAGCACCACTGATGACAAGTGGATGGTAGTCCCTCTGCTGCTTCCTGCTGAAGTCCACGATCAGTTCCTTTGTTTTGCTGACGTTGAGCAGGAGGTGGTTCTCCTGGCACCAGTTCTCCAGGCGGGAGACCTCTCTCCTGTAGGCTGTCTCCTCATTGTGAGAGATTAGTCCCACAACAGCAGTGTCGTCAGCAAACTTGATGATGACGTTGGACTCTGACGTGGCCTCGCAGTCATGGGTGTACAGTGAGTACAGCAGAGGGCTGAGCACACAGCCTTGGGGGGATCCAGTGTTGAGGGTGAGGGAGGATGAGGTGAGGTGACCCACTCGTACCACCTGTGGTCTGCTGGTCAGGAAGCTGTGAACCCACCTGCACAGGGATGGGCCCAGGCCCAGGTCCAGCAGCTTAGAGACCAGCCTGGAGGGAACTATGGTGTTGAATGCTGAGCTGTAATCTACAAACAGCACTCTCACATAGTTCCCCTTACCAGTGTCTATGTGTGAAAGGGTCTTGTGGAGGAGGAAGGATATGGCGTCATCTGTGGATCTGTCTGGCCGGTATGCAAACTGTAGTGGGTCGAGGGTGGTGGGCAGTGAGGAGGTGATGAATGTCTTGATGAGTCTTTCAAAACACTTCATCACCACAGAGGTGAGTGCTATGGGCCTGAAGTCATTGGGGCTGCTGGGGTGTGGTTTCTTTGGGACAGGGACTATGATGGACTTTTTAAAGCAGGTGGGAATCACACACAGTTTCAGTGAGAGGTTGAATATCAGTGTAAACACAGGTGCCAGCTGGTCAGCGCAGGTCTTAAGGACACGTCCACTAATACCGTCTGGTCCAGCCGCTTTCCTGGTGTTTACACGTCTAAACGCCCTCCTCACTTCGCGCTCCGTCACAGTGAGTGTCTCCGCCCCTCCGGCCGGGAGCGCAGCGGGCTGTCGGCTTCCCGACTCAAAGCGCGCAAAGAAGATGTTGAGTTCATCAGCCAGAGAAGCATCGGCACTCACCGGGTGTGTGTGTGGTGCTTTGTAGTCCGTGATGGTGCGTAGTCCCTGCCACAGTCCCCTGGGGTCAGACTGTTGTAGTTGCTGTTCCAGTCTGCGGCCGTAGCGATGTTTAGCCTCTTTCACCGCTCTGCGGACGTTGTATGATGCAACCTTGTAGTCCTCCATGTTCCCAGAGGCGAGGCCGGAGTTGTAGGCAATGGTGTGGGACCTCAGGGCGTCGCGGACAGATTTATCCACCCACGGCTTCTGGTTGGGAAAAGTCCTGATGGTCCTCCTAAGTGAAGTGTCTTCAACAACTTTCCCAATAAATCCCACAACAGTTTCCGTAAACTCCTCGATGTCTCCGCCCGCGCTGCTGCGAAACATGTCCCAGTCGGTTGAATCCAACGCACCCTGCAGAGCGGCCTCTGTTTGATCAGACCACCGTGTCACTTCTCTCACAGCAGGGGGTTCCTGCCTGAGCCGTTGTTTGTATTTCGGCATGAGAAGGACAGAGGTGTGGTCAGACTTCCCAAAAGGCGGAAGAGGCTTTGCTTTGTAGCCATCTTTGAATGCAGAGTAGCAGTGGTCTAGGGTCCTCTCTCCTCTGGTGGGGCAGTCGATGTGTTGAATCAACAGTGAACAGAAGTCGTTACAAGTGATTTATTATTTTCATGTCAGTGAAGTACATATATTAAGTGTTTTGGGTGATGACCTTTTGATCATCATTTGGTCAAAACAGTAATTTGTCCAAAAAATTTCTTCCATTTAGTTCCAAATTTATTTTGAAAATATAATTCAGATTGGTGCTAATTAGCAAATGTTAGCATTGTAAAATATCCATGGTAAAGAGTATATGACTGCTAAACATGGTTAGACTGTGTCTTTTTAATGTTATTTACTACCTTGCCTAGAATATAGATATCTATATATTTCCCCTAACCTTACATTGACTGATGTCCTGTAAAAAATGATACATCAAGGAGAGACACACGAGGAGGAGGTCAGGTTGGTTTGATGAATCACTCAAATACTGGATCCAAGAGGCTGCTGTTTCCAAAAAGTCAAGATTTTTTCAACATTGACCTATTTTGTGCCTAAACATAACTAAATGGAGGTACAAATCCTATAAAATACTCCACAGAGGTTTTATATTCAGAGAATTTGAACAAATGACAATACATATGGTCAGGCTGGATGACTTGTTGGTAAATCTGAAGTGAAAGAAAGGGTTAGCTACTTTCATGTATTTTTGTGTAAACTTTCACCATTAAACTGAAAGATCTGGGGAAAATCTTTTTTGTCAGGCACCAGTAAACATTGTTATGCATGCAGACAGTGTAATAACTAGATCCATAAATAACTAGATCCATGTGTAAATATCGCCTGCGTCTGCATGAAAGGAAAAATATGACGGATAAGCATTGATCTGTGAAATACCTTTTTAATAAACAAGGGCACACACACTCCCACAGGTATGCATGCTAGAGCCACACATTTAACATACGCAGTCTCTTCTGTAGGGCCTGTGTAAAAAGATTTTTCTTCAAACAGGATGCTTTATTGTGAGGATAGGTCATCGTCTCATTTGTAAAAGTAAGGACAGATGTAGACATGCACCTTTGTGTTCTTGAATCAAAATACATTCCTTTGCAGACAGAATATGGAGAATCAGAAAGAGAATTATTACCCTTTAGGGAATGGAGATGAGACTGAAAGCAGAAAAATGGGCAAAATTGACAAATTAGTCCAATAGTGTGCAGGTAAAGGGAAAAGAAAAGACAGTGAGGGTTAGTCTAGAAAAAGATGGAGTGGATTTGGTTTAAAAAAATAGAAGACAGAACGGAAACAGAACATGAGGTTAAGAATGACATATAGAGATTGGTATGCAGCGGGCCCTGCAGTAGCAGGCTTTAGTCATGTCGACTGTCGTCTGCACGAGGCTATAATATCCTGACAAGTGTGTAAATCCTCATTTAATTTCCTAGCTGGCTCTCACTTAGCCACAGCAAGGTCATTGTAGATGTAGTTCTAACCTCTTAACACCAGTCTCTCCCAATTTTTTTACTTTAGAAGAGCTAAATGCCAGATCTGTGTCCAGAAGGCTTACCTGGAGGTATATTCCCACTGTGCCTTTTGCCCCCTGGGTCAAATATTTAGTTAGAGGGGGACAGATGAGGAAGAGGGAAAATGGCCATGGAAAGAAGATCAGTGTTATCACAACAGAGGATGGTTTTCTGCTTTTTTGTTAGGTATTATGAATAAAATTCTTTACACAAATATCCAAATATTAGCCTTGCTGTTTGCGATGTCCAATGCATGTTATAGTAATGGCATTAAGTTAACCCTGGGAATCAATAAAGTTTTCCAATTCTGATTATCATCACTATAGTTGTGATTTCTAGGCCGTGGTGTATAGGTAGCCAAAAAGTTTTCTTTGTTGGCACTTTCTCTGTAGTTTTTAGCATGTGAGTTGAAAGTGTTAAATGCCTTGTAAAGGTTAGAGTTAAGCTCAGTAGCAGGTGGAGCTTGAGGAGCTGGCTAAGGTTCGATACTCTAAAGCTGTGTGAGATGGCAGGACATCTTTTAAAATCCAATTTTTTAACCTTACTTTTCTTTTTCAGGCAACAAAGATAAATCACAGCTGCTTTGCTCAAATTTCTGCCCTGGGTTTTGCCTCTGGGCCCACATATATGCTTCCCTATATGCTGAAGGATCACGGGGCTTCCTCTAGAATAAAATAAAAGCACAGTCCAAGGGAATACTTTTGTATTTGAGGCCCTACAATGGAATGAAACATTAATTAAAAATTAGAAAGCACAGTTCATCTGGTAAGCTGTATCATTTACTGACACAAATTACATTAATAATATAGAGTTTTACTGCCTTGTTGTATTGCTATTATTATACACTCTCAGCTGCAAAAAAAAAAAAAAAAAAATACTTTTTAAAATCACTGTATAATTACGCTAGACAAAAAAAACCAAAACAGACCTGGATCCGGAATGATCCAACAGTATACAAGTTTATGAATCTTTCACATATCCATGTTTATGGAAGGAATATAGATGCTACAATGAATACTGTCCAACTATGAATATCATAAAAAAAAAATCCCTTAGAATACAATATTCGTATATCACAAATATTGCAGATCTGGAAAAAGTCAAAGAATTTTCAGGAACTACATATAGTGAAATATATGAAGATTATATTATTTTTCACTTGTTTGCAATGATGACTTAGCAGGCCCTTATCTGAAGTACTATAGGGTTAAACACAGATCCTTTCATGAAAGATGCTAACTTGTCTCATCTAATAGTCTGTAGACCTGTAAACTGATGTTTCACCCCAAATCTTACATAAAAAAAGACCCTGTCTAATCCCAGAAAGATCCAGTAGTATGCAGTTTTTCTTTATCTGTCACATACAGGAATGAACAGGGTATTCCAAGATATCCAGGAATGCCAGGACAGGTAGGCATCAGACCTGGAAAGGACTTGTGTCCAGAAAGATGCAACAGTATACTAGTTTATGGATTTGTCACATATCCGTAATGGTATCCATAATGTTTACATAGAGAATACACAGAGATCTGATCCATCACAGAGAGTTAGACAGAGGAAGTCCAGATGTGATTAGTGTTATAAATCCCTTAGAATACAAGATTTGTGCATCAGAAAGACATATAGATGTGAAAAAGGAATCAAAAATATTTAAAAGAGTTGGTGTAAAAAGGTACTCTCTCAGCATGAGATATACCATTTTAATTCATTGTTTCCTTTCCTCTTATAAGCACTTGAGTATTTAAATCCTTAGTTTGCTTTCATTCTTTGTTTCGCCATATTGTGCACTCTGTTAATTTGTTTCCTGCTCATTCTTGTAGTGTATTCCCTGTATTCATAGTACTTGTAGTGATCCCTGTATATCTCATGCTTGTTTAATTTTTTGTTTCTTTTGAAATGTAATCAGCAGCAGATGATGGACCCAGTGGATGCAGTGTTCATTGATTATGAGGAATTTTTACTCCAGATCATCAGGCTTCAAGGACAATGGTATTCTATCTTCACCACAGAGAAGAAACAGACTGTTCAGTCAGATTGTGGGTGATTACCTCCAACCAATGTTTTGGGAACTATTTCCCTGATTTTGTGACACTTGTTCACGTCCTTTAGCCAACACCTCACCTCTGCTCCAACCTGACAGCTTTTCTTCGTGGCCCCAGCAGTTACCTCCCTTTAAGAAGTAGCATGGTTCCTGGCAGTGGAATTAGAGTTATCACCTATTAGTCTCAGCCTCAACCCCAACCACAGCTGCAGCAACCCTGCACCCAAGCTTCACCGCAGTTGCAGCAAGGACTTGACCTCCTTCTTCACCGACGTCCTGCCATGCCTTCTCGTTGCTGGCCACCTGCCAAACCTTCAGAGGGGTCCTGTCTCCTTTGTCTCTGGCCTCCTTCCCGGCGTCCTGAGAAGCTCCTCCCTCACCGTTAGCATCTGGCCAAGCCTCCAGAGGGGTCCTGTCTTCCTAACCACTGGCCACCTGTCCAGCCTCCAGAGGGGCTTCTCCTCCACTGCTGACCTCTAGTCCAGCCTCCAACCACCCGAACTGTCCCTTTACCATGCCTTGTCCCCTGACCAGCCCCATGGACAGTTACTCTACTTTGCACTGCCTCCAGGTCGAACTCCTGAACTGGCTTTCCCAGAGCATCTCAGTTCTCATTGCCACTGTCTGTTGGGATTGTTAGACTCTTCTCTGTTCACTAGTGTTTGATCCACTAGTGATCAGCAGTTAACTCTGCTGCAGAGAAGTTCAATAGATTCTTTACTTCCATTACTTAACCCAGCTTCATGGAATGCCTTTAAAAATATCTGGCACTTACAATGTCAACCAGTTTGGTTTCAGCTCCAGATTTGTTTTGTTTTCATTCTTAACCTTTTAACACCGGGTCATTGCCGCCGATACACCTGTGACCTGTCCTTACCTGCCATGAACAGGTGGTTAACACTGAGCGTATCACTGCTGAGACATCTGATCAAACGCTCTTTGAATTATCGTAATTATGCAAACACTTGTCCTATCAAAAAAAATTCAAACCGTTTCTGAAAGCTTCACATTAAACATAGGGTTATTACGGTAATTGTTGCTGGAACTTAGTAGCCACGCAAACAAAAAGAAGCCAGTGCGCAGGCGAGACTGTCTGCTGTACGCGCGTGCTGAAGCAGTTAAACGCGTCCGCGGGTGACTCTCTGCACGCGGAACAAAATTCTACGCGAGTGAAGAAACAGACTTTTGACCATCCGGGGCGGAGCCCAAAGGATTCACAAGACCTCACATGATTGGTCACTTTTAAGTCGATCACGCCCACAAGGCGCAAGGGCTTAACCTTGATTGACAGCAGTTGTTAGGTAACACAGCACAACTGTTTCTTCGAAACCAATACCATTTGTGAATGTTATAGAGGCTTGTAGTCAAAATAAAATATACTTAGTTCATTAAATCTTCCTTTTCTAGCCAAGGTGATATTGCTAGCAGTGGACGCTCATTACCTTATGGCGTTATTCCAACTTCATCTTCCTGTAACAACTGCTGTCAATCAAAATTAAGGCTTCTTCCTTGTGGGTGTGATCAACTTAAAAGTGACCAATCATGTGAGGGCTTGTGAATCCTTTGGGCTCCGCCCCGGATGGTCAAGAGTCTGTTTCTTCACTCGCCTAGAATTTTGTTCCACGGGTTCGTGAAGCTGCTGCAGCGCGCGCACAGCAGACAGTCTCGCCTGCGCACTGGCTTCTTTTATTTGCGTGGCTACTAAGTTCTACACATGTGGAAATTCATTGAGCGAATGTGAACGCATTCCTGTGCCCGTGAAATAAAATTATTTGCGCGGATTGTGGTTTTGCTCGCACGTGACTTTTGACCTAAATATAATTCCATAAATTTCTGTCACTTGTATCCGTGATCTAGTTCTTTCAGTCACTACTCAGAGTTTGTGCCTATAGGTGAGGGTAGGGAGGTAGATTGGTAAATTGTCCACATCACTGCAAATGCAGTCCCAAGCCATCTGTCAGTCTCACGCTCCCTTCTCCCATCACTTGTGAACAAGACCCTGGGATACTTAAACTCTTCCACCTAGGGCACTCCGCCCTATTCCGACTGAGAACCATGGCCTCAGACTGCTGCAAGGAAAGCTGCAAAGAAAGAGCAATAATGAGACAACAACTTAGGGGGTGGCTGTGGCTCAGGAGGTAGAACAGGTCATCCACTAATTGGAAATTTGGTGGCTTAATCCCTGTGTGTGTGAATGTTAGCCCCTTCGGTTACCACATAGAAAATTGTGTACATCACTTTCTATAGTTATATATTGTACTGTAATATTCATTTTCTGATATCTCCTACCTAAAAAGATTATGCAGCCAGAAGATGAACTTTACAACAAAATGCCTGTATCGTGACAGAAGGAGTTATATAGAAAACACGTAGACATAGAAAGTGATTGTATTAATGGCTGAATGAAACATGTTGTACAAAGTGCTTTGAGTGCTCATGTAGAGCAGAAAAGTACTAAATAAGAACCAGTCCATTTAACTACTTTGGTCAAAAAAATTATACCAGGGTTGGTGAAACTATATTCACAGCTTGGTGACCAAATAAAATCTGCTTGATCTGATCACATTTATTTCAATGAATTCTTCATTTACACCTGACATGAACATGCATTTTTCTGTAACACGATAATGAATCAGAATCTTTTTTTTTTTGTATCTTTCTCAAAACACTTGCTATACTACTATGGTGCACCATTGTTACTTGCTTCAACATAATCTAATTTTCAGTTGATTTAATTCTCTGACAACAGTGTTCTCTTAAAACCAGTGTAGTAGCTGTCATTACAATAAAGAGGTCAAAAATGGCCTTGGAGGTCAATTATAGTCTGGTTGTAGAACAAAATCCACTGCCAAGCTTGGTCATAATTATCATTTACTTTGGCTTCTCCTTGCCTCTCTGTCTCATATCCTCGAGTCCCTGTCCCTCTTCATTCCAACAGCCATTTTTATCTCTTTTTTTTCTTTCTCATCCAACCTTTACTCCCTCCTGCTGTCCTTGTTATGACATTTAATCCTCCCATGAGCCCTCCTTCCTCTCTGACCTCTTTCCATCTATGTCAATAATCATCTCATCTCAGCACCCCAACTGAGAAGACATTTATCTCCCGTCAGACTTGATTCCCCTTCCTTCCTTTCATTTCGCTATTCCCCTGATGTGCTCAGGGTGATCTGATTGTATTTAGACTGAGCAAACACACACTAAAACCTGGTGTCAAAACAGCCATGGAGGACTGACAGGTGATTGTAGAATCATCAGAGCATGTTCTAAGTGGATCATGGTGGAACATGTTTAGGATTTATGGAAAAGTAGCCCTGGGTAACTAGCATGTCTACAGTCTAGGATATGTTGGTTAAGTTTAAGATTTCACCTCTGTAGAAACTTTTGAGTGATTGATGTTGCCATGGTTTAAATTGGGCTCCAATGATCCTGATTGGCATTCTAGCACCTTCAATAAATAAGTATTAAAATCTGTTTGGCAGATTAATACATAATATAGATTGAGTTCATTTTTCCTGTTCAATTGTCTGGTGTAGCTTTCAGCTGACAGCATGTAGATAATAGCTCAGTAATAAGAAAATAAACCCTAAACATCTCTTTCTTCTTCTCATTCCTACATTCTGATTATGGTGCAGGTGTCAAAATTGGATTTGCAGTACTTCAGCATCTATCTATACTACAGAAGTGGGGTGAGCATAAGCAGATTAATGTTGGTTTTTTTTTTTTGTTTGTTTGTTTTTTAAGTAGCAGGTAATTTCAGATGTACCTTTTCAGTCAGCTCAATATCAGCAAACACAATATTTCACTGCAATATGCCATACATTCTGTCTACTAGCTAAATGTAGAGTAGTTATTCTTCTAAGGGAGAGAAAAGAAACTTTAAAGTGTAAAGAGTGGACAAGAGAGGAAGATGAGAGATTATTTTCAAAGGTAAGGATTGTTCACCGAGTGATATTTGATAAGCTGGAAATTTAAAGCTAACTTACAAAGTCCTAATTGTCTTTAAGAGTTTTTAAGTCAAATATTAGACGAGTTGCTGAAGTTCTGCTCATATTGTGAAGTGTTTTGCAAAACTAACTTAGGTATAATATTTTGCATTGTTAAAAGGTTGCATGAAAATACAGTATTGGGCAGTTTAGTACAGTTTATTGCATGGTTAAAGGGTTAGTTTTCAGTATTGTGTTGAACATACAGTGCTGCACTGTTGGACTGGTACAGAGCAGGCTGTGGTGTTTATGGTTAATGTGAGGTTACATGAGAAATCAATTTCCCACCTGCAGTGGGAGGACCCTCTTCAAAAGTCATACATCTCCAAAATTTATTATGAAATTTTATCTTTGGATCCCTCATCAACTTCTAAAGTTAAGGCAGCCTGTGAACTTGAACTGGTCTTAAATTTGGAAGATATTGGTGGGACAGTGCTCTCAAAAAAATTCACACAAGTTCAATCTGCACTCGGCTCTCACTTATATAGTTTAAAGTCCTGTTCAGAGTCCACTTCTCCAAAACTCGGCTATCACGATTCTATTCCAATATTTCTGACAATTGTGATAAATGTCATGCTCCTTCCTGTAAATTAACTCATATGTTTTACTCTTGTCCATTACTCACCTGCTTTTGGCAGAACTATTTTGAATCCATGTCAGAGATACTTTCAGTGACTATCAAACCCTGTCCCCATGTTGCCATATTTGAGCTCCCAGTTGATCACAATCGGTTCACTTCTAATCAATTAGACATTTTAGCATTTACCTCTTTACTGGCAAGACGGCGTCTTCTTTTTCACTGAAAATCAACCAAAGTGTCCTCCAGCAGCCAGTGGCTTAATGACACTATGTCTCTTCTAAAATTGGAGAGGATTAGATATTCACTGAAAGGCAACATTAATAAATTCTATGACATCTGGGGCCCATTTCTGGCATTTTTCCACTCTCCTCAGTCTCTGCTCCCTGACTGATGTTTGATGGACCCCCCCGCCTTCTTTCTTTTTTTTTGTTTGTTTGTTTTGTTTATTCTATATATATATATATATATATATATATATATATATATATATATATATATATATATATATATATATATATATATATATATATATATATATATATATATGTGTGTGTATTTTGTCTCATCTTGATATGTTATAATAGATAGGGGAAGACACACAGGAAAGGGCCATGGGTCAGATGCAACCTCGGGGCGCCAGCATCACAGCCATGTGGCGTACATGGTCACCTGCTCACCCACTGAGCCACTCAAGTGGCTAAATGCGTGAGCAGGTGACCATATTTTTGACATTTTTAATTATTTGTGACATATTTGTAACATATTTTTAGGAAATAATTTAAAATTCATGCAAATGAACATCAGTGATGTGTATGACGGGGTGTAGCTCAGGAGGTAGAGGTAGAGACAGGTCATCTACTGATAGGAAGGTACTGAACCCCGAGTTGATCGCAATGTGGTCAGTGTGTGTGTATGTGTGTGTGTGTGTGTTTGTGTGTGTGTGTAGGTGTGTGTGTAAATGTTAGAAAGTGCTTGTAGGGATGTGTGTGTGAGCAGAATATTATTATTATTATTACCATAGGTCTCCTGGTAAATAGAGCTTTAGTTATAACGTAAATACCACTGACACCCTCTTCCACAAATGGAATGCCTTAATTCAGTCAAAGCTAATTTTGCCAGACAGTAGTTCCTTTTATGTCACCACTTTCACCAAAATCTTCACAAAAACAAATGCATATGGATTAACTGTTCTATACTTTCGTAAATACTCTTTTTAAGCTACTATTTGTCACCCAGCTCATTAAAAGAAATGTGCTAACAGATGGTACATAATTAATTTTTTTACTTTACTGGGGTGATGTAAGTAACTTATAATTACCCACCACTTCTTTTTTTATTTGTTGTTGAGAGGTCTGGTTTTTTCCTGCCCAGCTGACCAAACTGAGTGATTTTTAGTGTTGTTTTTTGTTTTATTTTTATGACGCATAGAGTAATTTTATGGCTGTTCAGTGACACCATGTTTTTTCTTCACTGAAAGACTGCATGACTTTACATGGCTGACTGATTTGTCTGCAGTGTCACGATGGCATCAGGGATTCTGGTGGTCAGCCAGAGACAGACCATACATGATAATGCAATCTGCCACTACACAGCAAGGACACCCCACACACACACACAAACACAGACACGCACACGCACAAACACACACACGAGAAAGCCTGTGGTTATCCTTTGTAACGCTGTCTTGAGCAGAAAATTGCACTCACTGACGAACACCTACCTCCATCTTATACAACCTCTCTTATTATACTGTAGATATCACTCATCCATATACACACAAATATTCAATTTAGTTTTCTAAGACAATAACACACTGCTGCTGGTAAGTATGCTTTAACAATTAAAGTACATCTCAGGTCTATATTGTCTATAAAAATTAAATCCTTCCTAGTTTATTCATGTCAGTTACAAGACAACAGAATGATATTTATTATGAGTCTGGTGTCAAATTACATTAATGACAAAGAACTTTTAGCTGCTCCCTTGTCACAAGAGGCTGCCACAGCGGGTAGCTCCACATGTTTGTTTTGGGAGAGTTTTATGGTAGATGCCCTTCCTGACGCAACCCCAAGGGGGATTTGGGTCTCCAGTTGGAATCTAATTACCAACCTTTTGCTTGCCAAGCAAATGTGATCCACTACACTATGATGCGACCTACATTAATGACAAAAAGTATTTTTTTCATACTTCTCTGAAAATTTATAAATATTAGTACAAATAAAACATATATGGAATGATAAGAAACCCTATTGTAAAAGATTACTGTCACAAATAGCACTAAGTCTGTCATGGCTAGCTGTGTGGCAGGCAGGATAGGACACCAGAATGCAGACTTGCAGAACAAAACTGAACTTAAATGTGACTTTATTAGACGAGTAGCAAGAAATAACAAATGCAGCTGTACACGAGCTGGTCGGTTGCCAGAACTAAACTACGAAACAAGGGAGACACAGTGTGGATAAACACTAACGACGACATGACAAAGGACCATAGAAAAACACAGGGTTTAAATACAAACACAGGATAACGAGAGGACCGGGAACAGGTGGAGGAACAACTGGGGGGTAATTAAATAAGACAAGACCAGGAAGTAAACCAAAAACCAAAACAAACTCAGAAGCAAGGCAGTCCAAAAGAATAGTTCAGGGGGCCGCCCAGGCCAAGGGGCCGGATGACAGAGATCAGGCATTCCAGGAGGCCACCCGGACCAAGGGCCAGACAGCAGAGGCCAAACAGTTCAGGAGGCCGGCCTGGCCAAGGGGCCTTACAACAACATCCAGAACCTTCAGGAACTCAGGGCGAATCTCATCCATCCCAGGAGCCCTGCCACCAAGGAGTTGTTTAACCACCTCAGTGACCTTGGGTGGTCACAGGGGTGGCTGTGGCTCAGGAGGTAGAGCAGGTCACCTACAGTACTAATCGGAAGGTTTGGCGGTTCATTTCCTGGCTGCACCGGGCGGCATACTGAACCCCAAGTTGCTCTCTGATGCAAGCGTTGGAGTATGAATGTATGTAAATGTTAGAAAGTAAGCACTTAGCTTAGATACACATAGAAGTGCTTGTACGAATGGGTGTGAATGGGTGAATGCAAACGTGTTGTATAAGCCCTTTGAGTGCACGGATAGAGTAGAAAATATATAAGTATATAGGAACTAGTTCATTTACCTTACCCCCAGTGATGGGCAAGTCATCTCCCTCATCCCCAGACTCTGCTTCCACTACAGAAGTCGTGTCAGTGGGATTAAGGAAATCCTCAAAGTATTCCTTCCACTGCCTAACTATAGCCTCAACTGAAGTCAGCAGCGCCGCACCTGCACTATAGGCCATGTGAGTAGAGCACCGCTTTCCCCTCCTGAGTTGCCTGACGGCTTGTCAGAATCACTTTGAGTACATCCGAAAGTCTTTTTCCATGGCCTAACCAAGGGTGAAAGTAGTTTTAAATTCTTGCCGGTACTATGACAAACACACACACACACACACACACACACACACATATATATATATATATATATATATATATATATATATATATATATATATATATATATATATATATATATATAAAATCCTGCCTGGATAAGGCAGAAATTAGAAGTTGACAATGTGGAATATATTTTTGTTGTTAAGGAACTGAGATGTTTGCACACAATGCACACTTAACACAACTGATGACCACCTCCACGCATTCTGGCTCTGTCCACCAATACAAAACTTCTGGACAGAAATAACCACCAAACTTTCGCAAACCTCAATCCTCTTGGCAACCACTGTGTTTTGGAGCTGAATGCGCTCTCATGTAGCGTTAATGAAATCTCTGGTCATAAGCAGTGTTTTTGAGCTGTGCTGTGTTATGGAAATTGAGCAGAATAACATGAAGCACAATTAGTTAATCTCTACTTGCTTTTAATTTAGATAGTTTGTAACAAGCAGACCGACATTAAACGTAGCGGTGAACGTTTTAACCTGTTAACTGGCCGAACCAAAATCACCTGAAAAAACCCACGTTGTTGCCCGTTAACTGGCAGTGTCCTGTCCTCCGGGATGTAGTGCATTTTATATGAAAGGCTAGACCCTCCCATTTTGATTGAGACCTCATTTGGCCAATCATATTAAGAAACGGGTTTTCCAGAGCGAATAATAACCAGGGGGTGTCACGTAGCGTTTCGGTTGATTTTGGTGCAGCCAATTACATGACTGGCCAAACGAGGTGTCAATCAAAATAGGAGGGTCTAGCCTGCCATACAAAATGCACTGTATCCGTCCCGTAAGCGGAACGGATGCAGTGCATTTTTTGTGGCGGTCCTCAATCTCTGAGGGGAGCGAAGCTAGAGATTTGAGGCGCCAGCATAGCATGAACAGTTGAGAAACAATTTGGAATGAGAAAAAATAGCAGTTTATTAACTGATTACGACGTGTTTTAGACTGTTTATTGCTAGCGGATTTATCCTGACCCAAAGTACAGCCGTGACCGGTTCTGAATGGCTTTACAGCAGACAGCCGCTCCAACTTTTGCTGGTACTGTGTACTGGCGTAGAATCTTCTAGTGGTACGCAGTACCGGACCGTACCGGCTTACTTTCACCCCTGGGCCTAACCAAATCTTCCCACACCCAATTTTTTACACTAACGTTGTGTTGACCGGTGGCCAAAGGTGGAGGCCCTGGTGGACCGACTGTAAATTGACAATATTGAATATACAAGTTGAATTTAAAAAAATGTTATCTGTATATATGAACTCAGACCTTATCTGGGGTCAAAATTCAAAATTGTGCACAGGACCAACCATCATCTTTCTCTTTGCTGCCATAAGAAAACAGGTGCAGGCAACAATGGGGAGCTAGATGAAGTTTTTACATCCAAAGAAAAACAGGGCAGAAAAGTGAAAAGTTTATCATTTTTGCAAGGAATGGGAGGACAAGTTCTCTTTTGCGACAGTGAAACAAAAGTGTTTGCCTCATTTGAGGGGCGACTGTAGCGACAGCAAAGTGGCACAATGTGGAGAGACACTTCAGTACATGTCAAGCAAGCTTCTGATGGGAATGACGATAACTGCAAACACTCAGTTTAAAGATGAGAAGAATGGTCATCTCCAGTCCAACTGGGGGCAAGTACGATGGTTAAGAAGAGTGTCAGCTATGTCCGATGACTTGACAGAGCAGCTGGACCAGATTCTAGTTAAGTGCAGGTAGTTCAGCATCCAGTGCGATGAGTCTATGGAGAGCAGCAGTACATCACAGCTGATTTTCACAATACTGCTCCAAAGACAACAGCAAAGGGAGTTGACATCTACAATGCGGTGAAACAGTTCTTGATGGAGAATTTAATTCAATTCTTTTCAATTCAATTTTATTTATATAGTGCCGAATGACAATAACAGTTGTCTTAGGGTGCTTTCTATTGTGGGTAAAGACCCTACAATAATACAGAGAAAGAAAAGGTACCGCTGGAAATGCTGTTGTCGGTGACTACAGACAGGGCTCTTTCTTCTCCTGGTTGTAGAATTATTATTATAGAGACAGCAGAGGAAATAATTAAGGAAAGCTTTAATATCATTCTAGAGGCACTTTTAGAAGTCTCATTAAGCTATTGTCTTTCATTCAGACATGGAGCTTTGTATTTTGACAGTCAGTGTGATTCAGTCTGAATTACTTTGATTATCACATGGAACACAGTTTGTAAGGGAAATTCCAGAGGTGTTGGGGTACTGCTAGTTTGTCTTCTAGCCAGTCCCTGATGATTTACAACATGTTGTGAACCATAGACAGATTAAACAATAGCATACTCAGTCTAGAGACAGTTCAAGGGAGTACATAAGAATTAAACTGTACCGCAATTCAGAGAACTGCCATATTATACAAAATGCCAACTAGGCTTGGTTACTAGCTATTGTTTATACCTTGAATTTGATATTTCTAAATGTTTGATTGTCTATACATTTAAAAGATGAGCTGCTGGTGATATATACTCAGCAGCCACTTTATTAGGTACACAGTTCAACTACTCATTAATGCAAATATCTAATTAGCTATTCACATGGCAGAAATGTAATGCATTGCATAGACATGTAGATAATCTGCTAAACTTCAAACCAAGCACCAGCATGGGGAGAAAAGGTGACTTATGTGACTTTAAATGTGGCATGGTTGTTGGTGTCAGACGGGTTGATCTGAATATTTCAGAAACTACTGATCTACTGGGATTTTCCCACACAGCCATCTCTGGATGAAAATGGATTGTTAATGCCAGCGGTCATAGGGGAATGGCCAGACTGCTCTGATATGATAGGAAGGCAACAGTAACTCAAACAGTAATCTGTTACAAACAAGCAGTGATGTCAGTATATTTTTGCTTTCTTCTTGTGTCTCGAGGAGTGACGTCTGGCCAATGCGACAATTAAGTCCCGTTTTCAGCATGAGGACAATAACAGCACACAGCGGCACAAATGTAAACAACGGAGGGAGGAGAGAGATGCACGTTTTCTAGTTGGAAATACAGGCACTATTTTGAGTTTGTGTCAACCAAAGATGACAATATCAAGGTTAGTTGTGCACTCTGTGCTGGCGACAAAGTGCTATCTAGCTTCAAAAACACTACATCAAATTTGAAGGAACATTTGGCGTCGCAGCACCGCACAGTCACACTTACAGAGTGAGTCCCACCAGGTGGTGAGAAACAGAGAGCTCCTGTTAATGCAGGAGGCCCCCAGCACCCAAACAACAAAAGCTGGACTTCGGTACAAAACCAGTAAGTGGGGGAGAGCTGAAGAAGTTGGTCGGACAGTATGTAGTAGAGGAAATGCTGCCCTTAAACACAGTTGACTCGGTAGTTGTCATTTTTATGTTGAAGCGGCGAGGTGTGTGTTTCTGTGTGTAAAATAAGCTGATTTTCAAGAATCTTTCTGTCACGGTCAGGTGCTGTGGACTCAAAGCAGACGCAGAGAGATGGGTTAAGTGCAAGGCTTTATTTACAGTGAGGAAAGGGAGATTGGCAGGCGGGCTTGGAATGGAGGTGGAATGGGGGCTCCCATGGTGGAGAGGTGAGCTCGGCAAAGTGGTGGAGGAGATGAATAGGGCTCCAGGGGTGGGGTGGAGAGCAGGCAGAGTGGTGGGCGTTGGGGGTGAGACTGGGCTTGAGATCTCCAGAAAACACAGAGCTCTGGGCTCGGCGGCTGACTCCTGACTCCAGAACAGGCTTGCTAAAACCTCCACTCGACAGAGAATCTAGGCACAAAGAAGACACAGATAAGACAAGGTGAAGGAACGCAACAGAGACTCACGAGAGGTGGCTGAAAATAACTGGTTCACAGTCAACGATCCAGCGACGGGTGAAAGCCTTCTGCCAGCTTAAGAAGAGCAGGATGATGAGCCGATCAGAAACAGGTGTGGAAACAGCTTCTACAATGGCCGGCCCAGGAAGGAGAAGACTCACAAAACCACAGCTCTGCAGCCTTCTTAGCCAGATTTCTTTTTAAAAAGACATTTTTAATGTCAATGACAGTTTTTACCTTGATAAAAAACAAATATATAAAAGTCACTTTGCCAAAAACTGATTGCAGCTTCTACCTTGTGATAGAAATATTTTTTTCTCGCTCAAAATGTCCTGATATCATTCATGAGAGATACGTTTGATACATGTTTTACAGATTGTAGGTCAACAAGTCATTTACAGCCGTTTAAATACAGGCAATCACTTTTTGGCGAATACCGGAAATCGCTTTTTTGGCAGACAATCACTTTTTGGCACAACGCCGGCAGCTGTTGAATGTAACTAATAAAGTAACTTGTAATCTAACTTAGTTGCAAAATTAATTAATCAGTAAAGTAACTAAGTTGTTTTTAAAAGGAGTAATCAGAAATCAGATTACTTTTTCAAGGTAACTATGCATCACTGCAAACAAGGTATGCAGAAGAACGTTTCTGAATGTATAACACATGAAGTCTTGAATCAGATGGGCTACAGCAGCAGAAAATCACACTGGATGCCTCTCCTCTCAGCTAAGAACAGGAAACTGAGGCTACAATTCAAAAAAATATAGCATGCTCTGATGAGTTCACTTTCTGCTGCAACAGTCAACAATATAGGCTACTTTTTGGTGGTATGAGGGTGTGGGGGATATTTTCTTGGCCGTTTACTCTTAGTACCAATTGAACGCTACAGCCTATTTGTTTATATGCCACAGCCTACTTGAGTATTGTTGCTGGTAATGTCCATCCCTTTACCTATCCTCTGATGGCTGCTTCCAGCAGGATAATGTGCCATGCCAGACAGCTCAAGTAATCTCAGACATTTAGGATGTAGTGGAATGTAATAGTCACATCGTGAGTATGCAGCTGACCAATCTACAGCAAATCGATGATTCCATCTTATCAATTTGGAGCAAATTATACATTCACTTTTCTGACAAAAAATGTTTTGTTTTTCAATGCTTTCATATCCTAAAAGTGTAACATCCCTGCCAATGTACAAATCTTTGTGTCAAAATAAAATAACTATTTTTTTTTATATTATGGATTGATAGATTGATTGAAATATATATATATATATATATATATATATATATATATATATATATATATATATATATATATATATATATATATAAAATGTTTTGCCTGAGGACCAACCACAACCTGATCAGAATACCAAATGACTTATCTCAACAAGACAACCAATAATTATGATAAGGTAGGGTCAGTGGTGATGGTTATGACTATTCTTATTTGTGCTATAGGTTTATTCTGGTTGTTGTTTTCTTTCCTTTTCTTTTCCTTTATTGCTTGCTTATTTTTTTGTTTACTGTTGTTATTTTATAATAATAATATACATATTGTCATCATTTTGTTATTATTAGTATAAATAACACTACTCTCACATACATAAGTATGTTTTCTTGATTATTCAAAGTCCCAACCTTTCTTTTCATTTTATTTATTTATGTCTTACTTATACTTTATATTGATGATAGTGATGACAGTAGTGATCATGGTGAAGAGTCTGTCAATCTCATGCTCCACTCCCCCCTCACTAAAAGAGACAGTTAAACTCCTCCACCTGGGGTAGTAACAATCTGATAAATATAGATTGTAGTAGTTTGGCCTAGAAGTAATAAATGCTTGAACTAGCTTTTCAGCATCACTCTTAGGCAAGATGTTTTTACATTTAAAGATATTGCTCAAATGCAAGAACGCAGTCTCACGCATTTGTTTAATATGTGCGTTGAAGGACATATTTTGGTTAAAAATGACTCCAAGATTCCTCAGTGTTAATGTAGCGTTACTGTAGGCCAAGGTAATGCCTCCAGTGTAAGTATCTGGTTAGAAGCATTAAATTAGAGGTCATCCAGGACTTCACTAATGCTGTTTCTGTACTGTGATGATTTCTGAATGCTGACTGAAACTCTTCAAACAAACCGTTCCTCTGCAGATGATCAGTTAGCTGTTTTACAGCCACACTTTCAAGAATTTTTGAGATAAAAGGAAGGTTGGAGATTGGCCTATAATTAGCTAAGACAACTCGGCCAAGTGATGACTTTTTTTTTTTTGCGTTTTTGGCCACAGCGGCTTTTGTTAGCAGTGGATAGAGACAGGAAATGGGGGAAAGATACAGGGGAAGACACGCGGGCAAATTGGCGACAGGCCAGGATGTGAAACGCGGCATATGTATGTGGTCGCCGGCTTCACCACTAAGCCACCCAGGCACCCCGAGTGATGACTTTTTAAGTAATGGTTTAATTATTTCAACCCTGAAGGTCTGTGGTACGTACCCATTAGTAAAGATAGACTGATCATATTTAAGATTGATTGATTGAATTATTTATTGGTAGGGCGTCTTTGAGCAAATGGTAAATAGACTGGTTCTTGTACATTGCTCTTCTACTCTATTTGAGCACTCAATGTGCTTTATACAACATGCCTCATTCACCCATATTCATACAAGTACTTCTTTCTACATCTAAGTACTTTCTAATATTTACACAGATTCATACTCCAATGGATACATCAGAGAGCAACTTGGGGTTCAATATCTTGCCCTTAGGGTACTTGGGTATGCAGACTGAAGCAGCCAGGGATCAAACCACCAATCTTTTGATTAGCAGATGACCTTCTCTACCTCCTGAGCCACAGCCACCCCTCATTACTTGTTAAAGAATACACAACTCATTGCTCTGACTCTTTGTCAGCCTGGTTACTGTGTCAAAGCTTTATTGAGAGCTTTTTTTAATAGAACAACAGACTCTTTTTCCAGGTTTAATGAAGATCTTCTAAATTAGAGAGAGATGCCATTTCCTCTCCAGCATTATGGGTTATCTACTGTAAGTGGTGTGATTTTGAGTTATGCCAGGGAATTGAGCTCCTCTGATCTGAGGCTTTCTTTTTCAGAGGACCCACAGAGTCATACACAGTGAAGATATGAAACTACTGAGATGTGCCATTCTGTAGGGTCCATGTATTGCCTCATGTTACCAGTGGTGCCACTGACAATAGCCAAATCCAAAACTAGTTAAATAACAGTCCGAAAAAATAACTTGAGAAAGAGAGAAGATACAACATTTATGATGCCAGATTCTGAAAGTATGGGCCAAAATTACCCAGGACACCAATTTTCAGGCTAAGCATATTATTCGTATATATTATATATATATTTGGCGCTATATAAATAAAATTGAATTGAATTGAATTGAATTGAATTGAATTGAATTGAATTGAATTGAATTGAATTCGTGTGGGAGATATTGCCTGTTGAAATATTAGAAAATTGAAAATCATGATTCACGCTGTCAAATATAGGGCATTGCACCCAAAGTTTGGAGGGCCATATCTCAGAAAGCCTTTGGAGCTGAGGCCTATAATTTTGCATGTGTTCATTATACACATAGAGGTACTTTCATAATAATTTTCACTCAAATCTGAGTTGTGACCCGGGAAGGATTTTGGCTTTTTGGTTGGGTTCATATGGAATGACCCCAAGATAACATTAAACCAAATGCAATTTTTAAGTTATGTAAAGGTTAAAGCTATGGTTAATAATTATTAAGTACACTATCTGTGTTCTGAAAACTCCACATGCTCCCTAACTATCAATCATCATCTCATCTCATCCATTTATAATCATCTAATCATTTCTTGTCTGGGTAAAAATCCCAGCCTATTAATATGTATGGAAGATTTCCCTCAAGATGTTGGCTGATAGGAGTGGGCTGGCAAATCAGAGATTTAATCCAAAAGCTTAAATTGCTTTCAGTAATTTTGTTGATGAAACCTGCCTATCATTGTCATCCTGTTGCTGACAAATAGATAAGCAATGATGACATTATAGTAAGTTCACCCCCTGATACAGTTATGCAGGGGAAAATTAGCAATAAAGACCCAATCTTTTTATTTATTTATTTACTTTGTACCAGGAGGTAAACGTACAGTTTAAAATGGGAGTCTACGGGAAAACACCTTAAAGAACACAGGAGAAAAATTCATTTCCAATAAAAGAACAAGAGAGGCATTTATTTATTTATTTTTCATCATGTTGCAGTCCCTGAACCTCAGGGCTTTGGTAATCAGGAGATCTATAAACCTGCACATCTCAAATGTATATTATTTATGTTTAATATATAAGCAGTCCTGCTTTACAGTTCAACTGGCCATGCGTTATATTCATGCTGTTTTTCCTCAACCCCAACCGGTCACAGCTGATGGCTGCCTCTCCCTGATACAGGTTCTGCCGGAGGCTTTTTCCTGTTAAAAGGGATTTTTTTTTCTTCCCACTGTTGCCAAGTGATTGCTCATAAATTGTCTGATTGTTGGGGTTTCTCTCTATTATACTATTATTATATATATATATATATATATATATATATATATTTTTTTTTTTTTTTAATTTTACGGTATAAGTGGACACGAGATCAGAACCAGGAATTGTTGGAATGCTACTACACATGTAATCCCAACGCAATGTGTGACCTATGGATTCTTTGAAACCCAACATCCAAACTGACGGTGAAACAACTCGTGGCTCAGTGTTCCAACATACGCAGGAAGCAACTGCTATCACAACTAGAGATTCACAAGGTACAACACAAATGCTACGGCAAGGGGGAGCCAGGACGACAGGTCGGGGGGAGATTTCATCATCCCCACACTCCGAGATTGGGTACCAAGCCCCCGTAATAACAAGTACACTGAATACTGGACACTACATAACTGAAACCAATCAGTTGATGTATACCTGTCACCGCAGCAGCAGTGATATAAAAATGAACAGCAATAAGGAGCAGTACCCTCCAAGGAAAAGACGGCTAGAGACTAAGATCAAGGCAGCAGGAAGGGAAGTTAGCCAGCTCTCAGAGTTGCAGAAAGGTGTAATGAAGAAAGCAGTGCCTAAGAAGCAGAACAGGCTGTCCATACCTGAGGCCTTAGAGACTGCCAAGCAAAGACTCACAGCCTTGGCTAACCACATGAAGAGGTATACCAGAGAGACAGAAGCCAGGAAAAATAAATCGGATGTTCTCGGCTGAACCATTCCACTTTCAGTGGCAAGGGAACAATATCACTCACGCTGCCAAGCACGCTCTTGTCAAGGTGACAATACTCCCAATTCTGGACTATGGCGACATCATCTACAAAAATCATCAAGCACTGCTCTCAAAAAACTGGACACTCTTCATCACTCAGCCATCCGCTTTGCCACTAACGTGCCTTTCCACACCCATCATTGTGACTTCTACAAACTGGTGGGCTGGCCCTCCCTTCATACCCGGTGGCTCCATCACTGGTTTCACTTCATCTATAAGACAATCCTGGGCAAGACACCACCTTATCTGTCATCTCTTCTTCATGTAGCTCACAATAAATATCGAACAAGGTCAAGTGAATACATTAAGCTCACCATTCCCAGTACCTCTACTGTTTTTGGCTGCAACTCCTTTCACTTTGCAGCAGCAAATGA
Source organism: Archocentrus centrarchus (assembly GCF_007364275.1). Lineage (NCBI taxonomy): Eukaryota > Metazoa > Chordata > Actinopteri > Cichliformes > Cichlidae > Archocentrus > Archocentrus centrarchus. The sequence goes on along the minus strand of NC_044355.1, from coordinate 30,861,376 downwards.
CTGGAATATTTTACAAAGCTCCCTCAAACTTGCAACTTTAACATCTCATACTACTTTCAACCATAAAACTCAACAGATTGTAGTTGATTGTTGCTCATGCTGACCACCCCAGGTCACACTAATTTACATACCTACGTACACTTTCTCCTATATATACTCATACATGCGTACAATCACACAAATATGTAAATGTCAACTCTCTCCCTTTTCGCTAAGTCATGTACTCTTCTTCTCATTCCTGTTTTTATCCAGTTGTCATCATTTACATACTCCATGTTAAATCTCTGATTTATTGATTGATTGACTGCTTTTGGTATGTTTGTATGTTTATATATTTTATATTTGTGTGTATTTATGTGTAGTGGCCAACCTGTGCACCGCCTGGATTGACTACAAGAAAGTCTATGACTCGATGCCACACACGGATCCTGGAATGCCTAGAACTGTATAAGATCAACAGGACCCTAAGAGCCTTCATCAAGAACTCATTGGGTATGTGGAGAACAACACTAGAGGCCAACTCCAAGCCCATTGCACAAGTCAACATCAAGTGTGGGATTTACCAAGGAGATGCTCTGTCCCCACTACTGTTCTGCACAGGCCTGAATCCATTCAGCCAGGTCATCAACAAAACTGGCTACGGACACCGACTACAGAATGGAGCAAACATCAGCCACATCCTCGACATGAACGACATCAAGCTGAATGCTAAGAGTGAATGAGATATCGATTCATTGATCCACACCACCAGGATCTACAGCAAGGATATCGGAATGTCATTCGGACTGGAGAAGTGTAGTCGGATGGTAACTAAGAGAGGAAAAGTAGTCAGAAATGAGGGGATTATACTATCAGAAGGCAACATTGCAGACATTGAAGACAGCTACAAGTACCTTGGAATCCCACAGGCCAACTAGAACCATGAAGAGGCCGCTAGGAAAGCTGCAACTTCAAAGTACCTGCAGAGAGTAAGGCAAGTCCTGAAGAGTCAGCAGAATGGGAAGAACAAGATCTGGGCTATCAACACCTGTGCCCTGCCAGTTGTCAGATACCCTGCTGGGATAATAAGCTAGCCAAAGAAGGAAATAGAAGCCACTGATGTCAAGACAAGAAAGCTCCTAATCCAGCACCCTGAGACTGTACGTTAAGCGGAAAGGAAGGAGGCTGAGGACTAATGAGTGTCAGAACCGCTGTCCTAGATGAAGCAATGAAGATCCATGAATACATCGGGAAGATGGCCACAAAGGATCATGTGCTTAGTAAATGCCTCAGGCAGCAGAAAGCCGAGAAAGAAGAGGAGGAAGAACAGGAACCATCATGGAAAGACAGGCCTCTGCGTGGCATGTACCACCGGCAAATTGAAGAAGTGGCTGACATAGAGTAATCCTACCAATGGCCGGACAAAGCTAGACTGACAGACAGCACAGAGGCACTAATCATGTCAGCACAAGAACAAGCTCCGAGCACAAGATCGATAGAGGCTGGGGTCTCCCACAGCAGGTGTGGTCTAGGTGCAGGCTGTGCAGAGGTGTCCCTGAGACAATCCAGCACATAACAGCAGGGTGCAAGATGCCAGCAGGCAGGGCATACATGGAATGCCATCACCAAGAGCCCGGCATAGTATACAGGAACATCTGTGCCGAGTATAACCTGGAAGTCCCAAGGTCAAAATGGGACACGCCCCCAAGGGTGGTTGAGAACAACAGAGCTAGGATCCTGTGGGACTTCCAGATACAGACAGACAAACTTGTGATGGCTAGGCAACCAGACATCATAGTGGTAGAAAAACAAAGGAAGAAGGTCGTAGTGACAGACGTTGCAATACCAAGTGACGGGAACATCAAGAAGAAGGAACACGAAAAGCTCGATAAATATCAAGGGCTCAGAGAGGAGCTGGAAGGGATGTGGAAGATGAAGGTAACAGTCGTAACACTCAGGGCAGTGACCCCCAAGCTGGGGGAGCGGCTCCAGCAGATTCCTGGAACGATATCCTATATATTGTTCCTGTACTCCAAAAACCTTTGGTCGCTAAAAACTCAAGCAGCGTTTGGGCTACAGACACCGTTCTGGTATCAAAACGTTCAGCCTGTTCTGGAGATTTATGCTTTTACTTTTCTTTTTTGTAACCTTTATACTTTTTAAGATATTGAACTTTTTATAATCTTCATTTTTGCCACTCAAAATGAATGGGGAAGTTTCAAATCCTTTTCAAATCCTTTCAGGCTTTAAAAGCTAATAACTTCAGCATACTTTCAGCTAGAAAAACCATTTAAGCTTTCAAATGAAGCCAAGCCTTTCAGCTATTCAGCTATTACTTGGTGTTTCAAAATCTTTTACGGTTTAAGCACAGTGAGCGTTTAAGTTTAAGGTGTTTTTTCAGCCGTTTCAGAGTTTATATTGGTGGTGTATTGCGTTTGCTAGAGTGGGAGCCTGATTAGTAGAGTGGGAGACTTCAAAACTTTCAGGTGGACCTGAAACCCTGTCAAATGTACACTTTTTAAACTGTAAGCGTTCAAACAGAGAGAGTACCTTCCAACGCCGTCATTAACCTCCATAGTAATTTCAGAGAGCTGATTTTCTCCTAAGCAGAAATGAGCACCTTTTTTAAACTGCTCCCACGGCCACACTTTTGAGCCCAGGAAAATAAAAATTACACCACTGTTTAGAGCAGGTCCTTGTGACGCTCACAGTTCAAAAATGATTTTGATAGGAGCTACGGTTTTTGACTTAGAAGCAGTTATTTGACAGGTGCGCCAAGGCAAATTTGACAGAGTGCATGCATCTCAGCAGGTAAGCAGTGCACCTGGCAGGTGCTTTCAATTGGCGCATTTACAAGCGTTCAGCTTGGCAGAGCTCTCCAATATGTATGCCTGCAAACCTCACTGCTTGTGTGACACTACTGTTGGCTCAGTGGTAGAAAAGGGGACTATCAATGCACAAGAAGCAGACAGAGCAGGTTCAAGTCCCACTTCACTCTAAACTTTAAAAATTTTCCATTGAGCATTCATTCACCAGCTTAAACTCTTTCAGCCAGATTTAAGCTCTTTGGAGCATTTCCAGGCATTTCAGCTAGAGACACCATTTAGGCTTTAAAATAAAGCCAAGCCTTTCAGCTATTCAGCTGTTCAGCTGGTCAGCTGTCCAGCTGTTCAGCTATTCAGCTGTCCAGCTGTTCAGCTGTCCAGCTGTGCTTTGAAATAGAATAACTTCAGCATACATTTAGCTAGAGACACCATTTAAGCTTTAAAATAAAGCCAAGCCTTTCAGCTATCCAGCTGTTCAGCTATTCAGCAATTCAGCAGTTCAGCTGTTGAAGCTCATTCAGCAAATAAAGTTTCAGCTCTTTGAAGCATTTCTTAGCATTTCAGCTGCAATCTTTCAGCTTGCAGCATTCACAGTGCATTTTATTCAGGAAATGCTTTTTCTAGTTCTTTTTTTTAACAGATATTTTTTGGGCCTTTTTTTTAAGCTTTATTCAACAGTGGAGATAGAAAAGCAGGGAGGAGAAACAGGGGAGACACACAGCAAATGGCAACAGGCCAGGACTCGAACCTGCTCCGGCTGCACAGCATACATGGTCACCTGCTCACACCCTGAGCCACCCTGGCACCTATTTTTGTAATTCTGTGTTTTGATTTTGTGTAGAGACATGATTGTGATATGTAGCGTAAGGAGCAACATGTGGCTTTATGTGGCAACCAGATATGACAGTGTTCACGAAAAAAGGTTTTCACTGCTGGTATCATAGACAGTCAACAGACTTCTTTGGTTGCAAAAAAAAATATGGGGAAAACAGCCCATTGGTTACATTTATCAGTGACCTTAAGAAACACATTCCTGATGAGTTCATAGGTTTAATCACTAATTTTAATATTTGTCTCATATTAATTTTGGCAATGCAGTTTTTTTTAGTTAATAGCTTTTCCAATAGCGTGTTAGTAAATGGTTAAAAATATTTATAGACCAGTACAAAAACCCTGTGTTAATTTTCCTCTTCACAGCAACTTTATAAGGGGTGGTTAAATATTAAAGCATAGACAGTATAAAAGGTGGGCACACTCACTGTGACATCATCCTTTGGTAGTAAAGTCATACTTTGAAGTCTCAAGTTGAGGATTTTTTTCCTTTGTGTTTTAATATAAGCAAGGGGAGGAAGTCTGAAACCACACATTCATTGTCTAACAACTCATCAATCACAAGACATTTGCCAGTGAGAAAACCCTGGACATCTGACACTGAAAATAACCAAAATTTACAAAATGGATTTAATGTTTTATTCAGTATGACCTGAAGTGAGTGAGTGAGCCCATAAACTCAACATGTTTACAGAGGTCAAGGCTGAGGGGTGTTTTCCAATGGATTGGACATATTTTTGCAACTACAGCTATTGCCCCCAGGTAACTATTAAAAAGAGGAAGGAACTTTAAGGAACTTCCACTTTGACTTCACTTTTCAGACCCTGAAGCTACGTCCCTCTTTAATACTGTCTGTGGCTTAAGGTTTAGGGTCTGTCCATGCTGACTGATAAGTGTGCTGACAAAGGCAGCTGTAGCCAGATGGCGGTGGCTAGAGGTGACTCAGCAGTCACTCAACTAGACCTCCCAAGTGTTTGTGCAATTGATGCATTTTTGAGCAATTTTACTGTGACAAATAACATACTGATGTCAGTTTGGGCTCTCTTAGTTCTTTTAAGTCTGTTATCACTAATTAGCAGATACTAGTGTCTCTGTATTGCACGTGTATGGTTTAAGAATGTGGTTTTCAAACAAAGGTCACCAGTGTTAGCTGGTAGCTTAGTACTCGACCTTCTTGGCCACATGTGGTCACTTCTAACTCCAAAAAAAAACCAAGACAAAAGCTGCCAAAATGCTAACGCTGAAGCTTGACAATGCAGAGTAGAAAATCATATGGGTGAGGTCACAGTAGCTTTATGTCCATCTTTTATATCAGTTTACAATCAGGAAATAGATTAGCCAACTCATTTTACTTTTAGTCCAGAATTTCTGACTAATCATTATGATCGCTATGAAGGGTCTCTAATTTGTGAGCATTTTTGGTCGGTAATTGTATTTTCAAGAGTGGAAACCTGATTAGAAATTATTAAATATATTTAATTTCATATAATTTACTGCTCATTTACAGATTTCGAGATTATTTTTGAAATTGCTGCTCCACCAATGTTCTCCTGCTCGGTCAAACATATCTTTACAGAAATACTAAGTCAAGCGTCAACATTTTGGAATGTCTGCTCCAACTGACCATACACAAAACTACAACTCCTTGAGGCAGCTTGGGGGGAGAACCAGCATGTGCAAATGCTATAAGTTTCATAGAATGAAGCAACACACATCAGAAGCCATATCTTGGGGGATCAAGTGCTAGAGGCAAAGTAGACAGCACCAAGAAGGGTAAATGGGGACTCTCTCACTGCACTGTCAGCTGGACCAGAGGAATATTTATTTTGAAATATAAACAAGCATAAGACAGTATTATATATATGTCATTTGTAAACAATCTGGCATCCTTTTGTAATAAATTACCCCGTCCATATCTCATCAGATGTGCATAGGGATCAGTATCAGAAATATTAGGCTGAATATTAATGCTACTTTTTTAACGGCACAGAAAAAATAAGCACTTATTAGAATTGCATTCTCAGTGGAGGAAAAAGTATGAAGAAATTAGTGCTATTGTGAAAGTGTAAAGTTCTTTGAAATTGAAGTCTTTATATGATGAAGGCATAATATAAGATTTGGAAGGGCTGTATTTTGAGGCCCTTCAAAAATTGACCCAAATAAAAATCACTGGTAGTATTATAAATACATAGTATGAAGCATTAATAGGTACGGATATAAATGTTGTATTGTAGGAGTCGGTGGAAGGAGACACGAGCAGGTATGTAGTCTCAGCTTTATTCGGTAAACTCACAACAAACTAGAACTCCAAATATAACACCTGCAAAAGGAGGAGTCAAGCCCTTTTATCCCAGGCCTCTCTCTCCCGCCTTTTCCCTATCTATTCCGGTCTCTCTCTTCGCAATAAGAGCTTGGGGCATTCTGGTGTGAAATGTGCATATATGTGGCCACCACACAGGCCCCCCCTGAACACACAGAATGGCAAACAATACAATAATAAAAACAGCAACCATTTTCAACTCAACATAGCAAAAATAAAATACCACATCAAGAGTATCTCCTAGGGGGTTTAACAAGGCGGCCGCTACGGCTGTGCTTGGCGACCACAGGTGGTGAAAACAAGGGAGGGGCATAGCCCCGACTACGGCGAGACTGCCCCCTCGCAGGGGAAAAAACAGCAGCTGGGGGCAGGTCCTCCGAGTGAGGCATAGAAACGGGAGGACGACCGCGGCGCGGAGGTTGGGCCAACTCAATAGGACCATCCGGAAACATGTGAGCAGGCTTAAGGCGATCCACCGAAACCCGCTCCTGACGACCTCCCAGCTCAACCAAAAAATCCTTAGGTCCCACCTCTAGCACACGGAATGGACCATCATAAGGAGGTCGAAGTGGAGAACGGTGCGCGTCATGGCGGATAAAAATGTACTTGGCAGACATCAGGTCCTTTGGCACATATGACTGTGGAAGGCAGTGATGCGCCGCTACTGGGGCCAAAAACCTATCATTCCCCGGGAAAACCGGCCCGCTCCTTTTGTCGGCCCCCGAAGCAGATGCACCAGGAAGGAATTCCCCTGGAACCCTCAAAGGCTGGCCCAGGACCAGCTCGGCTGAAGAAGACTGCAGGTCCTCCTTAGGTGTCGCACGCAGGCCCAGCAGGACCCAAGGAAGGCGGTCAACCCAGCTGCTGTCCACCAGCGCAGCCCGTAAGGCAGCCTTCATGGTACGGTGGAACCTCTCGCAAAGGCCATTGGCCTGCGGGTGGTACGCGGTAGTGCGATGGAGTCTGACGCCAAGGTTCTCCGCCACAGCAGTCCACAGCTCAGACGTGAACTGAGGACCCCTGTCAGATGTCAAGTCAAGCAGTACGCCAAACCGAGATACCCAGGAGGAGACGAACGCACGAGCAACATCTGCTGAGGTGGTTGACGCCAAAGGAACTGCTTCAGGCCACCGAGTCGTCCTGTCCACCATTGTCAGGAGATGGGTGAAACCCCGGGAAGGGGGAAATGGACCTACCAGGTCTACATGGACATGTTCGAACCTTCTCTGGGGTATGGGAAAGTGCTCCAGAGGGGATTTGGTGTGTCGTTGCACTTTGGCGCGCTGACAAGCAACACATGAGGAAGCCCACGCCCTGACCTCTTTCCGGAGGCCGGGCCACACAAACTTGGCCCCTACCAACTTAACTGAGGCTTTAACTCCTGGGTGCGAAAGAGAATGAACTGCCTCAAAAACCCGCCGACGCCAGCAAGCAGGAACCAAGGGGCGAGGCCTGCCCAATGAGACGTCGCAAAGTAGGGTTACGCCACTATCCTGAAATGAGACATCTTCCAAACGCAAACTGGACTCAGCCGCCTTAAAAGCCTGAATCTCCGTATCCGTAAGTTGGTTGGCAGCCATGGCAGAGAAGTCCACTCCCAAATGCACAGAACTAACCTGCGCCCTGGACAGACAGTCAGCCACCCGATTACACTTGCCGGCGACGTGCTGAATGTCAGTGGTAAACTCTGAAATAGCAGAAAGCTGCCGTTGCTGCCGTGCAGTCCATGGTTCTGAAACCTTTGCCATGGCAAATGTGAGAGGTTTGTGGTCTACAAAAGCGGTAAAGTCACGGCCCTCAAGCAGGAACCGGAAATGACGCGTCGCGAGAAAAAGGGCAAGGAGCTCCCTGTCAAACGTACTGTACTTTCTCTCCGCATCCCGAAGCTTCCTGCTAAAAAAGGCGAGGGGCTGCCAAGCACCACCCACCCATTGTTCGCACACGGCCCCGACTGCAAAATCGGAGGCATCGGTAGTAAGGGCAACAGGCGCCTCGGGAGACGGGTGGGCCAGCAGGGCAGTGTTGGCAAGAGCAGCTTTGGCACTGTCAAATGCCTGCACCCGCTCAGGTGTCCACTCTATCTCTTGGTTGCCTTTCTTGCCCTTAAGTGCATTGTACAGAGGGTGCATGAGGTGAGCAGCCCGGGGGATGAAACGGTTATAAAAGTTCACCATCCCCAAAAACTCCTGCAGGGGCTTCACTGAGGAAGGGCGCGGAAAAGCAGAAACCGCCTCCACCTTAGCGGGCAGGGGAAACGCCCCTTGGGGCGAAACGAGGTGTCCCAAAAACTCTATGGCCGGCAGACCGAACTGGCATTTAGCTGGATTCACAATCAAACCGTGCTCACTGAATGCTCCGCGGCGGAAGGGCTGGCAACCAGTATGTCATCCAGATAGACGAACAAAAATGGCATACCACACAAAACCGAGTCCATGAGGCGCTGAAACGTCTGTGCCGCGCCCTTCAGACCGAAGGGCATTCGCAAAAACTCGAAAAGGCCAAAAGGAGTGATAACCGCGGTCTTGGGCACATCATGCGGATGGACAGGAACCTGATGGTATCCCCTCACCAAATCCACCTTTGAAAAAATAGTTGCCCCCGCAAGATGAAACGAAAAATCTTGAATGTGGGGAACCGGGTACCTGTCATTAGTCGTCGCATTATTAAGGCGCCTAAAATCCCCACAAGGGCGCCACCCACCGTCAGCTTTAGGGACCATGTGCAACGGGGACGCCCACGGGCTGTTTGAGCGGCGCACAATACCAAGGCGCTCCATGTTTGCAAACTCCTCCCTGGCTATCGCTAACTTCGCGGCATCGAGACGGCGTGCACGCGCAAAAACCGGCGGACCCACAGTGGTAATGTAATGCTCCACACCATGTTTAGCTACGGCTGCAGAGAAGGTGGGAACCGTGAGGGTGGGAAACTCGGCAAGCAAACGCTGGTACTCATCACCTGTGGCAAGCATGTTAGCGAGGGGCAGGGGGCCAGGACTACCAAGTGTACAGGGGTAGGTATCAAAAGACACAGCATCTATCAAGCACCTATTAGCTACATCGACCAACAACCTGAAAGCACACAAGAAATCAGCGCCGAGTATAGGTACTGACACAGACGCTATCACAAAGTCCCAGTTAAACTGACATCCCTTGAAACACACAGTCACCAACCTCATTCCATATGTGCGAATGGGGGTACCGTTCGCCGCGTCCAGCAGGGGTCCGTGACATTGTCCCAAGGCGTCCGCAGCTGAAGCCGGCATGATGCTACGCTGAGCACCTGAGTCCACAAGCAGACGGCGTCCCGAAGCAGTGTCCTCAATGAAGAGCAGCTTGTCCGAGCTGCCAGCGCACACAGCTGCTAGTGAGCACCGGCCCTCTCGTTTCCCTGGTGCTGGAAGGTACACGGCGGAATGCAGCGCTTCGCCTTCACTCCGAACCGGCGATGATAGAAGCAGAGCACGCTCTCCTTCCTCCGGCGCTCTGCGACGGCGGCCACAGCACCAGCTTCTCTAGTCTCCGTCCCTTGTAGAGCCGCACTCGGTAAAAGTGCATGCACACCGGAATGCCTGGATGCCAGCAAAATCTTGTCCGCCTCTTCAGCTAGCCCGCGGTAATCCTTGGCCCGTATCAGAGCGGAGCTGGCTAGCGCGGTGCGCACGGGAGGGGGGAGCTGGCGCAGGAACAGATGCGTAAAGAGAAACGAAGCGTCGCCCGGGCCGAGCAGAGCCAGCATGTGCTCCATCAGCTCGGAGGGTTTACCATCTCCCAAGCCATTCAGGGACAACAGGCGATCAGCCCGCTCTTCGTCTGAAAGCTGATAAATCCGCAGCAGGTTCTCCTTCAGCACTCCATACTTGTTAGCAGGCGGCGGGTCCCGGAGCAGTCCCATCAGCCGGCGGGTAGAAGCAGAGTCCAGCGCCGCGACGACATGGTAATACTTGGTGTCGTCTGAGGTGATCCCGCGGAGGTGAAACTGGGCCTGCACATGCTGGAACCAAGGCTCTGGATCGTGCTGCCAGAACTCCGGGAGCTTGACCGTGGCCGCAAAAATAGCGGGAGAAACGGCGGCGGCTGGTGAGGAAACGGCGGCGGCTGGTGAGGAAACAGCGGCCGCGGCCGCTGAGCTGTCGTCAGCAGACATGTTCTTTAGTCGGGGTCACCAATGTAGGAGTCGGTGGAAGGAGACACGAGCAGGTATGTAGTCTCAGCTTTATTCGGTAAACTCACAACAAACTAGAACTCCAAATATAACACCTGCAAAAGGAGGAGTCAAGCCCTTTTATCCCAGGCCTCTCTCTCCCGCCTTTTCCCTATCTATTCCGGTCTCTCTCTTCGCAATAAGAGCTTGGGGCATTCTGGTGTGAAATGTGCATATATGTGGCCACCACAGTATTCTTGATTAATAAATGAAATGTATTGATCCCGGTGGCCTCGCAAGAGCATGCCACCCCAGGGATGGATCATCATTCTGCAGAGAGAAGAATAGATGACAGTGAGGCAACTTCCTATACGCGAAAAAGTCGACCTCTGCCCTTCCAAAGAGACACCAAATCTGCTTGACCACCTGAGGATGGAGTCTCCACTCTCCTGGACTCGGGCCCCCTCTCAACATGACGTCTGCCACCACATTGCGGGGCTCCGGCACATGCACTGCTCTGAGGGAGCAGAAGAGCAGGTGAGCCCACTGCTACAACCTGGTTGTCAACCTGCAGAGGAGGGGAGAGCCTGGGCTCCCCTGCCTCTTGATGTAGGCTGTTATGATGGCACTGTCTATCTTGATGATGACATAATAGCCTTTCAGCCTCCGCAGGGACTTCTGGAGTACAAGGAGCACAGCTCTCAGCTCCAACAAATTTATGGGTGGCCCAATGGCTGGTTCAACCGAGAATTCAGTGGAGTCCCCATGAGACCAAAATCAATGCATGATGAGACCGCTGTGGGCACAGGCCCAGGCTGAGCAAGTGCCACTGAATAGGTCACATGTATAAAAGTGCTAGAGGGACCACCTGCACCAAAGCAGCCATGAGACCCATGAGGAGGAGGCAAGGATCAGGACTACTCTTACAGTCAGTAAGAACAATCTCTTTGTGTAGCGTTTCAGAGCGTGCAGTCAAAGGAATATGATATTGTCGAGTTATCTTCAAAGTTCCTAGATTCAGTGTCAGCCGTAACTCGAACCGGCTTGGATTCCACAGAGGACGCTGGCCAACTCACTCAATTATACTTTCTTTATTTGTTCCATGTGCATTTCAAATTTTAAAGCAAAGTAATGAGGCAGGTTGAAAACCTATAGAAGAGAAACACAAATTCACATTAAAGTACCTCTTGATAAGCAAAACCAATGTCATCATTTTTTAACACATACTTGTAATTAATATTTAAACATTTTTACCAAAGAATGTTCATGATTTTATCCTTACTGTTTAAAGATTTCAAACTTAAATCTATTTATTCAAACGTATAAACTAATGGGTTTCACATTAAAGCAAGCATGTGTGTCAGTTACTTAACTGGCCCAAACAGCTTTCAGCACAGTCAAATCAAGTGGAGCAATTATTCATTCAATGGAAATTGTATAACTGAAACTAAACATGCCACACTTTAAATCATATTCACCATAATTCAGCAGTGAAAATCAAACAAATCCACACCTACCAGTGGCGTCTCTGGGTCTCCTAAACCACTGACACACAGCTCTCCTCTCTGCTGCTACAGTCTGCCATGATGACTAGACAAAGAAAACCTGCACACCTGATTCAGGAGGGTTAAATCACTTCCTCATCTGCCTAGGCCTGAGGCCTGCAAGCTCATACCAGCCATTCATTCAATTTCAAACCATAAATATAACATAAATATAATATGGATAAGTAGCAGAATTTTTTTCCTTTTTAAATACAACTCAACAGATATAATTGAATTTTCCTCTGCTGCAGCTGGATGGCAACATGAAACAATCTCATGATCAGAAAGCTCAGCCTCACAGACATGAGGGACCCTTCATGTGGTTTGTTGTTCTAAAAACTTTATTCACATATCCTAATACTTTAAGACAGACTGACTATGAATGGATATTTTATGTTCAAGTATTTTTCTATAATCGATAAGTTAACACTAAAATAAATATCTGAGTGTATTTGTTTGGCTTGCCTTCTCATATGGGGTTGTCATCAAGAGTTGTCTTCAGTCTTCTGTTTGAGTCATCTTCTGATGACTCAAAAAAAAAAGAGGCAAACAAAATCACTGAGCAAAAAGCACAAGAAAAAAACAAAAATACTCGAGGGAAAAGAGGCACAAGGAGAGAAAAAGTACAGGCTGGCAAACTAGACAGATCGACAGAGACAGAAAGAGAGACAGCACAACATATACACACATACACACCTACACACACACATACACACACACACGGACAGGAATTAATACTGAACAGGTTACAACACACAAAGAAGGCAACATGGCAACACGAGGAAGTAAAACCAAGTAAGGCACATACTGTATATATATACAGAGATGCTGCTCGCTGTTTTTCACTGCAGCGATGCCTGCAGCCATATTGTTTGAGGAGAGCTGGGCTTCCAAATTTACGCGTCACCGAGAGATTTATTCATAATTAAAGTTAATCAAATACTGAATTTTCAACCGATTTTAAAGCAGTTTGCTTTGTTACAAATGCTATAATTGTATTTATGATACAGGACGTTTAGTTGGCTTTATTATGTTGATAACAACTGTAATAGTTTCACATTATTATTAATCATGAGAGGACCCAAATGCAGGGCAGTGAGGCAAGATTAATAAATAAATAGAATATAATAGAATGGATCTGTTTTTTTTTTTTTTAATTTGTCTCTATGGATTTCTGAAGCACTTGAATAACATGAATAATACTTGCTTTTTTAAGGCCGTCAGTTGGCATGCCTTTTCTTAGAAAGGTTAACTTACAGCGGTCGCACCTACTGACAAATAAGCTGATACAAGCAGCTGGAGCCACGAGGTCTCTCTAACTGACTGAACTGATGAACTTTGGCACTTTTGGCAGCCAAAATGTTATAGTTGAATCTCAGAGTTATGCCACAGTGTCTACATCACCTTTTTACTGTCTATGGATATATATGTGAACTGGTGCTATAAATGTTATAATCTGTATTGTTTGATTTTGATTGTTGGTTATTTTAGGTACTCATCTTTACTTACTGCTGACACTATTACATTTTAACAGCTACAACTATTAATACCAATATAGGGGCTGATATTGGAAACACATGTGGAGTACATCCAACACTGGTTCTGCAACTGTCCCATCTCTGCTTGTACAGTATTGTGGAACTGAATTAAATTGGATATGGTCCACCCCACATATGGGCTTTTTACAGTATACAAGACAGTACTGACATTAAACAACATATATGGTGATGTACGCAACAAGCAAAATTGACTTGTGATCCTTTTCAGACTTACACTTCTGCACCATCACATACATATTTGTATCATACAGGATGTGCTGCCAATAACATACCAACTGCTTATAATTGACCTAGCACCTGTTATGACTTATAGCAATCTCTCTGCAGGGAGAGAAATATTTGTTCAGAAAAAATGACTTATTGATTTTGTATATGATAGCATGGAGCGATGGAGAAGTTGGAAGGGCTTGTGTAACATCCCCTGAAGTGTGACTCCATCTAAAGGTAAACAAGAAAATCTCCAGTGATATCTCAACATGTAGGAGATCCTGAGATTAGACTGACTCAGACTCACCGGCCCAGGTTTGAGCTCCAGAGCTTCAACTCTACCTCAGAGTAAATATCAAGTCTGCAACGACTGCTGTATGCTGCTCAAAAAAATTAACACTTTTACATCTGAGTATAGCATGACGCCAATCAAACTTCTGGGACACTGAGTAGCAGAGGGGGTTGTTAATCAGTTTCAGCTTCTTTGGGTTTGAGGAAATTGACAACAGGTGCACTAGAGGGGCAACAATGAGAGAGCCCCCCCAAACAGAAATGATTTCACAGTTGGAGGCCACTGACATTTTTTTACTCTCCCATTTTTTCACTAGTTTTGCATTTGGCTAGGGTTAGTGTCACTACTGGTAGTACGAGGCAATACCTGGGCCCTAAAGAGGTTGCAAAAGTTGCCCAACTCCTCCACAATAGCACATCAATACATACCATTGCACCCTGTACAGGCCTTTCAAGATGGCGGCGCGCATAGTCGCAGCGGCTCAGTGCTCTCCTTTTCGGTGCTCTGTGTAATTGTGTATGTTGTTATGTGTGCTTCAACTGTGGCTCAACACATCACCATTATGTCGGGCGGACATTATAACATACAGACGGCACGAACTCCTACATATAGGAGCACAAAGTGAGCAAGCGGTTATGGCTGACTTCCTCCACTCTCACAACATCCCGGTGGACATCGCCAGACCACCTGGCTCTTTGTGGTTCATCATCCCTGTGAGGGGGGGTCGCAGACGGAGACGGCGCAGAGAAAGGAGGCAGAAAAGAGGCGGCAGAGCTGGCGTTTTGGAGAGGCTACGTAAACGGCCTCATAGACCTCCGTTACCCAGTGTTTTCCTCGCCAATGTAAGATCACTCCCGAATAAAATGGATGAGTTGAGACTGCTGGTGGCTACAAACAGGACCGTGAAGGACTGCTGCGTTTTGCTCTTCACTGAGACCTGGCTTCATTCATCCATTCCTGATGCAGCCATCGAGCTAGCCGGCAGGACAACGCACCGGCATGACAGAATGCGGACCTCCGGTAAGAGCAGAGGAGGGGGTGTGTGCTTGTATGTAAACAACAGCTGGTGTACAGACAGTATGACTGTGAACAGCCACTGCTCTCCGGACCTGGAGTACATGACTGTTAAATGCAGGCCCATCTATCTGCCCCGTGAGTTTACAGCTGTTTTGATCACTGTTGTTTATCTTCCCCCTGACGCTAATGCTAACTTGGCTGTTAGTCTCTTACATGACACGGTTTGCAGTCAACAGAGCAGATATCCTGAGGCTGTACACATCATTGCAGGAGACTTTAACCATGTCGATTTAAAGACTGTTCTACCCAAGTTCCATCAGCATGTTAAATGCCCTACAAGAGGGAACAACACACTGGATAAAGTCTACTCTAACATCAAGCTGGGTTTCAGGGCTGTGCCACTGCCACATCTGGGCCAGTCAGACCATCTGTCCCTGCTTATGATTCCAGCATACACCCCCCTCAGCAAAACTGCTCTTTCTACATCTAAGACTGTTCAGACCTGGCCTGAAGGTGCCTCTCAACAGCTGCAGGACTGCTTTGAAACAACTGACTGGGACGTATTCAAGCACCAGGACCTGGAGCAGTATACCTCGGCTGTTCTGGACTACATCAAGTTCTGCACCGACACTGTAACTGTGGACAAGAATATCCGGGTTTTTCCAAATAGAAAGCCATGGATGAATGGAAAGGTGCAGAGCTTACTCAGAGAAAGGAACATCGCCTTCAGAGCTGGTGATGGGGCGCTTTACAGCGCTGCCAGAGCCAACCTGAAGAGGGGCATCAGGGAGGCCAAGGCTGTGTATAAGAGGAGGATTGAGGACTGTTTCCAGAGCCACGACTTCAGGCAGGTGTGGCAAGGGGTTCGGCATATTTTGAACTACAAACCCAGCCTGTTAGTTGATCAGCGTAACATCAATCTGGCAGAGGAGCTGAACAGCTTCTTTGCACGCTTTGAGGTACAGCAATCAGAGACAGCCATCCAACATCCCTCAGCAGGCAGCAGCAGCATCCTCAGGCTGCAAGAGCAAGAGGTGAGGCGTATGCTGGAAACTGTGAACCCCAGGAAAGCTGTGGGGCCCGATGGTGTCTCTGGACGGATACTGAAGGTCTGTGCGGCTCAGCTGGCTGGTATTTTTACCAGCATTTTTAACCAGTCCCTGAGCCAGGCTGCTGTCCCTTCCTGCCTGAAGTCCTCCATTATCGTCCCCATCCCCAAGAAGAACACTATCAGAGGTTTGAATGACTACAGGCCAGTAGCACTAACACCAATTGTTATGAAGTGCTTTGAAAAGCTTGTCCGGGCTCACGTCATCTCCAGTCTCTCTCCCAGACTAGACCCCCACCAGTTTGCCTACAGAGCCAACCGGTCCACAGAGGACGCCATTGCCACGGCCCTCCACTCTGCCTTCTCTCACCTGGAGCAGGGGGGGAACTACGCTAGGCTGCTCTTTGTGGACTTCAGCTCGGCGTTTAACACCATCCTTCCTGGCAGACTGGTGACTAAACTGTCAGATCTGGGGATACCACGCTCCACCTGTCTTTGGATCAAGGACTTCCTGACAGACCGTTCCCAGAGGGTAAGAGTAGGTCCCCACCTCTCTTCAGCCATCAGCCTCAGCACCGGCTCTCCACAGGGCTGTGTGCTGAGTCCCCTACTCTTCACCCTCTACACACATGACTGCACCTCCATACATGCCAGTAACTGCATCATTAAGTTTGCGGATGACACCACTGTGGTGGGGCTCATATCAGGCGGGGATGAGTCAGCATACCGGGACGAGGTGCAGCGGCTGTCAAGGTGGTGCAGTGAGAATAACTTGATCCTGAACACCACTAAGACAAAGGAGATGGTAGTAGACTTTAGGAGGACAACACATGTCATTCAACCTCTGTTCATCGAGGGGGATGAAGTGGAGCTGGTTTCAGATTTTAGGTTCCTGGGAGTACATCTGCAGGATGATTTGACCTGGAGTATCAATACGACCAGCATTTACAGGAAGGCCCAACAGAGACTGCATTTCCTGAGGGTTCTTAGGAGCAACCATCTGACCCAGAATCTGCTGGTGTCCTTCTACCGTTGCTCTGTAGAGAGCATCCTGACCTACTGTCTGTGCGTGTGGTTCAACAGCTGCACAGCAGCAGACAGGAAAACACTCCAGCGAATCATCAACACGGCTCAAAAGATCATAGGCTGTCCCCTGCCCTCCCTCCAGGAACTGTTCAATGCCCGCTGCCAGAGGAGGGCACAGAACATCCTCCAGGACCCCTCACACCCTGGACACTCCTTGTTTCAGCTACTGCCATCAGGCAGACGTTTCAGGACAATGAAGGCCAGAACAAACAGACTGAGGAACAGCTTTTATGCCAGGGCTATCATTGAACTGAACTCTGTGTGGTTTGGACAGTGATGTGGGGTGGTAGTGCTGACTGTGTGCGTGCGTTGGTGTGTGTATTGGGGCTAGATTCATCTTAATTTACTATTGTGCACTGTATTTTAGTAATCATTTTTATCACTCATATTTTTATTATTTTATTATTTATTGTCTGAGGCACCTAGAAAGGAATGCATTTTAAATTTCGTTGTGCAACTTCTGTGTACAATGACAATAAAGATTCTGATTCTGATTCTGATTCTGACCATTGCCCGAAGGTTTGCTCTGTCTTCCAGCATAGTCTAAAGAGCATGGAGGAGATTCCAGGAGACAGGAGAGTTGGCCAGGGCCGTCCTTAACCCATCAGCAGGTCTGGTATCTGCTCTTTTGTTCAAGGAGGAACAGGGTGAGCACTGCCAGAGCTACAAAAGGACCTCCAGCAGCCACTGGTGTGACTGTTACTGTCGTACTCAAATAGAAACCCCATATGAGACTCTGCTGCTTTCTCGGCAGAGACCGCTGCCATTACTTTTCGGACCAGTGCGGTGAGCATACGCACACACACAGTTGCCGGATGTTTAAACTGCTAGAGCAAAAAAAAAGAAAGAAAAAAGATTTCATATCAACAAGGCTTTTAAATAAAATAATGAAAACGAAGTCATTTTATCTATAATTTCCTTTTAGGTAGATTTGTAAACTCACAATAGTTTTAGGTAGTTATTGTTTTTTTCATTTTAATTATCATAATTATTTATTTCAGTTAATGAAAACATTTTTTTTTCTAGTTTCAGTTTTCTTTATTTTGTTCATTTTCATTAACGATAATTAATTGGTATTGCCTGATGGCTCTGGCATATTTCAGCGCCCTGCCACAATGCAGAAATGGTTCAAGAATGGTTTGAGGACACATTTCTGCCATCTCATTTAGTATTATGGGTTTTCTTTTAAGTTGCTACAGGATGGATATGATGCACTTGCTGATTATAACTCTCAAACTGTTAAACACCACCAAGGGTGCAGCTGAGAGAATAAAAACTAAAACTAACACCAATTTAATAAAATATTTGATTGTAATCCATCATTCCCTCGTGTCTGAATGACAATATATGGAAAGAAAGAAATTAAATCCATCAGAATCTATCGCCTTGAGGTGACTGTTTGTTGTGATTTGGCGCTATATAAATAAAATTGAATTGAACTGAATTATATTCTTTTCTTTTCAGGCTTCAAATAGGCTAAATTTTATTAATATAGTCGCTTTTTTCCAGTTTTATTGACCAAAGATCTTTAAGTATGCATACATTCATTCAGTGCTGTTGACACACTGTACAGTGATTTTCTCACATCACTGACTTATCTGGAGCAGCTGTATTGCTTTTATTCTGTAATATGTGTATAACATCTTCATAATATTCTAAAATTATAGTTTATTCTTCCTTTGAAAATCAGCCATTCAGCTGCTGCCACGCTAATCAATGTGACTGGATATATGCTGCCACTGCCACTCCTGCTGATGTTAGGGTAAGTGAATCCAGAAAACAGAAAGATATCCTAGGTGCTTTGTAATACAGAGCCCAGGAGAGGAACAGTTGTACTATCCGCTGAGCTGAAGAGGAGCATGCCAAAAAATAAATAAATAAATAAAAGCAGTGAGTGGAAAGGAATGAAAGCAACATTTTAACCTCTCTGACCTGTCTTTGTTTCCACTGCCTTTGACTTCTTCCTATACTTTTTCCTCTTTCCCCTTCTTCCTCCTTTTGTCCTTCTTGTCCCTCTCTGATAAAGATGTGTTAGAGGAGGATGTAGACATATTCTCAGAGGAAGAGTCCACTGACTTTTCACAAGATATGGAATTTGAAGACAAGCCCAGATGGAACCTTAGCCCCGTTTGTTAAACACAGTTAAAACAGACACACATGTAATCACAAGGCTCAAAGCACATCGCACAAAGGAGCATGTTTGCATTAGTGGCAGCTGGTTCCTTTAAAGCTTTTCCTCACTACGATCTATAAAATACACTTTCTGTATTCCTTCATGCATTTTCTTCTGTTTATCTAATTCAGGTTTGTGGGTGGTTGGAGCCAATCACAGCTGTCATGGAGCGAAAGACAGGGTACATCTTGGAGAGGTTGTCAGTCTGTCACAGGGCTAACATGGAGGGACAGACAATCATTTGTACTCACATTCACGCCTATACCTGGAGCCAATTTAAGATCATGAATTAACCCTTTGGAGTGTGGGAGGAAGTCAGAGTAATCAAAACAAGCCCACACAGGTAGAGGCAGAGCAACAGAGGAGAAGAGTTTGCATAGATTTGAAGCCAGGACACAACAGTGGTAAGAACTGCAACACAATTCTACCATGTTAAGTATCCGTTATTGAAAATCTGATTAAAATGCCTCCACAGCAGGCAGGTCTGTATGAGTGAGGGAGGGTGCCCAGTGGACCTCCTCAGGGTGAAATGTCTTCTGTCAGTTTAATATACTTAAGGTATTTTTCATGCTAATCTCTTATGGCTTCTGTGGCATTCATAAATTTGTTGTGACACATACCAGATCAGAGAAGTAACACTTGTTAATTTATCAGAGCAGTCACAAGATTTACATTTTTTTTTAAAATGTCTGATTCATTTTCTTAAGTATTGTCAGGTTTATTAATTCTTGACAGTTTTGTTAAGGTTTATTATTTTCCCTTTTTCATCTTAAAATCAAAGGTGGTATTTGCAGTAGTCATTATAGTATCATTATTGTGCACGTATGTTTGCTATAAATAGTGTGACCTCTCTAAACAGTTAAAAAGAGAATTAATTATTAATATTATTAATAATAATTATTAATTATTAATCAACTTACACCTTTCCTTTAGAGCACTTTGCATTTGTCCCACCCTAAAAGCTACAATTCACTCACAGTTTAGTTGTGCTAGAGCCTTTCAGCAGCATCCAGTAGTCAGCAGCACAAGCACTTTCTGCTTGAAAATGTCCCTTTTTTACCATTTCTTCCTACACCAAATGTGCATCAAAAGTGATGAAAATATTCAGGAAAAAGCATGGTGTAAATGATTTATTACAACTTGAGTTTTACTAGACCTATCAATACAATTTAAAAACTGGTATATAGTTTGAAGTCCGCACTTTTGACACAAGTTGAAATGGACACTCAGGCAGAGTCCTGCTTCTACGTCATCTTAAGTTGGGGATGTCGGCACGTCCGTCGACTCCAGAGGGATAACCTTTTGATAACAAGTCTGGTCTTTACATTTCCCTGCTTACAAGAGGCAATATACACTAAAGAGGATCAAAATTCAATTGACTTCATTGTAGCTGAGCTACTAACTAAAATCAGCTGCTAGCAGAAGTAAAGAAAAAAAAATGCCACGGCAAAGTGAGATCAATGCAAAGGACAAATATTAAGATGTCAGTCTGTATATTTCGATGTACTGCATGTTTCAGTTGTACATTTACATTTTGTACTAAAAACTAATTAACACTAACTAACAATAGTACATTCCTGTAGCTGACATTACAAGAGCATATTAATATGATTACGGTGTGTAGCTCTTCTGATGGGTTTAATTCCTTTCTTTCCATATATTGGATCCCAAGTAGTCTAAAACCACAGCAATGCTTACATCATTTGTAAGCTAATCTCTAAAGACAATACAGATTAGAGGAAGTGTGACAATCAAAGCAAGAACTCAGCAGCCACTCATGAGAGGCTGTGGTGACTGGCCCATGGGTTTTGTGCCATTTGAGATAAATGATGAATAGTGCGTTTGTTTTATGAGAAGCAGTTGTTGCATTCCACTGAGTTTCTTTTTTATTTGATTAACGGCAGAAAATTCCCAAAGGTTTCCACAATCATAATTAAACAAGTCCAACAGTTATGGAGAGGTGGTACCCTGAATGTAAAAATATAACAACCAATGCGAGCTCCACTTCTTGAAGACTGAAATCGACATTTTCTAATTTCATCTTATTGACTGGTTTGCTTTGTTGACAACAGCATTGTAACTGGTTTAACTGGTTTCTTTGTCAACCACGAATGACACCAAATTCAGTTAAAACACAGTAAGGATTTCTGAAAGAAATTTGCTCCACAATAATACAAAGGCTAGAATATTAAATTAATAATTAACTCTCATGATATACATAGTTACTAATGCTTATGCCACTATTAGATCCAGTTATGCCTTCTTTTTAAACACACATCACTTCGCAATGAAAATCTCTTTCGTGAAAAACTCTGCCGCCTCCTGCTTGCCGCCTGGAAAAATTCCCTTTTAACAGGAAGAAACCTGGATAGGAAAGGAACGGAAGGTCCTTTTCTCCTTTGCCTTCACCACCTCTCTTTCTCCTATATGCCTAGACTCTCAGTACTGAGAGAGAGTGCTGTCTACTTTCTTTATCTGCCTTTCTATTCCAATTTTTCTTTGTTAACATCTTCCTTTGCATTTCCTGTACTTTCTCATTCCACTACTAGGTCTCCTTGTCTTCATTCTTCTATCCAGAGGAGACACCAAATACTGTCCCTTCTTCCTTTGTCTTTGGCTAACAGTAGCACAGTTTCTAGTGGCACCCTCTTGGATAACAGCATTGGAGGTGGTCATTGTTAAACCAGGACCCAATCAACCTGCTGTAGAAATCTCAGCAGCAAACTACTTAAAGGTAGGATTTAGAGGATATAATTTTGCTTCCAAGTAGTCTGACTTTCTTGTAAGTTTTTTCTTTTAAGTGAGCAATACTGTAGTCAAACACTATTTCTTCAGTCTTTCTGAAGGTCTTTCAAAAATGTCCTTAGAACATGTGTGCCAGTGATTATTGACCTATGAACCACTGAAGCATATAAAAAGGCACATAATGCAAGGGATGATCCAGTGTTGTGTCAACACGTAACAGACAAACTAATAAAGCACCAATTTTAAATTATATCTTCAGGTACTTTGGCATTTTTTGATGATTCAATTGAAGAAATGGGGGGTGAGGCAGTGTTTTTGCAACAGGCTGATAAGCTGAGATAACACAGTTTGAAGACATAAATTAGTATTTTTTGCACCAACATGGTGAGTCCCAAAAAGCTATTAGCCAAAAACTGTGTGCAGTGAGCCCTTGAAAGATTTGAGGAAACTGGACAAGTGGCAGGCACGTCATTACGACATAGGAAAAAAAAATCCGTCAGACCTGAAGCAGGACCTGAGAGATGCATCTGGCCCTTCAGCTGATCCATCTACTGTTTGTCAAAGCCTCATGAGAAATAGTCTCAATAGCAGAGTGGCTATCAAGAAGCAGTTCTCTATGAGGGAAAACAATGACAAAAGGTTGAAATATACATAATTATAAAAGCACCGGACTAAAAATCAGTGGCAACAGGTGTCACGGAGAAACAATCTTGTTCAAATCATCATCAGTATGTACGCAGGAAAAGATAATGTCAGAGGCAGAAAAATACCATCAGATTTTGATGCACCATGCTGTAACATATGGAAAGCATCTGATTAAGAACATCGTGATTTTTCAGCAATCCTAAACACACACCACATGCCAATGCAGTAAAAGCACCTTATAGAAACACACACACACACACACACACACACACACACACACACACACACACACACACACACACACACACACACACACACACACACAGTAGAACACTATCAGTCCTGGATTAGCCTCCTCTGAGCTTGAACCTCAACATTATTGAAGCAGTGTGTTGTGATCTTGACAGCGAACCAAACAAAAGGCAGCCAGACTCCATAAAATAGCTTTGGGATGCCCTTGAGAACCCTGGAGAGTTATTCCAGAAGACTACTTAAAGAAATTACAAGAAAGCTTGCCTAAGAGAGTTCAGGCTCTTTTTAAAAGTAAAGGTAGTCATACCAAATATTATCTTTCAAGCTCATTTGAATTGTGAAAACTTTGTTTTGCCTTATATACAGTATTTACCTTTATGTTTTCATGTTTCAATAAATGTCTGGACCCATTTGCCATTTTCCTAAATTTAAAAAAAGCTATAACTTTAGATGTCTGTACAATACTGTACGATTACATTGCATTTTAGCCACATGTAAACCAACTAGACGACGTTACTTTCAGATCAAGTGTCTTGTTTGCATTCTGAGAGTTCTTCTTAGGTATCCCTTTGGGTATACCAAAATGTGAAAATTGTGCCTAAAGGGGTAGATGGAAACCCAGCTATACCCTAAAAATGCCCCAGGTGACCTGCTCAATGTTATGAGGCCATTCGTTGAACATATTAAGCATCGAACAGTCTCAAAATCCCACTTTTGTGTTTGGTACATTCACTGTAAAGTACCAGTTTTCCAACATATTCAAACACACATTTCAAAGTGTAGTTCATCCCATCAAACTCACAGGAGACATGTAATAGATCTGTCATCCCTAACTACATGGAAACAGGCCAAAGTGCTTCACAAGAAACTAGATGGCTGGCACTTCATTTTGCAATTAACGATTTTAAGCAACATTTTTTAACCTCTGAAAGTGAACACTGATGAACAATGGAAGATTTGGGACTGGAGTGTTAGACACCGCTATCCACACACATTATCAAAGCACCAAATGGGGTTCTATTTTCTAGAAGTCAGACTTAAGAGATAATAATAATCATCCAGTTATATACTGAGTAATGGACATTCAAAGTATTCAGGGACACGAGTATCATAGCATGACACCATGGACTCATTCATTTAAGACATTTGATACATATACCAATAGAGAGCCTAATTTGTAGGCTTCATTTAGTCAAAAACTTAGACAACCCAACTTTGCAAGCTGGTTGTATTTTCAACAGAGGCATACTACATATATCTAGCAGTGGCGAAAGGAAGAGTGGTTGGAATAAGAGGCTTTGAACACACTTCTACTGTTTTTCTTGGTGCTCAAAAAAGTCTTTAAAAAGTTTGACTCTTCTAGAGAGCAAATCCTGTAGCATGGAGGTCAGTGGACATAGCAGAGAAGTCATATTTCTTACCTTGCTTGAGATGAAAATGCCTCCCTGCCTCAGTATTTTTGTTCTTTTGTGCAGTCAGACACAGTTTCTCTTCAGAACAATAAAGAAACATATTTTCCCAGCTGAATTCTGTCTAGGCCTTTATGTGTGGAGCAGGTTTTCTTAACAGTCACTTCTGGGCATTATTTTCTATTGTACCTCCTTTAGTCAGGCTTGATTCTGTCTACTTACTCATAGATTATCAAGAACTATACAATTTTTGACATTTTTTTTTTTTTAAAGAGAGTTATTTGTGGATAGTCATTTGCATTTCCCCACAAGTTTACGTGTTAATTCATCCTGATTTGGATTCTGTTTAAATCAAATCTGAAATAATGGCATTGGATTTAACATAACAGTAAAATAGTCAATGAAAAAAAAAAAAATCAGCGAGCTCTCCTCTCTTCCTGGAAAGTTGAATTTTGCTCTCTTGGGAGTGAAATGTTATGCTGGCTCCACTTTCTGAAATAGTACAAATTCCTCTTCAGTCTCCATTATTTCCACTAGACAACACTCAAAAAAAAAAAAAAAAATCAATCTACATCAATAAATAAACAACATAAATGGCAACCAAGTGTGGTGTGAAAGTAGAAAACCCTGTTAGTGTCTGCCCTCAGCCTGGCAGGGCTTTTCCCCTGGTGCATTGTCTGTCTCTATCCACAAAGCCCTTAAAACCATCAGGAAGCCCCAGCTGATACTATCACTTCTGCTTGTCCTCACTGTGAGACATGCTGGATGGGAAAGTCACCTAAGTTGCCAGCAGTGCGTATAAGTTATGAGGAGCACCTGCACAATAATGCCTTGAAAGCTAAAACAGAATTTGTTTATGGTTGTTATTATTGTTGGAAGTTGGAAGACTGACATGACTACCATGATGCTAGCTGTTGATTTTGGAATCCACTATTCAAAATGTCAAACTCAAGTTTTAGTCACCATGTTTTTTCAGAAACACAAGATAAGATGGTGGAATGGTAAATCATCAGCTAATGTGAACTAATCAGAGGGGTTTATTCCAAAGCCAGATTAATGGCTTAGCAAGCTGTGTCAAGCTTAAAGTCAGAGTTTTCTGTGTCACGAAAGTGACCTGGCTAAATCATCCTGGTAACCCATGTTGAACACTTACCTGGCTGTTAGCAGGTTAAGTTCCAGGAAAGCACAATACTATCCAGTGACAACACTTAAAATCATCCTATATGTCTACTCTTAATACTGTATACAATTTATTATTGTTATTATTATTATTGAAACACATTTATGGAATAATTTCTATATTATCTGATTAAAACTGTATCATATTCGGTGCTGTCAGGGAAACAGTTGGTTTACTGAGAAAGTAAGTTAAAGAAAAAAAGAGTACTGATTGTAATTGGCAAATCCATGTAATTGGCATCAATACCAACTTTGCACCTCTGTGGAGTGTGTAAGGTTGATTTTGTAGGCTTATAGAAATATGCACAGCTCAAAAAAATTAAAGGAACACTTTTAAATCAGAATTTAGGATCAAGTCAAGTAAACCTGTGGATTATTGATCAGGTCAGTAAAGTTGCAGAATGGGTTGTTAATCATTTTCAGCTGCTTTGATGTTAATGAAATCGACAACAGGAGACAACCCCCAAAACAGGAATGGTTTTACAGGTGGAGACCACTGACATTTTTCTGTCCTCAGTTTTTTGGGGTTTTTTTTTTGTTTTGTCTTTTTTTACCAGTTTTGCATTTGCCAGGAGTCAGTGTCAGTACTTGTAGAATGAGGCGATACCTGGACCCTACAGAGGTTGCTAAAGTACCGTACTTTTTGGACTATAAGGCGTCCTTAAAATCCTTAAATTTTCTCAAAAATCAGCAGTGCGCCTTATTATCCGGTGCGCCTTATGTATGAATTTTTGTTGCACTGACCTTGAACCAATTTTATGTGGTACAGTACATGGCGCTCAAAAATCTGTCAAAATGTTTTAGTGCGACTTTGGTAAGGGAAGCTTAACAAATATACACATTTTCCAGAGCTAAAACATACAACAGGGGGGAGGGGCGTAACACCCAGAGTACGCTTTTCAAATAGTTAGAAAATGTCAGTCGGTCTGTGTAATTTGAGCGCTGCCACCTGACCGCCAATGGCCGAGGCATCTATACCACTGCACCATTGCATGGTCTGCAGCGATATGGCCTCAGGTCTGGCGGATCAGTTCAAAGGCCTCATTGAATTCTCTAAAATAGTCCATCATGGATTCACAAAATGACTCTACTGACGATATTAGACAGGAACAAGCTGTGAATGCGGCGCAGTGTGGAAAGCAGCCAAAGCCGCCGGAGATAAATTCAACAGGAAGTGGAAGCATTGTTCCAAAAATGGAAACAGTACGCAGTAAACCACAGAAAACGGTGATGGATTTTATTCTACATGTGCATGGCCTATTTTCATCTATGCTGGCCCGTATATTTGTGCGTAATCTGGCGATCGGCTGCGGCACTTTCGCCAATTTTTGTGTAACAAAACTCGCTGTCGGCTGTCTCAAAAGTTGCTAAAGGACGAATCGAGGTCTGGAGGTGTGTGTGCTGTCCCACTGAGTGCCAGATAGGTCCAGTTGATGCCACAGCGTATGAGCAGTACGAGCGCTGTATGTACACAAAACACCGTGACCGCGGAGTTTTCAGGTTTCTGGTTGTGTGTCAAAAGCGGAGTTCCTTTTTTTTTTTAATGTTTTTTTCTTTGCTTATGTCGGTAAATATACTGGTGCACAGGATTTATGAAGGGCTTATATATATAATGAAGAAATGACTTGTTCTTACCCTCATTAATAAAGAATATATTGTAGCGTCTGTTAAGACGTTGAAGAAGATGGCGAGAGATTGCCAGCAAAAGTTGCCCTTTTATTAACAATTAAATGGTTGCTGTGTGCCGCAACCAAAACAAAACAGTAACAACAACGAGACTGACTCGGATAATAACGAGAGGGAACCCGGCATGCTTGATGCCGAAATTCCCCAACTGTTCAACTTAGACACTGAAGATGAGGAATTTAATGGATTTGTGGAAGATGAATGATTTAAAATGTGAGGGTATTTTTCTGTATTTGTTACAACTGAACAATATTCTGAATTATTGTGAATGAGTTGAATAAAGTTCGACTTACCTGACGCTTTTGTTTCGCTCTACATATGTTTTATCATGCGCCTTATAATCCGGTGCGCTTTATGTATGAAAATAGACCCATTCATTGATATTGCGCCTTATGGTCCGCAAAATATGGTAGTCCAACTCCTCCAAAATGGCATATCAATATGAGCTGGTGCCCTTTGCTTTTCACAGATGAAAGCAGATTCACCCTGAGCACATGTGTCAGATGTGAAAGGGTCTGGAGAAGCCATAGATAATGTTCTGCTGCCTGTAACATTGTTCAGCATATCCGTTTGGTAGTGGGTCAGCAATGGTCTGCAGATGCACATACCTCTACAGGCAATGGAAGCCTGACTGTCATTAGGTATCAAGATGAAATATTTGGATGCATTGTCACATCCTATGCTGGTGCAGTCCTAGTGCACGACAATACCTGGCCTTGTGTGGCAAGAGTATGCAGGCAGTTCCTGTAGGAGGAAGGAATTCAGACCATTGACTGGCCACCATGTTTGCCTGAACTAAATCCAATAGAACACCTGTGGAACATTATGTTTTGGTCCATCTGACACCACCAGTTTGCACCCCAGACTGTCCAGTGGCTCAGTAATGCCCTGGTCCAGATACAGTAGGAGATCCCCCAGGACAGCATCTGTCGTCTCATTAGAAGTATGCCCCGACATTATCAGGAGTGCATACAAGCATGTGAGGGCCATGCAAACTACTGAGTACCATTTTGAGTAGCTGCAGTGAATTTCAGCAAAATGGACTAGTTTGCCGCATCATGTTTTATAATTTGATATTTATGTGGAGTCTGTGCTGTGCTGGGATACAGTTCTGTATTAACATTAGTGATCAGGTGTCTTTAAGACATTCTTGCAGTTTAACTAATTGATGTCTGTCTGGCTTCATGGACAGGTAAAGCTGGGTATCATCTGCATAACAATGAAAATGTATGCAATGCTTTCTAATAATACTGCCTAAGGGAAGCATGTGTAAACAATATTGGTCCTAGCTCTGAACCTTGTGGCTCTCCATAATTAACCTTAGTGTGTGAAGAAGACTTCCCATTTACATGAACGAATTGGAGTCTATTAGATAAATATGATTCAAACCACAGCAGCGCAGTATCTTTTAAGAGCTATGGCATGATCTAATCTCTGTAATAAAATATTACATTATGGGTAGCACTACTGAGGTAGTTAATCAGCTCCTTAGTGGCAGAGCTCTTGGGGTGGATGAGATTTAAGTTTCTCAAGCCTCTGATCTAGCTTCCTACCCTGACCTTTCGTCATGAGCTTTGGGTAGTAAACAAAACAAATGAGATCACAGAATGAGATTTGGCTGACTTGGGAATACCTTGGTGGATGACTGGAAGAGCTGAAGGTGATGGTCAGGAAGAGGGAGGTCTGGGGGGACTGCTGCCTCCACAACCTGGACCCAGATATGCGGCAGAAAATGAATGAATGGACGAGTGCACTAGCAAGATTTATTCATATTTCCTAATTCTTGATGTCTAAATGTGTATGGTACTGAAAACCATTTAGAGAGTAAATGTCATCACTTTGGTTTGACCAAGTTATTGTTGTCCCAGCTCTAGAAAAATGGCATGCTATTAGTGCTTATAAATCATTCAGACAGTACTCTATACTCCTCTTTGATTAATGTACTTTGAGTGTGTCAGCACTTCAGTTTTCAGGAACTCACTTTGTTAAAAGAAAACCAAAAAAACAACCCCCCCCCCCCCCCCCCTCAAAAAAAAATCTGATCATCCCTTAAAAATAACTGCTTTTTGTTGTTGATTTTTTTGTTTGTTTTTGTTCCTCCCAGTGCACCTGTGCATCGCACACTCTGTCCACTCTTTATGACTCACTGTATAAAGACAATGTACTGTTTATTACTGCCCCAACTATGTTGTCTTCAGTGACATGCACACAAAGCTCTCCAGTGATGCGATATGTCATTGGAAGCAAAGGGGAAAACACTGTGCTGGCCAGTTGTCAGCCAATTGTGTCAATTTATCACCGTCACCCCACAGATGTCATTGTGAATATAGTGAAGAGAGAGCTGCTACAGGCCAATCTGGAAGTGCCCTAACCTTCTAAACTGAAATGTTTCAGCATTTAGTCATTTTTCTTGTTGGCTGGGTTTTATCCACATGTTAAGCTCCAGTCCTAATCATAAATGTTTCCAGTTACCTGGTGGATGCTCGAGTTGCCTTGATCTATGACTCCTATTCGTTTCTACAATAGTAAGCACATGGCACTGGTAATGGCGACAGGCAGCAGTAGTTGTGTACACTCTCTGTGTACTCTGTGTATTTTGTTTTTAAACACAGTTTTATCATCACTATCAACCCCTTTTAATGATTTGCGTGTGAATGGTAGAAGGCAACAATCATGACTCACACTTGTGTGGCATACTTTTTGATCCTTGTATCACTTTTTGGGTGGACTCTGTGAGTACCAAGCACGTCTGCAGTATAGCCAGGTTTTCCTCCTCCTCCTGTGGGACTCAGATGTGGGCCTCATGGAGTCCTCTGCAGTTTTCCCCACGGATATTCTCAAGACAGGAACCTCCATGGATAATCGAGGTTGGGAGTACAAGTCATCAGGGATCAGGAAGCAGGGGGAGATGTGATGGTGTACACCAGAGGTCGAAGCAGCAGGGCCACCTATCATGTTGACAAATGTACAGTCACTCCCTGGCAAAATTGAAGAGCCTCAGGCCAGTGTCAGGTATCTGGCAGAGTACAAAAATGCTTGTGTCTTATCACTGACAGAAACATGGTTGAAGGATAATCACTTCCAGTCTGATTTGGAGAATGAGAGGTTCAGAGATCCCACTCAATTGAACAGGGACTCCATCGTGACAGGCAAATCACTTTGTGAAGTGTTGTGTCTCTACATGAATAAAACGTGGTGCAGCACAGTTTTCATCGGAGAGACACTGTGCTCTCCCAGCATTGAACTTCTGACTGTGTTTTTGCACCCTTCTTAGCTGCCAAGGGAAATTCCACAGCTTTTTATTACCCTTGTTTACATCCATCCCAAGGCTAATCTGGAACTAGGTTCTCAGGCTATAGTGTGGACCATGCAGTATCTTCAGGGACTCTCCCCAGACTCTCCAGCCTTTATTACAAGGGATTTTAACCACTGCAGGCTCGGACTGTCACTTGGTAACTTTTACCGTGTCCCACTCGACTTTTGAGGTCCTTGTATTTGTGTCACAGAACGGTGAAAGATGTTTAGAGATCCTTAAGCAGAGCTCTACTTGGCTCATTGGGCAATAGTGTTGTTTATTTGATTCCATCCTGCAAACCTGTTCTGAAGAAACACAAACCAGAACAGGTTCCGGTTTGGTCAAAAGAGTCTACTGAGTGTCTTCAGGACTGTTTTTGCTGCACTGATGGAAATGTTTAAAAGTGCACGCACTGATCTAGATGAGCTCACGGACACTGTTTCATCTCTCACTTTCTGTGAGGAATCAGTCATTACCAAGAAATACGCCACAATCTCTAACAATAAACACTGCATTTCAGAATTGGTTAAAAGTATGATCAACTTGTACAATATATGCTTTAACAATGGGGATATAGCTCAATACCACATGCTCAAGAAACAAGTGAAAAAAGACCTGAAAATAGCCCGAGTGAATTATAAGGCGTGGGTGGAGATTATGTTCAAGTCCAATAATTCTCGGCCAGCTTGGGGAGGGTTAAGGCTATGATGGGGGTGCCAACTTAAACTACTTTGATTGCTTTTAATTTAGCTTGTCTAATTATTATAACTGTTTTTACAATCCTTTTAATATTTAATATTTATGATTTTGTTGAGGAGCTTTCTGGTTTTAAAAATGTTCCCCTCAGATGTCACAGTACACATTGATTGGGGAACTGTTGTTGATCTCTTTCAGACTAGACTAAGGAGAAGAAAAGTCAAGGTCCTGATGGCATAGGAGGCCATAAAGAACTGTGCCCTGCACCTGACAGACATCTTTTTTTTTTCTTTTTAATGTGTCTCTCCAGACCCATGGGTTCCCTAAGCTTTGGAAAGCCTCTATCATTGTTTCTGTTCAGAAAGCAAGGCCGCTCAGTCTCTGATTGACTTCAGGCCTGCTGCCCTTACTTCATTAGCTATGAAGTCATTTGAAAAGATTGTTAAGGAAGTCTAAAGTTAAAGTTGAAGATCATCTGGACCCACTTCAGTTTTCTTATAAGCCAGGCAAGGGAGTGGAGAATGTAACAAAACAAAATTTGCTGATGACACTGTTATCCTGTCCCTTCTCAGCAGTGGCAACACTGATCACAGGACAGTGCTCAGGGATTTTACTAAGTAGTATGAGTCCTCCTTTTTAGAATATAAATGTTTCTAAAACAAAAGGACATGATCAATCGTTTTGAAAAGACAGTACAGTCACCTTACCTGTGGTTATTTTGGGTGAAGATGCCAAGTTTGTGAACCAGTACAAATAGCTGGGAATGATCCTTTATGACAGGCTGACTTTCGAAGCTCATGTAGAGTCACCTTGTAAAAAGGCTTATAGGCTTTTTATCTGAAGCTCTGTGATTTTAATGTGGATTCTACTTTCACTCTTGTTTTATCAGGTCTTATCTTCGGCTGCTGGTTCAGACTTTTAACAGGTAAGAATAGGAACAAACTGTTAGGAATTATTAAGGTGTGCAGAAAAATTGCCCAAACTGACTAGTCCCATTATAGTACTATGCTAAAATTCACTGAGGTCAAGAATGACCCATTCTATCACAAATGTTTGTAAAGGCAGACTGAATGGCTAGGTGCTTGATTTACACACCTGTGACAATAGAACTGATTCAAAGATTGGTCCAATACTTGTGTACATGTTGTGTAACATGAAGCTTATTTTGTAAATTATGGTTCCATTTAGAATCAAAACCAAGATATGCTCATTGGCCAACTCATTTGCCAATGAGTTGCTTCAAATTACAACCAAATTCAGTTTCATTTATATAGCACCAAATTACAATAATTGTCACATCAAGGCATTTCATATTGCAAAGTAAAAACCCTACAATGTTAAAGAGAAACATCCAACAATCAAATAACCCCTATGAGCAACCATTTGACGACAGTAGGAAGGAAAAACTCTTTCTCAATAGGAAGAAACCTCTGGCAGAATAAGGTTCAGGGAGGGTCAGCCATTTGCTGCTATGAGTTGGAGATGAGAGGAAAGAGCAGCAAGCAGAGGGAGATAGAAAAATTGTGGTTATACCAGAGGTATATCATAGTTTACCAGAGAAAGATAGTGTTTACCTATTTCAAATTTAATACTGTTACAGAACAGACTTTGGAGCCAGCAGAAACTTCAGTTTCCATTTATCTGGTTGTACTCCGTATATCCCAGGCTTATATGCATGTATGTTGATCTTGGATAGCGTTGACTTTCAGAGAGTACTTCACGTAGTCTTGGTAGTTGGCATTGAGGGGTCCTTCTTCTTCTTCTTAGCCATGATCTTATCTTTCAGGTCAGCTGCTCTGGCATGTTGGAACACTGAACCACACGTTTCGCTGTCCGTTTGGATGTTGGGTTTTGAAGAATCAGAATCAGAATCAGAAGGTTTTTATTGCCATATGGGTGAACAGGTTCACAGCATTAGGAAATTGCTGCGGTACTTCGTGCTTACAATCCAGGTCCCACATCCTCGTCATGTAACCCCTCTCATGACATCCTCGTCATGTAACCCCTCTCTCTGGGATTACATGTGTAGTAGCATTCCAACAGTTCCCGGTTCTCATCTTGTGTCCATTTATGCCGTAACCTTCTGGTTGCAGTAGCTCACTTATCACCAGAATGCCCTGGTTCCTCAACACCTGACGCAGACCTTGTTAATCTGGACGATGTCCGAGCCAGTATGGCTTCAATCATGTATCTCTCGCTCATATTCCGAGGTAGGCTTGGTTAGCATGGGGGGTCTAGCCTGGGGACCCTTACTGGAAGTTCGCCCTGGTCGGGATTCGAACCTCCTGCTCCAAAGACCATAATATTAACTACTACGCTATTCCAGCTGCTTCTTGGTTCTGTTTCACGCGATTAAACCTGTCAAAATGCCAATGTGCGGAGGGCTAACCGAGCTGAAGCAGGCTGACGAAAAGGTTCAGTTGAACTGATCCTGGAATACCTAGAACTGTATAAGATCAACAGGACCCTAAGAGCCTTCATCAAGAACTCAGTGGGTATGTGGAGAACAACACTAGAGGACAACTTCAAGCCCATCGCACAAGTCAACATCAAGTGTGGGATTTACCAAGGAGATGCTCTGTCCCACAGCCGTTCTGCATAGGCCTGAATCCCCTCAGCCAGGTCATCAACAAGACTGGCTACGGATACTGACTACGGAATGGAGCAAACATCAGCCAAGTCCTCTACATGGATGACATCAAGCTGTATGCTAAGAGTGAAAGAGATATCGATTCGCTGATCCATACCACCAGGATCTACAGCAATGATATCGGAATGTCATTCGGACTGGAGAAGTGTAGTCGGATGGTAACTAAGAGAGGAAAAGTAGTCAGAACTGAGGGGATTACACTACCAGAAGGCAACATTGCAGACATTGAGGACAGCTACCTTGGAATCCCACAGGCAAATGTGAACCATGAAGATCACTGAATACATCAGGAAGATGGCCACAAAGGATCATGTGTTTAGTGAGTGCCTCAGGCAGCAGAAACCTGAGAAAGAAGAGGAGGAAGAACAGGAACCATCATGGAAGGACAGGCCTCTGCACGGCATGTACCACCGGCACATAGAAGAAGTGGCTGACATAGAGAAATCCTACCAATGGCTGGACAAGGCTGGACTGACAGACAGCACAGAGGCACTAATCATGGCAGCACAAGAGCAAGCTCTAAGTACAAGATCAATAGAGGCTGGGGTGTACCACACCAGGCAGGACCCCAGGTGCAGGCTGTGCAGAGATGCTCCTGAGACAATCCAGCACATAACAGCAGGGTGCAAGATGCTAGCAGGCAGGGCATACATGGAATGCCATCACCAAGAGCCCGACATAGTATACAGGAACATCTGTGCCAAGTATGAAGTCCCAAGGTCAAAATAGGTCACACCCCCAAGGGTGGTTGAGAACAACACAGTTAAGATCCTGTGGGACTTCCAGATACAGACAGACAAACTTGTGGTGGCTAACCAACCGGACATCGTAGTGGTGGACAAACAAAGGAAGAAAGTCGTGGTGATAGACGTTGCAATACCAAGTGACGGGAACATCAAGAAGAAGGAACATGAGAAGCTCGATAAATACCAAGGGCTCAGAGAGGAGCTGAAAAGGATGTGGAAGATGAAGGTAACAGTGGTCCCCGTGGTAATCGGAACACTCGGGGCAGTGACCCTCACACTGGGAGAACGGCTCCAGCAGATTCCTGGAACGACATCCGAGATCTCTGTCCAGAAGAGCGCAATACTGGGAACAGCTAAGATACTGCTCCCAGGCCTCTGGTAGGGACCCGAGCTTGGAGGGCAAAATAGACCACCCGTAGGGGCGAGCTGGGATTTTTTTTTATATATATATATATATATATATATATATATATATATATATATATATATATATATATATATATATATATATATAAATGGTATACCACTTCAGGCAGTTAGCCAAGGCTGTGCCCCTTTGCCTGGCAGGGTGTACCAGTTTAATTTCACTGAGCGGGTAATGCTGAATGAAGCATATGATAATTGACAGTACTTAGCTTTTTAAAGAAATGCTGTCCAGTCTGGATCTTGGAAAATTAAAGCTCCCTGAATAAGAACACTACACACACCTTCACAAAAATCTAAATTTAAATACCACTTGCATGATCACAACACTACTAATTTAATGACTTGAAGCTTAACATTAACTTCAAGTTATTAAACATTACATTAATGTTTAACGTTAGTTAAATATTAACTTCAAGTCAATAAAATGGAAGAGTTTGAAGAAACAAAGCAGGTATGCACTAATCATCAGTATGCACAGATAACTCATTAGAAATAAATAAACTTCCCAAGTTTAAGGCACTAATCAAATGAGAAGTAAAGATGCTGTAGTGTAGCGCGTCAATGTTAGGAATCCAACCTTTCTCATATTTAGTTTGAAATCAGGATACACCATTGTTGCTGTCATTATTAGTGTATTGCTGGAGAACATAAAGACACATTCTCCCCATATATTAATCTTGTCTTAATTTGCACTACAATGAAATATGTAAGAGATTTTTTTTAACATAGTAAGGTGCCACTGCTGTTATCTTGATCTTACAGCAGAATGCAGTGAGCCATCTCCTTTCTTTTCTCTCCGCAGCCACACCTGCATTTTTAAGGGACTGCACTGATGCCACCTTTAATGGACAGTTAATGAGCTAATGAGCATTAAAATATGAGCCATTTATCTTGCCCCTTTTTGCCCACTAATGATCATTCTTAATTGAGATTTGATATGCTGAAGATGTGTCAGATGTGGATCTTTTTTTTCAACATCTTTCTTTATGTCTAAAATAATGTATTATGTCCCTTGAAACGAGTAGTTAAACATCATACAAAAACTGCTCTGTCAAACTCAAAGCTGTTTCTATGTTATTGCAAATGTTATTCACTTTTGAATTGCACTTTGCATAATTTCACAGTTGATACTTCTGATTGTTCCCATGTGTAACACAATGTGAGTCAAAGCCTAAATCAAGCTGTTCATTCTGATGAAATTCATGATGAAATGTTTCTAATGCTGCATAATGACAGCTCTTAACTTCCCTCTATTTATTAGAAGTTATTAGAATACAGCCTCCTGGCTCTGTATGCTTCAGCTTCATCTGCATGTGTGTGTGTGTGTGTGTGTGTATTTGTGTGTTTCCTTGGTTCCCTTGGGCCGTGATATTTGCAGAATTGCTAGAGAGAGTGGGCATACCCATCAAAGCAATGAGACACTGGTTTTCAAAGTCTCACAGCATAGTTTCTCCTCCTCCGGTGTGAATATGTAGTACAAAGCTAATTCATATCATTAAAGCTGAATTAGCAATTAGATATTTACCCATAAATGGAAAGACAACTGCGACTGGATTACTGTAAAGTTACAATTCTCATAGTAAGAAGGCATCTTTCCCCTCTGATTTCAAAAAGATCTGTGCTTTAAATGTTGAGTCAGATTTAAATTATAACTCTGAACTACAACGAGTGACACAAGAAACCTCCATGGAGTTTAAAGTAGATTCAGCATCCTCTTTGAAGCTGTGTCACTGCTGTTTCTCTTCACCTATCTGCTCGCTCTGGGAATGTTGACCAAGTCACAACAGCTATATTTGTGTTTTAGGAACTCCAGTAAATAAAATAAAATAAAATAAAGATTTGAGTCTATGGGGACTGACTCACTTTTAGAGTCCCTTTTCACTTTTAGTGCAGAGGTTTTTTTGACACATCTGCACTGCAAAGAGTTTATTTAACCCCTTATATTATATCTGATACAGTACATGTGTTTTGTGGGTTTTTGAGACTTATACATCATCACCGTGATTTTTCCCCCCAAAAAACAACATAAATTGCACAATATATTTTTAAGCAATAAATTGAAAAAAAAATGCCAGATATAGCAAATATGATACAAATTTAAACTCATATATGCACATTAATATTTATCATTCTTTTTTTAAAAGGTTCATTAAACACTCCATTTTCAACAAAGAAATTTTCTGGCAATTATTTCATGTTCTGACACATCTAAAAGCTGTTTTTCTTTTGAAAATAAATCCTTCGTCCTTTCCTTAAAATCATAGAGTAAAGGTTAGGTTTTGGAGGTAGGGTCGGGGTCATCACAAATTATGATGTCACAGACCTCAGAAGGTTAAACAACGAGAAAAGCTGACACACTTTCTGAAGCCTAAAGTCTAAATCCAGATCCCTTCCTTCCTGCCTTGTAACATAATGAGTACATTTGCAATGACTAATTACAGCCTCGACTAACAACTATGACTTATTCGATTCATATATTGGTTTTTCATCACGTTCCTTTGTGAGTTAGATTGCAACATCACACTACATCATTAAACAAGTTGTT
Source organism: Archocentrus centrarchus (assembly GCF_007364275.1). NCBI lineage: Eukaryota > Metazoa > Chordata > Actinopteri > Cichliformes > Cichlidae > Archocentrus > Archocentrus centrarchus. The sequence continues at coordinate 30,824,081 of NC_044355.1, read as the reverse complement.
TAATGATGGTACAGAATGATGAAGAGTTTATTTCTTGCTTTCAGTCTGCACTTTTGTGTGAAAACAAAAATTTACTTTGTTTTTTATTAATTTAGTCCTTCAGAATATCCTTGACTCAGAGCCCAGCTGATTTTAATTACCAACATTTTGTTGAAGCAAATTAAGGTGTACCATCATTAGAATTCAGTTTGACAAAGCTATAAATGAGTGCTTTAGCTCTTTTGAAAGGACACATGAAGTGTTTTTTCAGTAGTCCTAAAGGACTACTTGTCCCTGTGATGATGAACAGCTAATTAGCTGATAGATACAACGAGCTGTTAGAACTCATAGCTGAGGATTCGACACAAGTCAGATCTTGGACTCTGTGCCTGGAGTTTTCCTTTTGGTTTTGAGAATTGTCTCTTTGTAATATGGGTATATTTTCTAGTTTTGTTGTCTGAGTTTCCTTCTGTATTCATGTATATGTTGAGTCTTCAGTTCTTAGTTTGGTTTTGGATGACTTTGAGGTTGTAGGTCAAGGTCAAGGTTATTTATATAGCACATTTCGAACAACAAAGTTGACCAAAATGCTGCACATTGAAGCCCCAAGAATTACACTTAAATCAGAAAATTTGCAAAAATCTAGTTTTAGGTTTCTGTAAAAGCAGCTGGTTAGATGATCTCAGAGCTCTTACAGGCATGTGACTGTGAAGCAGCTCAGACAGATATGAAGGCACCAGTCCATTTAAAGTCATCAATAAAATCTATTCTAAAATGGACAGGGAGCCAATGAAGGGATGAAAAGATGCTTTTTTATACCAGTTAAAAGATGCTGCTGCATTCTGGACTGCCTGCAGGCGGTGCACCGATGACTGATCTATGCCAAAGTGCAGGGATTTACAGTAGTCCAGGCGGAAGTAATAAAAACACGAATAACTTTTTCCAAGTCCTTTTAGGTTTTACCTTAGCAATGAATCAGTTGATAAAAGCTCATTTTAGTAACAGCACTTATTTGCTTATCCATTTTAAAAAAGTTTTCAAAATAACACCCAGATTTTTCACAGCAGCATGAAAGTGAGAAGCCAAATGACTCAGAGCACCAGAAGAGTTGCTTGAGGGGTCAAATTTACTAAAGCGTATAACCTCAGTCTCGTTTCATTAAGATTTAGGAAATTGTTTCTCATCCAGGACTCAATGTCACTGAGACAGTTCAGCAGCAGCGCCCATGGATCTCTGCTGTTTAATTTGATGGGCATATACATGTACACTTGGATGTCATCAGTGAAACAGTGGAAACAATGGATGAATTAATTTTACAGCATCGCTCTGAGACTGGATGTTTCTAATTTTAAAGATATTGTGCAAATGCAAGAAAGATGTCCTACATATTTGTTTAATATGTGCATTGAAGGACATATCCTGTTCAAAAATGACTCCACGATTATAATCTCTCTGGCATATCCTGGGTCTACTATACAGCTTTTCCCCTGTAGGACATGCCCGGAACACCTCACCCAGGAGGGGTCCAAGGATGTATCTTAGTCAGATGCCCAAACAACCTAAACTAGCTCCTTTCAATGTGAAGGCTGTACTGTGAGCCCTTCAGACAGCACTCTTCATCCTGTCTCTAAGGAACAGATAGCTACCCTTCGGAGGAAGCTCATTTGCGCTGCTTGTATCTGCCGTCTTGTTCTTTCAGTCACTACCCAAAGCTCATGACAGTGGTGAGGGTAGGGGTGTAGATCAACTGGTAAATCAACAGCTTTGTTTTCACGCACAGCTCTCTCTTCGCAACAACAGACCAGCGCAGTATCCGCATCACTTCATTTGTGGCCCCAGTCCATCCGTCAATCTCCTGCTCCCCTCATCCCTTACTTGTGAACAAGACCTCAAGATACTTAGACCTCCTCCTCTTGGGACAGCAACTTGTCCCAGCAAGCTTGAGTTGTAGCTGTTTATGTAGAACTAAAATGATACAGTATTGTGGACATTTATATTTTAGCCAAGAGAGATTTAGCTAAATAATGCTAGACTGATCATCCTGGATTATTATCTCCTTACATTATTTGTCCAAGTCAAGGTTTTGTCAGTTTGGACTTGGTTAACTACAGTAGTCTCAATAACTACCTTTAAGTTTGTGAGTTTGCAGAATCAAGGCTTTTGTGTAATTGGTTTTAATCCCTCATCTGACATTTCAACACCTTTGAAGGTATGTAATAATGCAGTTTTCCCAGATGCTGCCTCCCATTCAGTATGTTGTATTTTTCTGTTGGTTGCTGCTGCAGTATTGGCTGCTCAGCTATAATGGTCACTTTTGAGAGAACAATAAAGTATGTTATGCTGGAGGTGTGGCATTAGTATAATTAATCATCCAGGAGAGTTTAGTTCACATTCTGCTTTGATCGTTGTGCATTTGGCTGAGCTTTTCTTCCCTACTTACTGCTTTGTTTTTTTCACACTTTTTTACGTTCCCTTTATTAATGATTAGTTTTACCAAAATAAAACTACTTGGTTAGATTTAGGCACTAAAAACTAATTGGCTAGGTTTAGAAAAAGACTGTGGTTTAAGTAAAATATGCCTCTTCACAAAAAATTTTGAAAAAATTTCCATAATTTCATAACCCAATGAGGTCACATAATTCTGCCAAGGGACACCTCGAACATGTCTAAGACACGGGTACTCTTGACAAAATGGTTTTTACTCCCTGGAAATTCAATTCAATTCAATTCAATTCAATTCAATTCAATTCAATTCAATTCAATTCAATTTTATTTATATAGCGCCAAATCACAACAAACTGTCGCCTCAAGGCGCTTTGTATTGTGGGTAAAGACCCTACAATAATACAGAGAAAACCCAACAGTCAAAACGACCCCCTATGAGCAGCACTTGGCGACAGTGGGAAGGAAAAACTCCCTTTTAACAGGAAGAAACCTCCAGCAGAACCAGGCTCAGGGAGGGGCAGTCATCTGCCGCGACCGGTTGGGCTGAGGGGAGAGAAAGACATGCTGTGGAAGAGAGCCAGAGATTAATATCAATTAATGATTACATGCAGAGTGGAGTATAAACAAAGTAAATAAGGTGAATGAGAAGAAACAGTGCATTATGTGAACCCCCCAGCAGACTAGGCCTATAGCAGCATAACTAAGGGATGGTTCAGGGTCACCTGATCCAGCCCTAACTATAAGCTTTATCATAAAGGAAAGTTTTAAGCCTAATCTTAAAAATAGAGAGGGTGTCTGTCTCCCGAATCCAAGCTGGAAGCTGGTTCCACAGAAGAGGCGCCTGAAAACTGAAGGCTCTGCCTCCCATTCTACTCTTAAGTATCCTAGGAACCACAAGTAAGCCAGCAGTCTGAGAGCGAAGTGCTCTGTTGGGGTGATATGGTACTATGAGGTCTTTGAGATAAGATGGGGCCTGATTATTCAAGACCTTGTATGTGAGGAGAAGAATTTTAAATTCTATTCTAGATTTAACAGGGAGCCAATGAAGAGAAGCCAATATGGGAGAAATATGCTCTCTCTTTCTAGTCCCTATCGGTACTCTAGCTGCAGCATTTTGGATCAGCTGAAGGCTTTTCAGGGAGCTTTTAGGACAGCCTGATAATAATGAATTACAATAGTCCACCCTAGAAGTAATAAATGCATGAATTAGCTTTTCAGCATCACTCTGAGAAAGGATGTTTCTAATTTTAGAAATATTACGCAAATGCAAAAAAAGCGGTCCTACATATTTGTTTAATATGTGCATTGAAGGACATATCCTGGTCAAAAATGATTTCAAGATTTCTCACAGTGTTACTGGAGGCCAAAGTAATGCCATCCAGAGTAAGTATCTGCTTTGACACCATGTTTCTAAGATTTGTGGGGCCAAGTACAAGAATTTCAGTTTTATCTGAATTTAGAAGCAGGAAATTAGAGGTCATCCAGGCCTTAATATCTTTAAGACATTCCTGCAGTTTAACTAATTGATGTGTGTCATCTGGCTTCATTGATAGGTAAAGCTGAGTATCATCTGCATAACAATGAAAATTGATGCAGTGCTTTCTAATAATACTGCCTAAGGGAAGCATGTATAATGTAAATAAAATTGGTCCTAGCACAGAACCCTGTGGAACTCCATAATTAACCTTAGTGTGTGAAGAAGACTCCCCATTTACATGAACAAATTGGAGTCTATGAGATAAATATGATTCAAACCACTGCAGTGCAGTACCTTTAATACCTATAGCAAGCTCTAATCTCTGTAATAAAATGTTATGGTCAACAGTATCAAAAGCTGCACTGAGGTCCAACAGGACAAGAACAGAGATGAGTCCACTGTCAGAGGCTCTAAGAAGATCATTTGTAACCTTCACTAATGCTGTTTCTGTACTGTGATGAATTCTGAAACCTGACTGAAACTCTTCAAATAAACCGTTCCTCTGCAGATGATCAGTTAGCTGTTTTACAACTACTCTTTCAAGAATCTTTGAGAGAAAAGGAAGGTTGGAGATTGGCCTATAATTAGCTAAAGCAGCTGGGTCAGGTGATGGCTTTTTAAGTAGAGGTTTAATTACAGCCACCTTGAAGGTCTGTGGTACATAGCCAACTAATAAAGACTGATTGATCATTTTTAAGATTGAAGCATCAATAATTGGAAAGACTTCTTTGAACAGTCTAGTAGGAATGGGATCTAACAAACATGTTGCTGGTTTGGAGGAAGTAACTATTGAAGTTAACTCTGAAAGATCAACTGGAGCAAAAGAGTCTAAACAAATACCAGCAGTGCTGAAAGCAGCCGGACATGAAGAATAATCTTTGAGATGGTTATGAATAATTTTTTCTCTAATGTCTAAAATTTTATTTGTAAAGAAATCCATGAAGTCACTACTAGTTAACGTGAAAGGAATACTCGGCTCTACAGAGCTCTGACTCTTTGTCAGCCTGGCTACAGTGCTGAAAACAAACCTGGGGTTGTTCTTATTTTCTTCAATTAATGATGAGTAGTAAGATGTCCTAGCTTTACGGAGGAAATGAAAACAGGCTCACCATTTGATACCATGAATAATGCCTGAATGAAACAAGTGACTACACCTCACTCACAGCAGAACATTAACTAAATTACACATAACCAAAATGCAGTCTTTTTTCCTAACCTGCATGCACCTTGGAAGTGTAAGACATACTTGGCGTGGATTGTGTAAAACATTCAGTATGAAGCCTTGAGACTGAAAACATTCATTTGCAATTTTCCTTTAAAAAACTGAGCCTTTCATTTTGCTATCAAAGCTGATCTCTTCTGTTAAATGAAGAGATAGAGACTTTATTTATATGATGAAAGAAGTCATGGTATGGTAATACAGCATCACCAGTATTATACAAGCATTGCTACTAAGAAAAGATAACCGCTTAATTGTAACAGTAGTATGGCAAGAAAAACACAACAAGGCTGGGACTCCATGAGTAAAAGGAAGTGAGAAAGGAGAGATTCAAATTGAAGGCATAGGTGACTTTGCTTCAGTGCTGTACAAGTTTGCCAAATTTGATGGACCATATGCTGTCGAAACTCCCTCAGACCATTACCACGAGTGTTTTCTCCAATCAATCATCCATGCCATCTCTGAAATGTGGACAAGCTTGATTTTTATCTTCAGATGAAATTGAGAGCAAGAGAGGGATGATCAATGACTGAGGATGCTATTCAAGGTAGAGGGACGACTTCAGGCGTCTGTCATCAGTCATAGTTAGACATAAGTTGAGACGACCAACAAATGCTGACATTCTGTTCTAGGTCTTTCTTATTTTTCAAGCTTTGAATGTTAATAGTCAAAACGTATTAAAGCACATCATAATAAACAAAAGTAAAACAGGAAAGTCTGTTGGCAGGAGGTTGTCCAAAAAGTTCTTATTACAAATAAAATGGCAAAAAAAAGTTTCATCTAACCTAAACGACCATACGGGTTGCTTGTTCCTACATTCTTATATAGATTTATTTTTGCTGAAAAATATCACCAAAAGACACATGGTCTGGTTTAAAATAGTGATCACAAGACCCTGTAAATCCAATCTTGTGAGACTAATGCCAATGTCAGAATTGTTTGTGGCACAGAGTGAAGCAGAAACACCCAGTTTGTCACCCAATGTGTTCTTATGGTCTGTTCTTCATGTTTTATACTGTGAAACATGACAGGAAGAGGAAAGATTTTAGGTGTGTGTGTGTGTGTGTGTGTGTGTGTGTGTGTGTGTGTGTGTGTGTGTGTGTGTGTGTGTGTGTGTGTGTGTGTGTGTGTGTGTGTGAAGACCGACGGATATGAACACATCAGTGCTGACCGTGATATTTATCTTAAAAAACAGGAAGGACGAAAAAAGTAATTTTAATCAGCTTGGCCCACTCTGTCATCATCATAGACAAAATAAAGTGTGTTTTAAAATAAACAATTACATTTATAATGTCTGCTGTCATCATTTACCGAGTATGAATTACCATCAGATGAAGCTAAATCCTGATTATTCAGCTGCAGCCTGATGGACAAACTACAGGAGACAGAAAATGAAGATAAAAATGTGGAGATACAGCTCAGACCGAGTTCACCTGTGTGTTAGTGAGACAGCAGCAGACTCTGTGGGCGGAGCTGCCCTCATGTTTTTAATAAAAACTGTTTTTGCTGCAGTTTATGACTTTTTTTTTTTTTTATGACCATATCATTGTTTAAATAACTATTCTGTAAAAATGTAATCTATTGATGGAATAGCAACCTCACTGTATTCATTTTCTTAAGTGGAGAATTTCATTATTTCTGAAATTACTGGATAAAAATGAGTAATGAGATTTACAGAAAATCTACTTTAATGTTTCCGTTTTAAGCGTTTCTAATCTGATCTAAGATCAGCTTCAGTGATAGATGACGGCTCTCTGAAAACCACAGCAGAGATGTTTCACTGAGTTACTGTTAAAAGTCAGAGGTCAAGACATAGCTTCATATTTAGCTGAAAACCTGCAGGGCAGCTTTCCAAGTCTGTAATGAATGTAAAGTTTGACCAATAAAGGCAAACATGGTATAATGAATGTCTCAGCTTTAGAGGTTTGAAATATTTCGGTACAGTTTTGGGAGGATGAGATATTTTAATTGAAGAATGCGGCTCAGATAATGAATCCATTATGAACGGATCTGGACTGGATGAGCTGGGAAATGACTGGAGCCTGATCTGGACCGTATCAGGTCTTAACTTGTGATCCTGATCAGTTTGGCTCCTCCTGCTGTGCAGGTGGACTCAGACATGGCTTGCTGAGCCGTTATAGAGCCCCTGATCACAGATTAAGGAGATATTCAGTGGAAAATATGTTGAGATTCATACTCAACAGACAGACAGCATAACTTTCAAAATGTTGACATTTAAGTCACTTTAAATATATTTAGTTCAGTTTTTAAGTCTTCAAATCATTTCAGTCTCAACTTCACTCAAAGATTCACATGTCTGGATCTCCAGGATCCAGACATTGTTCCCATCAGTGACCTTTTACAACACGACCGATGATCAGTCATTGATCAGTGTGTTCTGTGTCTAATGCTTCATACAGATCAGTGTGATGTAAACAGTGATGCTACAGGTACTACAGTAACCCTAAAATGAGGGAAACTCGAGTTTTATGTTCCAGAAATTGAGTTAACGTCAACTCTGAGTCAGTTACCATGGTAACAGACTCTGTGAACCTAACCTGCTCGCTGGCAGGTTTCATCCAACAACCTCTCAGTGTCTCTCTGACTCCGCCCCTCGTGCTGCACCTGAACCACCTGTCTGACACCGATTCATTTCTTTATTCATAAAGTCACTGCAAATCCCAGTTAGACGTTGGTTTGTTTTTTTTTGTGTGTAACACGAGCACTTTTACAGTCATTGTCCCGGCTGGCTGCAGTTCAGCAGGTCACCTACTAATCAGAAGGTTAGTTTTTTGATTCCTGGCTGCACCGGTCTGCAGGCCATGGTATCCATTGATGATGGCTTTCTTTCCTCACTCACAGATGTGCTAACTCAGGGTGAACATTGTTGATTGAACTGACTCTGATCAGCTGTTGTGGAACAGGAAACCCAGTGTTGCCGATCTCAGAGTCGATCTACTCAGAGTGTTTTTATATGTTAGAGTATGTTATACCTGCTTCCTGGAATAGGGTCCAGTCTTCTTTTGGGGAATGGTTGTTTTTGCTGCTTGTTGATTTGTATTTTAACAAAAGTAATATATTTTCATGCTAGTCTGTTGCATCTGAGGTAATTTTGACAAAGTGGAGATTTAACAGTTAGGCAGAAAAGCTGTAAAACACGTGGCTCTCCAAATGGTTGAATTGAAGAACCAAGTACCATACTATGACTAAAATGGATGCAGCATCATTTCACATAATTTTTGTTGGTAGAATTAGAGCTGAGAAGATTTAGAAGAGGTTCAATAGCAGCAGTGCTTACAGAGTGTTATGAGGCTGTTAGTCACTCTCACTTTCATTATACTGGAGGTTTTCAAATCTCACTCGAGTCAAATGATGGGGACAGAGAAGCATAAGGACTTTCAAAATATTCCCAAGTGTCTCTTATTCAAAAAAGCCAAGGTTGTTGACAGTTGTTGAGCTGTAACAGACTGAATTTGGTTATTTTTTCCAATTGCATTATCGAAAAAGCCAAGGGATTAGGAGGTTAAACAAAATGTGACAGTTAAAACTTTGCTGAATAACATGAAAATTGAATTTTATAATAGATTATATTTTGTGAATAAATACTCCACACCAAAATATAGCAACCTTTTGTTACTTATCAACAGGAGCTGGAGGAGTTGATGGGACTTCAGTCCTTCAGTTGACACTAAGAACTTTTAAAAATTGTATTAAAAATTGTGCAACAGTGTTTAATCAACTTGTGATCTCCTTGCTTTTGAAATGGTTGCTTTGATGATGGGGACCAGATCTGTGATCACTCAAAATAAGTTACTGTCTTCAAAGCAACTTTGGTACAGTCAAGATAGTGATAAACCAGCAATATCATGGAGTTATTCTTCTGTCATTTTGGGTCAAGTTGGCAGTTACATTACACAATTGTCAATTATCACAATTACAAATTGTGATAAATTGGAAAAAATCAGAAATCTGTTGCTGTCTGTATCAGAGGTGTAGTGCTATTCCAGATCCAGGGGTAGACTGGACACATCCCAGGGCCGTTTTGGCCTGTCATGAACAGTCAGCTTCCTTCCATCTGAGTCAGGGTCAGTGGGTGGGGTGGTGAAGCCTATCTCTGCTGCAATAGTGCAAAAGGTGGTGCGCATGCTGGACAGGTCGCCAATCTATAAATTCAACTTTATGGGCAAATAGTTTATGGACCATGCAGAATCCACATATCAGACACAGTTCTCTCAGCCACAGACTGGGCCAGATTTACAGTTCAGAAATGTATAAAAGTGTGAACAAGAACACAAAATATTATTTACTGGAGCCATCTATGCCAGGTGCCTAAATGTGAGCATAGCGCTGAAACTGTATGTATGTATGTATGTATGTAATGTTACATACTGTAACATTCAGACATTTATCTAGCACCCTAACACAGTGTTAATAAAAGCTTTGACTGATATATGGCGTCATATACAGTACCACCCAAAAGTTTGGACACACCTTCTCATTCAGCAGTTTATCATTATTTAAAAATTGTCTGCATTGTAGATTAATAATAAAGTCATCCAACCTATGAAGAACTAATATATATATATATATATATATATATATATATATATATATATGGAGTTTAGTAAACAAAAAGTGTTAAACAAACCAGAATATGTTCTATATTTGAGATTCTTCAAAGTAGGAATCTCTTGCTTAGATGACAGCTTTTGCACATCTTGGCATTTTCTCAGTCAGCTTTATGAGGCAGTCACCTGGAATAGCTTTCAGTTTACAGCTGTGCTGTGCCTGTCAAGAGGTAATTTATTGAATTTCTTGTCCTCTTAATGTGTTTGAAACCATCAGTTGTGTTGTGAAGAAGTAGAGTTGGTATACAGTTAATACCCCTATTTGTGTAATGTTCTAGGCGAGAACTACTGAAATAAGAAAAATGGCAGTGTATCATTACTTTAAGAAATGAAGGTCAGTCAATTTGAAAAACTGAGTTCATGTAGCGCACACATCTCAACACCACCTGGTCAGAGAAGTGAGAACTGTGTGAATCTGGACTTTATGGTTGTACTGCTGCAAAGAAGCCACTTCTAAGGATGAACAACAAGAAGAAGAGAATTACCAACAGTGTCACCAGGACACTGTTGGTAATTTATTCAAAATTCAAGGCATTTAACCAGCATGGTGACCACAACATTCTGCAATGACATGGCATCCCCTCTGGTTTGTGTCTAGTGGGACCATCATCACCTCCAGGCTGTTTAAGGGATATTTGACCAAGACAGAGGGTGATGGAGTGCTGCGTCAGATGACCTGGCCTCCACAACCACCTGATCTAAACCCAGCTGATATGGTTTGGGATGAGTTTGTCCACAGAGTGAAGGCAAAGCAGCTAAAAAAAACTGCTCAGCACCTCTGGGAACTCCTTCAAGACTGCTGGAAAACCATTTCTGGTGATTACCTCATGAAGCTGACTGAGAGAATGCCAAGAGTGTGCAAAGCTGTAATCAAAGTAAAAGGTGCCGACTTTGAAGATTCTAAAATCTAAAACATATTTTGGTTTATTTAACACTTTTAAGTTTATTACATGACTCTTACATGTCCCTTTATAGTCTGGATGACTTCAGTATAATTTTTGCAATGAAGGAAACCTTTTGTCCAAACTTTTGACTGATACTCTATCAATATGATCCGTAACAGCACCTGTCACAGGAAGTAAAAGAAAAACCTGAATATTGCTTTGTGTTCTAGCACTGCCAAACATGACATGCAGAGATGTTTTCATGGTGTAACTGATCTCTGTGTAGAAATGTGATTAAAAGCCTGAAACATGGAACCCGCTCTGCTCACACAGGAAGTGTTCTTGTATGCATCTTGCATTGGGTCCTCTGATGGTCCATGTTAAGTTCAGTTTTGTTCACTTCTGATATGTTTCAATAAAATATTATTGTGGAGCAGGGATATGTGGAGTTGTCAATCAGAGTCAGGACTGAATAAAGAGTTACAGGCAGAGGTGTAGTGTTGTTTCTTTAAGCAGCAGAGCACATCAGTCACTTGCACGTTTGAATTATAATTTCTTTCTGAGGTGATTTCACCACAGTAACAAATTTAGATTATTCATCTGTAACTGACCAAAACTGATCAAATGTCAGACTGTCATGTTCTGGAAAAATTCTGAAATAAGTTTTTAACTAAAAACATTTTTTAAATTCTAAACACATTTTCCTGCAAAGAGAAATGGGTGTGGGCTCTTATGGGTTATTTCTGATCATCTTCATCACTTCTTACATGCTGCTTTCAGCTCTGACCTTAATAGATTTGTCTTCTCTTTCTTTCATTCTTTCCTGTGGGAAAGTTGCCAACTCTAACTTTGATACCATCGCTCTCCCTCACATATTCTCTGGTAAATTTTGCATTCTTATGTCAGGTGTATATCTCTGGTGGTGGAGTGCAGGATTCATCCAGAGGAGAGCTACTTTATGGCAAACTATTCCACCATGTAAACCTGTACAGTGTGCAGAACAACACAAAACATTAATTTCCCTCAGATCCCGACCATCCGGGTTTTGAAGTTAGTAACTCACACATGCACATAAATGCACACATAGCCATCATTTTGTGTGTGTGTGTGTGTGCAATTTGACAGACATTTCAATATTGTGTATCACAGAACTACAAGTGTTGGGTCTTATCTTTATTCTTTTTTCTTAATGAACAAAATTAAAATGTTTTAGAGTAAAATTGCAATCAAATAATTAAATAGTGAATCAATCAAAAATTAAATAGTGAATCAATCAACTGATTAATTAAATAGTGAACCAATCAAATGATTAAATAAGTGAATAAATAAAATGGTTAAATTAATAGTAATTGAATTAAATGGATAATTAGTAGTTGACTCAAAGCTCTAGATAGTAGCTGATTAATTAAAAATTAAAAGTTGAATTAAATGATGATTGAATCAAATGAAAATTGAATAATGATTAATCAGCAGTTGAATTAAATGATCAAAAAATGGTTGACTTAAAATAACTAAGTAGTGGCTGAAGCAGTGGGTTGAAGAATTAAATAAATAAATAAATTAGATAGAAAAGCAGAGGACAGATAAACGGGACACCAGTGGTCGCCAAATTATTTTCCAAGGCCATCTAAAGATATGTTAATCTTGTTATTCAACCTTCACAGCTTAGGAAAATATGTTTTGTACGTAAATCCCTGATAGCTTTGCTAAAAACATGCACGTATTAAGGTGAAAGGTAAAACGTCACTCTCCCCCGCTTCTAGGAAATGCGTTGTGGCCACGTCTTCCTAAGGAAGGCTTAGTTTAGTCAGTACATGTAGGTGTCTTCCTTTTCAGGATTCCTGCGTTGCTGATTGGATGAAGACTGTGAAAAGGGGCTGGGACCAGCCCATGCACCAGCAAGGGAAGGGCTTAGTCTAAACCGCAGCCTGCCCCCATCTGTTTTAAACCAATTGGGTTGTGAATAGCAGTAAAATAAAAATGTCAGGTTAGCTTAGAGGAAATCCTCTTCTTGGGGAGGTTGGTTGCAGATAACTGCAAGCCGAGAAGATCAATGCACATGATATTTTCTGATTCTTCAATATATAAAATCTTTTAAATGAGAACTAAAGTGCTTTATGACTTCTTCCTTCACAACTAAACAAACATGACACAACACAAGAAAAAGATGATGAGCTATATGAAAGTGATTTGTGGCTTGGCAGAGCCAGATGAGTTATGGATCAATTTCTATAATTTAACTAAAAGTCTTAAACTATGCAAATTCATGGTTTCACTTTAAAACAATGTCCTGGTTGCCTGCATGAGTTTTGTATTGTGGCTCCCATGCGGGCTCTGAAAGGGAGTCTTAATACATAATTAACGAAGTCATATAATAATTCTCCATGGGCCAAAATTGCTAACACTCTGCACCACAGCAAAACTCTCCTTTGGTGTTTAAAGGCTGCTGTCGGGCTTCAGTGACGAGGCTCAGCGTCAGTTTTAGGAGTGAAAGGGTGGACGGGGATATTTTAGTGGCTCTCATTTTTTCATACGTATTTGTTGGAGTTTCCCTTTAACAATGCAAACATTTGGCGAGAGAGCATTTAATGCTGAAATAATTTTGGTTGTGGGATTTGTGATAGCTGGAGTGTTATTTGGAATGAGAGGGTGAAATGTTATCAGAGCGATTCTGTAGCTGTGACAGGTGGATGGCTCAAAGCTGTAGTCCTCACCCTATTTACAGCTGAGTCCCATTATGTTCTCCAGTAATAATCAGTATTATATTGAAACTGAGCAGAGCTGAAATGAGCTGTGTTTCAGGTTTTCAGTCACATACACGGAGATCAGTTACTAATTCAAAGGTGTCTGCTCGTCTTTTCTCTGCAGGGCACACACACAGCGACTTTCATGTAATTTCATTCTTTTTCTCTTCTCTCTATCAGAGCCACACATACCATATTAAAATATCCATCAAAATGCATCTACACATGGCTAAGGTCAGCTGTTACAGTACACACAGATTTCAGGTCTATACCATGGAATAGTTTGTAACAAAGCAGCTCTCCTCTGGATAAATCCTGCACTCCACCTGAGTCTCTGTCCTCAGGACCTCACACAGTCCCTACCAGTTTCTAACAGATCAGTTCGGCTCTATAGAAAATCATATTGATTCTTCTTCAGCCTCTCATTTATCTGAGCTGCCCCACTGAAAGAGAGAAACACATGTAAAACCGGCGCTTACAGTCTATTCTTATTGTCAGGACAGGGCTCCCTTCCTCACACTCTGTTTATCTGTCTGTGATTACAAATTAGATGATGATTATTTGCAAACCTTCACCAATCTGTGTGGGAGTGACTGCAGTCAGTTCAAGTCAGACCACAAATCTTTTGAGACAGTTCCCGACAGGCGACCTGTACAATCACTTTGTGATCTAAAATGGTCGTTGAGGGTGCCGCTCATCTCTGGGGAACCAGTTGGTCACTGCAACTAGTTGCAATCAGTTGCTGACAGTAAAAAACTTCAAAGCAATCAGTTTTTCCTGGACGCAAGGAGGTTGCCATCCTATCTTAGTGGGCAGTCTGTTATGAACAGCATTGTTACTGTGGGGAAAAATAACTGATGTAATTGAGGACCAAATATCAAATTAGCAATTATTGGGAGATATGCTTGAATAATCTGTGTGCTTATAGACCACTTTATACACTTTGCATTTAATCATTAATAATCTTTGGCTCTCTCTCACAGTGTGACTTTTGTCCTATCTCAGGCAGATGGCTGCCCCTCCCTGAGCCTGGTTCTGCTGCAGTTTGACTGAACGTTGGTGTTTTTCTCTATTATTGTGGAGTCTGTGCCTTACAATGTAACGCACCTTTTGGTGTGTTATATTGTACACCTTTCACACCTTTTGGTGTGATGTAAATAAAATTGAACTGAATTTAGATCCAAGACAGGCTCACCTTGCACTTTTAAGGATCTGCTGCTAACATTGTGATGCCTGATAAAACATGAGACCTTACTCAGATGGATGGAGGTGTTCTGGTAGCACATCAAGGACTAATAGCATGTGTAGGGGCATAAATATATTCGCTTTGGAGTAATCTTTCATTTGCTATGTTAGCAGATTGATCTAGCATGCATCATTGACACTGGTGGTGAAAATATTTTCCAAAGTCTGGTACAGTGGGGCCCACTCAGGCAAATCAAGCCTGCATGATTCATTCATATTACCAGCAGCTATAGCAGCTAGGGAGCTAATTAACTCATAATGAGCAAATGGCAGTTTTTGTTAAAACATGACAAAACCATTTCATTAAGTGAGGTATGTTAGGTGTATAGCTGCAGCTGAAAACACTATACAAAAGTGAATGGTGAAATGAATAGTGACACACCCCTTAGAAACTACATATTAAATCTAAACTCACATTAACAAACAATTTTAATCCAATATACTGTACTCAACTAATGGGATTACTTTACATATCTTTAAATTTTTACTTCACAGCACCGTATTATGGCTTATTATCCATGGAATCTTCACATGGGAGCATTTAGGTTTAACGTAAGAACAGAGACATCAGTCTGAAAACTAATGAATCACAGGTTTACAGGGAAAAGGTGGAGGAACGGGCTGCACTGCAGGATGTGTGTGTGTAGTTGTGTGTGTGCATGCGCGTGTGCATGAAAGGAAAATCCATTACCATCAACTTTTAAAGATGTCACTTTTGAAACGGTGCCTTTGTAGCACTTTATGCAGTGTCAGAGTTTTGTGGTAATGTGTGCATGTTTTGTTTGTTTAAATTAAAGTTATTTTTTTTTATCTCATAATTAAAAATATCATTTCCTAATCCCCACTGCCCCAGGCCACAGTAATAACAGGCTCTGAAATACTGTGGTTGGAAGGATTTTTGCTTAGTGGGGGAACTTCAGGCTTAAACCTGTTTCATCAGAATTATAAAGGTGGTTCACTTCTTAAACTGTTTCATGGGGAATTTATGTTTGAGATAAGAGATCAGGAGGTATGAAATCACCACCTGCTAACAAATAAAGTCCATGAAAAATAGTTCCAGCGTTCCTGGATGAGTCGTGGACCTCGGTTCCAGGCTGTATAGTTTTTAGAGTCAGCATAAAGTTTTTGTCTTTCTCTGTGCATCAGCAAGAAATGCAGATTCTTAGAAGCAGGTTTTCCGTGGCTATAAGTCATTTTATTGTTCTGTAACCCTTAATCTGGTGATGTGATTGTAAAACAGGACTCCTAATACTTCTATTTTCTGACCACACATAAAATTTGGATATAGTCTAAGCTTACTTAATACTCTGAATTCTGTTTTATGTATTTTATTTACTTGCTCTCAAACACATTAACACTGGCAGGGCTGAAGATGGAAGCATAAGGCTAAAACTGAGATATAACTGTGTGTGTGTGTATCTCAATCCACATGTGTGTATTTCAATTTGTGTGGAGATTTGTGTGTGTACTTAAATCAGTGTCTTTGTACTCAGTCCTGTGTGTGTGTGTGTGGGGGGGGGGGGGGGGGGGGTATTCAGACCCATCTATGTTTAACCAGATTTGTAAATGTCTGACAAAATCTGTAAATCTGTAGAGATTTGTGAATGTTTAAAGGAATCTGCAAATGTGTATTCAGAATGTGTGTAATCAGAAATGTAAATGTGTAAAGTGATCAGTTACAAAGTCACTCAGCTTTTCAGTTAGCTGGCGTTTTACTTGTTACTTTTGCTAAATATATGTGAAGAGTCATCTGTAAGTCTAGGGTTCATTAACCCAGAGCTCAGGCTCACAGGCTCAGGCTTTCTCTTGCTCCATACATGCACTATATTACCAAAAGTATTCACTCACCCATCAAAAACATTGAATTCAGGTCTTCCAGTCAATTTCATGGCTACAGGTGAGTAAAACCAAGCACCTAGACATGCAGACTACTTAGCTCAAGAACACCGCGCAGAGAGCTTCATCAAATTGTGTTTGATACATCACAAGCCACAATGCAAAGTGTGCATGTAGTCATGTAAAGCACGCTGCCGCTTCTCCTTCGTCAGAGCATCTGTTCCCCTAGTTCTAGTGTTTCTCTTTCCTAGTGTGTGTTTCCTTGTACTTTATGGTTTCCAGTGTTCCCCTTTTTTGGACTTATGTTTACCTTTTGGATGCAAAGTCTAATAAAAATATAATTACCTTTTCTGCATTTGGATCTTGCTCCCAACATTCAGTCTGCATATCCTGCAGACTAAAACACTGTGTAATTTACATACATTGTTTGAAAAATTGAGTTCAATTTCAAGGCAGACCTTGTGAATCAAGAAATCACTGAAACAGAACCTGTCTGACAAAGTGAAGAAGGCTAAAAGATCTCAATAACCAACACAACATCAGTTTGTGGCCTCAAGCTTAAGTGCACTTGAGTTGTGCAGCAGTTTTTTCTGCCAAGGGTGGCACAAGCATTCATTGGTTTTAGGGGACAATTACTTTTTCACATAAGTTCAGGTAGGTTTGGATAGTGTTTTTTTCTCCTTGATAAATTAAATCATAATTTAAAAACTGCATCTTGTATTTACTTAGATTATCTTAGTCTAATATTAGAATTTGTTTGATGATCTGAAACATGTAAGTGTGACAAATATGCAAAAACATAAATTATCAGGAATGGGCCAAATTTTTTTTTTTACAGCACGTGTGGGCTCAAAGCTAATTCAGATGAACTATCATATCCTGCCTCAAGGTTATACTGTGAGTTTCAGGTGCATCACTCTGGCTTCTAGCTGGACATCCAATCCTACAATAACTGCTATGAAGTTATTTATTTATTTTTTAAACTAACTGCTTCAGCTCGCTTCTTTCTGCAACTGGATGTAAGAGTTTGCTAGTTGAACCATAAGCATAAGCTACGGTGGCCGGGAGGTGCAAATCAAAATTACAAAATCTGAAACACTTTTACAAGTGGCAAAACAAATTTACATTTTAGAAACAAAATCACATTTTAGAAAACAAATTAACAATACGAGAAACACTTTTACAAGTTCAGAAGAAATTAACATTTCAGAAAACAAATTAACATTTCAGAAAACAAATTAACATCACTCGAAACACTTTTACAAGTGGCAAAATCAACCGGAAAGGGTAGGTACTAACTCCAAGGCTGACCCGGAAGTGATAACGGAAGCGGGCATTTCAACCCAAGATGGACAGCAGTCGAGTGGCGTTTTGCCCGTTTTGCGGGGCACATATGAGTAGATTAACGCGGTTTTGTTTTTCTTGTGGACGGTCCTTAGAGTTTTTAAACGGCACAGAACAGACAGAACGACCAGATATGCTGCAGCAGTGCATACGATATTTTAATGAGGGTCACTCATACGCTGTAATCGTAGACATGATGGCATGTTTACACGGTGTACACATCAGCTTAAGGTCGCTGAAAAGCAAACTGAATGATGCCGGGTTATATCGCAGAAAGGATTTGTCCTCTACCGACGTCATAACTAGAGCAATACGAGTGGAACTTCGTGGACCTGGACAGCTGTTTGGCTACCGCACGATGTGGCAGGTACTCAGACAAAAGTACAATCTGCGAGTGAGGAGGGATCATGTAATGAATTTGCTCCGGGAGCTTAATCCTCAAGGGTGCGAGAGGAGAGCACGCAGAAGGTTTATAAGAAGAACCTACCACTCCATGGGACCGAACTATATGTGGCACGTGGATGGTTATGATAAACTCAAGCCATTCGGTCTGGCACTTTCAGGGTGCATCGATGGATTTTCCCGTAAAGTACTGTGGCTTATATGTGGCGCAACAAATAATGACCCATCTGTGATCGCTCACTATTTCCTGTCATGTGTGCGAAACCTCTGTGTCATCCCCATGAGGGGCTCGACACACGGGGAGCGACGTCGCTCGCTCTCCATTCATTTCCTATGGAGCTTGTGCGATGAGGCGACAATCGCTTGCCCTCCTCCAGCTAAGCGACCGGCGACGTTCGTGCATGTGAAATTTCGAGCTCGTACACGTAGACGTGCACACGCGACCAGGCGACGCGACACAACAAAGTTGGAAAATGTTCTACTTTTGTCGCTGTCGCGTGGCACTAAACCAATCAGCAAGAGTTTCATTGACTGACCAATGAGCGAAGAGTATGCTACACACTGCAGTCTGCAACCACTTTCAGCAGGAAGGAAAGCATCGTTTTAGCTGTGTTTGACTTTCCTATATTATATGACACTTCACGCAGTGATTATCGAGTTAAACATAAAAGGCAGCCACATGAGAACGTGTTGGTGCAAGACTAACGTTAAACAGACGGATAGAGAGGACTTTTGTGCTAATATAGGATGAACGCGAGGTTGTCTTTTTCTTTTGTAGAGGAGACTTAACAGCAAGATTTCTGTCAGTTGCAATAAAATCTCCTCATCTTTATTGCCGTGTCTGACACGGACTGCTTTGAAAATGTCTAAATCCCTCCAGTTTCATAACCAATCACATTTCTTGGAGACGAGTGACGTAAGAGCGCGATTCGCAAAGCTGCCGTCGCTATCGCGTCCCGTGTGTTCGGTTTCACCCCAGTGGCGATGCGACCCATTCGTCGCTGTCGTTTGTCGCTCCCCGTGTGTCGAGCCCATGAGACTGAGAACCGATTGCGGCACGGAGAACGGGACCATGGCCGCAATTCAGTGCACGCTACGCCACCACCACAATGACTACTACTCTGGAGCGTCCAGCCACATGTATGGCTCATCCACAACCAACCAGAGGATTGAGTCCTGGTGGTCCATATTCAGAAAGGGAAGGTAAGTGGTATTCATACTTTAAATTCATTTTGAGTGACCATCGTTTAAACATGGATATGAAAATTATAACACTATATTACTGATTTTTTTATAGGTGTCAGTTCTGGATGGAGCTATTTGCAGACCTTAGAGAAGCTGGATACTTAAATGGGAGTCACGAGCATCAGTGTCTGCTGAGATATTGCTTTGGTGATGTTATTCAGAGGGACTTGGATGAGTGTATGAGACTGTGGAACAGTCACAGGATCCGCCCCTCCAGAACAGCATCATGTCCAGGAGGAGTGCCAAATGAGCTCTACTACTTACCACACAGGTAATACTTTGGTGATAGATGGTATTTTCCATTTTATCATAAATTTAAATGTAATCATATCTTCTCTGTAATATAGGTTTGGCTCCAGAGACTGTGGATTTAAAATCGAAATGACTGAACTGGATGCCTTTCCTGACGTTCATCTGACAAGAGCTCCATGTGGGGACCCAAACATGCAAGAATACTTGGACTTTGCAGTGGAGCACAATCATTTACAGAAGCCAGAACAGTGGCAGTCTTCAACTGAACTATATCTGAAACTAAAAGAAATTGCTCAGCTATGAATTGAAGGGAAGTTTATTGTAATGATGGTGGAACATGTACACAACTTGTCACCCACAGTTTCAGTATTTAAAATTTGGAAATAAATGAATGAAAAACAATTGTCCAAATGCTGTCTGAGGGGAAAAAAAAAAGACATGCTTGCTTACCACAATTTTAAAGTATTTTAACAAAAGTAACTGCACCTTTAAATGCACATAATACCAACAAAGAACAAAAAACATTTTGAGTCCAAGTTTTCCTGCTTTAACATACCTGATTCAGATGATTGCAGTTTAAAAAAAAAAAAAAAAAAAAAAAAGCCTGTTCATCAGTTATTCAGGATTAGGATCTCTGATCTAAAACGTGCAGGGCATTGTGCCTGGATGACCAGGTTTGAAAAACACTACTCTAATGGTTATCTAGCTATATAGTTTATAGACAACCAAATCCTGGACTATTTTGAATTCCAAAGTCCATTTGTGAATTAAACACACTATATGAATCCAGAAATGGTAATTTCAACAAGTTTGAACATGTATTTGCCATTGGGAGTGGAACGTCATCCAGGAACTCTATTTGTGGCAGTGGTTCCAAGCCAGATGGGGGAAGTGATGTCAGCCCAGTTGCAAACATCAAAATGTCTTCCACAGACACAGCAGCCTCGCCTTCTGCAAAGAAATAAATGTTCAAATATACCAGGCTAACGTGGTTTTCCAAGTAGGTACAAATAAAACCTTACAAACCTTCACAATCAAGGAGATAGTCTGCCCAGCAGGCCAAGGTTTGGCTTTCTTTCAGTCTCCTATTACTCCCTGAAGGGCTGAGTTGAGGTTTGAAGAGTCTCTCAAGCTCAAAGGCAGTCAGTCGCTTTTCACAGTGGCACAGGACAGGGGTCAGCAAAGTAGGGTGTTGCTGTAGTGCAGTCAGGAACTGAAGAGCTGAAAGACCATCTTTGAATCTACAAAGTGAACACACTGTTACACAGATATGTAGATGTTGCACACTAAGGCAAAATTGTTTGTCACAGTGACTGATAACAGATACACGTGCCATGGAGCATTACAAACTAAACATTCCTACATTAAAAAAAAAAAGAAAATTACATCATTAAAAATATCTTACCTGTCAATTACAGATGAGTTGCGGTCAAAAATATACCACTGGAGGTAGTTGGCCACAATTTCTGTCTTTTCGTCCACAGCAGCCACATGTCTAAGACAGCCTGCTGTCTGCAACATTGTGCTGTGTCTCATGATACATTCTTGTAGAGCATCCAATGTAGCAGCATTCTCAATCTGAAAGACAAAGAGACATACCCAACACATTAAATAACTATGTGTTAATCTTGACCATTTTTATTTAGTGACATATATAGCATGCTGTAACCCTACAATACCATAAATTCATAATTCTGCAAATGTATATGTGTGGGAACTAAACATCATCATTGAACAGTGCAGGAACTATGTTAAACTCTGTCCTACCACACTGGATTTATGTTATCCCCACCTCTCGCAAAGCTTTCCCTATTTCTTCATCAGTTATTAAATTAACTGTTGGTTTGAATGAAGGCTGGCCAGCAAGATACTGTACAAGATCTTCTGACAGGAAATGGGGTCCCGGACCTCCATGTACAACTGAAACTGCAATCATCTGTCCTGCCAGGAAGTATTCATCCTCCCTAACAGCTGTGAATGAATTCATATTGTAAAATGAAAACATACATTATTTACTTTAAGATATTGGGGGGAAAAAAAAAAAAAAAAAAACATATTCTGTGTCACATATCTGTTTACTAATAACCATCCATTAGTATAGCACATATCTAACCCTATGCATACCATTTGCATTATAGACCAAGAACCGATGTCCCTCTGGTCCATCAAAAATTGGCCGGTCTTTCAGGTGCTTCATTAGCAGAGTTAAAAAATTCTCATCTTGGACCACCTGTGTCAATCCCTTCCTCATAAACACCTGCATCATCGGTAAATCTGACCAGCATGTCACAGTTTTCAGAATATGATGAACGTCTGAAAATGACATTACCTGTCCTGGCTGAATTGTAGCTTGATGTCCCAGTGCATCTCTTAAACACAATGAAAATAATAAAATGATTACCACAATAGTCATATAAGAATGTAAACAAGTACATGACAGATTCCTCTTGGTTGATAAATCATTAGAAAGGTTCTCTCTCTGTGAAAAAGGCTAGATGCAAAAATCTACTTACCTTTCATTTTCAGACTTATCTTTGGGAGTTCAAAAACCTGTGAGGAAAGTGCATAAATTTATCAGCAGTTTCTAATAGCTTCAATAGCTAATTTGTGCCACCACAGTTTCACAGTGAGCCGAATCAGACAGTCCAGTACTGATTACACGATCAGTACTATACAACTTACCTGGACGTGTTTTTGTTCTTTAGCCCGGTGTCTTCCTCTAGGCCCGTAGTTAAAAGACTGACGCTCTTTGGACTTCGAGCTTCGGTATTCCAGGAACTGTTTATATGACGAGCAAGGTTTTTCTGCTGAAATTAACAAAGCTCTGTCTCAAAAAACAAAATGAGCTAACCAATGACACTAATAGCTTTCATTCGTATTGGCTACTTCAGATAGCGAGCGCTATGCTGCACTTACTTTGTTTAGCATTATCCGGCTGTTGACATATCCCCTGTGCCTCTGGACCTTCCGTCTGTTCTGTCCCATTTAAAAACTCTAAGGACCGTCCACAAGAAAAACAAAACCGCGTTAATCTACTCATATGTGCCCCGCAAAACGGGCAAAACGCCACTGAACTGCTGTCCATCTTGGGTTGAAATGCCCGCTTCCGTTATCACTTCCGGGTCAGCCTTGGAGTTAGTACCTACCCTTTCCGGTTGATTTTGCCACTTGTAAAAGTGTTTCGAGTGATGTTAATTTGTTTTCTGAAATGTTAATTTGTTTTCTGAAATGTTAATTTCTTCTGAACTTGTAAAAGTGTTTCTCGTATTGTTAATTTGTTTTCTAAAATGTGATTTTGTTTCTAAAATGTAAATTTGTTTTGCCACTTGTAAAAGTGTTTCAGATTTTGTAATTTTGGTTTGCACCTCCCGGCCACCGTAATAAGCTGTTCCCAAAACATTCTACGTTTTACAACACTCCAAAAAAAAAGCATAATCCCGTACTTACAGCAAGCACATGATAAATCCACTGTGATCTGTTGGCACAACCACTGCTACTAGCTAACTAATGTCACACTTGAACACTTAATTAAATGCCACCTGGTTGTACAGTATGTACTAAGCAAGAGACAGTCTAAGTTTGTGAGCCTGAGGTCAGGGTTAATGAGCTCTTAATTTACAGAGAGCTCTCCACACACATCTGCAGACCTGCCATGACAAAGTGTAGCAGAAGTTATGTGTAAAAAGACAACGAATTGAAAAGCTGGGAGACTTGTTCGTATTTTCAGTTCTTCAAGCAAAACTTTGACTTTTCAGCCAGTAATATCTAAGTAAACTTAGAGATTAATTTAAACATTTACAAATGTCATTACACATTTACAAATCCAGTTAAACACACAGACTGAAATACACACATGTGGAGTGACTCACACACACACACACACACACACACACACACACACACACACACACACACACACACACACACACACACACACACAAATATTTCTGCTACAATAATAGGTAAAAAAAGTCACCATGATATTCTTGCCTTTGATGAGAGTATTTAAACTTCTGACCACAAATGTAGTCTTTAAATAATTTACATGCATAGTATATAATACAAATATTAACACTCGTTGGAACATGGACATGCTTACAGTTGCTTTGCATCACCTCGTTTTCTAACAACAATTACTAAAAATAGCTCAAACTTCTGTGAATAATGAGTCTTGATTACATATTTTAAAATAAGCATGTTACAGGCTTTCACTCTCAGTGGGCAGTGGCTGAAGGGGGCTTACTATTCATTAACCAAAACTGAAGTAAAAATTTCTTGGGCAGGCTACCTCACTGCGGGACTTGTGTGTCAAACAAATCCATTAAAATGCTTGAAAAGGATCCAGCAGCACAAACGCAGTCCAGATGTCCAATTAGGTGACTCAAACTAATGGCACTGAAGCCTAGTAGACCTTTGCACCAGCCTCACATGGTCACTAGAGTAACTGCAGTTCTCCTTTTAGAGAGTTTTAACATTGTACTAGCATCTGAATGTGGACACACACACACACACACACACACACACACACACACACACACACACACACACACACACACACACACACACACCAAGCTCCAAATCTGCTGCTGCTTTAGTCTTAGGTGTCATTGAGCACAAACTTTACACAGCGTAATATTACTTTATCACTGCTGAAATATGAAATATGAATTGTCAGCAGCTGCTGCAAATATTCATGTGTGTTTGACTGGAAAGGCTCATGTGTTTCCAAGGAAATGGGGACATCTTAGGTTACAGCAAAGTATTTGTCACTTCATGTGCAAAGGTGGCACATGGTTTGAATGGAATTTATTCAATATATTGTCCAGCACTGAAATGGAAAAACTCAAAGTACAAGTCCTTGAAATGCTTGAAATGCTTACTTTTATGTCACAGAGAGTGCTTTCTTTCCACTACTGTTCACTAAAATTCAGTGGCAGCTCTTTTGGACTGGGACCCAAGTTAAAGCTACTGTTGTGGCACCACAGCAGAATGTGTGTGTGTGTGTGTGTGTGTGTGTGTGTCTGTGTGTGGCATTCATCTCATTCATCTCAAAAATCCATTTGAAATGAAGTGTCAGTGGTTATCCAGCAGAGTGGCCCAGATATTACTTCATTTATTTCTATGGAGCTGTATGACTCACTGCTGTGACTAATAGTGTGTGTGTGTGTGTGTGTGTGTGTGTGTGTGTGTGTGTGTGTGTGTGTGTGTGTGTGTGTGTGTGAGAATTAGAGCAGAGCGAGAGGAAGACAGTGACATTTGTTAGCCAGAAATGTGCTGTGCTCTCTCTGACTGTGTACATGACGGTTGCTGTGTCTCAAAGTGCACCTCTGTACTTGTTTGCTATTTAAAGTAAAGGACCAGGTAAACTATTGATACAGATACATGAAGTGCTAACAGTAAACCACTTACTAACTAAGATAATAACAATGCTAACTAGTTGGCTAACAACTAACTTGCAAATACAAGCGGCAGAAACGAGCTTCCTCCGAAGGGTGGCTGGACTCTCCCTTAGAGACAGGGAGAGGCCGTGGAGCCATTCGAGAGAGACTCAGAGTAGAGCCGGTGCTCCTCCACATTGAAAGGAGCCAGTTGAGGCGGTCTGGGCATGTCCTACCGGGAGGAGGCCCTGGGGCAGACCCAGGATATGCTGGAGAAATTTTATCTCTCAGTTGGCCTGGGAACACCGTGGGGTACTCCAGATAAGCTGTAGGAGGTGGCTAGGGAGAGGGAGGTCTGGGCTTCTCTGCGTAGGCTGCTGTCCCTGTGGAAACTTGACAAATGGTAAATGGACTAGTTCTTATATAGTGCTTTTCTACTCAGATATGAGCACTCAAAGCGCTTACAGAACACATTCACATTTACCCTATGCACACGCATTCATACAAGCACTTCCATGATTAATTAATTAAGCTAAGTGCTTTAATCGTCTAACATTCACACACATTCATACTCCGACGGAACGGTCGGAGAGCAACTTGGGGTTAAGTATCTTGCCCAAGGATACATTGGCACGCAGCCTGCAGTAGCTAGGAATTGAACCACTGACCTTCCAATCAGTAGGTGACCTGCTCTACCTACTGAGCTACAGCCACCCACAAGTGGAGAACAAAATAAGTGGCAGGCCTGACAAAAACAAAATAACTATGTACTGTATGAAAGGTTCTTTAAGAAAGAGGATGAAATCCAGCAATGATCTGACAGAACTTGAGAGATTAATCTGGCCCTTCAGGCTGATCTATTGCTTGAAGCCTCCTCAGAAATGGCCTCGGTGGAAGGGTGGCTGTTAAGAAGTCATTCTAAAGAAAGGGAAACAGAGAAGACACCATCAGGGTGTACTGGTCCTGGATCTTTTGCCCAGTGCTTTGGGTATTTTGGCATTTCAAGTTCTGTTGCTGTTAAATATCTTCAGTTTGGCTTTTAGTTTGCTTATGATTTAGATTTGTGCCTTTGTATCTTTCCGCTTAATTTATTCTTGATTCTGACCATGTTACGTTTTGTATTCTGGCTTATTTCTCTTTAGGATTTTATTCTCAGTAATAGTTCAGTCTCCTTTTGTAATTTGTAATCATAGTTTTTGTTTTTTTTTTCCAGCACTTCTGTGTTCTCTGTGTCAAGTCTGCATTTCTGTTCCTGCGTTCAGTTACTTCCTGTTTTGCTAGTCTTTTGTTCTCGTGCTTAGTATTTAGTTTTACATCCCTTGTCTCATTTTCTCAAGTTCAGCTGTCCTCCTGTTTACTCTCATCACCTTGTGTATTTAATCGCTTAGTTGTTGTTGTTCACTTTAGAACTGGTGACAGTCAACACCCCAAAGAGACCCCAGACCTCATCAGGGTCAGAAGCCTGTTTTGAAAGTAAACAAAACCAGCAGATGATTATTTATTAGAAAACTGTTCATTGTAACCACGTTCATACATCAAAAAAAAAAAAGCTTGAAAAAACTATAAAAATGTTTTGAAAAATCCTTAAACAGCAGGTAAATGCTATGATTTCATACTGTTTAGTGTGTTATCCATCCATCTGAGCCCAGTAACTGAGGTAGGCTAAATCATTCATTGCTGAAGATGAAGATGATGTCAACTGTGATTTGATATTTCCTTTCTGAGAAGACTCCTCCCCAGTGTCTCCCTTCTGCCTCTGCTCCTGGTGGAAACCCTGAAGCGCTTATAAAAAAATAAATGAAGTAAAAAACAAGTAGAAGTTAGTCTGCAGCGACTGTCCTGCTTGTGTTGAACTCGTATGTATACAGTTCTCTTTATCTAACTCTCAATAAGATACCTGCAAACTAACCAGTGATCTAGAAGTTACGAGGGTCATCATCACCATCATAAATACAGTATACAATGATCCCTCATCTATCACGGCGGTTAAGTTCCAGAGACTCCCACAATAGGTGAAAATACACAAAGTAGTGGCATTATATTTATTTTATTACTTAGATATTTTTTAAGGCTTTATAAACCCTTCCCACACTTCCTGTAAACCTTTCCCACTCTCTTACTGCAGCTTGAATGATGAAGGTGATGAATTATGTAGCTGTGCAGTACTGATGGCGATGAAGGTGGTGCAGTATTTTCACACTCGGCTGTTACTTCTATTTCCACTAAAAGCGTAGGCATAACTTCTCTTTTCGTCCGAGTAATGAACATAATTATGGGGTGTTACAGAAATACCTATATACCGCAAAATCCTACAATACATTAAAAACTCTGCAAAAGAGAATTAGTAATATTTTTTTAAAAATCTGCGATACAGCGAAGCCGCAATAAGTGAACTGCGGAACGAGGAACAACTATAAAATAAATAATTATATATGTATATATTAATCCATGTCTGCTTCAGATATTGATTGCACAGGTTGGAAATTACACAGGTTTGTGAACAGGTGCATTTTTTTGGCCATTTTTCACAGACTATGATTTTCGCTCATGGTTAGTGGTTGGGTAAAGCCATTTATTATCAAACAATTGTGTTTGCCTTTTTAAAATTATGATGACAGAAAAAGCTACCCAAATGACCCTGTTTAAAATTCTACATCCCCTAGTTCAAAATACCATATACTGCTTGAAGTCTTTTGTGGTAGTTGTGGATGAGGCACAGGTATCTGCTCAGATGGTAAAGCTGCCCCTGCCTCTTGGCAAAATGCCTCCAGTTCCTGCAACTTCTCAGGCTGTCTTGAATGAACTGCATGTTTGAGATCTCCCCAAAGTGACTCAATGATATTGAGATCAGGAGACTGAAATGGCCTCTCCAGAACCTTCACTTTTTTCTGCTGTAGCCAATGACAGGTTGTGTTTTGGATCATTGTCATGTTCAAGCATCCAAGTGCAGTTTCTGCGCTGATGAGTTCAAATTTTCTTCCATCATTTTCTAATAACATGCTGCATTCATCTTTCCATCAATTTTTTGCAACTTCCCTGTGCCTGTGTAGCTCACACATCCCCAAAACATCAACAATCCACCTCCATTTTTCACAGTAGAAGTTTTCATCACTGGTCTTGTTGATCCCTCTCCAAATGTAACTTTCATGTTTGTGGCCAAAAACATGAACATTCCAGAAGTTTTGAGACTTGTCTCTTACTGCCAGTGCAGTAAGATAATTACACTTGGTAAGATTTCTTGAACTAAGACAATTTCAAGAAATCTTACCAAGATTTGTCTTGAAATAAAACAAAGTGTTTTTTCTTATTTCAAGACAAATCTTACCAAGTGTAATTATCTTACTGCACTGGCAGATTATTTCACTTACTTTGCAAAGATTCAGACTATAATCAAGTGTAAAAATCTAGTTTTTAGACAAAACAAGTTTAATAATCTTACACATTCAGCTCTTGCTTAGTATATCACTCTCAAAACAAGATCAAAAATACATTTTGGGCTGAATATAAGATTGTGAGACTTACCGTATTTTCCGGAGTATAAGTCGCACTTTTTTTCATAGTTTGGCTGGGGGTGCGACCTATACTCCGGAGCGACGTATATGTGACATTTATAACACATGAACCAAAATACTCCAGCCACTTGACATCTCCATGAACCGGAGCTTTAAGGCAGTCGTGCGTAACCTGTGGGCGCAGTGGATGATGGATGGAGAGCACAGCTTAACGGCAACTGGGAGAATGCGCCACCCAACTTTCCTGGAAGTCATTGGCTGGATCAAGAAAACATGGGCTTCAGTGACAAACCATCCTGTTGGGATTCAGAAAGGCTGGAATAATTGGAACTGCAGCTGACGACGAGTCTGACTAACGCGACACAGAAGAGGAAGCGGCGCTTCGTCTACGGAGTGTACGGAATTGTTTAGAAGTGACACCGAGGATGAAGAATTCAATGGATTGATGGTTTGGTTAACTTGTTAGTATGTTCTTTATGCTATGGTTATCTGAATAACTTAATGTTACGTTAACATACCGAACACGTGTTCGTTGTGCGTCATGTAGCTGAATGTGTTACGTTAGCATAACGTAGGCGTAACCGTGTTCGTCCTGTTCTTTAATCCATTATTATTTTAAATTGCCGTTCAAGATGGAATTTCTGCTCTGGGTCTTGGATTCTATCAACCCCCCCCCCCAAAAAAGTGCGACTTATAGTCCAGTGCGACCTATATATGTTTTTTTCTTCTTTATTATGCATTTTTTGGCTGGTGCGACCTATACTCCGGAGCAACGTATAGTCCGAAAAATACGGTAGTTGGAAAGTCAATGTTTGCAGTGTGGGAACATGATGGTGTGAGATGAATGGAAAAATCTCGACTTCTTGGTTAAAATCTGCTGCCATCTACCAGGATGATAAAATGAAACCAGGGTGAGCATTTCAGCAAGACAATGATCCCAAACTGGTTAAGATGGTTAAGTAGAGATGCCTAGATCTCTCTATCCCCAGCCACCTTCTCCAGCTCATTCGGGTGAGTGCTGAGGCAGTCTCAAGCCAGCCAAAAGACATAATCTCTCCAGTGTGTTCTGGGTCTGTCCTGGGGCTTTCTCCCAGTAGGATATGCCCCAAACACACCTCAGAGGTGTCCACGAGGCATCCTAGTCAGATGCCTGAACTACATCAGCAAGCTCCTTTTGATGTGGAGGAGTAGTGTCTCTCTACTCCGTGCCCCTCTTGAATGACCAAGCACCTCACCCTTTCTCTAAGGGGGAGAAAAGCCATCTTCAGAGGAAATTTATTTCAGTTAAAAGTTGGGAAAAACTAAAAAACGAAAAAAAAAAAAAAATCATTCAAGTTCACTTTAAACTTGAAATTTCTTTCTTTCTTTCTTTCTTTCTTTCTTTCTTTCTTTCTTTCTTTCTTTCTTTCTTTCTTTCTTTCTTTCTTTCTTTCTTTCCAGGCTGGTTTTAATGTTAACTTAATACTGAGAAAATCTCCCTATAGCTTTGCAAAGGGTTTCATAAACCATTTATTAAATGTTTTTACTTCCTACAATACTAAATTGGAGCATTTAGTTTTACTGTTTATATCAGTCCATGCCTCTCTACTTACCTCTCACACTCTGTGCACAGATTCCTCCAACACCTGCAATATTTATCACATACTTTTCTCCATCTCAATATTTGATGTTTGCTTAATGCTCCATGATAGTGTGAGGTTTCTGAAGTTGCCAGCAGAAAGTTAATTTGCACAGGGGCTATGAATAATTGAAAAATGGAGGCTTAAATTAAAAGTCTCCCACCTTCATTTAACTTTTGTTCAGCATTAAAGTTCATTAAAGTTGTTGTTCCACATTTTCACAGAGCTTTACAGCTCACGTTTGATATACTCAAAAGTTTACATTTATGTATCTAATAAATGTAACTTTTTTGTATAGTTTAAACATGAGAGCTGCAAAAATGTAAAATTTAAAGATTAAACCTAATGGCTATTTTATTTCCCATTCTACTCTTAAGTATCCTACGAACCACAAGTAAGCCAGCAGTCTGAGAGTGAAGTGCTCTGTTGGGGTGATATGGTACTATGAGGTCTTTAAGATAAGATGGGGCCTGATTATTCAAGACCTTCTATGTAAGAAAAAAATGTAAATTCAATTCTGGATTTAAAAGGGAGCCAATGAAGAGAAGCCAAAATGGGATAAATATGGTCTCTCTTTCTGTTCATAAAATAAACTATAACTACAGACTACATAAATCAGTATTTTATAATGCTTTACTGTTTTTGTTTAGTCCAAGCTTCGCAAAAAGCCACAGAGAGGCAGAGTTAAACTAACGATGTGGAGCACTGCTATTTTCCACCTGAAGTCCCTTGACAGGAAGCTGGAATAATAAATAATAATTAACTACTAACATCAAATCATTAAGATTTAAAACCATCAAAATCACCACATCCCAACCCGCTCCACAAAATTATGACTATTAGTAGATATAGAGTAAAACTATCAATTGTCAAATCCCAGGTTCTAAAAACCCAACAAAACTCCAATCCTTCAATTACAAATATATAAAATCATTAATATACAATAGAAAATCACTGAATCACTCAATAATTTTTCTTCTGAAAGAACCTACATTGATTTTCTTCACCACAGGTTACAAATATGTTTCTTCTCACTGAAGCCAGAAGTTTCACATGAGTTAAAGGACAATGAATTCAGTATTCAGTATATGAATTCTTGTTTTTGGTAACCATCTAGGGCTATGCATGAGTAAACCATCCTGGTATTGTAATGATCAGTCAGTTACAAGTGGATTCTGAAGTTAAATTAAATAACAAATGTACAACACTAGTCCTTATGTTTTTGTTTTAGCACCGTTACAGTATTTATAGCAGTACTTCCAAATGATTGATTAGTATTAAATCCAAACAATAATAAAAGGCTTATTTTTATTAGATCTGCTGGCTTTGCCAAAACATATTGCTGTGGTCTCTTATCATTCATTTCTGACCAATTTACAGTATAAGTTCCATACAGTTTTTCCCAAAGTAGGACTCAACAAGGTCAGAACAAAAAGATACATTTGGAACGTCATTGCTTAAAAGTAATTTTTATGGTGCTTTGTAAACTAGAATATGAATATCTTTACCTTTATTAGTCCCACAATGGGGAAATTACAGTTAACAGAACACCCATCCAAGAAATACAAACATAGAGACAAACACAAACAGGGGGACAGGTGTCTGAGGTCATGCAGCCGTTTTACCGGCGCTACCTTTAGCAGGAAAACAGAAAGAGATACACTGGGATAGGTAGGTTCAAAAAAATCATCTCGTACTGTGTTCATTATAAACACCTTACGAGGTTCCAAAAAAACACCTCAGCAAAGCAGTAGCACATTTAAAGCCTGGAGAGCACTAGGGTGGGTAGGGGAGGGGCTGCCAGCGGAGACGAGCAGGACACTGTGATGGACACACAGCTTCCAGACCAGCAGTTCATGATAATGTTCATGATAAGATGGTACAGTCAGCCTTGGCTGCCAGGATACCAGTTCATGCAGGTCACAACACGGGGTGGGGGTGAAGAGCGTCTATTTACAAACATCTCCAAGAGGCGATTTAGATAGACAGCATCCAAGGCCGTCTGGGAGCCAAATTCCAAATAGTGCAATTGTTTTGGTTCAGGTCATCATAACTTTTTGCTGGCAGACTTACAGTTTTCTGGTTACCTCTCAGAAGTCCAATAATCCGAATTTGGTTCTCGTTTAGATCTTTGTGTTTTCCTCCAAAGGGTTTCACAGATTTAAGAAAGACAGCTACAGCACAAACTTGCCGCCTATATGATGATGATGATAATTGTTATTATTTATTTATTTATACTAACATCCAAGCAGTGACAATTCCAGGAAAGGGCCCAAGGCAAATATTCACACTGGGGGCCCTCCAACCAGCATTATATTATAAATAATCTGACAGTAGAGGTTAAAGTGTCTCAAAAATGCAAAAACAATCTTTTTTATGTTTAATTTAATTTTATTTTATTTATTTGGGACAATGCACATTAATAAAACAATCAATACTTAGTACAGATTGTAAATGAGCCAGATTATAGCATATTTGCTAATTTGCATCTGTAGTCCCTAGGCAGAAGGACAAACAACAGAAAACGTCATGAATATACAATAGTAGTAAAAGACAACACATTGACAAACATTAAAACAATATACAAATGGAAAAAGAAAAAAGGAGAAAAAAAAAAAAAAATTAGTGAAAGTGCGAACATGTCTGGGAACTTTTAATGAACTGCTTAAGGTGCTTTTTAAAAGTACTGTAAGTGGAGCATTCTCTGATGTTAGTCGGTACAGTATTCCAGAAATGACCCCCTCTGACTGACAGAACCATTTGTCCAAAGGTTGTTTCAAGGTCTCCTCTGGAGGAGGCTCTGGTGCTAAAACCTCGGTCAGTTCTTGATTTAATGTATGTTGAAAGTGGAACTGGAGCTAGTCCATGAAGAACTTTATAGATCAAGCAGCTATTTTTAAATTTAATAAAATTTTCAAAATTGAGCATATTGTATTTTTCCAAAATATTACACTGATGATATGACAAGGGCTTTTGATCAAGGATTTTTATAGCCTTTTTAAATAATATTTCTATTGGTTTTAAGAACGTATCTCCAGTGAGTGACCAAGATGTAATGCAATAATCTATATGTGATAATATCATTGAATGTAGAAAAACCTTAGCTGAAATAATTGTCATTGATGGTCTAATTTGTTTGAAGTTATTTAAATTAAATTTAATTATGCTTGCTGTAAGTTTTATATGTTTTTTAAAAGACAGTGTGGGATCCAGTGTGACCCCAAGGTACCTGAAATCCTGCACAAGATCAAGCTCTTCGCCCCCCAGGAACACACTAGACCGCTCCAGTTTTATAGGTTTTTTTGTAAACATCATTGTAACTGTTTTTTTCTTATTCAGCAGTAAGGAGGACTGAAGGAGCCAGTGTTGTATATTCTCCAAGGCTAATGTGAGGATTGAAGATGCTTCCTGTGGACTTTTGGCAGGTGTAAAAATAACAGCATCATCAGCGTACATTTGGAAGTGGACACTTTGACACACATTTGGCAAATCATTTATATACAAAGAAAACAGAACTGGTCCCAAAATAGAGCCCTGGGGAACCCCTGCTGGACAGTCAAGGTATGACGACATTGTGCCCCTGACAGACACAGACTGTCTCCTGTTGGATAAATAAGATTGAAACCAAGCTAATGCATCTTCGGCAAAGTTAAAATAAGTCAGTTTGGACAGAAGGACCTGATGGTCCACTGTATCAAATGCCTTCTTTAAATCTAGAAAGACTGCACCAACACAGGTGGTTTTATCGAGCAGGGATTTCACTGTTTCTATAAGGACACAATTTGCCGTCTCTGTGGAATGATGCTGGCGAAACCCGAACTGCATGGGGTGCAGAAGAGAATGGTGGCTGAGATGTTTGTTCAGCAGCTTGGCAATCCATTTTTCTGCAACCTTAGAAACAACAGGGAGGATGCTAATGGGACGATAGTTAGAAATATTTGATTTGTCTCCTGATTTAAAAATTGGTGAGACTATGGCAGCCTTCCAACTTGCTGGGACTGTTGCCATTCTGATGGATAAATTTATCAGATGTGTTATTGGACAAACCAGTGCATCTTTGTGTGTTTTTAAAAAGTGTGTGTCAAGCCCGTATGCATCTTTAGTTTTTGAAGCCCTCATTGATTGAATTATACTAGCGACTTCCATATCTGTAATTTGATCTAATCTAAAAAGAGGCTGTCCAGAGTCATTAGAATTGCAAACTGTCTCTGACTGACTAAACATATGTCTTATTTCATCAATAGACTTAATGAAAAAGTTATTGAACTCAGTTGCTAATTCTTTTGGATTAATCAACAACTTGTTATTAACTTTTATTTCCAATCTATCATTGATCATTTTATGTTCCTTACCTATCAGTTTATTTATGTTTTGCCATATGATTTTGACATTTCCATTAGCACCTTTGATTACATCCAGAAAGAAATTTGCTTTGGCTTTACGTAATGCATTAGTAGTTTTATTCCTCATGGAAGTAAATCTTTGCCTATCAACAGTCAACCCAGTTTTCAAAGAGGTTTTAAGCAAAATGTCTCTTTCTTTCATAAGTTTTTTACAGTAGTTATTTAGCCATGGCAGTTGTTTTTTCCTTATATTTTCTTTTCCTCTTTTAAGAAAAGGTTCCATAAGTTCTGTGATTTTTGAATTAAATATTTGAGAGTTGAGTTCAATATTATCTTCCAAAAACAATTAGGGCCAATTTAGTTTGTTTATAATATCTTCAAGATTTGAATGTGAATGTTTTGGAATAAATTTATGATGATTATTAAAATTAGCGGTATTGAATCGTTTTTTACTTAATTTGCGGGAGAAAAGTACAATATTATGATCAGAAAGACCTGTAATGAGATTATATGTTTTAAGAATCCTCTCAGCATCATTTGTAAATAAAAGATCTATGAGAGTTTCAGAATGATTTGTTAATCTAGTTGGGTTTTCTATTATTTGTGTTAAATTAAAGTAATCAGTAATTCGTTTAAGATTTGTTCGTTCTTTCTTTACATTCCAATTAATATTAAAATCACCCAGTAAAATAATTTCTTTAAATTTATCACAATGATCAAGAAGAATCCTAAGTTGATCATAGAAATCATTTTTTGCTGTGGGCTTTCTATACATACATACTATTATAAAAGACATTGTTTCAGAAAGTGATATCTCTACACCAACACATTCCAAAACTATTTCACTTGGCCATTCAATCATTGTACACTTAAGAGTATTTCTAACATATATTAATACTCCCCCACCCTTCCCACTTTCTCTGTCCTTCCTAAATACATTATAACCGGGCATATTTACTACAGCCTCTGGGGAAGAGTGGGACAGCCACGTCTCCGAAAGTCCTAAAAAGTCAATGTTGGAATTACAGAGCAGGTGTTCCAGCTGTTCACGTTTTGGCCTCATACTGCGGATATTCAAGTGCCCGCCAAATAATCCCTTTATTTTTGATAACGGGTCCCAGACAACCTTAGCCTGGTTTAATGTCCGGAATATTTTAGTAGATCTATGCCGTTTAAGAACTGGATTCCTGTACCTTTTTGGATGTGACTGCTGGAGATCATCAGAACAGTCAACAAGCCCGGGGAGCAGCAAAGGCAACCCAGGAGCTGGCACAGGTCGCAACGGCGAAAGCTCAGGAGCAAACCCGGGGAGCAGCGGTGTCAGCCCAGAAACCAGACCAGGGAGCATCGGAGTCAGCCCAGGAGCCAGACCAGGGAGCATCGGAGTCAGCCCAGGAGCCAGACCGGGAAGCAGCGATGATAAACCGGAAGCCGGCCCGGCGCTAACCGGCAAAAACCCAGAAGCAGGCCCGGGAAGCAGCGGCGCCAGCCCCGAAACAGGCCCGGGGAGCAGCGGCTAAAGACCAGGAACAGGCCCGGGGAGCAGCAAGGGAAGACCAGGAACAGGCCCGGGGAGCAGCAAGGGAAGACCAGGAACAGGCCCGGGGAGCAGCAAGGGAAGACCAGGAACAGGCCCGGGGAGCAGCAAGGGAAGACCAGGAACAGGCCCAGGGAGCAGCGGCCGAAATCCAGCAACAGGCCCAGGGAGCAGCGGCGGAAGACCAGAAACAGGCCCGGGGAGCAGCAGAGGAAACGGACGAGGCACAGGAACAGGCCAAGGCAGTTTCGATGGCAGCCCAAATAGCAACGTTGGTAATCCAAACAGCAGCTGCCGCGGGCCAGCTGGCTGTGGCCCCGGATTTACTTCAATGTCTCCAGCCAAAAGAAGTATTATTAAAACATGAACTAGTTTAGTATCATCCAACTGTCCATGTTTACCTGAGGGTGAGGTGAGTCTGGCATGACCATTATCCAATAATATTGTGAAAAGGACATGCTGATTCGCCTGTGCTGGGCACAGGATTTGGTTATCCCTTTTTTCCAGACCAGTATGACATACAGATAAAGAAAAACACAAAAAAGAAAAGAAAAGACCAGTTAAAGGCAAAAGCCGATTCCTTTCGATGTTATTAAAGGATTTTTGAGGCATCCACACAGAGCCAGCCACATTGCGTGTCATCCCGGCAGCCATCTTGGTAATACTTGTGACTGGACTTCCCAAGATGTGTGTAATGTTTCCCTCGACCGTGTTCAGACTCCAGCCAGTTTGTTGGCTTTAATGTGTTAGTTAGAATGATTAATTATGGTTTGGGATCATCACCAATGATGACTTGGACCTTATAGGGTTAAGGTCATCAGTAGAGTCTAGAACAGGGATCCTCAAATCCAGGCCTCGAGGGCCGGTGTCCTGCAACTTTTAGATGTGTCTCTGCTTCAACACACCTGAGTCAAATATAGAAGTCATTAGCAGGACTCTGGAGAACTTGACTGCATACTGAGGAGGTAATTCATCCATTTGATTCAGGTGTGTTGGATCAGGGACACATCTAAAACCTGCAGGACAGGGGCTCTCGAGGCCTGGACTTGAGGATCCCTGGTCTAGAAGGACAATAAATCTAGGAAGGATTTAGGGTGGATCTATATTGGGGTTGAAGTTGCACATGCAGTATCCCTCACTTAAATAGTCAGATTCACCCCTGTGCTCATGATGTCTGGTTTCTAAAAGCTAAAAATGTGACAGTAAAAACACTTAGCTCAAGGCTACAAAAAAGGTACAGCTTAAATCAGTGTGGGACAGCACTGTAGCTACCACCATGAGTGTCCACTATGAATGAATGAACTATGAATGAACTGTGAATGAACTATGAAAATTCATAGTATGTCCAAACTTTTGACTGGTACTGTATATACTGAATATAATTGTGCATCACTTCTTTATGTTGAGAATGTGGGTGCTTCTACCACTCACACTCACACACACATAGACCTGTCAGTCCCATTCAGATGATCTACAATACAATTGCCTTCTTTTATCCCCTTGTTCCAACTGTCACTGTAAATCAATGAGAAAAACGTAAAAGCATAACAATTCCCTTTTGTACATTAGCACATTTAATGCTTTGATTTAGCTAAGTCCTGTTATTGTTTTCTGTCTCTTTCCTATTTACTTTGCAGTTGAGTTACATTCTCACTGCTTGTTTCATGCTCTAAATCTCTCCATTGCTCCTGGTTTCCTGCTTACTTTCAACATCCACTTTTTTTTCTGTCCTTTCATCTGTGGATTTTCTCTAACTGGGAGCTGTGTGGTGAGGGAATAAAGTGAGCAGCAGAGAGCACTGTGGGAGGAATACTGATGACGGTGAAATCGGAGCGAGAGAGGATGTTCAGTTAGTGATGCCAGGGCTGCAAGGAGCGTGTAGCAAAGGTACGGTAGGAATAAGTCCAGTCAGCTCCTGTTCCTGCAGTCTTATTTATTTGCTGTTTTGAAGGTCATCTTCAACTCTGGAAAAAATATCTTGTAATTCTGAGAACATTAGGAGAAATAGTCAAGCTTGTTATCAATCATCGCTGCCAGGTGAATGGCTTAAGTTTGGAGGAGGCTCCATTTCAGCTCCTTTATCAAGAGGCAACAGTGAACAGGGCTTTTGTCAGGTTCTGCTTTCTGCAGCTAAAGGACAAATATACTCCACAGCATTTCTTTTTTTAGCTTGGAAAGATCAGTGGCACAGTGGAAGCAGAGGACCCGTTTCACGCTTCAGGGATCTGATTGAGTTTGCTGTGATTAGTTGACTGATTTTGTCATATTTCAGGGATGTTTTCCTTCTTTTGTCTTCAAGTGCTAGAAAATCAAAACTCCCCCTCTCCTATCCCAATGTATTCTCATCCTGTTGCACAGTATATTGTCGCTTTAACAGATGACATTAGTGTCTCCTTATTATGGCCCCCCCAAAAAAACCCATTCTGCACTTTTTGTATTTAAAATTCCCACAAGATCCACATTCAGAGAGCAAGGGAATGTTATAAACTGGAGGTTTGTCAGAAAGGTGTCTGTGGTCCTTTTGGGTCCTTTGTGTTTTACACTTAGTTTTGCTTTTTTTAACCTTTGTTTCATTTTTTTACTCACTTTTTATATTTATATTTTCTTGCTGGTTAGATTTAGAATGACTAAAACTGCTTGGCTATATTGACACACTGAAAACTACTCTTCACCCTTTACTGTGCTCGTTGACAAATGAGTTGAGACCCATCTCATTAATGTCATAACCTGCAGTGTCAGGGCGCAACCACCAAAGGACACCTTGTGTGCAACTGAGCAGCAAAATAGCCCTAATTAAAGCCCCTTGGATGGGATTGGGCTACATAGCCTCTCTCCTTTCTCTTACCTGACTCAGTGTTAAACAGTGGTAAAGAAAGGTGACAGAGAGTGGCTCCTTGTGCTGAAGAAAAGTCTGGTGAAAGGTCAGAGTGTTGATGTGATGTGGTCAGGTGGAATAATGGCCTGACAAACCAAGTTAACACTTGTCCTTTTTTATTGTCTCTTTCTGAAGTCAAACTGGAAGCGACATGCGCACATGAGTGTGAGAAAGATCTCATTCAAATAAACTGACAGTAAAATAGACCCATATGGCTTGAATTCACAGAGGCCCTATATAAAATCCCCTTTTACCACTCTTGCCTGCTTTCCTGTCCTCAAACTGTCCTCTCTGTTTTATTCTCCCCTTTCTTTTCTCATCTTCCTCCACATATTTCTCTGGCTTGATTTAGTGGTCTAAGCTGACAGTATTAACCTGAGTTAGCACCCAATTTAATCCCTCCTTTCTGCTGCCCACCTCTCCCATATTGTTTATTTCCTATCGGTGCTTCTTTCCCTGACCCTAACAACTTTCTTTGCCACCTATCAACTCCCTGCTTTGACCAAACCAGCTGTTCTAACTCACAGGCAGAGAAGTACATATAGATAATATGAAATGCATTGTAAGCAAAAATAGAATCCCTTCACGATTTTGTGATCTTGAATTTCCTGGAATCAACATAAATTTAGTCAGTCTGCTGTGTAATTACATGAGGGGGTTTTTCTTCTTCTTTTTTGTTTAAATTAATGTCAGCTATTGTTCAGGTGGCACAGTGGTGCTGCCACACAGCAAGAAAGTCATGGGTTTAAATCCACCTTGGCTGGGACCTTTCTGTGTGGAGTGTGCATGATCTCCTGGTGTTTGTGCAGGTTTTCTCCGGGTACTCTGGTTTCCTCCCACAGTCCAAAAACATGCAGTTAGTGGGGTTATGTTAATTGGTGATTCTAAATTGCCCATATGTGTGAAAGTGAGTGCGAAGGGTTGTCTGTCTCTTTGTATTAGCCCTCTCTGTGTTGCTGGCAACCTGCACATGGTGTACCCTGCCTCTCACCCTATAGCAGATGGATACACACTCAGTATGTGTGACAAACTTAGAAAACAAAATTATAAACAACTGTTGACTTTAAAATGGAGGTAATGCCATCCATCCATCCATCTTCTTCCAATTATCCGTTTCAGGGTCACGGGGAGGCTGGAGTCTATCCCAGCTGTCATAGGGCGAGAGCCAGGGTACACCCTGGACAGGTCACCAGTCTGTCACAGGACTAACACAGGACTAACAGAGACAGACAATCATTCACACTCACATTCACACCTATGGGCAGGAACAACAGAGGAAGCAAAACTAAATACAGAACACACGATACAAAGACACAATTCTTTACTAAACACCAAGATCACAGCTGAGGCATGTAACCTTGACAGAGACAGAAGACAAACAATACAATAGGCAGACTAAATGCAGGGGGAGCAAAGAACTAAACAGAAATGAGACTAGGGCTGAACATGGGAAGCAGGACAAACACCTGAAACACAAGAATATCCAAACCCTATAATAAACTAGAAACCAACACCAGAGACAAGCTATGAAACATGACAGAAGTAATTAAATAAAGAGAACTTCAAACAATAAAACATCAGGCAAAAAGCCGAGGACCATGACACCTCCCCAGCCCTAATCTACCACCAAACCAGTCATGCTGAATTATGTTACAGGAAGCATAACGTACTCCATGGCTTCTCTAGACCCTTTCATATCTGTTAGATGTGCTCAGGGTGAACCTGTTCTCATCTTTGAAAAGCACAGGGTGCCACTATTGGACCTGCAAATTCTGGTATTCTATGGCAAATGCCAGTCGGGCTCCACAGTTCTGGGCAGTGAGCATAGAGCACACTTGAGCACGTCAGGCTCTCAGGCGACCCTCATGAAGACTATTTCTGATTGTTTGGTCAGAGACATTCAAACCAGTGACCTGCTGGAGGTCATACTGTAGGGCTCTGGCAGTGCTCATCCTGTTCTTCCTTGCACAAAGGAGCAGATACCGGTCCTGCTGATGGGTTAAGGACTTTCTACGGCCCTGTCCAGCTCTCCTAGAGTAACTGCCTGTCTCCTGGAATCTTCTTCATTCACTTGAGGCTGTGCTGGCAGACACAGCAAACCTTCTGGCAATG
Organism: Archocentrus centrarchus; assembly: GCF_007364275.1. Lineage (NCBI taxonomy): Eukaryota > Metazoa > Chordata > Actinopteri > Cichliformes > Cichlidae > Archocentrus > Archocentrus centrarchus. The sequence continues at coordinate 30,783,005 of NC_044355.1, read as the reverse complement.
ACATGCGCTGATGTGCTATCCTGGAGGAGTTGGACTGCCTGTGCCACCTTTGTAGGGTCCAGGTATCGACCCATGCTGCTAGCAGTGCCACTGATCCTAGCCAAATGGAAAACTAATGAAAAAACTGTTAGATGAGGAGGGACAAAAAATGTCAGTGCCTCCACCTGTAAAAACATTCCTGCAAGTTTGGCTCCTTGCTGAGTTTGTGAGTACTAGTAAGAAATCACTGTTTGGTCTTACCTTTATGATCTGTGTGCAGTCACCTGCTGTCTGGAGGACAACTGTGTGAGAGAGGGAGTTGGATTTGGAGAATCAGAGAGAACCATGTAGTGAGGAGATCACCAGCTTGTCTGCCATTCACCCACATCTCAGAGTTCTGGCAATAAGAGACTGTGTTGTCACTTTTTTTGCTCACAATAAACATCATTTATTCTTGTCTTCTGCACTTGTTTCACTTCCTTTAAAAATGAGCATTTTTCTCCCTTTAAGGCTCCGTTTACACGATGCTGTTTCCACTGGAAACTGTGTCATTTTGATGTGTTTCAGCCTTCAGTTTACACGATAGCGTTTCAGAAACAATCTGCGTTTACACGATGACACGTGAAACGATTAAAACGATGTAGTTCCCATGCCAGGCCACAAGTTGGCATTGGTTTTCTCTTTGCAAAGCCTGTTTACGCAAGACGCGCATGCGTGGAGGGACACAGTAGGAAGCGCGGCAAGAGTGGCAGATCTGTGTCATTAATGCCACGACCAGGTGTTTCAAGCTTTACTACCAAAAAACACCTTGTATCTAAATGAGCCATACCAATGACTGACAAAAATATAATGCTCTGGGAATGAGCTATAACAACACCCTGCACCTTGCAGGTAAAATAACCACAGTTTGACCTCTGGGCTCCTGGTTTGAGTTTTAATCTGCAGTGACAGTCAGCTGCAGCCCTGGATACTCATGCTGCGTGTGACTGAAAATTAGAGTGCAACAACATTAAATGAAAAATGTCTTTTTCTTTTTTTTTTTTTAAATCCTTTGGAAACTTAATGTTTACAGATGTTTTGAAAGTTTCTCAGAAATGGAATATTCATATCTGGACAGCAGCCGCGGTCTGCCTGTGTGCAGATCTGCCTCCTGCTGCAGCTTCAAACTGCGAGCTATTACAAAGACCAAGCCTACTTCTAGAAATGGAGGATTAAGAATTTGAAAATTAAATTTCTGTCAACAAATATACAAAACCGTCTCCTCACATGCACTTCTGAAACTGTCGTCTAACGCAGCGGCCTTTCATGTATGTCTCTGGAGCTAATTCACTTACTACCTTACTGCCAATGCAATGTTTTTTTTTTTTTTTTCTGTGTGTGTTACTGAAAAAATTATGCTTATAAAATATATGGAGACTATAATCTCCCATTCCGTATAAGAGAGTTAAAGAATTGGCCTAAGTCTAATATGTTTTTTTTTTCGGTAAAGTACAGGCAGAACCTAATTAAACTCCATTAACTGGTTTATTGCCTTCAGACAATCTAATTAAGATTTAAATAAGAGCTGAATGACTTCATTTAGTATTTAAACTCAGGGAGAGAATACACAAACAGATAAAGGAAGGAAGTACAGCACTTGCATGTAGATTGTAGCATATGCACACACGGTATGGACACATTTTATCTTAATTACAGCATGAGCATGACAGGAATGTTTAATACTGGCCCTACATGTACTGTGTTAGAAAAAAAAAAGCATGCGCACTCACAGTATTCCTCCTGTTTGTCTTTGTCTCACCATTTCCTTTTTTCAAGGACATAGTATAAAGCATAAGTCATACAACATTATCCAAGATATATTAGACCATGAAAAGAGAAAAGAAAGGACAAGTCAAAGTAAAGCACACAAATACCAATCAGTAACCTGGGGGGGCAAGGATCCAAAAACTACATTTTCACTAACGGCCACTTGAGGATGGCTCCAAAAAGATGTCAGTCCCCTCAGACTCTCATGTCAAAATGCTAAACAAAACAGCAATAAAAATAATCATTAAATAAATACTGGAGCTGTCTGCTTGTATAGACACATTTCCTACGTAACACAGGCAACGATACTTGGTCACTCTCTGCTATGCCGCACTAATGCGACTTTTGTTTTGTTAGCTTTTTGTTAGCTTTTGTTTCAAATTACTGTGTTTCTTATTAAACTGCCAAAACCATTCATTTATATTTGACTACTGAGCATCTTGATGTCGACAGAATCAAGATGTTCTATAAAAGACTGGCTCAGCTAACATAACCCAGTTTGTTGTTTCTGTTTTCAGCCTCATGGCTAAATCATTAGATCTCTCTCTTCTATGTCCCTTTTAGTAAACAATTTAATAATTGAACAAAATATTGATTTATTTTGCCTTAGAGAAGTCTGATTGAAGCAGAATGAATATGTTAGTTTAAATGAATCAACACCCCCGAGTAATGCTAACTTTTAAGATCTTCAAAGCACAGGTCGAGGAGGAGGAGTGGCAGAAATTTTTCCACTCACTTTGTAATAAACCATCATTTCTGTAGATTAGTCAGTAGTGGTATGTAATGCCTCAGGCTCGAGTTTTCTTAACCTGGCAGCAAAATTTTGATGGTTACTTTGATAATTAGACTCTGTAGCAAATGGGCCAGACAATTTTTAATCTGTGGTTTATAAATGACAGACCACCTCTCACTGCCACTTGCTGTTAGTTCCCGATTAATCCTGTCTCTGTTTCAGGACTAATTTATTAGAAGAAGTGTACTAGACCTCACATCACTGGAGAGAAATGTGGAGGCAATACCCATCAAACTAAAAATGAAAGAGAAGCAGTTTCTCTGCTAAATTTCTGTCCAACTGTAGCTTATTTCCTGTTTACTCAAAACTCCCAAATACCTTTCCTTTATGGATTAAAATTCCTCCCCACTCTTTTTATTAATTTATTCCAAATTCCAATTTTTCATTTCCTTTAACTCCTCATATATAAGCTCTTCAAATTACCACTGAATATGAATTTTGTCCTAAAAAACACACTTGGTTAGCCTTTTCTAGCAGCTACTGAATAGTTGTATTATCCTCAAAAAAGTAATTACATAATCTGTTTTGCACAGCAGGGGGTGAAGGTCATTCATTCATTAACAGAATTCATCACTGAATCCAGTTTGAGTGGATCCACACTGAGTGGATTCCTCCATCAGCTGATGCAGAGCTCATCCAAATGACTGTGGCTGTGGTGAGTGGCAGTGGATAATGATTCCTGACCATTCTCTGCATCCTTTATTGGAAATGCAGCTGAACACTTTCTTTAACATCTATTCCTGCTTCACTCACACAAGGACAGATACTTTACCACCATATAGCATAATACTGTACCTACATTCATTTCATAATTAAGATTCTCATTGTATCATATTAGGTTATTAGGTTTTGATTTATTGAATTCTTTACTTTTTGTATTTGCTCTTTAATTGGCTGCTGTAACACAGTGGTCTGCCAACTTTTTTATCTAAAATTTACTGATTGTGATTTTTTTTTTTTTTGTATGAAAATAAAAGAACAAGGCCTCATCTAATATTATTCTCTGATTTATTGATCAGAATATGAGCTTCCGGTGGAAAGATCCAACATTTGCTACTGAATATTTGCATTTCACAAATATGGCTGCACAGACACACACACACACACACAAAACCACACACACACACACACACACAAATATTTTTGCTACAATAACAATAATGATAATAATGAATGAATACAATAATGATATTCTTGCCTTTGATGAGTGTATTTAAACTTCTGACCACAAATGTAGTCTTTAAATAATTTACATGCATACATGCTTTGTTTTATATTTGTCTTCATATCAAAATATAATTTAACTTATGGCAAGTTAACAATACAACAACTATTAATGTTTATTTGAGTTTAGTGTGAATTTTATAGATAGTTTTTGTATCAAAATAAATGGCATCAATGAATGAGCCCAATCCTTGCCCTATAAATCTTCGTCAAGAAGTACCCCTTATTGCACAACATTGCCCCAAGGCTATGGAAAGAAAAACTGAATTTCTGAACATGAAAAAAAAAAAAAGAAAAATCCTAAACATGACAAAAATCCTCTCTGCAAATTCATATACACACTTAGTGGTGGCTGTGGCTCAGGAGGTAGAAAAGGTCATCTATTAATTGGAAGGTTGGTAGTTGGATCCCTGGCTGCTCCAGTCTGCATGCAAACGTATCACTGGGCAAGATACTGAACCCCAAGTTGCTCTCCAATGCAGTCAGAGTATGAATGTGTGTGAATGTTAAAAAACTGTAGAAGAAAGTGCTTGTATGAATGTGTGGGTGAATGCAAACGTGTTGTATAAAGCACTTTTGCGCTCAGCTAGAGTAGAAAAGCACTATATAAGAATTAGTCCATTTTCCATTACTTTTATTTTTTATTTACTTGGCATGGGACTTACAAGCTTTCTGTTACCCAGAGGCAACACTGTGCTGTAGATGGTTAATCACATTCTGGACCTTGTCCTGACATACGGCATAGAAACTGAGCAGTTAAGACTATTTCCTCAAAAGCCTGTTTTCTCTGACCATTTCTTATATAGTCAGTCAGTTTATCTTGTTTGCTCAGTCTCTCTCTCTCTCACTCTTTCCCTCTTGGTGCTGCACTGGAGTCAGGAGCGCACCGAAAAATTAATTATTGGTTGGCGTTTCCCTCGGGATATAATCAAGCAAGTTTCCCTCTTGCTCACTCACTCCTTTGTCTTCCTCAGAACTTGACATATTGTTGTCAACAAGTTTCAGCACAAGTGAAGCTGGTTTTAAGTGTGGCTGGCTATTCACTTTGGGGCAGTTGTAAAGGAGGCAGATATCTGATCACCTGCAGTCACGATACAGCATCCCGGTTCCCTGTGGACTTTGCAAGCTGTCATGGCTGTGTCTCTATTGGTGATCTATATTTTTTAATGCCTTCCAGGATTGTGGTTACACTTACTTAGGACTGTATAACCCACAGTGGCCAATACATTCATGGACACTTGTCCCCAAAGAGCTGCTGTTTCGCCTGCCGTTGTATCCTTGTTATAGTCCTGCCATTGTTTTGTCTGCTGCTGCTTTGTTTGCCAGTATTGCCTGATACTTTGCCTGAGGCAGCCTTGTGCTGTGTTTTTCCCTGGCATTGTCCTGGTGGGCTTGAGTTGGCTTACTGTTTACCTGCACACTGAAAGTGCTGCTCAGCCACTCCTCTAGAGGTTTGGTTTGTTTTAAAAAGATAATTGTTGGCTTAACCGGCAACATCTGGTTCAGGTGGTGGCCTAGATTTTAACTGCTGTTGCTGTTTAGTTTTTGAGGTCTTCTTTTAATTCAATTTACTCATAGTGTGTGTGTATATGTGTGTACTGGTCTATTTATTACGACTGTAATAAACTTGTAGTTTTTTACTTGAAATATGCCACTGTAAAGCCCCTGAAATCTAGGGCGAAGTTGCCATTAATGATCAAATCCAGCTTGTGGTGATTGTTGTATTTTTTTCTTCTCTCTTGCTGGATAGGACAGCCTGTGGGTGGACAGCCAATAGCAGTGTGATCTCCTTGATAGTGGGTTTCCTTCACACTCACTCCTATTGTATAACACCTTGAGTATTAAGCTTATGTACATGTTTTTCTTTTTTTATTGATATCTGTTTTAGGCCAGAATTTAAGCTTATAAATAGTGTGCTGTTGTTTTTTTTTTGTTTGTTTGTTTGTTTGCTTGTTTTTTGTTTCAGGACCTAAATTGTTTTTATTTCTTGTTTTAAACCTCTGGAATCCAAAAGACATCACCGATTTAAGATGATGCAACAGGATGCTGCCTCACTCAGTCACCGTTTCAACTTGTGACAAAAGTGCGGACATCAAACTGTTTACCAGTTTTTAAATTGTGCTGAAAGGCCAAGTAAAACCAGACTTATGATAAATAATTTACATGGTGCTTTTTCCTGAATATTGTCATCACGCGTGCTGCACATATGGTGCAGGAAGAAACTGTAAACATGGGATATTTGCTAGCAGAAAGTGCTTGTAAAAAAGTTTAAAAAACACACACACAAAAAAAAAACACGACATCCTCTTTCCTATTGGTGGAAATATGCACGCCATCAATCAATCAAATATGCACCACATCAATCAATCAATCAAAAAAACGTGGCATTTGGTCGCCGAGCAATAGGTGGAAGTTGCAGGAGTGACAATGGCAAAAGAGAGATGGTGATATCAATAGCGAGTATTGAAATCTAACAGATTTGTGACATGTAGCATGTTTGGAATGTATAGTTAGTGTAGTGTGTTCAGTGTGTTGTGAAGTCATGGACAAGGCAGATGCTGCCAAAAACCCACTGAAGGCAGACTCCAATGTAAACACTGTCTCCAGGTGTACAACAGCAGGAGTGACACACCCTGAAGTGTCAGGCCTGTGATGTGCCCTCATTGTGACACCTGATTGATTTTTAAATAGTTCTGTATAAAAACACTGGATGTCCTTCTGAAAGTGCTGTAATGAAATTTATAGAAGTGCTTCCTTATTTATTCTTTTTCAATGCCATGTGCTAACACAATGCAGAGCTACCTAAAATTTACTCCCACAGAGGTTGATCATCTTGTTAACAGTTAAAAGTGGCAGAAGGCTTCTGCCTTGGTGGCCTCGGTATCTCATCTCAGCTTTTTTGCAGTTGATGTGGTCCTTTTGACTTCATCACGTGGTAGCGTCCAGCTGGAGCGGTTCACAGCCGAGTGTAAAGCGACAGGTATGTGAATTAGCACCTCTATATCTGAGGCCATGGGCCTCAGCTGGAAAGGGGTAGAGTGTTCACTCTGGGTCAGGGACGAATTGCTGCCCCACGTGGAGGAGTTTAAGGATCTTGGGGTCTTGCTCACGAGTGAGGGGAGAGGATAGCGGACGACCGACAGACAGATTGAGGCTGCATCTGCAGTGATGCAGTGACCGTGCACCCATCTGCCGTGAGATGTTGACTTACCAGTCAATCTATGTCTCTACCCTTGCCTGTGGACATGAATTTGGGTAGTGACCAAAAGAATGGATATAAGTGGTGGAAATGAGCTTCCTCAGAAGGATGGCTGGCCTCTCTCTTAGAGATAGGGTGAAGAGAAGAGTGCAGTCATTCGAGAGGGGCTCAGGGTAGAGCTGCTACTCCTCCATATCCAAAAGAGCCAATTGAGGTGGCTTGGGCAAATGACTCGAAAACCTCCTGGGCACTTCTTGGGTGAGATTTTCTGGGTATAACCTACCAGGAGAAGGCCCTGGGGCAGGCCCAGGACATGGTGGACAGATTACATCTCTTGGCTGGCCTGGGAATACCTTGATGTTCCCTCGGATAAGCTAGAGGAGGTGGCTGGGGAGAGGGGAGAGAGATCTGGGTTTCTTTGCTTAGTTTGCCCCCATGAACTAAGCGGAACAAAATGAGTGAAAATGAGTGTAATGAGTGACAAAGTGAGAAGCCCCTGAAAAAGCATTACTAAAGTCAAATGAAGTCCACCTTAAAAGTTACATCAGCCCCTCCAACTGGTCAGCCCCGGCCTCTGACAGGAACAGCTGGCGGAGGTCTATCCGAAAAAAGGAGCAGATGGAAAAACCTGTCGTCCACTGCTCCTGACCCTACCCAGACCTTCAACTGCAGCCACTATGGCAGAGTCTATCATCCCTGATAGACATTGTCAGCCATCAGCGTGCCTTTAGCCGACATGGACATTCCCCTTCATAATTTTTCAAAGTCAAGCCATACATAAATGATGGACAGCAAAACAGAATTCCCTCACAAAAAAATGAACCAGCTTTTATCTTCACAATAAACAGCAGAGACATGCAAACGAAAACAAACTGCAAAACAACACAAACTATAACTATTGCACAAACAAAAATGCTCAGCGAGAGGCAAGCAAATGATTAAGAACACACAGAGTGCAGCTGATTGCTGCCACTGTGGTATTTATCAGACCACCTGTTGTTTTTCATGTCACATAGTGATTATGGGTGTAAATGACACTTTTTGTAAGCAGTCATCCTGATGATGTAAGCCACGAGGTTCCCTCTCTAATTATATTGTACAGAAGCACAGAAATAAGTCTGATACTCATTAAGGTCAGTGATTATTACAGATGTTACAACACTTCACATTAGATATGATTGTTTATAATTATTAGTATTCTGACTACCAGTGGATGGAGGGGGGAGGCAAAGAAAAGCTTGGAATGAAAAATCTGAAAAACCACCATGAGCCCTGAACAATGTAACAAAATAAATATATCAAGAAACCTAACATTTAGTAACACTGGAGGGAGAGTTCACACAGAGCAGATGGAGGCGTACAGGATGCATATTTATTTATGGAACACAAGAGCCCACTGTTTTTTTTTTTACTGCAAATGGAACTGCAAAAATTCTGAGTTTGAGGGTGTAGCAGATGGTGTAGAGTGTTAAAGACCAAAACACGGTCATATTGAATATGTTTAAATTCTACTACAATCACAGTACATTCACACAGAGGGAGGAATCACAAAAAAGTTAGGTAAAAAAAATGTAACTAAAAAAATTAACTGAATGTGATTATATTTAAGTTACATGAGAAAGAAATTAACTAAAACAATGTGTACTTAAATAAACAGTTAAAATTAAATAAGACTTAAAAAAGATCTTTAGTTTTATTATTTGTTGGCCAATAAAACAAACATAAGGAGGTGTGGGTAAAAATGGGGATTAAGACTGGGATGATTACATGACTGCAAAAGTGTTTTGTTCGTTGCAAAACTGACACTGAAAGAAAAAATACAATAAACATTGTTAAACATTAACCACTTGTATGAATGTGTGTAAATGGGTGAACAAAGCCTGTTGTATGAAGTGGTTTAAGCGCTCAAAGTAGAGCAGAAAAATGCCATATAAGTGCCAGTCCATTTACCATTATAGACTTATAGACTCTTGTTAGTCTCTTTTGTTCTTTATTTACATATTTGAATGGTTTGGCCGAACCAGGGTTATAATAGTTTTGGATTTTACATAATAGTTTAGTTTTATTTCATTTTAACTTTGTTTCAGTTCATTTTAATTCGTTTTTAGAGTGGTTTTGCTCATTTTTATTAGTTTTTATTTTTGGTTTAATGCTTACTTTTAGTTTAGTTTCATTAGTTTTAGTTTTAAATACTTTATTTGTCAGGTGCAAGAGTCAAGGTGCAAGAATAACTATTGTGTGATAAGACCTCAACAAGTTATACCATTAAAAAACATTGTATCCAACAACCAACAGTTCACAAGAGAGCAGTGTTATGTGCTAAATGTGTGTAATATTAAGGACATAATGAACATCATGAGACATCAACATTAGGCCTGAATTAGTCTTCTGCGTTGGGTCTATGCGGGGCTACATACGCAAGTGGCCGACATCTGTTGTGTGTGTTAATTACCGCGACCCAGTGTTTTACCTGCAGTGCCGGCCGACAAAAACAAAAAATGCTGGGACTTTTTCCCTCCAGCGTCCTCCCTCTTTGTGGTCAGTTTATTTATTTATTTTTTTGGCTGTATATATAATTGTCCCTCTAGTTTTTGTTGTTTTTTTTTCATTTTGTTCATTCCTTCATGTCCATTCTGGTAGTTTCAGCAATCTGATAACTGATAAATTCAAAAACTGCAGCAAAAAGTAGCTGAAAACTGACAGGAGGACTCAAGACTCCTGGGGGGTCCTTACCTAAATCTTATCACCTCTGGGATTCTGTTCTGCTTTGATGGGTCATCGGAGTCTAGTAGCCAAATAGATTAATTGAATCTTAATGAATAACGTTGAATTCTTCCACGATCTCTCCTTATTGAAATGATATGGTATGAAAGTAAGTGTTCCCAAATTGTGTGAAATTCCTGCATAGTTTAATAATGGAACTACCTAATTAAGCTAAGGAAATATTGCCATACTATGATTTTGGCCATACAGCTCTCATGATGTTATAAATATTCATATGAAATGATACATAAACATGTGATAGAATACCTGTCATAGCGCCACATCTGCCAAGGTGGACTCAAAATGCAGACTCAAAGCAGACAATGTAACACTGTTCACAGAACTTTTATTTTACACTAGGAATTGCAATGGTAAGAATTTCACTCGAAGAGGATTGGGACTGGGGGTGACCACAGGGGGGTTTTCCTTGGAAGACAGGAGAGTGAAATTAATCCAGAGGATCCAAGAGAGAAGCTTTTACAGTGAATTATCAGTAACAGGAGAGAGTGTGAGTTCTGTTGCTTACTTGGAACGCCAGAGGGAATGTTCCAAGGGGAGGACCACTGGTTAGTTTGCAGTTGATGTGGAAACCATCAGTGGGTGAGCAGGCAGATGAGTTGGCGAGGTAAGTATTCCAGAGAGGTTTTGCAGAGGCAGCAGACCAGCTTGAGGCCATCAGAGGGTGAGCTGGCAGGTGAATGTTTTTTGTTAAGGAATCCAGAATTGAGCCAGGAGGGAGTTTCATTGGAGACAGGAGTTAATACAGGGAAACCACAAGTTCACAGGAGTGAACACAGACAATCTGGCAGAGACTGGGCGCTGGGGCTGGTTCTTAGGTACACATCTGGTAATGAGGATCGTGGGAGATCCAGATTCCACCCAAGGAATGGAGAAAGCTTTGCTCAACCCATCCTGAACGCAGAGTTAGAGCCTCTGAACAAAACAAAACCAATGCCAGACGATGACAATACCCTAATGCTATGAAAGAGGGACACAGTGACTGGCTGATGTTCCCAATAATGCTCACGAAGAAAGTCTTCCATTTCCTTCCAGCTCTGCCATTTCAGTAACATTATAAACAAAAGCTTCTCAGGTATTTCTTTAAATGCAATAAAAAATGATCAAGGAGAAGTCAATCAGATGCATAACATATGCACAACAGAGCGACATAGTTCTCACTCAGTCAGATGCACTGATGAGTCTCTGATCAGCCATAGAAAACACTTATTTACATCATTGATGTTGGTACATAATGCAGTTGAAGCTTCAGCCACAGTTTACACTCTGCTGATAATCATAATGTTGAGCTTAAATCCATTCTAATCAGCACCCACCTCCTGATTTTTGTGGTTGTTCTTCACTATTAAGAGTCTCTATAACACTAAGACTACAAACAGGCCAGGTTAGTTAGTGTCTATATCAATGGCACCATCTCATACAGCAACTGATAAACCCACTCATTCACCTGGGGTATTCACTGTGCAAACCAAACTGTTCCCATGCCTTCACAATGGACATGTAGAGCTCAGAAAGTATTATGTTGTGAAAAAGCCCATTTAAACTTACATCTATACAACTAATATGTATATTAATCAACACTCAGTCATCCAACACTCGTACTCAGTTTTCTGATGAAAAATTACAGAAATTAAGAAGTGCTGGTTTCCTCGTGCATGTGATGAACATACTTGGGAAGAGCTGAAAGAGTATGATCTGTCTGTAAAATCATTCCTGAGAGTATATTCAGGTCTGGAACCATTGCAGCCAAGGGAGGCTCCATTTGGAGGAAACACCTACATGGCTCAATTGAGATATACAACAGCTGAAAATGAAAAGCTTAATTATATAGATTTGATGTTGTTGTACCCATATGTCAAAAGCAACCTAGTATTACCCAGCCAGAGTCCTAAAAACTATTTCTGATTCAGGCCTGTGGTTTTACCACAGTGTGGGTTGTTTTTCCAGGTCTTAACTGTTAGGCCCAAGCGTTGACAAATGTTTGGACTGCACCAGAGTTTAATCAAGAATCAATCAAGAATCAAGAATGCCTTTATTAGTCCCACAAATGGGGAAATTGCAGTTAACAGAACATCCATCCAAAACAAGCATAAACATAACACAGACAGGGGGGACAGATGTCTGAGGTCATGCAACCGTTTCTCAACGGCGCTACCTTTAGCAGAGAGACAGAAAGAGATACATTGGGATAGTTAGGTTCAAAAAAATCATCTCATACTGTGTTCATAAAGAACACCTTACGAGGTTCCAAAAAACACCTCAGCAAAAAGCATATTGCACATATAAAGCCGGGATAGCAGTATGGTGGGTAGGGTCAGGGTCAGGAGGGGATGCAGACGGAGAGGAGAGGGTGGGGGGCATTGTGGAGCCCAGATGCCAGCTCCTAGCCAAACAGTTCGCTGATAGTGATGGAAGTTCATCAGCGGCCTTGGTACACCAGATCCAGCTTCACAAATCACAGAGAGGGCTGAGGGGGAGGGCGGCCGTTACGCATAGCTCTGGAGAGATATGATTGCCAGCCAAGGCCGGCTAGGGAGCCGAATTCTGATAATGCAGGTGTTGTTTTGGAACAGGCTGCTTGTTTTTTCAACAGCCTTCAGTCTCACTGGGAAACCATTCAATAAATCCAATAATCCAAATTCATTAGTTACCGTCCTCACTGTGCAGAACCGTACCTTATCTCCAGATCGAACCCCTCTCACCTGCTACTCCCCAAGTCTACGGCTCAGGTTCATCAGGCTTTGAGTCTGAGTCTGTACGGTTCTGGTCAGCCCATCCACCTGGGTCGGCAGCCTCTGCAGATGTCGAACTGCCATCCAGGTTTTCTTGATTTCTCGGTAAATCAGGTATCCTCCTAGCCCAAACAGAAAAGATACCGCTACCAGATAGCCAAATATGTAAGCGTCTTCCACGTCTTCCACCTCGAGGGCCGAGAAGCACACAGGTCTCCACGAGCTCCAAGAATCGATGACGTATCCAACCGGGTCTGTTCCACTCGGATACGCAGGCTCCCCTTTCCCAGATCTCATAGTGGAAAAAATTCGATCAATGGTCTTGAAGGCCCAGTTTGCCAAATCCATATTGCTCTCAATCTTATTCTTATTCGAACAGTGTGCAAGAGACGCTCTCACAGCAAGCAGCATGCAGGAAAGATAGGGAGGGCAGGGAGAGAGATAGAATGCGACCGTCCCCGTCAGAGGCTGGAGTCCCCGTCAGAGGCTTTTGATAAGGTTTACGACCTAGTTAAAAATGAAAAAGTAACAGCATATTTAGAGACTACATGCAGACGGGGGAGGAGGCCCCGTGGTAGACCCAGGACACGCTGGAGAGATTATATCTCTCGGCTGGCCTGGGAACGCCTTGGGGTCCCTCCGGATGAGCTGGAGGAGGTGGCTGTGTGTGTGAATATGGACATTTTTTGTGTATATATACTGTAACATAAGTGAATGGAAAACATTTTGATTGATTTTGAAATTTTAATCACAAAAAAATAATTGTTGCCCAGCCCTAGTTAGAATAAATGTTTTTGTTCATCTTTTGATTCAAAAGACTTGGAAGAACAACTTTCAGAAAGTAAAAAAAATCAAATATTCTGATGTGAGACTAAGTCAAGTTAATTTCATCTGTATAGCACATTAAAAAACATTAGAAGTTCCCTAAAGTGCAAAACTCTACATAAAATAAAATAAAAACAGCAGCCCAGTGTTCCTGTATTAGAGAATTATAAGTCATATAAGACAAATGTATTCAGCCACACCAAAACCAATACATATATATACATACATACTTAAAACAATCAGCTGCTAGATCAGATAGAAATGCAGGCATTTCCCATCATGCCCAGGAATGTAACACAATTGTTTGCTCACCTGGTGCATTATTTTCACTAAAAAACAATGGACAGCAGTAGCTATAAACATCACTGCAGGACTTTGGTCTGACTTGCCACTATATGTCTATTGAATACATTTATATAACTTTGTGTGTGTGTGTGTGTGTGTGTGTGGTGACAGGGGGCCCTAATGTAGAGTGACGTTGGGAGGAGGCAGAAAGAAATCCCACCATCATAGAGAATCCCTGAGGCTTCATTGATTGAAGGGTTTCTCAAACACACACACACACACACACACACACACACACACACACACAGAGTCACAACATGCAGCAGATTATTATTTATCCAGTTTGTATTCCAGTGAGGCTGTCAAAAGTGTCAAACTGATTACATGCTGACAGTCTGACAGTGTGTGTGTGTGTGTGTGTGTGTGGTTGCCTGTTAATGGCCATATCTCAAAGCATTTAAATGTCTTCAGGATGGCTAATAGATCAATTGTTGATGGAAAAAGTGATTCATGTGAAATTAAAAAAGTGACACTTTTTAGACTATTGAAAAAAACAGAGAAAGAAAAAACCCAAACAAAAATCTACACACATATACAAAGGGTATGACCAAAACCAGATACTCTTGGCTTAAATGTGCTACCTTAAGGGACAGCTTTTATTCGTGGAAGTCTGTCATGATGACAGCTGCACTGTCACGTGCTGCGACAGGCAGATAATTTTGATCATTTTTACTAGGGGTGGGACTTTTACGCGTTAATTTCGATTAATTAATTACGGGGAAATTAACGCGTTAAAATTTTTAACGCATTTTAATCGCACTTTGCACCGTGGAACGTTTCTCAGTGCGCGAGTTCCCGGCATACAGATTATATCGACGCACAATGTCCAAATTAGGGGCTGCATCCTGCGAAGGACCCGGCCCACGTCTTTCGCAGCCCACAAAGGCCGGAAGTGAGCGGCTAGCCTTCATATCAGCGTCACCTGCCGTCACCTCTGCGTAGCTCATGTCGCCTAGCAACCGTGAGTGCGAAGCACAGCTGTGTAACAGCAGCTGTTAAACGGAGAACGAACTTTTTCTCCTTTTTGTGGTTTAATTTTAAGTCTTTAATTCAAAATAAGCTGTTAAAACAAGCAGAACACATTTCAACATCAAGGAATACAGCTGAGAGAATGATTAATTTCCAACTATAACAAGTGAGACATTAATGTTGAATAAAACTATCCAGTTATGAAGCTTAACTTTAATTTCAGGAGTTTATCACAGGAGCACTTCCACCCTTCTTTGGTCTGTGTAGCAGACTGGTGGGAAAATAAACAAAATCTTGAAGTTTAAGCTTATGTATATTGATTCATTCATCAACTAAACTTAAATTAATATTTATCATGTTAAATATTGAAATGCGATTAAAATGCGATTAATTTCGATTAATTAATTACAAAGCTTGTAATTAATTCGATTAATTTTTTTAATCGAGTCCCACCCCTACATTTTACACATGCACTTGGAAGTCGCTGCATTCTTTGAGGATTGAGATATATTCCTACTGCTTGACAAATTTTAAATCCTCTGAGATCTAACTTGCCAGTGTTGATCACCTAACTGTAACCCTAAGCAATAAAACAAAAAATATTCTTAAAAAGATTAGTAAATTATACATGGACACAGCCTTATACCTAATACTTTACATTAGGACTTAACTGACTTAATAAAGTCTTAACTATGCTCAGAGGTATGACATTATCAAAAAATGTGAACTGCTACTGTTGCCTGATGGATCAGGACTGCCACCCGAAAACAGAACCAGAACATCTAAGCTCTTCAACTGGATTCACAAAAAGTCTCAAACTGAATTTTAGCTGTATTAATTAATATTAAGATTGTACCAATGGAGAGCCTCAGTGCCAAACTAAACTTAAATAATAGCAGCTATGCTAAGATATGACAGCTGCTGAGAGACGACTGTCTCAGTCAGTACAGTACTGAGTGTGTCCAAACTTTTGACTGGTGCTGTAGACAAATGACAAAGCATATGTCATTCTGATTGAAATTGGTGCATGTTAAGGCCTGTGACAGGGATAAACTAAACCCTTCTGATTTTGGCAATGACCCTTTTACACCTTTAGCTCACTATGACCAATTAGACAACTGGAATTTTTTGTCACGTAAGAATTGTAAAGGCAAAATGCATGTAAGAGACAGAAATGTAACATTTTCTGATTTCTTCTTTAGCAAGTAGAAAATACAACGGACCCCTAAAGTGGTTTGCTGGTTTGCAGTGTGAGTCAATAGGATAAATATATTCAGTGCTGTTTGTATTTTGTCATCATGGGTTGATTTCTCACTTCTTGCAGGCTCCAGAATTGAGTTTGGCTGAAAAGCACAGCCTATTGTTTAGCTTTGACCTTCTGTCTCTGTTGCTCCTTCACATGAAAGTCAGCACCACATTATCTTGTTTGTTATTAGCTGCAGAACTTATATGGTGCCTCAACTGTTTGCCTCTGAAGCCAACAGATAGTATAGCAATTACAAGACTTTGCATTGCTGACAGAAATGAAAAGAAACTAATAACACATAGCAGATTGCAAAGTACACATTTTACTGGGCAGTTGGTAATAATGCACGTGTTTTTGTGTTTTCATCCCTCTTTCTACTCTGGAATTGTCTGTTTGCACTGTCAAAGCAATGTGTGAATGCATAGCAGTGATAGACCATAAAGATGAAGTAGTGCACATGCAGAAAGCTATTCAAGCAAAGCATGAAACAGTCATTTACAAGTCTGTTGCTTTACATCTCATATGTATGTCTACAGTGATTCTGCACTGCTGTGCTGTGCTCCTATGCTGCAGTCTCCTTTATTGTCTACTCTATCACACACAAATACACAGTTGAACTGGTGCAGAGCCTGATGTTATATCTAAATCAGATACACATATGTATATAGCCTACAAATAAACAGACTGCTTGTGTGTGTGTGTGTTTGCGCACGTATGCACTTGAAATACACTTTGTTTCCAAGTGGTTGCACCCATTTCTCATTACTGAGTTTCTATTGATTGCTTTTGATTCAGTGGGAGGGGTGAACACAGAAGTCTACATCTACATCTACAAGGTTCTGAAATCAAATCTGGACAGTTAGATTTGATTTCAGAACTTTATTAAGAAATCACTCTACTACTGCAGTGGGGTGGGCATTGGTTAACAAAGAAAAGGCTTGCAGGTCACAACTGGCCAATCAAAGAATAAAAAATGGCCTACTTGATAACTTTGCACTAGGAAGCACTCAGTTGCAAGTTAGTAAGAATCAGCTTGGTTTTCCAAATTATTTTCATCTGAGCCAGGGCTCTGAATCTTTGTCAGTTTCACAGCCTCATTACCGGTGAAGACGACATGGTGAAGCCAAGGAGCAGTGCCAACATTTTTCCTTTTAGTTATGACCATATCATTTCATTGTAATGAAATCTGTTTTGTAAATGATTAGTTTAATAAAGATGAACATTTTCAAAGTATATTTGTACTTCTTTACACTTTTTACACAGTGTAGTTAATGGCCCAAGTGGGCCAAAGAACTAAAATAAGTTTAACACTTTTGTGTCAACGTAACTTCTACATGAATATCAGAAGCCAAGGTTGCCCATCAGAACATTGCACTGAAACAAGTGCCACTGATATCCACTTCACTGACATTAATGCTGTGAATGTCAAATGTAAATTGAAGCAATATAGCCTTATATAGTAGTATGATACTGAGTCCAGAAATACATATATAAAAGCAAATTAAAAATCATCCATCCATCCTCTTCTGTTTATCCTGTTCAGGGTCATGGGGGTGGAGTGTGGGGGGGGGGGGGGGGGGGGGGGGGGGGGGGGCTGGAGCCTATCCCAGCTGACATAGGGTGAGAGGCAGGGTACACCCTGTACAGGGTGCCAGCCTGTCGCAGGGCCAACACAGAGAGACAGACAACCAGTCACACTCACATTCACACCTATGGGCAATTTAGAATCACCAATTAACCTAACCCCACTAACTAAAAATCAATCTGATGAAATATTTCACTTTCCTATGTTGTTCTTAGAGGTACCAGTACCAGTACTTTTGGCAATATAGTGCATTTATCATACTCTTTGTACTCTTCTTTGTCATTGTGTTGCTCACAATGACCTAAATGTAACACCTCATGCTTGAGCAAGCAGGAATCAGATTTTCTTTTTAGAGTTAGCCAAATATACCGCCGGCTATGACAACTGAATCAAGTCAAAAAGTTGCCACAAATATAAATAAATGTGAGTGTGAGTGTGTGGTGCCACAGATTTTCCCCACCAGGGTCAAATATTTCAGTGTGGTCAGATTGAGTTTAGTAAAAACAAGTTAATGGTGTATGTGGAATACTAAGCAGTGAGGAAATTTCATGACTAGAGGTGCACATTCATTAAAATATCAATTCAACCAGAGGACACAGCTCACACGACAGCAAACTTGATGACCTTTTTACTCTTATGAATAATATTTACAATGAAAATATCACACAACAGATTTAATTACCTGTGTTCTTTTACAATATGTATACAATTTTATAAGCGCTCTGGTGAGATGGTCAACTATTAAAAGACTCATTAATGTGAAATTATTTTGAAAGGTCATAAGCACTTGACTGATTTAAAAGAAGGTGGTAAAGAACTGTACACCAGTACATTACATTAATAATGAGCTGCTTCAGCAAATCCTTTTTAAAAACATTATGCATATATACATAACTCTCACTGCTTACCGAAGAAAAAACACACTGTAAAAACAACAACAAAAGAGGAAAAGACAGTCATCAGAAATTTGTAGAAAGTTTCCATAATTAAAATACAGAAACTTTCTGTATTTTGATGGGATAGTAAATTAAAATACAGCTTTTTTAGCTTTAATTTTTTTTCAGAAATATTGTATATTTTTACAGATGTTTTTTATACAAAATTTACATGTGTAAAAACAATGATGTTAACTAATGATATGGTCAAACTGTTGCAATACAATTAACCAGGCTTAACATTGCAGAAATGTATTGTTATTAGTTGGGTTTTATGTAATTTTATGTGAAACATCTTGTACTTTTAGACCATACTTAATGTACAAAAATTATGCACCACCCATTTTAAAAACTAGTCAGTGGGATTATCTCCTGTTCACTTTTGATTATACAGGGTTTACAGGAATCCTAGAGTTAAATTTACTACCTTTTACTACCTATTTTTACTACCTCTAAAATATTTTTACTACCAGGACGAAATCGAGCAGCAGCCTTTTTTGGGGTACGCGCAAATCTGCTGCTGGTGAATGGTGGATGCTCGGTGTGATTTGATCGCTGTCAGACCGTTTCAGGTCAAATTTATATTTTTTCTGCACACTTTACAAAATGCCTCTCGATCATTCCCCATGACTGGCTTAACCGCTGGGGTCCGGGGTATATTTGGCCATTTTTGACCATTTTTGACTACTTTTGTTTTTAGCTTCAAAGTTGACCTTAGAAACTGTTTACCTTGCCTTGTTTGGTATAATTTTTTTTTTGAAAGAATAACTATACAGTTTTTCAGTGACTGTATAGTTATTCTTTCATTTTGACATACTGTATTAAGACATTGGACTTACAATCACATAAAAACATAAAATCAGAGTTGAAAAAAAGTTAGATTTTTTTTTAACTGTAAAAATCGAATTATTTTTACAATTAAAATGCAAATATAAGTTGTAAATTTGCAAAACTTGTGTAAAAATATAGTAAATAATAAAGTTAAATACAACTATTCACATTAAAATGCAGGAAAGGCCTCAGGTGTTTTTGTGTACAACTATTTGCAGAGCAATCAGGACTCACATTAAGATGCTAGACAAATTATTTATGCCACCTCAAAAAACAGTTTCTGTCCTCCACAAGACTGAGGGGCCCATCACAGGCAAAACTTGCCAGTAATGTGGTTCTTTTACCACTTTTTCACCTGCTCCGCAGCAGTCAAATGCACCCAAATGCATCGTGTTAACGCATATTTTTCTGATTTGTTGTCGGGAATTATTTTGTTTTGTTTTGTTTTTATTAGCAAGCGCTTCCTGTTAGCAAAACTCACATTTTTGCCATTTATTTCTGCACAAAACGCGCATCGAAGGTGAGGACAATATACAGGAAAAAACATGACGTAAATTATTGAGGATAACTCTGGTTTTACTAGGCCTATCAACGTAATTTAAAAACTCGTACATAGTTTGAAGTCTGCACTTTCGATTCATGGCAGCAGCGTCCCGATGCTCCGTCATCTAAAATCGGCGATGTCATTTTGACGCGCCAGCGCGTCCGTGCACTCCGGAGGGTTAAGCCAGTCGTTGCAGGGTCTTTTTGCAGACAGGTTTCTAATTGAAGTTGTGTAAGATCTTAATAGTTAAGCTATATGTGATACATAACTTGTTGATTTGTACATTTTTGTCCAATAAAAAAAAAAAAAAATCTTTGCAGGGTCATCGAGCCAAAGTTGTGAAAATTACATTTTCCCATGACGAGGTGCAAAATGACTCCGCGCATGCGCACAGCAGATCGGACAGTGGAACCGCTCATCAACGTCAGCTCAGGTCCTTCTGAGTAGTTATATTTCTATACAGCTCTTATAGTTAAACGACCTTAAAACAAAAAGTCTGCATCAATGGAAAAGTCAAAATATATTGAAGGGGTGATGAAAAATTTACTACCAAGTCAAATTCTGTTTACTACCTTTTACTAGCCTTAATTTGACCTCATTTAATTTACTACCTTTTACTACCCCGCGGCAACCCTGTTATATCAATAGTAAAATCTTAGCTTTACTTTGCATAATAATGTCATAATATTGCTGTAATACAGCATCACTACAGTCTGATAGGACAAACGACTGCGTAATTATGATAATTCAAATTGCTTTTGATCAAGTAAGGGCAGGTAACAGGTGTATCAGCGGCAATCGCCCACTGTAAAAGGTTAAAACTCTGCAACTGATGGGCACAATGGCCAATTTAAGACTGAGTGTAGTGTTTAGTGTGTTGTGTAGTCATAGACAGGGTAGACATCAGCCAAAAAGATACCAAAGGTGGACAGATGGGCAACAAGAGGAGTGACACTCAGTGTCAGGCCTGGTATGTGTCCCTCTGTCTGTGGTGGACAGGAAGAGTTTTTTTTTTGGAGTGGCACAAATAATTTGTGCGGCATCTTATTGTGACACCTGATTCTCCTGAAACAGTTGTAGAAAAAAAATGCCTGAGGCATTACCTGCATTTTAATGTAAATAGTTGCATGCATGTAACTTTGCATGTATGTTTCTTTGCTAAATTTGTACATAAGTTTTTGAGATTTACAATTAATTTACAAGTTATAAAAATTGTTCATTAAACATGTTTGTGGTTTTCCCAGTAAAAACAACTTTTTTTCTAGGCTGATTTTTTTGTTTTTTGTGTGATTTTAGTATGTCAAATTGAAAAGTAACAGTACAGTCACATGTGAGGTTGTGCTGAAAGAAATAATACCAAACAAGGCAAGGTAAAACAGTTTATAAAGTGAAAAGCAGTCAAAAATGGCAAATTATACCCCAGAGTGTTAAAATTCAAATTGTTCAAACTCACCTTTTCACAATACCACAATACTACCTTGACATCAACAAGTCATAGACAGTAAACTTCGCCTAAGTCAAAGTCGCACAAATTGGGTTTTCGCTCTAGCCGAATGATTTCTGTAGGTCCCGATTGTAACTAATGTTAATTCCAGTTAAAAAATCATCCCCTAAATTGGATCATACGATTTGGATTTTTGCCTACCTCAGATGAAAAATCTGGTCCCATTGTAATGCATTTGCAATTAAATGTGATCACATAAGTCGGATGAGTTTAACGCTAAAGCCGTCCTCAGCTCCCATCGCACCCACTTCCAATATGTACAACCTACGCAAACTCCGTGCATTCCCTCGTTCATGCCAGTGTTGCTTTCATTAACGATGACGATAACAAAATAATTTCGTTGACAACCCTTTTTTTCATGACGATAACGAGACGAGATAAACATGGCTCTTTGATGACTAAAACGTGACGAGATGTCTGTGAGTTTTTGTTGATGAGATGGAACTAGACGAGAAGGTTAATGGATGTTCCGTCAATCATCCAAAATGCATGACATGTCTGCCTATTGTCTTTGTAATCTGTCAGTAAAAAGCTAAAACCTATCAGTAATACTGCTGCATCTATCTATTTTTGCTCACACCCACCAGTTGCAGGCTGAACAGGATTAAAAATAATAATTTTAATCAGCAGTATGAATATGAATGGCCAGAACACAGCAACTTTTCCTCAACACATTAAATAAAATATAAAATTGTATTTTTCTTCAAAGATAGCATCAGGAAAAATGAATGTATTTCAAGCTGATGAAAATCTGCAAATTTTTCAGGTAAAAACTAAATTTCTGTGCTTCACAGTCAGAAAAACACTGCGTAAACTGCGCCGTGTGTCCAGTTTATCAACAAAAAGCACAGCTGCAAACACAGCAATGGAGATACGGTCTGATTTTTGTTTTTATGGCACGCTTAATCACACAGTCCCATCCCTGAAGCTCCATGGACGTATGGATGCTTCTCGCACAGCCACTTTTCATCCCGGAGCCCTGCTGAGACTTTTTCTTTACTTTTCATGTAGTTGATGGATATCCTCAGGTAGCTCATTGCACCTGTGTGATAAGACACATCACGAAATTCAGAAGCTATTTCCTCCGAAACTGCTGGTGACTTAAAGCTTTGCCTCTTCAATGTCTGTGTTACAGTCTGTTACGGTGCTCATGGTGTGTTCTGTCTTCATGACTTTGCTGCACAGCATTTCCTGGTGTGTGACGCAGTGATGTACTGTAAGCTCACCTGTGCAGGTCTCCCTCTGCATCTTCTCCCACATCTGTCCCACCAATCCACTCTTTTCCCCACACATCGCAAGTGGGGAAAAGAGATGTTTACCTCTGATGTCCACAATCAGGTCCTTTGCCTCCCACCTGTTTGGAAAATCCCTGTTTTCCACTTTTCATTTGGCCATTTTTGGGGGTCAGACTAGCTTAAATGTCACTGTAAAAAGTGCTGACCGATGTTTTTATCGACTGATCACTGATCAGTGTGTCATTGGCACCACAGAAAAAGTTTGCCCTTACTTATCCCATATTGGGCCCACCTAGTGCAGGGACCACATTTGTCTAAATCCAAAAAAAGCTTTCCTATCAATCCCAGTCTCAACATAATGAGAAGGAAAAGTTGGTTTAATAGTTTAATAGCTGACATCGGTTACCTATATGCAATATGACTGATCATAGAGATTTAGTGGCAACTTG
Organism: Archocentrus centrarchus; assembly: GCF_007364275.1. NCBI lineage: Eukaryota > Metazoa > Chordata > Actinopteri > Cichliformes > Cichlidae > Archocentrus > Archocentrus centrarchus. The sequence goes on along the minus strand of NC_044355.1, from coordinate 30,760,023 downwards.
AAGTAAAAGTCATGTGTTACATTAGCAAGCTAATGTTGCTGAGCTTTAATTTGGTATACTTGCCTTGCAGTCACGTGTGCGATACGTGTATCGTTGTGCCCACTGCTGATTGTAAATGATCCTTTTTCCTTTATCAAAATTATTTATGTTTTTACAAAAACAGTTTTAAACTGTTTCCACATCATATGCTTATCTGGAAGGAAACACTGATTGTTCTTGGAAGGTCCATTTGTCCTCCGTCACCTGGTTCAGACTATAACGAGCCCGTCTTTCTCCCCAATTTTCCCTTGTTGCTCGCTATTTGAGAAAAGTCTTCACCAACCAAAATGCTGAAAACTCCACACTATCCCCTTCTAAGGTGCCGTTTACACGAAGCCGTTTTCACTGGAAACGGTGTCGTTTTGATGCGTTTCAGCCTTTCGTTTACACGATGGCGTTTCAGAAACGATCCGCATTTACACGAGGACATGTGAAACGATGAAAACGATGTAGTTCCCATGCCAGGCCACAAGTTGGCGTTGGTTTTCTCTTTGCAAAGTTTGTTTACGCAAGACGCGCATGCGTGGAGTGACACAGTAGGTAGTGCGGCAAATTGTTCATTACTTACAAAACGGCCAATGTGAGAGGTTTTGTGTGGACCGATGATGAGGTTGGATCGCTGCTGCACACAACGCTGAATTACAAAACGGTAAAAACACAGGAAAAGCATAAGAAGCACTCGTGAATCCGCGAGTACTGTTTATCAGTTTGCGCGTGCGCGAAAAACTGGCCGTCGCAACCATAGTGCGCATGTGCGAGTCGAGCGTTTTCAAATCACCCCGGTTTCAAGTGTTTACACGAAAACGCAAGCCGGTGCGTTTCTGAAACGCTCCACTCTGGACCCCGTTTCTGAAACACATCGTTTTCACTCTGTTGTCGTGTAAACAGAAGGGCGAAACGCATCAAAACGACACCGTTGTCGTGTAAACGCAAGGCCGAAACGCATCAAAACGACACCGTTTCAAAATGAAAACGGTCTCGTGTAAACGGCACCTAAGTGTCCTATAATCAGCAATTGCCTCTGCATATAGTCTCTGTCTTTCCCCTATCTTGCTTATTTGCTCAAGTTAACTGCTGTTGAGGTTGCACTGCAGAGTTCTCAGCTTATACAGATACAGCGATTTAAAATGACTGGCTGGTCTGTGAGGGGAACCTTGGTGGGTCCGTGGCCATAATGAGATCCCCTTATGAGTATTCTGCTCTAAAGAAATATGTGGAGCTCTGTTCAAAACATTTAGGGTGAAGACTCATTCAAAAGCTACTTTAGGGGAGAGACCCAAAGATTTGGCCTTTATAACTACGGGAATAATCCCATGCTGCTGACAGCACTTTACAAATAAATTAACAGTCACATTAGCAACGATCGCAGTCATGCTGCTTACTTTCAGCATTACTCGATGCACTGAGGTGTCTGTCGGTAATCTTAGATCATGTCTTCTGTGATTCATTTGAATACTCAGCTGTGAAAGAGACCAAATGCAGCAACAGACACATGTTCCACAATAGTGTCCAGCTGAATTCTGCAGTATTTATTTAGCGTGCAAAAACTGTGTATGCTGACAGGTAGGAGAGAATTAACATGGTGTTTGTTTTCAATCTGGTTTTTGCACTTAATGACAATGGAAGCAGCTCTCCTAGCCCCCACAAACATGGAAATTCAACCCCAACCACAGACATCCCTCTATGGTATTTTTTAATCACTGTGTGTGTGTGTGTGTGTGTGTGTGTGTGTGTGTGTGTGTGTGTGTGTGTGTGTGAGTGTGGCTTAAGATGCAGGATCCTCCTGATGCCTATCCCGGCTTCTTGAAGACTGATGATAAATAAATATATAAGCACATTAATTACATGATTTATTAAGAGTTACATAAATGTTCTATCACCAGTTTTACAAACAATTTATTGATGCATAATTTTAAAATGTAGTAAACTACCTGTCACAAATCACTTTGTGTTTTTCTTCTAAATATAAACTGCACGCTCTGAAAGTGGCACTCAAAAAAAATAAAAAACTGTTTGCACCTTTGGGTTAAATAAATTTATACTGTGTATCTCTGATAAATCTCTACAGTAATTTTAAGGGCAAAAACTGCCTTTGCAGAAAGGTAAGAGAGCTTAAACTATTATTAGCATTACAGCAGATTCTTCTCTGCCAGGCTAGGAGCTCTCACTGTTTCCAAACCCTCACAAAGGAAAGTAGCCACTGGCTGGCCTAAAAGTCACTAGAAGTCGCTATAAGATGTCATCACCTAATTTGCATAATTGGTCACTTGCATGTAGATGTAATCGAGGCTGTAGGAGAGAAATAACATCTTTGGAGAGACAAAATGTAAAGAAAATACCCTAAATAAGTTTAGAACTACATATGAACTTATTAAAATAAGTTTATGACTTTATTGCTTTCCTAGACCCACATTATATAAAACTTTTTTGTCTAATGTTGTCAATACTGTTTAATGTTAGAATATCAAACTTAAAAACACTTGTGTGGGGTGCGATTGCTATCTCTACATTCGTCCTCCTTTAATCTGGGCCACTGTAACCAGCTTTTGTGTAAGAAAACTCACTGGCAGCTGTCTGAAAAGTCGCTAAAGGCCGAAACAAGGTCCGAGGGGCTCAGTGTCGAAATGAGGTCCGGGCGATGCCAAAGCATACGAAGGGATGCAGTACGATGGCTCGATGTACACAAAACATGGCGACAGCAGAGGATTTCAGGTTTCTGGCTTATGTCCAAAATTCTGCAAAACTTGCCAATGTCACTGGAAAAGATGTTAAATTTGTCGCTAGTCATTTTTTGGAAAAAAAAAAAGTTGCTGGGGGGGGTCTGAAAAGTTGCTAAATCTAGTGACAAAGTGCCTAAATTAGCAACACTGAGAGCTCTCCCTCCCCAGGACAGGGTACACCAGTGAGTACAACTGAATGCAACGATACAAAGGACTGCCAAAATAAAACAGAAAGTAGACATGGAAAGAGAAATGCTGGCTTGATACAATACAGGGAAGCAGATACACTTGCTACTTTCCCACCGCCGAGGTTCTGGAGCCGGAGCAAGTTCCCGTGCCGATCCCAAGGAACGCTGAAGAACGGTCCCGCGTTCCCACCGCGTTTCTGTGAACTGCTCCTTTACGTATGAGCGTGGGCGGGTCCTCATCCGGACACGGAAGCCGAAGCGCACAAACGTGGGTGAACACGCTCTCCTTTCTGTGCTGCAAATACGTTTTACGGTCCAAACCAAACTACTGCAGCATCTGTGTGCAGCACAGAGGTAAACCCAGACAGCGATTAGAGCAAGACGACAAGTACGCACTTTGTGTCCTTTTATCTGTGATATGAACTGATACAAAGCAGCAAGTTCAGCCTTAGAGCCTAACCTAATTCACATCTGTGAAAATCGCTTTGCTTTTCTCATGTAATACACATGTAATATGGTAGAAAACTTGATGTTGAGACGGCAGAGTCATGCCCCTCTGCCGCTTTCGGAATGCGTTCCTGGGTCCAGACCAGCTAGCTTGCGGGGCTAGAATTGAACCCGTTTTTCGGCCGAGCACCGAGTGGTTCAAATTACGGCACGGGCTCCGGAACCCTGTTGGTGGGAAAGAGGCCACTGAGGGACTACAAGCCCTAGACTAGAGGCACAAGATCATACCAGGTACCTAGACACAAGAGGAGGAGAACTCAAACTACAGCCCAAGGAACAGAGACCAGGGCTAAATCCACTTAACAGGAGAATAAACCAGAAGCAATAAAACACCAAACAGAAGCGGGAACACCGGAAGCCTGAGAACTGAAACAGGATTAAACAGAAAGTGAACAACAGCCAAGATCAGAACTCAGAAAACTAAACCAAGAAGCCGGAGGATATAAACAATGAAACAACTGAAAATTACCAGAAAAAGGTACCAAATTCAAAACTGCAAAAACACAATAAACTAGAAATCAAACAGTAAGATTAACAATAGAAATAGAATAATGAAAATCCAAAAATGCTATGTCATAAACCAAGAACCAGGACAGTAAGATCCAATCAAAACACACTGAGGACGGTGACACAGGCTGACAGCTTGTGGTTTTTCATAGAGATATGTAGCAACATGATAAATACCATACCGAGCCAGCTAGCGATAGCTAACTACATTTGGAGGACAAAAACTACAGAACGATTGGTGCTTTCACACGGAGTCTCCAATAACACTGGAAAAAGTCACTAGATTTGTCGCGAGTTGCTTGTTTGAATGAAAGTCGTTAGATATAGCAACAAAGTTGCTAAGTTGGCAATACTGCTCCCCGCCCCCAAAAAAAAAGATCTCACTCGTGCTGCGTTTCCACTAGTACCTACACAGCGCACCTCGACTTGACTTCGCACAGTTTATACACTTTCTTCTGAGTGAATACCACTGTTAAAATCTGCTTTTTAAAAGTATGCAACCTAGAGTATTTTTATAAAATGATAATCGAAAAAGATTAGGGATGGCATGATACCACTTTTTTATGACCGATACCGATATGTTACATTTGGATATCTGCCGATACGATACAAATCCGATCTTTTTTGTATTATTTTTAAAAATTGTTTTTAAATGCCTGGATCAATTTTAAATATGTCAACAGTCTCTCACACAATAAAATCAAAATCTTTTAGTTGTCTCACATACAAGACTAAGGACTAGGGGGGCACAGCTTTTCAGGCAGTGGCACCAAAGCTCTGGAGCTGTTTACCACTCCAACTTCATTTAGTTGACTCTGTGGCATCTTTTAAAAAACAGTTGAAAACTTTTCTGTTTAACTTGACTTTCTGTTGACTTTATGACTTTATTTTTATTATTTTTCTTTTAATATGGTAATGTTATGTTTTTAACATGGTGTTTTATCTGTTTTGTTTTGTTTTTTGACATTATGTTTTAATTATTGTACAGCACTTTGTGACTTTTTGTCTGTATAAAGCACTATATAAATAAACTTTACTTACTTACAACATTCTCTCTATCACCTGAATCCTGTTGCTCCTATGTGAGAAGGTGATGCATTGGCTTATAGTATGTTGCATCTGCAACTATTGATTATTTTAACAATCAAGTGTTCTATCAATTGTTCCACAGTTACCCGAGTAACTGGATAAGAAATACTTTTTTTGTATTAACAGTTCATCTGCATATTTTAACTTCCGTACTGCAGTTTTTGTCTGTGTGAAACAAACAGTGTGCATGGAGCAGCTACAAAGTTCTCTTTTCTTCACTTACTGATCACGTGGTTGATGAACGACCTCCAGCTGTTTACCAGTAAAGGGTTAATGGAGGTTACAGAGGGAAAAAGCTTCATCTGGACGCTAGAAAAACATTTCATCCACTCCATCTGAGCTCTCCGGCTCCGCCTCAACAGCTGATTGTTGTTGTTATCAGTGTTTATGTTGAAAAACTGAGGGCTGTGTAAGCGTAATCTTGTAATGCTTTATATTCACAAGCATTCTTTTTAATAGATTTCTACTGCAGGTCTATATTTAGTCACTAATCAGTATCAAAAATATTTTGACGGGAAAGGGGTCCTTCCAGTACCGGACGATCACTAGTGCTAATAGAGGCGCTCGCTAGCAGTATGTCTGGGAGCTGAAGTAGAGAAAAAATTAACAGCTGAAATTTTCAGCACAGCGAGCACAACACACAAACAAGACGGAGTGCGGTGGAGGCGTGGAAAACCACGTCAGCGATGATCGCTGAGTGTCAAAGGGAATCCGTCGCAGCGACGGAGAACTTTATAAAATCTGAGGAGGGTTTTTTGTAACTCCTGATCCCCCCACTCCATTCCAATAGGTGGCGGTAATGCAGCTCTAAGCTGGTTTGTTCAACCGCAGACCCACAAGAAGAAGACGATGACAGAGAACTGCAATGCAGCTAATGTTGCTCGGATCGGATCCAGTAATTTAGGCCAGGATCAGACCGATACCGATACTAAATATCGGATCGGCGCATCCCTAGTTAAGATGTCTGTAAATGTTGTGACATCATGTTGAATTTATAATAAAGTACAACGTAAAAATATGCACGTCATTTCCACCTGATGGCATGATCCGATAAGTTAGAAAAATGCCTGTTTAGTTTATTTGGTTCAGCTCAGTCAGAAAACTGTTTCCAATCTTCATTAAAGAAAACTCCAACACTCTGAACGTTCTTGTTAACTTGGAGTACTAGTGAGAGCATGGACTCTACTCAGGAGAAATTGTCAGTTTAAACAGTAAAAAAAATAAACCAACAAAAATTGAACATCAAGTTGGAAAAAACTTAAATTTACATAATTCACACAGTAGTCTAGCTTCCATTTTATTGGCAGTCTTCTAATGTCCCGTTGCCTGGAAGGCACCATGAGGTTTCAATAGTTGAGTTGTGAAAGCAACTCTTTAACCAGAATCAACCACGCCATTTTAAAAAACCTGACAGCAAGAAAATGGAGGCACGCAAAGCATGGGGATGCTCGGCTAAATGCCTAGACCAACAGTTTGCAGTGGTAGTTTTGCAACAAGAGAGCCATCTAAAATGTGCACACAGCATACATATTTTAACCCTATACTGCTGGGTGATCTCCACTGAAGCACGCATTACCTGCCCCTACTAGCCGTGAACTGCTAGTTAACACTGAGCGCTGAGGCAGATGACCAAAGGAACTTTAAACTCCACCCACATTGAGTTGGTACTCAATTGCAATGGAATCAAAACAAGACCATGGTGAGTCGTGCTGAGTCGAGTCGACCTGCACTGAGTAGGTACTAAAGGAAACACGCTAACAGCTCTTCTTTGGATGTTGGCTGTCATTTGTTGTGTTCACTGTCAGGATGATCCCACACTGCTTCAATAATGTTGAAGTCTGAGCTCTGGGAGGCTGATCCATGACTGATGGTGTTCCATTCTGTGTTTTTCTATGCTTTTAATGAATTGCCAGCATGTTTGGGACTTTTCTGTACAGATAAATGAATTTTGACAAGACCTCGAGCACTGCTGGCTGAAATGCATCCCCAAACCATGACAGAACTGTCACTGTGTTTTACAAACAGCTGTAGACACTCACTGTTGTACCGCTTTCCCGATCCCCTCCATACTTATCAATGACAATTTAAACAAAAATTTTCAGTTTGTGTTCATCACTCTATACAGCCCATTGTTAAGTGTCTTTTGGACAAGTGAAATGTTTTTAATGATAGTTTTAATTTAAAACAAGGTACAATAAACAAGTATAACACATCTGAACATCAAGAAATAAATACAAGTGAATGATTCAGTTCAAAATACACTATATTGCTAAAAGTATTCACTCAGCCATCCAAATAATTGATTTCAGATGTTCCAATCACTTATGGCCACAGGTGTATGGAACTAAGCACCTAGGTATGCATACTACTTCTACAAACATTCATCAAGGATTGGGTCACTCTCAGGAGCTCAGTGAATGCTACCTTGGTACCATGATAGGATGCCACCTCGCTACTAAATTTTCCACAGTCAGCTTTTTGTGGTATTATAACAAAGTGGAAGTCATTTGGAACGACAGCAACTCAGCCACGCAAAATGACAGAGTGGGTTTAGCAGATGCGGAGACATAAAGTGCACAGAGGTCACTAATTTTCTGCAGAGTCAATCACTATAGACCTCCACACTTGCACCATCTTGCATGGGAGCATCACCACCTGGATGGGAAACTGCAGTAAAAAGGGCTTCATGGCCCTTAAAATAGTGGTTCATTCAGCTGAAAGGACCATCAGAACCACCCACCCCAACCTGCACGACACTGATACCAAGTAGAGCAGGTTAAGGGCTAAGAAGATCCTAAAACAGCCCAAGCACCCAGACACTCTCTCTCTTCTTCCTGCTCCCATCAGGCCGGCATTACCAGTGCCTGAGGACTAAGACTGAAAGGCCGAAGAAGAGTCTTTATCCACAAGCCATCCATTTCATCAACTCTGAGACCTAAACTGGACTGTTATGCACTAAATTATTCTACATTTCACTGTGCATTGCACTATGTATAACTGTGCATGTGACAAAGAAATCTTATCTTATCTTATCTTATCTTATCTTATCTTATCTTATCTTATCTTATCTTATCTTATCTTATCTTATCTTATCTTATCTTATCTTATCTTATCTTCACGCTTCTCTGTTTGGTAATCTGATGGATGACTCTGGGCTTGACAGTTGCCAGAACGCTACTTGTCTAACTGCCTTGTGTCAAGTGTAAAGTTTGGTGGTGGTGGTGGGGTTATGGTGTGGGATTATTTTTCAGGAGTTGAGTTCGGGCCCTTAGTTCCAGTGAAAGGAACTTTTTTTTTTTTTTTTTTCCTGTCATGTCTGGCAGATCTTGCAAACAGAACTGTGATCTGAATGCATTGTTGTGCCAAACATATTTGCTATTTCAAGATGAGCTCTATAGGTTCTCTATAGGCTCCTCTTGTTACTGTGTAACCCTTTATTTTATTTGAATTATTTTTAACATGCTATTTATCAAATTGTGCCAGAAATGACAGGCTTAAGAAATAGAAAAGAGAAAAGAAAGAAAAGAGAAAGGGAAAGAGGAAGAAGAAGAAAGGGGAAAAAAAGGAGAGAAAATAGAAAAAAGAAACAGGAAAGAGTGCAAGTAAGTAAACCAAATAGTTAGCAACTTGTTAAACTTAAGATATTGACAATATCTGCAAAATTAAAGATTGTGTGGGGAAAATAAATAAATAAATAAATAAAAATAAAAGAAGAATAGTTATACAAACCAACCATTTTGTGTTATTATGTGGGTGTATGTGTTTGTGTCATGAAATGTACTTACCAATGAAGGCAGAAAGCCGCAGCCCCGCCCATCAGAACCCAGAGGCAGGCAAAGAGAATCCCAGGAAGCCCAGGCCACCAGCAGCCCATCAAGACTTACGAAGACCCGCGGCCACTCATTCCAAAGACAACCGTACACCCCTCCCAGCAGACGGAGGACGGAGGTCTCAGATGGAGTCCCAGCAGCCAAGGAGCAAGGGCACCAGAGCATTCGAGGCAACGAGAAGCCAGCCCCCCCCCAGCGGCCAGCCCCCCGCACGGCCGGCAGCAGGGCCCCAGGGCCCCCGGCACCCGAGGGCCGCCCGAGCCCCCACAGGGCCCCCCCCCCACGCCGAAGAAGCCAATGCAGCCCCGCGCCGCAGCCCCCAGGGGAGCAGGTCACCACCCACATCAGAACATCCGGCCCCACCCAGGAACCAGGAGGTACCCACACCCCAGGGGGGCAGGGGGGGAGAGGCAACCAGCAAGGAGCGGTCAGGAGGCAAGCCACAGGCCAAGACCCAGGTCCAGCCAAACATACAACCACACGCACACCGGCAAGCACACCCGTGTACACATTTATGCACAAACACACTCTCCCACACACATATAAACATAGATACACCATATTCACTCGCCCACCCATACTCACGAAGACTGTGACAAATACAAAGACACACATTCATCCATAGCTACCCACTCTCTGAAGATGGGAGCGGAAACCACCCCAGGGCAAACAGTGACCCCAAGATGCCGCCAGCCCGGTCCCCAAGGAACCACCCGACCCCGACCCTGGGCGAGGCATAAGAAATCGGGGTGTGAGATGGCCCACCCCCCCTCCCCCCGCCCAACTTATAAGTGTATGTGTTTATGTTGTGAATGAATGAGGTGTATAGGGTGCAGTTAAAATTGAGGGGGCAGTTGTGCCACAAGCACCAACTGCTGGACGTCAGTGCTCGCCCACACTGCCCCCCCAAAAACCCTCCATGTCTAAAATGCAAATAAAATTTGGGGACAGACAGAAATGAGGATCTGAATGGGGCCACCTCAGCGGCCGCCCCTCTGCCTGCCCTAAAGGTCCTATATGTATCGTGTAGTATGTGTGCATGTGTTGTGAATTATAATGTCTATAGTGCAATTAAAAAGGAGATGCAAGTGGCCGCGTGACTCTGCACGCAGCCTCTCAACCCTACACCCTACGTGTGTGTGTGTGTGTGTGTGTGTGTGTGTGTGGGGGGGGGGGGGGGGGGGTAAGACCAGGAAGGTGGAAGAAAAAAAAAAAAAAAAACCCCACCCAACTTGGAAGAAGAGAGCCAGCAATCCACTGGCTCAGTAGGCACCCCGACCTCCCACACCCCAGCACAGGGCAGGGAGGGGTGAGCCCGGGGCCGTGGTGACAGCATCCCAGAGCACTGCAGCACCTGAGACTGGTGCCACCGCCCCCATCATAGAGGGTAGCCCACTCTCACTAGACGCCCATTCACTCAACAATAGACACAAACAAGCGACAGGACATGCTGGCCTGAGTTGGAAATACGGTGCCACGTCCCCACCAACCACCCCACCGCCGTCCCCACCCCCCACCCCACCCCCCGGCAGCGCAGGCACCCCAGGGCCCCAAAAGCGCAGACCGGACGCCCCAGCGCAGGTTAGGTCAACCCACCCCACCCGGTGGCGCGCCCGGGACAGCAGAGACCCCCCAGCGCCAGGGGGGACCCACCGGGAGCCGGCACCCACCGGGAGTGAAAGGAACTCTTAATGTTTCAGCATACCAAGATATTTTGGACAATTTTATGCTCTCAGCTTTGTGGGAACAGTTTGGGGATGGCCCCTTCCTGTTCCAACATGACTGTGCACCAGAGCACAAAGCGAGGACCATAAAGAACTTGAATGGCCTGCACAGAGTCCTGACCTTAACCTGACAGAATACCTTTGGGATGAATGAAAGTGGAGACTGTGAGCCAGGCCTTCTCATCCAACATCGGCGTCTGACCTCAGAATGGTAAATAATTCCCATAAAGACACTCCTAAGCTGAAGCTTTTATAACTAGAAAGGGTGGGCATCATATTAAACCCTATCGATTAAGAATGAGATGCCACTCAAGCGCCTATGGGTGTGAAGGCAGACAAGCGAATGCTTTTGGCAAAATAGTGTACATTGATAGCACTCCAGTAAGACATTAAGGTTCACTAAAACTGTCCAGTTATGAAGCTAAACTTAAATTTCAGCCAAACCTATTTCCTTGGGACCAAATAAACCACTAAAATGAACCAAACATCACCCAAGGGAAGGGAAGGGAATCCCATGTTTACACTCCACAGAGACGTGAGGGTCAGCAGGGGTTTTGAATACAGTGTGCTGGGAGCAGGCTGTTTTTGCTGGATATTATGAGCTCCTAGTCTGATCAGCTGAGAGCTGATGAGGAACACTGGCTGATAGACCAGCAGGTGACACAGAAACAGGAGTATTTCAAAACTTTACTTATAGTTTTAGGGTGCTTTCCTCTGCCATTGTCACTTGTGATTGCATTGTGGAATACCTGGCTACCCCAATTCCACTGCCTCATTCAGTTATGTGGGACTGATCTGTCTTGACTTGCTGTGCAGGGTAGCTAATCAGATGTTAGGGTCTGTTGATGAACTGCAGTTACAGTTTAAATGACTTCATGATGCAGCAGAGGAACCATAAAATAATTGATTAAATATGTTTTTAAATAAAATTAATTGATGTTAAATTAATAATGATCTGTACATCCATCCATTATCCAATTCAGAATTGCAGGGGGGCTGAAGTCCATCTCAGCTGCCATAGGGGGAGAGGTTTGGTACACCCAGGTCTCCAAACTGTTCCAGGGCTAACACACAGAGACAAACAACCATTCACGCTCATATTCACACCTATGGTCAATTTAGAATTGCCAATTTAACCGAACTCCATGGATGTCTTTGGACAGTGGGATGAAGCCAGAGTATCTGGAAAGGACCCACACAGAAAGACCTGCAGACTGAATTTGAACCCAAGAACGTCTTGCTTTGAGGTGATGGTGCTAATCAATTCATTAATGGCACATTTACAGACTTGTTGATAGATGTTTTCATTTATGTAATTATTTATTTCCTATTTTAATTAATAAGTTTTAATTTAATTAATCATTTAATTATATATTTATTTATTTCATTTTGGCACTCTTGGTGCTCCACAGATTGCTGCCTACATTTTGGCAATTAGTCTTGCCAAAATTCAGTTTGGAATGTACTTATATCCATAATCACACAGAGTCTTTCAGAGCATGTGTCTAAATATTACTCATAAATGCACTCTTTGGGGCCTTGGGCTCTGCAGCTTTAATATGATTTAATGAGAAGAGACTAGTAGTTATAAAATGGCAGCAGGAGAAGAGGTAGTGTAGTCATGTAGTCAGAAAAAAAAAATACAGAAATTATTCTTTAATATTAACATCCACTTGGTCATTGGTGACCTGTTACAGTTAGTGGTGGGGTTACTACCACTAACTGTGATAGGGTTACTAAGAGTTTCCAAAAGAGTTGTGGTGCAAAATAAATAATAAAAACAAAACGCAACAATTGCCAAATAATTTTATACTGAAATTTAACTCAAAAGATTGAAATATCAGAATAATTCATTATGAATCTTATTCATCACGAGCAACACTCAAAAATAAATACATTTACACAGGAGTTTGTTTTTCATTCTGATGGATCATCTCTTCTTTGGACAGCCTTGTCTAAGTATTTGGGAACTGAAAGACTAATTTATGTACTTTTAAAAGCAAATTTTGAAATGACATCTGTCAACAGAATGTTAAGAAACAACTGCTAAGAATTTCTGCCCCAAACACCTGTCTGTTAAAGACATACAGTACAGTGAATCAAAAAAGTGAGTACACCCCTAAGAGACTACACCCGTAAATGTCCAAATTGAGCACTGCTTGTCATTTCCCGTCCAAAATGTCATGTGACTCGTTAGTGTTACTAGGTCTCAGGTGTGCATGGGGAGCAGGTGTGTTCAGTTTTGTAGTACAGCTCTCACACTCTCTCATACTGGTCACTGAAAGTTCCAACATGGCACCTCATGGCAAAGAACTCTCTGAGGACCTTAAAAGACGAATTGTTGCGCTACATCAGTGGTTCTCAAATCCAGGCTTCGTGGCCCAGTGTCCTGCAGGTTTTAGATGTGTCCCTGATTCAACACACCTGAATCAAATGGCTGAATTACCTTCTCGACTTCTATATTTGACTCAGGTGTGTTGAAGCAGAGACACATCTAAAACCTGCAGGACACTGGGCCACGAGGCCTGGATTTGAGAACCACTGCGCTACATGAAGACTGTTATATAAGCTGCACACAGACTACTTTTCATTGTGTCAAAGTGTCATTTTGTCAGTGTTGTCCCATGAAAAGATATATTTAAATATATGCAGACATGTGAGGGGTGTACTCACTTTTGTGATACACTGTATACAGCTTAAGTTAAAATAGGGCTGGGTCACCAATAAGTCCTCTGATCCAAACAGTGATATAAGTCATTTGTCCCTACGCTCAAATACAACCTACAGCAGTGTTTGCAAAATGGGCGACCGGCAGACGAGAGGACACAAGGCAACCTGATGTCATGAGATGCCTTAATTGCAGGCCATTTCCAGTGTCCATTTCCAATCAATGTAATGAGAAGAGATGGCTTGTTTTTTTTTAGGACCAACATTTCATCAACACAGTATGTTGAAACAAACCACCACCACCAGGCACATCACCAAGCAGGTATGAATAAAGAGGACAGACAGCTTCTTGGCATGAAAATCCTCAAGTAGTCCTTGAGTCAAAGGATGGATGCCAGGCTACCCTCAGCCCCTGCAGCAGCTGAAAGGAAAAACAAGGAATGGAGTTAGATGCTTAGCCACTGGTATTAAATGAAGAAAATGTAAATTAGCAACACTGACAATAATACTATTACACATCATTAATTATATTAGCCTTGATCCTAGATGTTTTTATTAGGCCCAAAAAGAATAAAGCATAACTAACCAATAGCATTAAATTTGCCCTTCCTGCAGCACAGGGCAGACATACATGGCCCAAATCACCAAGCAGTTGGAGGCCTTCAGATCCAAGAGCAGCAAAGCCAGCAAATCAGTAGTAGAATCATGTCCCATCTGTGAGATGACACTCAAGTCATAGTAAGTTAAACTTGTTCTAGGACACAGACAGATAATATAAGTGCAACAACATGTTTATAAAAATCTTAGAAACATTGTGTCTAACCAGATACTTTCCCTGGATGGCATTACCCTGGTCTCCAGGAACACTGTGAGGAATCTTGGAGTCATTTCTCTGTATTATTGTAGGGTCTTTGCCTTACAATATAAAGTGTCTTGATGTGGCTGTTGTTGTGATTTGGCTCTATATGAATAATATTGAATTGAATTGAATACAGTATTAATATGTACCTACACACATCATTACAACTTTCAGGTCTTCTGTACACAAATGCTTGTGCTGATTGTGACCTACAAAGGATGCCACACAAATTAGAAGAATTCAAGCTACACTAGCAGCATGGCTGAAATTAGGTGTTAAGTCTTAATATTCAGTTTCACAACAAGAACCAGAAAAAAGCTATAACGTCATATATATTTCAGAGTTATTAGCTAATTTTGTTAACAGGTAGTCTACCTCTTAACCTTCATTTGACCTTTGTCTACCTAAGCTGAAAGCTTAGTTGTAGAGCCACCACAAAGCAGGCAGCTTCTGACCAAGCCTATGGAAATACTTCATTGTCTCTGTTGGAAGGTTGCCTGCTTGCCATAGCTTAATGTGGTTATGAGCATTTGTTTCTTCTTGGCTAAACTCTAACTCATATATATATATATATATATATATATATGATATTCATGTCAATATGAAAAAATGCACACTGGTTTCAGAGAAACTACGAGAATGAGGCCACAGCTCCAAAGAGAGGAAAAGAAAAGGTGCAGCTTTAGAAAGGAGGAGACTGCAGGTGCAGCTTAGTATGACATCGTGGTTTGTGAATGAGCTTTCCGAAACCCTTTTCAATCCAGCTTAGTGTAAAATTGCTGGCTTGCTCAATCTATTAAGATGATGCAATTCTATCATTTAGACACAAGTTGCTTTTACATTAATGTTCCTCACAAGCTCATTCAGACATTCCCATGCAACTGAAGAAATGAATCACAACATGCAACATTTCTATAGATTAGTCAGCAGTCCTATATAATACTTGGCAGTTAAGGGTTTTTAAACTGTGGCTTATAAATGACAGATCACCTGTCAATGCCATTTGCTGTTTGCACCTGATTGATCCTGTCTCTGTTTCAGGAATAATTTATTAAAAGTTAAAGGAAGTCGGCGCCTGGGTGGCTTAGTGGGGAAGCCGGCGACCACATACACACGCCGCGTTGCGGTGTGGGCGGCGCGGGTTCGCATCTCGGCCCGTCGCCAATTTGCCCGCATGTCTTCCCCCCTATCTTTCCCCCATTTCCTGTCACTCTCCACTGTAGACAAAAGCCGCTGTGGCCAAAAATGCAAAAAAAATAAAGTTAAAGGAAGTGACCACTGTTTTCTGTGAGTAAATGCATGCCACTCCCTGGCTTTGGAGAAGATTATGGAAAGCTGCTGTTAAGCAAAAAATAAATGCATCTAGGAGCAACAAACTAATCCTCAGATCTTGTTAACATTTCAATAAAACTTGGACTAAAATCATTACCGGTGAGCCTTGTCGATTCAGACGTACACACGCTCACGATAAACCTGTAAATTTGAATTACAAGCACACTATACTATATGTGTGTATTATAAACATTTTTAAAAAATAGATGTGATGTGTTGTAGAGCAGTGTGAATGAGGGAAAGTATAACATGCATATGAGGTGTTTGGTCAATATGGATAGGTGTGTGTCTGTGTGTGTGCCTTTAGGAAGAGAAATTATACATATCAGGGAAGAAGAGGAGGTTACCAAAAGGTGAGGATATTTTTGCACATAGCATTAATTTTCCTTAATGGAGTGACTTGAGATTCCTGTACAATCTAGCTGAAGTGACCTGAGCCAGTTGGAGGCTCTAACCACAGCTCTCTCGTGGTGGATAATAATGCAGGAAACTACTGTTGACCATCAGTGCTCACTCTTCTAAAACATACAGTCATGGCCGAAAATGTTGGCACCCCTGAAAATTTTCTAGAAAATGAAGTATTTCTCTCAGAAAATTATTGCAGTCACACATGTTTTGTTATGCCCATGTACATTTCCTTTGTGCGTATTGGAACAACACAAAAAAGGGGAAAAAAAGCCAAAATCCATATAATTTCATGCTAAACTCCAAAAATGGGCTGGACAGAATTGTTGGCACCTTTGCAAAATTGTGGGTAAAAAACTTTGTTTCAAGCATTTGATGCATTTAAACTCACCTGTGGCAAGTAACAGGTGCAGGCAATATAAAAATCACACCTGAAACCAGATAAAAAGGAGAGAAGTTGACTCAATCTTTGCATTGTGTGTCTGTGTGTGCCACACTAAACACGGAGAACAGAAAGAGGAGAAGAGAACTGTCTGAGGACTTAAGAACCAAAAATTGTGGAAAAATATCAACAATCTCAAAGTTACAAGTTCATCTCCAGAGATCTTGATGTTCCTTTGTCCACGGTGCGCAACATAATCAGGAAGTTTACAGCCCACGGCACTGTAGCTAATCTCCCTGGATGTGGATGGAAGAGAAAAGTTGATGAAAGGTTGCAATGCAGGATAGTCTGAATGGTGGACAAGCAGCTCCAATCAAGTTATAAAGAAATTCAAGCTGTCCTGCAGGCTTAGGGTGCATCAGCGTCAGCGTGAACTATCCGTCAATATTTGAATGAAAGGAAACCCAGGAGGACCCCACTGCTGACACGGAGACATAAAAAAGCTAGAGTGCAGTTTGCCAGAATGTACGTGATGTCTTGTGGACAGATGAGACCAAGATAAAGCTTTTTGGTAAAGCACGTCATTCTACTGTTTACCAAAAACAGAATGAAGCCTACACAGAAAAGAACACAGTACCTACAGTCAAATGAAGATCAACAAAGGATTTTGAGTTGCAATGTAGGGCCCAGTGTCAGAAAGCTGGGTTTGGGTCAAAGGTCATGGGTCTTCCAGCAGGACAATGACCCCAAACATGCTTCAAAAAGCACAAAGAAATGGATGAAAACAAAGTGCTGGAGAGTTGTGAAGTGGCCAGCAATGAGTCCGGATCTAAATCCCGTTGAACACCTGTGGAGAGATCTTAAAATTGCTGTTGGGAGAAAGCACCCTTCAAATATAAGAGACCTGGAGCAGTTTGCAAAAGGAGAGTGGTCCAAAATTCCAGTTGAGAGGTGAAAGAAGCTTGTTGATGGTTATAGGAAGCAGTTGATTTCAGTTATTTTTTTCCAAAGGGTGTGCAACCAAATATTAAGTTGAGGGTGCCAGTAATTGTGTCCGGCCCATTTTTGGATTTTTGCATAGAATTATATGAATTTTGGCTCTTTTTTTTTTTTCCTTTCTGTTTTTTGTGTTGTGTTGTTCCAATACATACAACGGAAATAAACGTGCATAACAAAAAATAATTTTCTGGGAGAAATACTTGATTTTCTGTGAAAATTTCAGGGGTGCCAACATTTTCGGCCGTGACTGTAGGTTAACCTTACACTGATCAGGAATAACATTATGGCCACCTGCCTAATAATGTGCTGGTCCCCCTTTTGCTGCCAAAACAGCCCTTTGTGGTAGGGCACAGTGCTCCTGCTGAAAGAGGCTACAGCTATCAGGGAATATTGTTTTCATGAAATGATTACATGGTCTGCAACAATGCTTAGATAGAAGGTATGTGCTAAAGTAACATCAACATGGATGGCAGAACCCAAGGTTTCACAGCAGAACATTGCCCAAAGCATCCCACTACCTCTGCCGGCTTGCCTTCTTCTCATTGTGCATCCAGGTGCCAGGTATTCCCCATTCAGCCATCCACATAATGTAAAAGAAAACTTCTTCCACTACTCCTTGATCCAGTTCTGATGCTCATATCTCCATTGTTGGTGCTTTCGGTGGTGTATGGGTCAGCATAGCACCCTGACTGGTCTGAGTGCTATGCAACCTCATACACAACAAACTGTGAAGCACTGAGTATTCTGACACCTTTCTGTCAGAAGCAGCATTAGCTTGTGGCCAATTTGAGCTACAGTATCTCATCTGTTGGACTGGATCACATGGGCCAGCCCTCACTCCCGATCTGCATCAGTGAGTCTTGGCCACCAATGAGCCTGTTGCTGGTTCACCACTGTTGCTTCCTTGGGCCACTTTTGATAGATATGATCACTGCAAACTAAGGCTGATCACAGCTCCACCGGTACTATTGAAAAGTAGTTTGACTTTGTGCCGTTCTGTATATGTAAATTCCTGGGACACTTTGAACACTATTGGAGATAGTTTATTTTGATGCACATGCTGTGTTTTTGCAAATGGTGCCCAATAAGCGTTTTATTTTTGCTTTTATAAAAATGTGTGTGTCTCAAAAATTTATAGTTATGAACATACTCAAAATACATTTTCTGTGGTTTGACAGGCTTTTGTGTAACTTTTCTCATTTACAGTTTTTAGGGATACAGCTACTCTATGACATTTCTGCAGCTAACAAATATGTGTAAAAAAGACTTTCAATTTCTTGGTTTATTGCACTTTTTAGCAATTTCTATAAAGGCTGTATCAATATAGAGCAAGTTGCAATACTTCAAAAAAGGGCACTACAGCCTGTAAAAATGTAAAGATAAGCTCTGGCAGACTTGTTCTGTGGTACATCATACAGGGTTAAAGAAACTGGGGACAGTGAGAACCATACTGTACAGGGTCTCGCTGAGGGGCCTTAAGTCTCCTAATGCCACTGTAAAACCAGAGGTGGCAAAAGTACTGACATTCTGTACTTAAGTAGAAGTACAAGCACTTGTGTTAAAAACTACTCTGGTAAAAGTTGAAGTACTGGTTCAACTTCTGTACTCAAGTAAAAGTAAAAAAGTACAGGCTCTGAAATCTACTCAAAGTAAGAAAGTAAAAGTAGCTCCTTGGAGAACATTTCTACCTCTTTCTTACATCTTTCTCCATCTGAGTGAAGTTATCGCTCATTCTTTGCTCTCCCTGGAAATACATCAGCTGTTCTTTTAGGTAGCAGACACACTGTGTGACAAGCAGCAGGCACTTTTTGTGCTTTACGTTTTCTGTCACTCATCTTCCTCACCGTTCCGGCGTGTAGCCGCTCTGTAAAGTGTAACTTCCTCTGGCTCTTTCCGATCTCCGAGCGAGCTTTGCAGGAGCCTCTCCCTCTACCATGTGGGGTGTCTGTACCCTCCCTTCCCCCCTGTTGCTGTGGCTTCCAAGAAAAAGACCCTCACAATCAGGAGCCGGCTCGGAAATATAAACGTTTCTCAGACGCATTAAACCTAAAGTAACGAGCTTGTTTTGAAAATGTAAGAAGTAGAAAGTACAGATACTTGTGTAAAAATGTAGGGAGTAAAAGTAAAAGTAGAGTCCGAAAAATAAATACTCAAGTCAAGTACAGATACCTGAAAAATCTACTTAAGTACAGTAACAAAGTATTTGTACTTCATTACTTCCCACCTCTGCAGTTTACTTATACTACATTACACTGCAGTGGTACCCAGGGCTATGTGAAAGGTCTAAACAGTACGCATTCCCATCATTTAGTAGTGGTCGCTCCAGAATTAAACAGTGAATCTGTTTTTATAAATAATTTATATACATGTAGAATATTCCCATTGGTCTATAACATATGTGAGTCTGAACATTTACTGTGCAATTTATCAATAATACTGTGGTTCGCTACACTTACTTTGCAAGGACACTGACCAAAGTGCAGCGTTACCCCAACACTTACACTGAGTCCTTTTGTCACAAGAAACAGGAAGTCTAATGTTGCCATTTATACAGTGAGGCAGACTGCTCAGGTCCTGTATGTTGGAGCTGTAGCCTTTTTTTCACATTTTGAAACATTTTATTTGCCAAATGAACTAAAAGTTTCCTGTTGTATAATTGGACATACTAGTAACCATCACTAGATTTCATTAATAATGACAAAATCTAAAAAAAAGTTCTCAGGCAAGTTCTGTTTTGTAACCATTGCTCCCTCAGTACAAATATACACTCAGAATTTTCTGAGATTTCTTCAGTATCAAAGTAACCCGCATATAGTTATCAGTACACCCAATTGTATAAAGTAAAAATTAAATATTTATAACTAATTTGGCTGTTTTGTGAAGTTAACATGATCATACTTTATATTGACTCAGAGATCTGAGAAAACTCATGTTAACATCCTTCTTTGGAATTTGCCAGAGAAAACCGAATTTTGACTTTTGGCGGGTGGCACAGTGGTACAGTGGTTAGTGCTGCTGCCTCACAGTTAGAATATCATCTGGAAGGTCTGGGTTCGATTCCACCTTGGCCCAGGCCTCTCCCTCTCTCTGTGTGGCGTTTGCATGTTCTCCTGTGCTTGCATGGGTTTCCACCGGGTACTCTGGTTTCCTCCCACATTCCAAAGACATGCACTTACTGGGATTAGGTTAATTGGCTACATTAAATTGCCCATAGGTGTGAATGGGAGCTTGAATGTGAGTGAGGAAGGTTGTTTGTCTCTCTGTGCTGGCCCTGCGACAGGCTGGCGACCTGTTCAGGGTGCACCCTGCCTCTCGCCCTATGTCAGCTGGGATAGGCTCCAGCCCCCCTGTGACCCTGAACAGGGTGAATGGATGAAAACCGAATTTTGGCCTTTGGTGCACAACCGCTAGAGGTCACTTAATTTTAAAACATAGGTACTGGTTGTAAAAATGTGCCTGTACAAAGGGCTGATGAGGCCATTTTTAAAGGACAGTCTGCCCTGAACAGGCTGTCAGGTTGAACATGCAAACACCACACAGAGTATGATCACAGAATGGCTTTGAGTTCGAACCACTGAACTACCCTCATCTCAGACTGAATACTGATTTTTTTTTTCATAATCCTCTTGATTAAACACTAATAATTTTTAGTTACATTTTCTAGACTTTAATTACACAAAGCAACTTTAAAGGGTGTGCTGCTAATGTCTGCTTAATATGAGTCATATCACCTTGAAGGGTCTTGTCTGTGCCTCAGTATGTTGGAGCTGTTGTCAGATTTGCATACTACTAAAAATCACGCAGGTGTAGTTGTACCATCAGCAACTTTTCAGTGACAGCAATACTGTAGCCCTCCATGCTCTTCTGTTTTTAGCAGTGTCTTTACACAGTCTTTGTGATGGAAGTGGTAGCAATTTTATTCTTGCCTACAGTGTTTGCATGTTTGCAGTGTTTTTATGTTGTTTGGCAAGCATTTATGGTATTGTATATGTACATATAGTGACATAAAGGGCAGCTTTTCCACAGACACTGACTTCTGGCATTGTACTGCACTGCAGCATTGTCAGATAGCCCAGGATACTGGACTCAGACAAAAATTCAAACAATTTTACACTCTCAACAAGTCCTTTGTAAGATAATGAGGAACTGAGCATTTGTATGCATGCTGTAGTTAAGGTGGAGAGATGGTGAAAGAGGGAGGAATTGTCTGCAACTCATAATCATGATGTTCTTGCATATTCAGCATGCATCACAAAGTTTTATCCTTTGAGTTTTAATTAACTGAAAACAAGAAGACTGGATTCAATCAGAGGGAAAGAAAAGATAAAACCTCCCTTCATATAGGTCTCACCTGCTCTCTCATCTTCTTTCTCCTGCCGTTGTAACAAAGCAGAAGGATCCTTGTTATTAAAACTCACTGCAAAAAGATATTTCCGTTCCAGCTTGTTCTTATGGAATTTAAAGAAAGCTAATTCACCTCACGGAGGTGAATTGGATTTAAGCGTGCAGATTTAAGTGTCGCAGTAGGTTTAATGCTTGTTGCTGTACAGCAAGGTCTCATTGCACAAGAGCTTCCAACAAGGCATCACTTCAAATTAAAGTTGTGATCACTCCAGCAATACAAAGGTGCTTCAACTGCACTCAGTATATTTCAATAGTATGATGCACTTACTCATCAGTAAGGCACAGAGGAATATACTAATGCATTCTCCTCCCTGATATAATAAGATATACATGAGGAAGATGCCACCTACATCTCCCTGTTGCACACAAGGTGTCCTGTGCTGTCCACTGCCTTGAAACACCAACCATAGAAATACTGCTGAGTGAGATCTACTGGAAGTCAACTGGATTTTGAAGGGGTGGTAATGGCCCAAGTTTCTCAGCCAGTAGACCATATTTGTGTCCTCTTGAGACCTTTGTATTTTGCACTTTGTTTGTTTTTTATCCCTTGTTGATTTTTTTCAGTTTTTTTTTTTCTTTTTTTAGCAGCTCTTTACTTTCAATCAATAGATTAGGCTCGCAATACTACCTGGTTAGAAATAGGCATGTTTGGGAAGTTGGCCTTCTGTGTAAAAGAGTTTACACCAGTGGCTTTGATAAAACCATCTTTTATATTTTATCAATTTAATAAAAATGAAAATTGTCTGAAGAAAAATGTGAGAAATCTGCAAAATCAGTATTTAATAAGATTATTATATATTATAGTAGTATCTATGATTGCCTAATATCCATCCATCCATCCATCCAGCCATCTTCTGCTCATCCAGTTGAGGGTATCAAGGTGAGAGGGCATTGCATTGTTAAGATTTCCTAACTTAATGGCAGATTTTGTAGTGGTACAGCTGCTGCTGCAGACTTGACAAACAGAGGACAAACAATCTTTTTTTGAATTTGGAACACTGTTAACTTTCACCCCTATTGGGTGTCATTTTGGATACAGAACAAAAGCTGATGGAACATCAACCAATTTTCATCTAGCAGGAGGAACACATTGTCAGCTAGTTAGAATTACCATCACCACATGTACTGATGAAACTAGTGTTTTTTCCTCAGGTTGGATAGTGCTTTCTTTATTTGTTTTTCTGGTAAGTTTTTACCACATTCATTTCAAGCTTACGTCTTCTTCTTTATAGCCACCTCATGTTCTCCAAAGGTAATACACACAGAAGCATGGTAGTGATCTTTGCTTTACTTTCAATGACTCCCATGTGCAGACTTAAATCATCAAATTTATCTTTTGAAAACGAGCTCACCCTGTACTTGTTTTAGTTAAACCTAGCTGTGATTCCTTCACTCTTTAGTCAGGCCACCTACAGATGTGGATCACATTCTGACATTTTGTTCTGTGGATTTGCACAAGCATACACTCATACATTAATGAGATATCACTGATAACATATACACGGCAGCGGATGTTAAATGTTACATTACCATCCACAGTATTAGCGCCTGATGGGTCTGGTATTTATCTGTCTCTCCCCTGCATCTAACCTGAATCTAACCTCACTGTTTTTTAACATTTAGAAACAAATATGTAAATCCCAACAGGTATGTGGTAAAACAGAGCTTAAATATAAAGTTAACAGTGTACTTTTTTGCAGTCTTTGACATCTCTGAACAGAATATTTCCTCTCCAGAAAACAATAGACGTGCTGTGATTTATTGAGTTCATATGTTTTGCATTCTCATACATTATTCAGTACACATCACACCTTTTCATATTGTGCTATTATTTTTATGGCCGCTGTGGACTGGGGGGGTACAACCATATATCAGAACAGCAAGGATGTTTATGTATGTTTATATATATATATATATATATATATATATATATATATATATATATATATATATATGTATATATATATATATATATATATATATATATATATATATATATATACACACATATAGACACACACAAAATATATATGTTCCAACAGCATTTGATTACGGTTAGAGTTACTATAAATGAGAGCGCAGACCACAGAGGGTTAATTAGGCTGTTACCACTAATTAGTGGCAGATGTGTGCCAGTGCATTGTACCCAAGGAATGCAGCTTACTATACAAATTTGCTAACATTAGCTAATAACTTAGCTGTTCTACCTCTCATCAAAATATGGTCAATTCTGAATCCAAACATAGGCAACAAGAACCCTGATGCAGGACTCACAGACAGATGTAAATAAACCTAATCAAAAAGCAATCTTTTATTAGGCAGAGAGATGAAGTCTAACCAAATATTTCAAAGTCCAGAACATGAAGCGAACCAAAAAAGACAAAGTTCTCAACAAAGGCAAACATGAGGCGAGGTGAGGCAAGGCTATAGGAAGGTTGATTAACAGACACTCTGACAAAGGATGAGTGCTAATCTAGGGAGTAGAAACACCTGGGAAACAACAGCTGAAACTAATCAAGGACAACAGAGAAAGGAAGTTAAACTAAATACAAGGCACAAGAGACAACAGAGTATCAAAATAAAATAGGAAGTAACTAAACAAGGAATCCCTAACAGAGATGAAGACACCGGAGGAAGGAACTGAAGGAACAACTAAACTCTAATACATCCAAAAACTAGAACTAATAACTAAGATTCAAAATACTAATGAACATGCATGAAAAAGAAAATGTAGCCATTAAACAAACTAGGAACCAAATGGAAAATAAACACAGATTTAAATGTCCCAAAACTCAAAACTCGGTTTCCAAAACCCAGGACCGTGACAACAGTGGCAGCAAAAAATTTCCTATAGAGGCTCCAAAATTCGCAGACCAAAAATAATTGGCAACATCCATCATTTAGTCTGTGTGGGAGTCACTGTTTCTACATTTAGCCTTTTTATGCCAATATCAGCATCAGCATGCCAACATCATAATGGTTTTGTCAGTGATGAATCAGACTGTTAGCGGCTGGCCTTTAAACAGAAGCTTTGCACTCTTTGGTCACTTTATTATGCAGCAGTACAATGGATAATTTCAAGCATGCATAAAACTAATAGAAAGGAATCAGAAAGTAAAGTACCTAGGTGTTTCAAAAGTGTACTGTTAAAATAACACCTTGGAATCCACAGTTTATCGAAAATTTAAACTGTTATGACAAATCTTAACTTCAGCTCCTACCAAGGACCATAGGTACTAATGACAAGGCAACCCCTGAATGCATGTTACACTGAAGTGTCATGACACAATTATACACTGCTCAAAAAAATAAAGGGAACACTTAAACAACACAAGTAACTCCAAGTAAGTCAAACTTCTGTGAAATCAAACTGTCCACTTAGGAAGCAACACTGATTGACAATCAGTTTCACATGCTGTTGTGCAAATGGAATAGACAACAGGTGGAAATTATTGGCAATTAGCAAGACACACTCAATAAAGGGGTGGTTCTGCAGGTGGGGACCACAGACCACTTCTCAGTACCTATGCTTTCTGGCTGATGTTTTGGTCACTTTTGAATGTTCGTGGTGCTTTCACACTCGTGGTAGCATGAGACGGACTCTACAACCCACACAAGTGGCTCAGGTAGTGCAGCTCATCCAGGATGGCACATCAATGCGAGCTGTGCCAAGAAGGTTTGCTGTGTCTGTCAGCGTAGTGTCCAGAGGCTGGAGGCGCTACCAGGAGACAGGCCAGTACAGAACAAAGTATTCAATGAGAATATTTCATCCATTCAGATCTAGGATGTGTTATTTGAGTGTTCCCTTTATTTTTTTGAGCAGTGTATTACAAAAATACATAAACTAAAATAAACACACAACTTTGGACCAGAGGCCTGTACTACAAAGTAATCAGTTACTGAGCTATGTTGAGCTTAAATTCAGAGTTTTCTGTTTCACAAAGGTGGTTCTTGTTTCACCTGGCTAAATCACCATGGTAACTTATACGGAGCACAGAACCTGGTTGGAGGCAGGTGATGTTCAGAGTTTTGGTTTAAAATCAAGCAGGGAAGCGCTGCCTTTTCACTGATTCTTTTATTTGCAACATGCAAGTGCAATGCAGATTCTCTGCTATAGAAATATGTTTTATATATGCAGCTTGTTAAGCCCTACCTTACTAACATCACAAGTCTTGCTGACAAGTAACAACAGTTTAAACTGTGCATTGCTTGTCACCAGAATGTACATGGATGATGCAGAAATGTATAAATATTGGATTATAATCTGCAGCTAAGTCTGTTTTACACGGATGGAATTCCAGCTACTATAGGACAGAACACATACTAAGAATACCTATCCAATGGGACAGATGGATGGATGGATGGATGGATGGATGGATGGATATTCTTGCTATGTTGAATGTGCTTCATAGTATACCTTTCTGGTGAGTCTGGGACAATTTCTCAGCTTTCACTGTCCACGTTTTCTTCTGTATGCTGGGGAGGTTTGGCCTGAGGTTTTATATATATAAATATATATATATATATATATATATATATATATATACATCTCACAAAGGCAGATTTGGGCCTGAGGGTCAAACACTGTGGTATGTAGTGGCACTTATAAAGCTATATGTAAATATCCAGTCAGTTTTCAAGGATTCTTTATTGTCATTCGGGTCACATTTATATGTAGTGTAATAAAATTTCTGTCCCAGTGTTGCCCTTAAAGAAGAATAAATATAAATAAAAAGTAACAATAATATAAAAGAAAACACACAAAACACACACACACACACACACACACACACACACACACACATATATATATATATATATATATATATATATATATATATATATATATATATATATATATATACACATACATACATACATACATACATACATACATAACTGAATAAATACAAACAATGTACTGTACAATAAGAGTTTGAGATGTAGTAAAGGTAGTGACACTTGGTGCCACAGCAGTGATAATTGTGCATTGACAGCAGCATGAGTGTGTGCAAAGATTGATGGAGGGAGAGCAGTGCAGCTCCACCAGAGTTCAGCAGTCTTACAGCTACAGGGAAGAAGCTGTTCCTCAATCTGGTGGTCCTGCTCTTAATGCTCCTCAGCCTCCTACCTGAGGGGAGTGGAACAAAAAGTGTGTGTGCTGGGTGTGTGGGGTCCTTCAGGATGCAAGTGGCCCTTTTCCTGCATCCTGAAGGATGCATCCTGACTTCAACAGTCCTCTGTGCTGCCTTCACCACCCTCTGCAGAGCTTTCTTCTCTGTCACAGAGCAGCTGTGTGCCACACAATGATGCAGGAGCCCAAGACGCTCGCCACCACACATCTGTAGAATGGGGAGAGGAGTGAGGCTGGTGTGCCTTCCTGACCAGACCGGAAGTGTTGTTGCCCCAGGTAAGGTTGTTACTCAGGTGTACATCCAAGTACCTGTAGCTGGAGACTACTTCCACTGCAGATCCTCCCATGTGCAAGTGTAACACTTCACTGCCTCACCTTGAACTGTATGTCTGAAACGGACTCCTAATCGGCTGCAGTTAAGTATTAACTATCATTATTTGTCTTCTAGGGCGTTTTCTGTGGGGCACTGGGTATACAATTTTGTTATTGTATAATATAGCTTTTTCAATTCAATTCAGTTTTATTTATATAGCTTCAAATCACAACAAACTGTCATCTCAAGGCACATTATATTGTAAGGTAAGGACCCTACAATAATTACAATTTCAAACAGCTTCAACTTAATATATGGATCACAGACAAAAAAAATTGGCCAATGAGCAGGATTTCTGGAGCAGACGACTGAGTAGGTTTTGGCAGTTTTTTTTTTGTTTTTATGTAGACAAATGTTTGTGTGCCCAGTTTGTTCAAACTCACTGTGATACCTGAGATGTAGGCAAACATAAAGTGAAAGTTTTGGTGGGTGTAAATTTGGTAGAAAATATGCATATAATCTTTCTGGGGATCTTAGTCTGCATTAGATTGTTTCCATGCAGATGTTAAGTGAAGATAATGAAATACCCTCCAAACAATAAAAAAAAGTTAAATCTACTGATATATCCTATTGCAGGTCAGGAACAGACTGCACTAATAATCAGGTGTATTTAAAAAAAACAAACAAGAAAAAAATTTTTTTTTCACACATAGCAACTGAACAAAGTCAGCACAACAGAATTCAAGCAAGAAAGCTCATGTATCAGACAAGTGTGATTTCTCTGCTTGGCAAAACTTCATCAGATACTTCCTACACTGCTCTAAATAACTAATAATTCATGGATCATTATGCCACCATAGGCCTGGATCTTCTGTTATTATAAGGCAGCATATATATTTCCAGTTGAAGCATCAAAATACTGTGAAATTGTTTAGTAAAATCTGTCCGCACATTCATATGCACAACCTGACATATCTTCTTATGAGTCAATTTTGCACTTTAAAATAAGACATAACCAGCCAGGGGGAAATCTGTATCAAAGTGACAGAGGCAGACAAATGTAGTTGCATGTCTGTGTCTTATTCACATCGTCATCATCACTGTGGACATTTCACAGCCTCACTTCAGGACCTGCCTAGACATTATGATGTGATTTAATATTACTAAACTCAGCCAAATGACTTTAAGTACAGTTATGCTTTCTTCCTGTAAAATTCCTGATGCATATTTTATTCCAACTTGCATAATCCCACGAGAATTACATTTCCATTTGCACACGAAGACAAACAAGCATATGTGGTAATAACCTGAGTTATAGTGACTTCGCAACCATTCTCACTAGAGGATGGTTGATGGCGATGCAGAGCGGCTCAAATGCATGCATTAAAGCAAAGCACGAAATGCATCTTCTCCCTGATGGAGTCAGCAGACAAATGGATTTGCTTTTGGGGCATTTTCATATAGCACATCCTTGTGAATTGACCCTAAAAGCTAATAGGACAAACTGCACTGTCTTTCTCTCTCTCAGAAATTATTGTTCAAGAATGAAAAAATATGACATAGCAGCTTCAAATCATTCATGGAGAAAAAAAACAAACTTTAAATAAACTACAATTTACCAACCCCTAATGACCAATGAACTGATAAAATGAAGAGCACATCATTCTGAACTGGATAAAAAGCAGGATAGAAACTCTCAGCCTCAGAGCTTCCACTACACCACCAATGACCTGTTTAGGAGTGAGTGTAACATTTGCCACTTTAATAAAATAAAGTAAGCTATTCCATTTAACGTTCTTACATGAATTCCAGTGTTACAGCTCTGTGTCTTTAGAACTGCTCAAATCATTGTGTTTAATTGTAAACAGCTGGTCAAATGGAAACATCTGTCCAACTGTTAAAGGCCATAGAAATGGGGTGGCTGTAGCTCAGTAGGTAGAGCAGGTCACCTACTGATCGGAAGGTCAGCAGTTCAATTCCTGGCTACTCCAGGCTACATGCCAATGTATCCTTGGGCAAGATACTTAATCCCAAGTTGCTCTCCGATGCGATCATCGGAGTATGAATGTGTGTGAATGTTAGTAAACATGGAAGTGCTTGTATGAATGGGTGTGCATGGGTAAATGTAGAACGTGTTGTATAAGTGCTTTGAGTGCTCATACTGCTATATAAGAACTAGTCTATTAATTGTGTCTTGAAGTGTACCAATCTGCTGTTCCAACAACAGCAGCCATAACCCTGCATGCAACGTATCCATGACATACAATAGCTTTTTAGAGACTTGGCACAATAAATGTATCCAACATTAAAGGTCTTTGCAATTTATTTATCCTCTTTTGTTGAGTATATTGTACAATCAGGGCTGCATTCTGGTCTCAAATGCATAACTCAGTGAATAACACAAGAGGTACTCAGAGTTCTTAAGAAAGGAACAGAATACAGATGACAGCCCCTGCCTGCTGTGGGTTTTAAATCAACAATTAACCCTATTCAGACTGATGACAGATCATCTGGTTAGCTCAGGTACATTGTCCCTCAAACTGCATTATGACCTTGGATGCTTTGATTAAAATAAAAAAATCTAATATGAACAAATAAACCTTTAGTCCATATTAATGGTATTTTGGGGTATACATTGAAACATATATATTGATAGAATGATGCAGATCCAAGATGACAGCACCCATAACACGCAGAGATATTCCTAAAAATGATAAATCCAGATTATGTTTCTAAATTGTTCCAGAAAAAGAGTTAACTTAAACTCTGACTTAGTTACCGGGGTAACAGACACAGTGAACTAAGCCTGCTGTTTCATATATTGTGAACTTAACATGAGCTCTTTTACAATCATTCATTTGTCAATATATAAGTACAGCTACAGCAATGATGTCACAGATTTATAGTCAGCTCAGAGTAAAATAGTCTCCATTCAACTCTGTAACTCTGTGGACATTAATGCAGTCAGACTGTCAGTCAGCTTCCACAAACTGGAAACATTAACTGTATGTCTGTAGCATCACTGTTTATATCAAACTTATCTGTATGAAACTGTTCAGACTACATTTCATGTTGAAATTTGTTTGCAGATTGTGAGTCAGTAATTATGTCAAACAACATTTTGAAAAGTACCGTGTCTGAAATTCAATCTGCCCTTCACACATTTAGATAAACATATTTACCCAGTAATGGCAAAAAAGAAAGAAAGAAATTCTCTATTTAAAATTTTTATATTAAAAATTATATATTTTATATTAAACTTTTATTCTGTCTGTGATGATAACAGAGCGGACCAAGTTGATTAAATGACCCTTTTCTTCTCTCCTATTTTTAAGATAAATATCATGGTCAGCACTGACACGTGTTCATGTTCCTCCATCCGCTGGGTTAAAATGGAGGCGTTGTTTTTTACTAACCTGTTGCCATGGTGAATCGTGGTTGAACTTTTCTTTCTCCAATCACGCACGTCCTTAAATCACAGTGAACTTACTCAGAGCTGATTACTTCGATCAGCTGTTCTGGAACAGGAAACTCAGAGTTTACATTTAAACTCAGAGTCTGTTGAACCTGCTTCCTGGATTGAGGCCCTGTCTGTAAAAGTCACCGCACACCACTGTTTAGAAGAACTGTGACAGAAATAACCCACTACAGCTAGTGTTTTTGTCATGAAAGGCCGTATGGCAGGCCGGCAGGATTTCAGACCCAAATGCAGAACATGCAAGACGGGAATAAAGTCAAAAAACAGCTTTAATGCTGCACGCAAACAAAACACAAAACAAAGACTGGCCAGGAACAAGGAGTCCAAAACTAGGGAAACAAAAGCAGGAAGAAACACAATCATGAGAGATGAGGGAGGACGCAGCAAAGAACTAAGAAAAGCTGAGGGAATAAATACACAAGGTGATGTGGGCGAAACAGGAGACACCTGAGAGGATAGCTGAACTTAATAGATGACAAAGTATATATATTTCTATAGTGGTTATTTTATTATTTTGCAGTACTGTATGCATTTTTTACTCATGTTTTCCAAAGATTGCATTATTTTATTCATTCTTTTTGGTGTTGTTTGGTCTTGGTTTTCATGTAGGCTGAATGATCAGGTTTCGATTGGCTGCAAGTTGGTTTCATCACACAGACCTGCCAAGTCTGGCGGGTTCCTTATTTTTCAGGCTCAAGTGTTTTTTCATAACAATTATAGGTACAGATATTTCCTCAATTCCATTTCTCAGTTTTTCACTATGTGTGAAAACCAGAAAGTTTCTCTCAGGTAACCTTGTGTACAGATCTGTTACAGTCAGTGAGCAAAAAAAAAAAAATGTGACTTTGACTTGAAAAACAAAAAGTGTGTATTTATGTGGCAACTCCCATTTATTCATAGCTGTAGCCCCCAGTGATCTAGAGGCTGCGGCTTGGTGGGGAAAGTCTCAGGTGTGAATGAGTGAAACATGATTACCACAAAGTCCTGATCATGAGACTAAACTTTTCCAGTGACTGTTTTAGCCATGGTTGCATATTTCATATACTACAACAAAGTCAGGAGTCAAACTGCCTCCATGCTGAGTCCCCAGTTGCCAAAGCAATGATTGTTGAGCAATTCCCACGAGTTGAAGCAGGCATTGCCATTATTTTTGGAATATCTGAAAAAAAAATGTTTTTATATCTCAAGCTACCATGAGTTCTAATTTCATCTGGCAGTGAATCCACCCTGCTCCACTGTCGAGCTCCCTCTGCTTCTCACCTTGTCCTAATGTCAACACTGGTTAGAAACTAATGAGTGACTAACAGCTCACACTCCACACTTCCTGCATTCATGCAGTTATCCCAAGTGGCAGTGAGATAGCACACCAACCATTGCCTGATGATGGACAAACCATCTCCCCACTTCCTCCTTTCCTCTCCTATCTCATTCACCCACGTGCACAAGCACATGCATGGTTCTTCATTACCTGCTGTTCAGCTGGTTCTGATCACAGCTCCAGTCATGCACTGTCAGTGGCATGCTGGTTATGCATAGCCTCTCATTAGCCTCACCCTCTCCACCCCCTTTGCTGCCCTCTGTCCTTTGTCACTCTTTGATTCCCTCTGTCCCGTGTTTCCTCATTAGGCCTTGCCATTTGCTTTCTGCTGCTACACTGCTGTTTCTAAATGTGCATGTGCATGCATGATATCTGTGTCTCGCCGTTTCTTCTTTGAGCTTAGTAATTTGTGTAGTGCAAAAGCAGCTACACCCACTGAAGGAGCAGAGAGTGAAAGAGCTGTGTTTCTCTTACTTCCAGCTGTTGACAGTGAAAAAATAGTCTTATGATGGTGAAGAAAAATCTAGAGGACTAAATAAAGAAAAAATACAGAATTATAAAACAACATCATACTGGATGATTACAGATGCATATTAAACCATTCCACAACTTAACCAACAGTAATATCCTCTCAGTTTATTCAATATCTGGACTTGTTTAAAGTTTAGATAACACAACAACTAATGCCTGGTTCAACTCTGTTTCATGCTTTTGTTTTATTTCAGCCAACTAAATGAAGTAGGAAATTGGAAAAAAAAAAATTCTGGTTGTGCTTCAGTCAGTTTTCTTCTTCTTCTAGCAAATCATCTGCCTCCATTGCACTCTATCCCTACCATCCTCCTTCATCAAACCAGACATGTGACTATATCCATGAACCTCCTCTGTGGTCTCTCTTTTTCCTCCTGCCTGGCAGCTCTATATTCAACACCCTTTCCATCCTCAGCACGTATCCAAACCATCTCTGCTTGCTTATTCATATAAAGACTACATAGTACTTTGTCTCCAAACTGACTGACCTGAACTGTAACTCATTTCCATCCTGGTTACTCCCAAAGAAAATCACCACCCTCACCTTGGACCCATCTGTCACTGCTAGAGCACACCTCACCACTGTCTCACTGTCCTCATACACGTCCTGCACCACCCTCACATACTTCTCTGTGAGGAGATAGAGCAGGTTGTCTGCTAATCAGAAGGTTGGTGGTTTGATCTGTGGGCAAGATACTGAACCCTGAGTTCCTCCCAAAGCATCCGTTGGAGTGCAAGTGTGTAAACATTAAGTTTGAGTGTGCGTGATTAGGTAAAGAAAAAAGCACTTGTATAAATGTGTTTGTGAATGCATGAATTTGGCTTGTAGTAAGAAAGTGCTATGAATGCTTTAATTCGGTAGAAAAGCACTATATAAGTACCAGTCCATTCACCACTCCTGACTTTCCTCATACAGTATCACAGCTCCTTTCAGCACCCAATCATATGCTTTTCTAGCTCCACAAAGACACAGTGCAACTTCTTGTGACCTTCTCTGTACTTCTTCATCAACACTCAAAGCAAACATAGCATCGTAGTGCTCTTTCTCGGCATACTGCTCACTGATTATCACCTATCCCCTCACCTAGCCTCAACAATTCTTTTCCGCAGTTGATATGGCCTATCGGCATTTCTCTGTGGTTACCACAGCTCTGCACATCACCCTTGTTCTGGAAAAGCAGTGCACTTCTTCTCCATTTCTCAGGCATCCTACAGTATCACTCATATTTCCACTCAGAGCTCTTACTCGGTTGTGCTCGACTTTGTCTTTAACATGGCATCACATGCAAGGAGAGAAGGCCTCACAGAAAGCAACATATGAGGTTTTTCCGTTTGAAGGTACCCGTAGACTGATATAAGACAGAGAATGATAACTCAGATCCTGGGAAAGTGTAAAACAGAAATGAGCGCAAGCTCATTCTATGAATGAGGCAGAGATCGAATAATAGTACAGTTTAGATTTTATAGTCAGCACACATAAATGGAGCGTGGATGAGAGCTGAGTATACACAGGCAGCGGAGGAGAAAATACAGCTGCAACTTTATTTACTGAGAGGGTGGCTAAGAGCTGGAATGAGTCAGAGCCAATAATAAGTAGGTTTCTGTTCCAGTCTCTACATGCACACACTGTGCTACAGATAAAATTATACTTCCAAGATCCCCAGTGATTAAAAAGAAAGAACACTGCAAATGTACAACGTGTATGCTGCATAGCCAATTGAAGTTATACTTAGTAGGCGACTTCAGAGTAAAAGGTGACTAAAAGCTTGATTTCAAAAAGTGATGATGGACTGAAAGAAGCACAGATGAAAGTACTCCAGAATCTGACACATCACCATTATAAAGTTCAAGCACAAAATATAAGCACCAAATGTGTTTGGCCAGTTACTTCTTTATTGTAACAATGCTTCCTGGCAATTAATCTTATACCAATGGAAAGTCTGTTTATTTCCCCTTAAATAGTGAGGGAGATGCTGTGGTTGAGCAGCAGAGTTGAGTATTTGGGTTGTGCCCATGAGAAACTTGTCAAATCTTCTCTGCCAATACCAAACAGCTTATTCTGCTATTGACTCTGTATTTAAAAGGAAAATACAGACAAGATATTTCCTTGCATTTGCACAATATTTTTAAAAGTAAAAACATCTTGTCTCAGAATGATACTGAAAAACGAATTCCTGCATTTATTACTGGACTATTGCAATTCATTACAATCTAACTACTGTCTACCTAAAAGCTCCCCGAAAAGTCTTCAGCTGATCCAAAATGCTGCAGCTAGAGTACTGACAGGGACCAGAAAGAGAGAGCATATGTCTCCCATTATTGGCTTCTCTTCATTGGCTCTCTGTTAAATACAGAATAGAATTTAAAATCCTTCTTCTCACATGAATAGTTCCTATGATGTACTGAGTGTTTCTTTTCATTCACCTCTTTTTACACCATTTGTGTTTATGCATCATTCTGCCTTTAATCATCAATTATTATTAATCTCTCTCTCTCTCTCTTCCACAGCACATCTTTTGTCCTGTCTCTCTCCCCTCAGCCCCAACCAGTCACAGCAGATGGCTGCCCCTCCCTGAGCCTGGTTCTGCTGGATGATTCTTCCTGTTAAAAGGGAGTTTTTCCTTCCCACTGTTGCCAAGTGCTTGCTCATACGGGGTCGTTTGATTGTTGGGGTTTTCTTTGTATAATTGCAGGGTCTGTTATTTAACTGCCTTGAGGTGACTGTTTGTTGTGATTTGTTGCTATATAAATAAATAAATTGGGTAGCACTTTCTATTACAGCTCGGTAATAATGTGGTAATAAGGGGGTAATAATGGGGTAACAAGCTGGAAACAAAAGGTAATAATGGGGTAATATACAGGACATTATCATCCAATTACCAAGGTAATTACCAGCTAATATCCAAGTAATACCACTAGTAACAACAGCGAAAAAGCTGGAAACAGAAGGTAATAATGAGGAAATTTAACGGTTATTGCCATCCAATTATCAAGGTAATTACCAGCTAATATCAAGTAATACTGCTGGTAACAACAGCGGTTACAATTGAGTAATATTCCACTGAAATTTATGTAAATGGATCGTAAGGCCCCCAAAACTGATGGTAATGCTGTGGAAACAGAGATATGCCCATGAGGCTAAACCCTTTAGTAATAGTAGCTTAAAAATGTGGTAAAAATATTGTATGGAGATAGCAATAAGGAAGTAATGTTTATGCATTTAACTTTTCATAATTTTTAATAAATTGTAATAAACGCAAAATTATGAAGTAATATTGGCTAATGTTTTAACATAATAGGATGGTATTACCATGTTATAAGGCTTGAATTAATTATACCTTAGGTTCTCAGCATTCTGCTTTGCTTAATAGCCTAAATATTATGCTTAATGCTTTGGCTTATTAAATGGAAATATTTATGGTAATTTCTTTGTAATAAGCAGGAATCAGGGCTGCAAAATGCAAAACCGACTGTTTCTATGCAATAACCTATTTAAGTAAACTACAAAAAGTGTGAGCATTATCTGGAAATGCTCATGGTAGTTTCTGTGTATTAAGCAGGAATCAGGGCTGCAAAATGCAAAACCGACTGTTTCTATGCAATAACCTATTAAAGCAAACTACAAGAAGTGTGAGCATTATCTGGAAATAATGGTGGTAGGTTCTGTGTAATAAGCAA
This sequence comes from Archocentrus centrarchus, assembly GCF_007364275.1. Lineage (NCBI taxonomy): Eukaryota > Metazoa > Chordata > Actinopteri > Cichliformes > Cichlidae > Archocentrus > Archocentrus centrarchus. Next base: position 30,723,922 of record NC_044355.1, on the reverse strand, counting down.
GAATCAGGCTTGTAAACTGACTGTATTTATTGCCAAGTTAATCACTGAATAAAACAAAAGTCAAGAGTTCTGATGATGAACTGGAAACACATGGAAAATGCTAAACTACCTGTTTGAAAAACATTAAGTATTAGATTTAAAAAAATAAACATGCATAAAACACTCATTAAAAGCTCGCTGGAAAATAACTGCATTGTATTTGTTTGAGGATCACAATATTAAGCATAGCTAAGAGGTCTATTTAAAATAGTTTTTGAAATTGCATAGGAGTGTAGAAGTCACAGCACATTTTATATCTGGATGACAATGGAATACATATTTTAAATGTCCAATACACAAAAACAAAATGCCATCCATCTATGCATTTTTTCCAGGGGAGCTGGACCCTGTCTCAGCTGTCATTTGCGGGAGATGGGCTACACATTGGACAGGTCACCAGTCTGTCATCGGGCTAATGCCGAGACGAACTATTCACATTTACAACTAGGGTCAATTTACACAGTCAGACCTAGAGCTAATCACCAATTTATCTAACCCCATGCATGACTGTGGGAGGAAGCCAGAGTAGCCAGAGAGAGCCCACACAGATCTGGAGATAACATACAAACTCCATGCAAAAAGGCTCCAGCCACAGGGGTGATGTTATTGTACTGGATGTATGGCTCTTATATCCTTGAAAAGGCGACCAAGGGGTCCATTTCTGTGTTGTCTACTCAGCCAGTAGTTCCACTCAATAAAATGTAGGATCTCTCTCAGTGACTTCTCAGTCATGTTGCCTCTGAAACGGTACACCTCTTGCTTAAAGGTTCTCCAGGACCTTTCTATATGCTGGGTATGTGCTCCTGTAGCAGGGTGAACAAAAAACCTCTGGTGATTGACTTGGTAGTGTATATACCCATGTTGCCTCAGTCTGCAGTAGGAACGCCAAGAGTCACTCAAAATTGTACTTGCAGGTCTAACATATCGCTGTATAATAGGAAGTAGTCTTTCAGAATTTCGTCTGCGAACAAATTTCAACACAGGCCTCCTTCTCCGTTGATTGACTTCCAACAATCCAAAAACCCAGCCTCTCCTGCGCCAAGTAGCACCAAATCGCCCGCGTGCATACTGAAAAATTAGAAGTTTTTGGAAAGAGGACAGTGTTAAGGCATGATTTATTTGCAGTTGTCTGAACAACAATTTCATAGATACAGATGTACCTATCACCATTATTCACCAATTAATATCTTAAATAAATTCATATCTTTACCTTTCTCTTGTGACAAAACTTGCTCTCATCAATGACAACAAAACCATGTCTTCCACCTATTCTCATTTTCCCCATCCTCTTCAGGTGCTTAACTGCTTGCACACACACCCTCCTTAGTGTCTTGGACATCTTGGACAAAGTGCGGCTGCTTCCACAGACTCCCTCTTCAATTAAGTCCACTTGCCTCAGTCTTAGCCCTTGTGCAAACCTGCAGCAATGTAGTAAACCTATATGAATAATGTTAATGTGATATTAACACAGTTTATTACTGACTTCTTAATCATGTAAAAGGTGTTACTGTTATGTCACATGTATGAAATTATTATAAAATAATAATGTGGTAGAATAGAAGGGATATTACTAAAGGTGGTTCTACACACTACTTAATCATGGGGTGTACTTAGTTAGTACTTAATTTTCATATACTGCTTCTTCATTTTTGCGTAGCTTTTATTAAATAAATAATGAAATGTTGTTGCTGCTCATTCAAGGTTGCATTTACCTAATTTTACAACAGTTTGTGTTTAATATTATGCTATGAGTCAAAATAGTTTACTACATGCAGTACATATGTACTTACTGTTTATCATGACTATATGTATGTCTGTGTAACAAACCTATGCATGAACATCATCCAAGAAGTCAAGGAGGAGCGAGAGCCTGAGAAAATAGACCCATCTCTTATGGATTTGGACATGAATCTATTATGTCTTCGACACACCCTTTGAACAAAATATGCCATTTGGTAAAACATAATGAATACATGAATTAATACATTAAATATCAATAAACAACAATAATAATATTTTAAATTTTTGTGACTGTGCTGATTAGCTGATGGTATTTTACAAAATGTCTTACTAAAGTACTTTCAAAGTACTCTCCAAATGCAAATAACTAACCTAGAAATGTGTAATTCAGGCATATGGAAGACATAGGTCAAATTTAAGAAATTTATAGGAAATCAAGAACTTACCAGCGATATCCATCTCTTGTGTTGCCACCTTTTCTCATTTTCATTTTTCTTTCACACAGAGAGCATCTCTTCTTTTTTGAGAGTAATTTCAGTTTTTGAAGCCATTTTATAAGTACAAGCTTCTTCTTATTTCCCCTTTGTGTTATGTTTAATAATTTTTCAGCGGTGTTCATGTTGAATAGACTGCAAGTCGAGTATGAATCACATACTGGCGCCAGATAGTAAAGCAGCTGTCTGGTCCGTCAGTTAATGGTCCCCCATTCACTCTGCTTCCACGGCAGTAAGAAAAGTAAATAAAAAATAATAAATAACTTCATTCTTTAAGTGCAAAAAGCAAATTTATTTGGATTTATTGTCAATTTAGATTCAGTTAAGTGGGACAATGTACCCTGTTTTCGTTACAGCCGTAGGAGTGCCTGTGCATCACTTTAAATCTTCCCCCTCCAAACTAAGCTCTGCTGGAAAGAACCGGCTGCCAGTAGGTGGCAGACTGCGGTCTGGTGGGAATATGCACATTTTCTTTTATCTCTGGAGGAGAGAGAAAGAAGAAGTTGGCGCCAACAGCCACACTTTGCCTCCTTTTTTGGCGTACCTCACAGTTCCAAGCTGGCAAAAACCACTGGATTACAAGAGTGTCTTTGGAATAAAATCGCCATACTTTCTACTGTTGTAAGGTTGCAAGGTAAGAACATGAATTCTTAATATTACAGAAAATTATGCACATTTTTGTCTTTTTTTGATAACATGCTGTGATGTTTCGGGGTTGGCACATTTTTATTATATATATATATATATATATACATACATACAACAAAGGAACTAGTTTGTGTCAGTCTGAATCACTGTGTGGTTTATTTTGATCCTGATAATTGATGTTTTGAGGTTTGTCAAAAAATACTTGATATTGGACCATTGTGTATATGTGTAGACCCAGAGGGTTATTGGTTTATAGTCAGGTGTATTTCCTGTATCCTTATTTAAAAAAAAAAAAAAAAAAGTTAAATTCTGCACTTTGTATTTGCTTAACTATATTACTGGCTCATTATTAACGATAGCCATTAAATATTCCAAAGTTACCAGTAAACCATTGAATGTTTCCAATACAATATTCTAACATTTCAGAGCTATGCCTTTAAGAAGAAGGTACAACACAGCCAACCAGGTACATCCATCTGTGAGTGCTGATGGCAGTGCTGGATCTGCACAGGTGGAACAACTTGACAATGTAGAGGGTAAAGGAGAAAGTAAGTATACAATCTTATCCACAAGCATTAATTGACTACACTCATGTAGGCTTTTTCAGTATGACACCTTTAATGCACCAGTATTTATAAATCACTACCCCCTAATTCTATACTCCTCTCAAACTTCCTACAGTTCACTATTAAGTCTTCAAAAATACAGGGGGAAAATACCTATCATTACTCATTTTTGTAAGCGCAAACTGTCATATATGTTAAAAAGCATTCTGTTGTAGAATTTGACTGTATTCACAAGTAAAGTTTGAAGCAAAAGTTAGTATTTATTGGCAGCCATAGACTGAAACGTAACATATATTTTAGAATCTGCTAATAACACAACAGTGAAGACACCGAAATAATTTAATTGTTGTAGAAGAAGAACATTATGGAAAAGAGAAACTCAAACAAAAAACCCAACAATGTTGCCATACATTGTATAATACAATTAAAACATCAAAATTGATTCCTTGGTTTTCATTGTATCTAAACATGTCCTTTTTCTTTTGTTTTGTGATGATATATATTTTTTTTACCATTATAGCGCCAGGAACTCCATCTACGTTGGCTCCAACTGCTACAGCAATAATTCAGCAGCTAAGAGACAAAATTACTGTCCTTGAAGATGAAAGAAATTTCCTCAGAGAACAGCTGAAAAAAGCACTGGATAACATCCCTACTACTTCAGGTGAAACACAGAAATTGTGATCTGCTTTGATTGATTGATAATTTAAAAATGCAATATGGCTTATATATATATATATATATATATATATATATATATATATATATATATATATATATATAAAAACAGAGGACACCTACAATCTAAAGCCTCATCCATTTTTTTAGAGTTTATAATCTAACCTGTTGAAGAACTTCAACTGTCAGTCATCTTCCATCAGTCCGGTCAATGAAAAAAATGGTTTGTTTTTAGAGTCGTGGCCAAAGGCTTCAGCAGTTGCAACACTAAGAAAGCAAAATTTATTTGCCAGTAACAGTTTTTGAAAAATATGAATTGCTTGCGAGTTAGCACTCTGTGTTGACCCTGCGACAGGCTAGCGACCTGTACAGGGTGTACCCTGCCTCTTGCCCTATGTCAGCTGGGAGAGGCTCCAGCCCCCCCGTGACCCTGAAAAGGATAAGCGGAAGAGAATGGATGGATGGATGGATGGACGGACGAATTGTTTGTGATAGATTTTCACTGTGTCATAGACACATTTATAAATAATTTAATATAAACATGTAAAAGTAGATGGATACAAAACTTTGTGCCATTGTCACAACTTTTGATCACAACTGTATACTCCACTTGTCTCTTTTTCACAGTACACTTTATTTTATTTTTTTATTTATTTATTTTTTACAATTCTCAGCAAAACGACATCATTCCCCCTCAAGTTCCAGTTCCTCAGATTCATCAGCCTCAGACTCTGAGTCGTCTTCTTCACCGAGTGACGGGAAAAAGAGCAAGAAGGCCAAGAAGAAGAAGAAGAAGAAAGTGTCACAGTTTGGCAAAAGAAGTATGTTATGTAGCAGTTAACATTCTTTTTTTACATTTTTTTTTAGAAAATGTCAGATTTGCTGACACAGTCATATAGCTATGTGTCACAGTGAGTTCTGTCTTGTATGACTGCTCAGTTGTGTGATTTAACATTTTAGGTATTAAGAGTGTAAATATTGGAAACAATTCAACACATATATACTTACTTGTTCATGCCTCTGGATGTGTTGTGATTGTTTTGTTCTTGGCTTTTACAGTGAAACACCCAGAAGATGTCAAACACAGGTATATGTTTGTTCTTAAAACATTCAAGAAAACACACAGCCTGAACCGAAGTTGTGAAAAACTCAACGTGGATCGAAACACTATTGCCTACACAGCCGTCATTGCTGAAGTCCTTTTGGTAGCGGACAGCAAGGAGAAATGTAGGGTTCCACCCTTTACTGGCGGCTCACTCCTTAAGTATGCAAAAGAGGTGAAGGTTTTCCTTGATGATGAGCCAGAGTTAAGAGCAAGAATAGACAAAAAGAAAAAAGAGAGAGAGTTGTTGCCCATCTCTTACAAAATCAAAGGGAATTAGGAAGTTCTTCTTGCTTTTTTCTATTTTTTTGTCACAACCTTTTGAGAAAATGTTTGCAGTTTTAACATGAATAGTTTAGTTAATGAGAAGTCTGTTTTTTCCACCTATTTCCAGGATTGGATGATGTTTTATTAATTTCTTTGTGATAACTATTCATGTGTGATAAGTTTTTCTTTGAATATTACCCATAAGAAGTGAAACCATAGGGTTGTTTTATTGATTTACTTTGTTTTATTTTTTCGCATGTCTTTGTGTTGTTGATGTTGGTTGTTTGTTTGTATTTTCATTTTGTAAATCCTGATCTCATATCTTAGAATACAATATTTCTTTATTTACTTATGTTCAGGCATTGATCAAGTTATCATTTTTATAAGGTTGCTTCAAGTTTATCCATGTTGTGTTATACAGACATTGCTTTGTTCTTTAAGGAAAATGACAATAAAACTGCAAGTTCATGAAGGAATTTGGTCAGCATTTTTAGTTTATTATATGTAAACAAGCAGAAATTTCTTCTTGTAATCTGATGGTTTTTGCAGTTATTGCTATAGAACCTACCACCATTATTTCCAGATAATGCTCACACTTCTTGTAGTTTGCTTTAATAGGTTATTACATAGAAACAGTCGGTTTTGCATTTTGCAGCCCTGATTCCTGCTTATTACACAGAAACTACCACCATTATTTCCAGATAATGCTCACACTTGTTGTAGTTTACTTAAATAGGTTATTGCATAGAAACAGTCGGTTTTGCATTTTGCAGCCCTGATTCCTGCTTATTACACAGAAACTACCATGAGCATTTCCAGATAATGCTCACACTTGTTGCAGTTTACTTAAATAGGTTATTGCATAGAAACAGTCGGTTTTGCATTTTGCAGCCCTGATTCCTGCTTATTACAAAGAAATTACCATAAATATTTCCATTTAATAAGCCAAAGCATTAAGCATAATATTTAGGCTATTAAGCAAAGCAGAATGCTGAGAACCTAAGGTATAATTAATTCAAGCCTTATAACATGGTAATACCATCCTATTATGTTAAAACATTAGCCAATATTACTTCATAATTTTGCGTTTATTACAATTTATTAAAAATTATGAAAAGTTAAATGCATAAACATTACTTCCTTATTGCTATCTCCATACAATATTTTTACCACATTTTTAAGCTACTATTACTAAAGGGTTTAGCCTCATGGGCATATCTCTGTTTCCACAGCATTACCATCAGTTTTGGGGGCCTTACGATCCATTTACATAAATTTCAGTGGAATATTACTCAATTGTAACCGCTGTTGTTACCAGCAGTATTACTTGATATTAGCTGGTAATTACCTTGATAATTGGATGGCAATAACCGTTAAATTTCCTCATTATTACCTTCTGTTTCCAGCTTTTTCGCTGTTGTTACTAGTGGTATTACTTGGATATTAGCTGGTAATTACCTTGGTAATTGGATGATAATGTCCTGTATATTACCCCATTATTACCTTTTGTTTCCAGCTTGTTACCCCATTATTACCCCCTTATTACCACATTATTACCGAGCTGTAATAGAAAGTGCTACCATAAATTGAACTGAAATGGAATTGCCAGGAAGTATTGTTACAACATAGAAATAATGGACCAAATGCAACTTTCCTTACTGTTGGTGCTTGGAAACATGCAGTCATGCATGAGCTATTAGACTATACACAATTAGATTGCTTTATATAATTGCTGATGCCATGATACACACGATGCTCTTTTAATGTGTACCTCAACATGGCTAGTGTGTGCTATAGGAAAGTCAAGGAGAAAATACAGTAAATCTGACAGAAGTGAGAAATGTTCAGTTTATAGCTTCACACTACTGTTACTTCATTAACATTATGTAAGAGCGAGCATGAATAATTTTAGTATCTCAGTAAGTCTGTTTTATTCCTCTGTGGCTTCTTTTCGCCACGTGGCACAATCAGAGTGAATATTTGTACGGTCACAACAGCCCAATTAAATAAGTCGTCATGCTTCAATGAGTTACAGCACAGGACTTTTTGAAGTTATGCCTCACCCAGGGCAACTCTTTGTTGCATAGCCTTTTCATTTCTGTTTTATCATCAAACTATGTTAATAAGTAACCATTTGTCACCTCAAAACGTTTCAGCATTCCTCATGAATTTACTTGAAAGTGTTGTGGCTTTGTTGCGGTTATTTCTGCTCAGTATGTGTTTAGGAGGTGAAGCCACCAAAATGTAGCAGCACAGTTAAAATTAATATAAAACCAAAAAGAAAGTAAGAAGTAATTCAAATGCTCACAAACAAAGAGAGAGTTTTCAAACTTCATTAAGCAGTGTAACCAACTTTGATCAGGTCCTGCCGATGCAATCTGGTGTGCACAAACCAAACATGTTTTAGTTCAAAGAGGAGAAGACGACATCCACACACATGCATGTGTGCACGGGCGCACGTGCACACACACACACGCACTCTGTATGGTTGGTTGACTGAAACTGCTTATGTTTGTGTTTACTAATGTTGAATTTTATGTATTGTAAAACCTTTCAAAAAGCATGAGCAAGGGCTGTTGCATCAATTTTTATAGAGCATAGTCTTTACTCTTTACATCCCAGAATATAGTTGTGTAGTATAGCAACTCAAACTAGTTCAGTTATGTATTAATGTGTGTCACTATGCAAATTAGGAAAAAAGTAATAGTCTGTCAGTTGAAGTTCAGGACATGACATACAGTATATACAGTACTGCAATATAATAATATACAACAGTCTACTATTTGTCTCATCACTGTTTGGTCACGGCAACATGAAATTTTAAGCAACAGGAGACTGACTGCAGGTCAGTTTTTAGCTGAGGTTGTCATTACTGCCCCATCCACAGAGGGGGGAACAGGGTATTGTTTTTGCTACGTTTGTCTGTTTGTTAACAATATTATAGCAAAAAAAAGATGGCTAGTGACCCCTAGCTCACCTGATTACATTTCTAGGTAGAAAAAAAAAATCCAGAAAAATTGAAAAATAAAATCCCTATCTTTAGCCCTCTGGAGTTGATGGATGTGCCCGCACATCCAGATTACATCATCAATTTAAAAGTTAAAAAAGACAGATTGATGCAGAATGTGAAGTTTTTAACAAGACAGTTTTTGGGGCTGACAAACTAACATCTCTCATAAACGTTGATTCATTTATGCATTTACAGTGAAACTGCATTTGTTTGCACACTGTTAAGCTCCAGAAAACCTGGACACAAGTGCAGAGCAAGGTGGCAAGGTTAAAGGGGTTTTAGGCACAAATTCTTGATGTGGTTAGAAAACACTCCACAAGTGTTTTCTCTCCCCTTTTCTGCAATCTCCTGAGTGAGCCCCAGGCCCACACTTTCTGTTTACTGCTGGCGTGATGAAGGGAGGCGAGAACAGGCAAGTAGCCGAAAACACAACAATCCTTGCAGGTTAGTTTTGAGGAGCTGCGCTTGCGTTACAGCCTGCAGTGCAACAATCTGGCATTGAGTTGGGAGACTAACAGGGTGGAGACCTTCCACGTACTCCACCTCTGAAACACAAAGCACAAAACACACTCACACAGACAGGTGAGGAAAGAGGAAAAGGTGGAGAGAGAGAGATAAAGGGCAGGAGGACAGAGGACCCTGACACACACACACACACACAAACACAGCCATCAATTCCCTATCTTTAACTGTGATGCAACATAAAGCAACTGTCACACAATATGTGGAACCCCCAACCCCATGCCCCTCACCCCAGCCAAGAACCCTGTGTTTGAGCTTGTTTTGTAGCAAGATGAGGCAGTGACAAAAGGTGACAGCACTGCTACTAAACAACATGGAAAAAACAGGGCTGCTCAGAGTCTCCGCCGACATCAGTCAGTCACACTACAAAGAGAGGTAAGACAACGTGAGGAAAGCCAAATATTGAAAAGTCTCACCTCTCCAATGTTCAGGTGTCTGCCTATATCTGTTCCTCATTTTCTTACTGAAAAGAGCCAATTATTCAGAGAAAAAAGTTGCTTTGTAATCTGTGAAATATGATTTTCACTTGGGGTGTCTGTGGCTCAGGTGGTAGAGTGGGTCATATAGCTACTGGAAGGTCGGTGGAATGATCTTTTCGGGTAAAATACTGAACCCTGAGTTGTCCCTGATGCATCCATTGGAGTGAGTGCGTGAATCTTAGTTACAAACTGCACAGGTATAGATAAAAGCACTGTATGCATGTGTACATATGATTGGGGGAGTAAGACCTGTAGTAGAAAATGCTTTGACTGCTCAAATTGAGTAGAAAGGAGCTACATAAGCACTGGTCCATTCACCATTTATTTTTCTGAGTGTGTATCTGCTATTACTGCAGTCATGTTCATCCTCTTTTTCCTTTCTGTCCCATACAAACAGATTGCTACAGTATGTACATCCCTCTCCCATGCTCACTCACAAACACACACATACACGCACACATTGGGGGGCAAAGCCCACACTGGAGAAAACAGCTTGAGAGGACTTTGTTTTGCTCTGTTCTTTAACCTTTGGTTTCACACTGTAACCTTGCTAAGGTGTTCTGCTGCAGTCTCTGAGTTACCGTATATGAGAGTAATGCAATGAAAAATAAGTCTTTCCACACTCTCCATCCTTGCTCTGTGACCTTTTCTGCAAAGAGCTAGAGTCCTCCAAAGCTTTTAACTAACAATTGCAAGGTTGATGTTTTGTTTTCTTTGGTAAAGGAGCTATTAGGAAAACTGTTATTAAATGACACCTGCAACCATTAAGTGAACTGCAATGTTACTCATGTTGTGTGCAACTTGCATGTGAACCAACAGGAATTGTATATTACTCATAAATAAAATTAAAGGAACACTTTTTAATCAGAGTATAACATCAAGTCAGTTAAACTTCTGGGATATTGATCTGGTCAGTTGAGTGTCAGAGGGGGTTGGTAATCAGTTTCAGCTGCTTTGGTGTTAATGAAATTAACATCAGAGGGGCAACAATGGAACAACCCCCAAACAGGAATGATTTTGCAAGAGGAGGCCACTGACATGTGTTTCCTCTTCATCTTTTCTGACTTTTTTCACTAGTTTTGCATTTGACTAGGGTCAGATAATGGAGGGACACATACTGGTAACATGAGGAGATACCTGGAAACTACGAAGGTTGCACAGGTAGTCCAAATCCATCAGGATGGCAGAGAAATGTGTGCCATTGCCAGACCATTTGCTATTTCTTCCAGCACAGTCTCAAGCACATGGAGGAGATTCCAGGAGACAACACATTACTCTAGGAGAGCTGGACAGGGTTGCAGAAGGTCCTTATGCCATCATCTGCATCTGCATCTTTTCTTTTGTGCAAGGACAAACAGGATGAGCTCTGCCAGAGCCCCACAGAACAACCTCCAGCAGGCCACTGATGTGAATGTCTCTGACTAAACAATCAGAAATGGTGAGGGTGGCCTGAGGACCAGTGGCCCCTGTGCTCACTGCCCAGCACTATGGAGCCCAATTGGCATTTGCCATAGAATACCAGAATTGGCAAGTCCACCACTGGCTCCCTTTGCTTTTCACAGATGAGAACAAGTTCACCCTGACCATGTGACAGATGTCAAAGGGTCTGGAGAAATCCTGGAGAATGTTATGCTACCTGTAACATTGATCAGCATGACCACTTTGGTGGTAAGTCAGTGTTGGTCTGGGATAATGGAGGGACACACAGACCCCTATAGTTTAGGCAACAGCACTGATTGCTATTATTTATCGCCATGAGATCCTTGGACCCAGTGCCAGACCCTACATTGGTGCAGTGGGTCCTGGGTTCCTCCTGGTGTATGACAATGTCCGGCCTAATGTGATAAGATCCTGCAGGGTGTTACTGGAGGAATTGAAACCACTGACTGCCCCCCCATTTTCGCCTGACACTAAATCCAATAGAAAACCTGTGGAAGCTTATTTTTTTACCACACCAGGCAAGACCCCAGATGCAGGCTTTGTAGAGATGCCCCTGAGATAATCCAGCATAACGACGGGGTGCAAGATGCTAGCAGGCAGTGAACACATAAAACGCCATAAACAAGTGGCTGGTATAGTATACATGAACATCTGTGCAGAGTACGGTCTGGAAGTCTTGAGGTCAAAATGTGATATACCCCCATGGATGGTAGAGAATGACCAAGCTAAGATCCTGTGGGACTTTCAAATATAGACAGACAAACTGGTGATGGCTAACCAACTGGACACAGTAGTGATGGACAAGCAGAGGAAGCCTATCAGATGAATCTGATTTCACTTCAAAAACTTCCTTTTGATTGTTTTGCTACTAGCTGACTGCTGTGTGCGAGCAGTCACTAACTACTGGATGACCAAAAAAGTGTAAAAAGTGTGATGCAAACTGGAAACAGGACATTCGGTTGTTGTGTTTTAGTGTTGCCGCCAACATGTTTCAAAAGGTGCAACTTTTACTTTTGTCACAGGCTGGCTCACGGCCCGTAACAAAGAATGAGGGGAGACAATGGTATAGGCCAATAAATTCGTTTTATTGAAACTTAAGCAAAACCACAGGAAAGATAAATATGAGATGTGAGTATGTCATTATGTTCAGTGTATGCAATGTATGAGTGCGTGGACATGTATGTGGAAACCTGAATGAATACTGCAACCCAAAACCAAACCAAACCAAACCAGAACAAAAGACAAACCAAGATTACCTGGAGGAGCAGAGAGGGGAGAATAGTTAGTGGAGCCCTGCTTATATTAGTGAGCCCAGGTGGCTCCAATTACTCAAGGCCCACCTCTGCCTGCAGGAAGCACCGCCCCTGCAGGTCAGAGGAGGGGCCGTGACACTTTGAAGTCAAACCGTCTCTGTAGGGGTTTAGCAACTAAAATCAACATCCAGCAACTACTCTCCAGCTGGTTGAGGAATATACATTTTTCTCTTATGACCAGTGGTTGCCAGATGGTTGCAGACTGGTCTCTAGTTCTATGTAACTGGGGCTTTATTCACTTGACCCCACAGTGTTACATGCCTAAAATTGTAGCCAAGTTAATGTCAGGTGGTTAGTGGTCACATGACTGCAATTTCTCAATTACCAGCATGAAATGGATAAGTGTGAATAAAGGGATTTTATTTCGGTCACAGAGTGCCTTTACAAGGAGCCCCAAAAGAGTTACACTGGATAATATCTCCACCAAAAAGAAATCAGATTTAAAGGAACTATATGTTCCTTTTTCTTTAAAATTCACATTTTATAAAATATATTTTTGTGGTCCTTTTTATATGAACTGCATGAAAAAACACAGTAATGTCTACAAGGGTTTTGTAGTTCATCTTCTGGACATTATAGTTTGAGCACAGCAGACATCAGCCATCATATTGTTGAGGATTAAGTGTGATTGTATTCTCTGTGCATTGTGATTCTCTCATCCTAAATCCTTGCTAATTCTCCTTAACATCCATACTTGACACTTTCCACCGAAGTCAAGGAAAAGTAGGTAGAAGGTAATTTTTTTGGACTATTTAAATCAGGGATGTCCAAACTACAGCCCGCAGGCCACACACAGCCTGAGCTCGGATTTTATATGGCCCATGCGTCTTGTCCATACATGTGTCATTTTTGGCCCACTGGCACCAGCAATGAATACAAATCAGCATGCAATTCCTTTTTTTAAATCATGGAGGCAGTGTCGGGTAAAAGATGCCTGCCAACTGCTTCAAAACCTCAAAAACAAGAAGACTGACCGATTAACCAATCACAGCCCATGCTGTGTGACGCCCTGGGTTGGGGTCATTGGTGACATACAGTGTTGCCAAATTAGCAACTTTTCAGAACCCCAGTGACTTTTTTTCCTGTCCAAAAAGCAACTAGTGAGAAATTTAGTGACTTTTTCCAGTGACTTCAGCAACTTTTGGAGACTTTTTGAGTCAGCCCAGAAAGCTGATGCCCTGTTCTGTGTACAGACAGCGCTCCCTTTGTATGTATAGACTTCACTTCGGCACCGAGGGGACATGATGTCAGTACAGGTGTGCAAATGAAGCGGTATGCAACAGTTAGCGCTGGTTCAACAACCATTTTTGAAACGCTATTGAAAAGGTCATATTGCTGTTTGACCGAGATGGTGCTCTACCTCACCTGGAGCTGATGGAGTTTCAGTGTGACAGTGACACCCGCATCTCTTGTGCCTTTTTATTGGTGTTGTGCCAAAAAGTGATTTTTGGTATTTACCCCCCCCCCCCCCCCCCCCCCCAAAAAAAAAAAAAAAAAAAAGAAAAAGATTTGCTGTATTTAAACTGGTGCAAATGACTCTTTGTCAAACATATCTCTCATGAATGATATCAATTCATTTTGAGTGAGAAAGAACACTCCTGTCACAGGTAGAAGCTCCAAACACTTTTTGTCAAAGTCACTTTTATACAATGTATCAGAAAAGTGAGTACACCCCTCTCATGTCTGCATATATTTAAGTATATCTTTTCATGGGAAAACACTGACAGCTTATATAACAGTGTAAATTTATTCTTCCCTCAAAACAACTCAATATACAGCCATTAATGTCTAAACCAGCAGCAACAAAAGTGAGGACACCCCTAAGAGACTACACCCGTAAATGTCCAAATTGAGCACTGCTTGTCATTTCCCCTCCAAAATGTCATGTGATTCGTTAGTGTTACTAGGTCTCAGGTGTGCACAGGGAGCAGGTGTGTTCAATTTTGTAGTACAGCTCTCACACTCTCTCATACTGGTCACTGAAAGTTCCAACATGGCAAAGAACTCTCTGAGGATCTTAAAAGACGAATTGTTGCGCTACATGAAGACTGTTATATAAGCTGCACACAGACTACTTTTCATTGTGTCAAAGTGTCATTTTGTCAGTGTTGTCCCATGAAAGATATACTTAAATATCTGCAGAAATGTGAGGGGTGTACTCACTTTTGTGATACACTGTATATTCTTCATTTACCAGGTAAAAACTCATTTTTTTCAGAGATCTGGCCAAGGGGGCAGCAGACGCTGCAACAATATAACATAACTGCTCTATAAAGATAGTTGATGTGGCCAAAAGGACCAGGTTGATTTTAATGTAGATATAGTAACACAGTCATAAAGATTTATTATTCATAGGACCTTCATAAATTCTATTGACTACAGTCTACTTACTAATATAAGCAGAGACATTATAGATCAGAAACACATACAAACATCAGAAATCACTTCTTTTGGCACAACACCAGCGACTGGATAAGAACAAGTTTCCAGAGAACATTTGCAAAGAAAATGTTCAGCTTGTTTGTCTCTATATATTTGTGTGTGCAGATTTTCTTTGTTCTGAACTTAAGAATCTTTTATTCTTTAAAATAATGCCATCAGAGACTGCTGGCCCTCGGGCACTTTCACATTTTCAAATCTGACCCTCCGTGAAAAAAGTTTGGACACCCCTGATTTAAACGTTCCCTCAGGCTTTTTTTTCTCTCTCAGTCCATCCAGTACTATGTTACTTGTTTGCACATTTTTGGCCTTATTAGGTTTTACACTTTACAACACCTTCTACTTATTATATATATTATATCTAGTGACACTCATAATAGTGACTAACACATATCATGATGTTAATGTTGTTGATCAATAAATTGGTGTATTTATACTCTAAACTGGGTCGTTCTTAATATTTGTCATGGCTAATCATGACACCATGAAAAGAAATGTACCTAAAACATGTTTAAATTGTGAAAATGCAAAGAAGCTTTCCATGGTTTTTTTTCCCAAGTTTTTTTTTATTACAATATTTGAAGCAACTTTCTTCAGTCTAACTAAATACAGTTCAGTACAATCATACAGCTGCTCCACTAAAGCATTGCCCCCCACCCCCCGACTACCTTTTCAGTAAAACCAAGAACATGTTTAGTTCTTTTAGCTGATAGCAGAGTGGAAGCATCATGTAGCGTGAATGATTGTAAGAAATCTCCCACAGTAATGAATAAATGTCCACTTCACATGGATCAGTATAGCAAGCAGGGTCATCACTCAGCTGAGCTTTTAAAGTATGGAGGAGGTCCAACACACACTGTTGTTGCCTTATGTGCCACCCTTGATTTGTGCTTTAAATTGTGTCAAACACTGGCCCACTCTTGCACTGGAATTATAATATCCAGGTTTTCATATTCTGAAATCTTTTAGTGGTGTTTTAAAGGTCCACCTGTACAATAACATGCATTTAAAAAATGATTTCATCCAGAGGACACTGTCTGCAGAGGCAGTTCAAATTGGATCTCCTATTTTTACTAGCAAGAGGGAGATCAACATATAAACAAAAAAAAAAAAAAAAAAACAGAACTCAGTATCATTTATGAAATAATTGTCTCTCTTCTGGAAACAATTCCAGCATTTAAATTTTCTTGTCAACATCATTTAACAGCAACCCCCTGGCATGACGTAACATGACATGAAAATAAAGTGCAGTCTGTGTGAAGCTGTGGTTGGGCCAGAGGATGATATATCCCTGCTGTCCACCCTTAGGGTGGGGTTTCTTAAATCAGGTTTTGCACATAAATATTTTTTGAGGTAATCTGCTCTGCTATTGGTTGATACATGTATAGATACTCTGAGGGAGGATATCCTGCCTCCAGCAACCAGAACACAGTATTAACCCTGAACTAGTCCAGTGATCATTTCTAGAGTTAAACCCAAACATTCATATTTACTCTGATTTATTTTGTATGAAATTACATACAACTGCAATTTGAACACCTTTTATTTCTCTTTCTTACAGCAATAATCATCACACTTCAGTTTTAGCTTCAGTTTCTCCTTCAATGCTGGCAAATTAGAGACTTTGATGCTAGATTTAACCTGTTAGCTACTAGCTCATAAAATGACAACCATTATGTTTAACTTGTAAGTAATGGGAATTTTTCAGACCATGTCACTATCATAACATTCTGTGAAGATAGATAAAGCCTCTTAAAAGCTGGCTGCTGTAAGTCGGGCCTCATATAGATCCTCGGCTGGACATAATTAGATCCCCTGTCAATGAAATACTGAATGCAGAGTCAGTTGCACTCCTTCTCGCAGCTTTCATTAACTGGGCGAGTGTTCCTGATTCTGCTTCTCAGTGTCAAACTTTGTTTGCATTACAGTGTACATTTCCTAAAACTATAGCATTGTGCCAACCAGTCCAGACAAACTAAATGGTCAGTGCTATCTTTAGATACCATGAATTACTGACATCACAGCACTGGTAACATGCAAGAAAACATTCAACCTTAAAAGCTTCTGGAGGCTGTGGGTTTACTCATTACCATATAAATTATCTCTAAAATATTATATTTTCATAGAGTGGACGTTATTCAAACACTGTATTTCATTCTGTGTTCACTGTCACTGTGAATGTAGCCTCTGTTCTTTAGAAAATCACAAAACACAAACCCAATGCAGGAACATTATCTGGATATATATAAAAATTTTTTACACAAAAGAAGAAAACAGAAGAAGAAACAGTAATAAGACTGTTATCTGAGTAAATTCATAGCATTCATACATGTTTACGAGGACTCTGTAGTTTCTCATTAATACTGTTTGTTATCCTGCACCTCTCTTCAGCAAATAGTTCTGGAAAGCTTTGCTGGACAGTGGGGTCAAAACTTTTTAGTCTGCGTGCTTCACTGATTATAGTTTATAGAATAAAAAAAATATTAAACTTTAACCTGATCATCACATCTCTGTAATTATGTAATTTAATTACATTTTTTCAAAGTAACAACCCCGGAAATATTAACACTAGAACCTCCAAGGGGATCATTTTGACCCCATGACATTTTAAAATCATGTAACTCTGTTAGAACAAAACCAGGCACAACAACCGTTGTCTTGTGGTGCTTTATATTGTAAGGTAAAGACCCTACAATATCACAGAGAAAACCTCATCAATCACACAAACCCTGAGACGGAAAGATGGCGGCGTACAGACAGGCAGCGGCTTCTTGAGCTCTTGACAGTGTGAGTGGTTCTTTTGTTTTTAATAATAGTTGTTTTACTTTTGTAAATAGCTCGAGTCAGTCTTTGCTCATAAGTTACAGTCCAGCCATCCGCTGCAAGATTAACAGCCAGACGGCGATGGACTTACCACTGAATAAGAAAGTGGAGATGGGTAGGCCAGGCCTGCTGAGGACAGCAGCGTGGCACTCCATCTCCAACATTTCATTGCAATCAGAAACCTTGAATGAGCACAGAGGTTAGATGCCTTTTGAGAGCATGCCATTCTGCATTCAGGTCAGGTTATGGAGCCACTTTAAGAACTGCAAGGAGAACTCCAGATGCTGGTATCAAGAAAGGCAAAGCTGCATATACCCTAAAAATCCACGGTCATTTCAACACCAACGACCCCTGCAGGATGTGGGAATTAGGTGGATCACAGACTGCAGTAGGAAAGATGCTGAATGTCCCAGGGACCCATCTTTACCTGATGTGCTTAACACCTTTTATGCTCGCTTTGAGGCATCTAATAAATCTCCCACTCACCTCATCACCAGATGAGCAGCGTCAGGGAGGGGCAGGCATCTGAGATTGGATGAGGGGTTAAGGGAAAGAGACGATCAAAATGAGGAGAATAGTGAGACCATAAACAACAAAAAGGGCGCAGTACAAACTATGGGAGAGTGTTCACAAAGGTTATGACATGTAATAGTGGCATAATCCTTTCTAGGCCCTTTCACATTGAGAAACTGTTCAAGCAGGGCCTTGAATTCAGTGGTCATTTTTTAACACAGCTCTGTAACAACCATCTGAGGAGCTCTTTATCAACCAGTCCTTTGCGGTAGAGCAGCTAGACAACTTTGAGATAAGGACATGAGAGCCTTCTTGGAGCATGAAGAAACTGCACTGTGTCTGAAGCACAGTGGTGGCAGCAGTATGCTGGCAGATCTTCTCAGCAGCAATGATAAGGGACTGGTAAGAGTCATGGTAAAGTTGAAGCCATATACAGAGACGTCGTTGAAGTAAACCTCCCACACACTGCACTGACCCGAGACTGGGAAGATTCACCTTTCAAAGATGATTCAAAAGATTTAAAGCTGTAACTGCTGCCAAAAATTGTAGGGTAGATCATTAAAAAAGGTTTGTCATTTAGTCTATTGAATGTGAATACTTTCTAAAGGGGCTGTACATCTACTTCAGCATTTCTTTAGGTGTTCCTGTAGTACTTGACTCTGTATCGTTAACATTTTCAGACAATTTGTTCACATAACACTGGTGTAATGATGTTGGACCCTGGGAAAGTCCTGTGGGCCTATTGTCTTTGAGGGATTGCCCCTACACATGCTTGGGAGTCTGTGTGAGCCAGTTTTTGTCCAAAATGACTCTTTTGGAAGGCTGTCACTTTTTAGACAACCAATTTGATTTAATTTGACTGGACTGTTACTTTGTTTATGTATTTGTTAGTTTTCAGTTAGCTACATGCACATAGTGTGCTTTGGTTATGTCGAGTTATCTGTAATAAATTAAAAGCTTTATAATTAAATTGTTACAGGAAGGATCTGTTTTCCTTTGCTAAGGCCTGGATGGTTCTGGCACATAACACATGCATCGCAATCAATAACATCTAAGGAATAAATTGGTTTTACTCTGACAGAACTGTAGGCTTTATTACTGTAACAGGCATTAAATGGCATTGTCATGATGATCACTAATTGGTAATATTGTGACACTTGAGGGAGAGAGAGCACCTGCTCTCGTTCTGCAGAGAGTTCAAAATAGTTGCTAAGAAACAGCTCCCTGGTTGTAACTGTGTGTGAAAGAGAAACACAAAGGGGGGGGGGGGGGGGGGTATTAGTTATAGGTAGATTGTATGTATTGTATAAGTACATATACAATGTGTATCAAAACAGCAACTCTCATTCACACATAAATTATACCAACATGTACTATAAGACAGCAGTTACCTGATACGTACCTGGATTTTATAGACCAGAACTCATAAGCCAGCAGGTCCACTATTCCCTCAGCTTGTATCATGTGAGGCTACTGATTTTTAGGCTTCATTGTTTTCCAACTTATGCTTGAGCTTTTGTGTGGTTGAAATTTATACAAAATAGAGTCACTGGTTCTGAAATAAGTTGAAGCAGAGACCAACAGCTGAGACAAATAATTGATCTATGCCTCTTACTGTGGAAACCTTCCAATCAGGCACAACATTGAAACCACTGACAAGTAACGGGAGTGATGTTGATCATCTTGTTACAATACAATGCTGGAAGAACATTGAGTTCTGGCATGTATGACATGGATGTCACTTTGATATGTCCACCTGCAAGCTGTTACAGACCAAGAACACCCCCTTATTGTAATAGCATTCTTTGATGGCAATAGTGTCCTCCAGCCAAAGGCATTTATCTGAACCGCAAACTCCACAGATCAAGCAGCTACAACCGAAAGGATACCCTATCAACACCCTAGTGCTGCCCATGCCCTTAAATTCATACCCTTTTGAGTCAGGGCAACCTACAGTGGGTGATTTTAATGTTATGGCTGACCGGAATAGAAGTTTTATATTAATGCTACATTTATACATATTGTATATTGTTTTTTGTGTTTGTTTGTTTGTGTGTTTTTTTAGAATAACTCATTCATTTGGATTCTGGGGGTAGGAGCGTGACTACTTTGATTGAAATTGTCCCAACACAAGAGGTTGCAGCCAGTCACTTTCTGCTGGGCGTCCTCTCCACTGTGTTTATGTTGTTGGACCAATTATCTGACAAATAAAATGCTGTGTGGTACAGGTTAATGAAATTATGTTACTGCATTATTCAGTTACTTGGTATCAGTTATCAGATATAAGGTGCCGTTTACACGAGACCGTTTTCATTTTGAAACGGCGTCATTTTGATGCGTTTCGGCCTTCTGTTTACACGACAACAGAGTGAAAACGATGTGTTTCAGAAACGGGGTCCAGAGTGGAGCGTTTCAGAAACGCACCGGCTTGCGTTCTCGTGTAAACACTTGAAACAGGGGTGATTTGAAAACGCTCGACTCACACATGCGCACTATGGTTGCGATGGCCACAGTTTTTCGCGCACGCGCAAATTGATAAAAAGTACTCGCGGATTCACGAGTGCTTCTTATGCTTTTCTTGTGTTTTTACCGTTTTGTAATTCAGCGTTGTGTGCAGCAGCGATCCAACCTCATCGTCAGTCCACACAAAACCTCTCACATTGGCCGTTTTGTAAGTAATGAACAATTTGACGCACTACCTACTGTGTCACTCCACGCATGCGTGTCTTGCATAAACAAACTTTGCAAAGAGAAAACCAACGCCAACTTGTGGCCTGGCATGGGAACTACATCGTTTTCATCGTTTCCATCGTTTCACATGTCATCGTGTAAACGCGGATCGTTTCTGAAACGCCACCGTGTAAACGAAAGGCTGAAACGCATCAAATCGACACAGTTTCCAGTGTAAACGGCACCTAAGTCTTTGTACTCTTCAACCATACAGTTTACAAATGCAGTTTGTTTTTACCTTAATGTAGCATTCTTCCCTTTTGTCTAAAAATTGTCACTTCTCCAAAAAAAATAAC
Source organism: Archocentrus centrarchus (assembly GCF_007364275.1). Classification (NCBI taxonomy): domain Eukaryota; kingdom Metazoa; phylum Chordata; class Actinopteri; order Cichliformes; family Cichlidae; genus Archocentrus; species Archocentrus centrarchus. The sequence goes on along the minus strand of NC_044355.1, from coordinate 30,702,823 downwards.
ATGGTGATGACCAAACCTTGAGACTGAGGCTTCAAAATACAGAAGAGTAAGAAAAGTAGTGGGTGATGTCACAATTGCTACATCCATTTTTTTATTCCATTTTAAAAATACCCATCTTTAAAGGAGGCTGTTAATGGGAGATCTTTCCGTACACAAAAAACTACACATCAGCATAACTGGGCAGCAAAGAGGAGCAATGGCCAAGATGTCACTCACACAACATGACTATGTAAGACCACACTATACTGTAGACAGAGAAAAATGATAAAAGTGAGTTATAAGTTCTACCAGGAACATGTATAAACGACCTTAATACAAACAATACATGAATGTGAATCAGTTGGTTGTAAATATGTCCTTAACTGCTCTCTGTCAGCAGGAGAGGAAGTACTGAACTTCACAGTGAAGTTACTGTGTTTAGCATTCAGACAAATGAGGCAATTCATATGATGGAGCACAGAAAATAAGGTGCATCATTGTGTATGCCAAACAATTAAGTAAACATTATTCCCTAACATCCTCAAGCCAAAGAACATGATATGCTTGCATCATTCCCTTTAGTGTAATGAAAAACCAATCAGCTGTGTCTGAGAGTCTGTGCTTAACTTTACAAAGTAATAAATACTCTTGACCAATCAGCATAATGTGAATGTGCCCGAAGAGAGCCATGGCACGTATCACTCTGTGAACTTTTGCCTACATTATATTAATAAGCATCATGAGATACTAAGTGTGATTGGCTCCACCTGTCTTTCCGTCATGCACAATCCACCAGGCCTCCACCCATTTCATCAGGGCAGATAATATCACAGACACTCAACTTGGCCATTATCCCCCCTACTGGCTTTTAAGTAACTTTCACACACAGTCAGGCTCCCGGGAGGAAAATGGCTAATGTCTGCTAAGCTTCATAAAAATGTTGAGAAAGACTGACAGCCGGAGTGTGGCTGTAAATAGAAAAGGTCTGTTTGTGACAGACACACAACTGGAGGATTAGAGGATATGCTTCACTGCACTCTGGCTACCTGTGTAACAAGAGCAAGTTTCTAGGCAAGGTCCACCTGTGAGCTCAAGGCTGCAGAGACAACCAGAAGAAAATGTTTAAAAGTCTTAAGCAGTTGTTTCTCAGTCTGTTCTTAAAGGCACATTTAATCTCTCCTCTGTGCTCTTAAACTCAAATATTACTGTGGCTAATACATTAATAATATATCAAATATATTTAGCAAACCACAATACCCTGTTAAACCCAATTTCATACTTAATATATGCATTATTTATCACATAAAGTTGAGAGAGAGCGAGGTTCATTTGATTTTTCAAAGCTCTTTTATTTATACAATAGAAAAACATGACCACAATTCAAAGTAGCAATAATAATCAACAATAATCAATAACAAATTCTCTCAACAAGTGAGTATTTAACCAAAGATAGGGTGTCCTTCTTTAAGAGAACACAATCTATCATTCTCAAACTTTTCCAGCTCATTCAACAAGCGATAATATTAGTAATCAATGTTTACATGACTTCTAATCTAATCTAAGTTACTGAAACAAAGTTCACATTAAAATGAGATTCATACACTTTAAAACCAGAAACAAGCATTAAAAACATGTGAACTGCTTTTCTAAAACCCAGGAAGGTCCATGGCAGCTTCTCTGATCCAAGAGAAACAAAGTGTCTGCCATTCCCACACCCCCACTCGGAGTTAGGACAGCCCAGGGGATGGTTCTCCACACTAGCTCTTTAAGGCTGCTCAACAGTCTCTGAATGAACTGGAGATGAAAAGCAGCACCCCTGCTGGCCAGTAGAAGGACTCCTCTGGGTAAAAACGGAATATTTTGTGGGACTCAGTGAAGCAGGTCCCAAAAATAGTCCACAATTACGTATTGCAGTTTAGCCAGTAGATTGGGGAGTCTACACAAGAAATACAATGCCACAGCATGGATGCAGCAAGATTACTCATAATTAAAATATGACCTCTAAAAAAGGGAATTTCGGTAAAATAGATATTTTTTTCAGTCTTCCTTCTACCTTCTCTAAAACCTTTTCTCAGTTGTTGTCAGCATTTTCGGATTCCCTAAAAACACACCAAGGTATTTAAACCCACCATTTTTCCACCAGGTAAAACAGTCCTTCACAGCCCATTCCCCAGCATCAGAGCCTCAGCCCATTTACTTTGGCTGAAGAGATCTCACCAAAATATTTGATACTACTAGAAAGTCTACACTACTTTGTTTGGTAACCATGACAACATCATCAGCATATGCAGACAGTCTAAAACCAGGATCACGGTTTGGCAGTTTAAAACCAATGAGACCTTGCCTGATTTTTTTGAAGGATGGGCTCTATGGCCAGAGAGTAGAGAATACCAGAGATGGAACAGCCCTGCCTGACACCCCTTTCTACTTTAAAAGGAGCACTCAAACCACCATTAAAATTAAGCAAACTCTTTTAATGTCTGTAGAGCCTGTAACCAATTTGTCGGTTTGGTCCACATGTACGACTTGCTCCATCACTGCTTAACCAGCTGGATAAAATCTTAGAGAAGAGCTTATAATCGGTGCAGAGGAGGACCACAGGTTGCCAGTTCCTGATGTGCTGAAGGAAGAATGAAGAAGAAGAAGATGAAGACCACATCAACTGATCCTTCACCTCTTATACAGTTTCTTCAGGATTACCATATGGCCATTTTGGCCAACCATAAAATGACATTAATTGAAATGAATTCCTGAGGAAAAACTATTTCTATTTGGTTTAAAAAATAACTGTTCTTTTCTGCTGATTCTTTCCTCAATTAATATTGACAGAACCAGCTGTCACCCTGTGCATAACGGATGGAGAGAAACATAAACAGCTGGAAGAGACAGTAGAAAAAAATACCACCAAGTGCAGAACAGTCATCATACACATTTATGCACTCTTCACTTTTTTTTGTCAGCTTCCAGTGCCTTATTGGGAATGAACAGAGGAACACGTGACACAGTGACCCAGGTAGATGGCATTGTGAGTGGGAACACCTGCAGAAAAGTGCAAGAGAAACACTGCTGACTATTGAATCAACCATGTACCACTCCTCTTTTAAAAACACCACCACACCTCCATTCATTCTGGAGGCACATGACAAGTTAATGTGTCCTACAACAGCCAGGAGACCCATCTCTACTGAAAATGATGGGAAAGGCTGAACCCACATTCCATGCCTCAAACACGGCATTACAGAGGACACAATCCCCACACCGTGTCCACCAAAACCCACCAACACCACACAAACTACAATAACAGTATACACAATTACACAGAGTAATCAGTCTTACACCACTGTGCAGGAAAAAAGAAAACAAGATTGCAAACTCAGCCAGACTCACCACTCACTCACACCCTCCGCATGCTCCAGAGAGAGACCGCGAGAGAGACTTAGGATAAAAATAACAACAGGAATCTAACATCTAAGAGCATAAAACCTAAGGAGAAACTCAATCAAGAATATATTCACTTTATATCCGCTATGTATGAGCTTTCTCCAAAGGCCTCTCCTTAGAGATAGGGTGAAGAGTGCAGTCATTCGAGAGGGTCTAAAAGTAAAGCTTCTATTCCTCCATATTGAAAGAAACCAGTTGAAGTTGTATGGGCACCTGACTAGGATGCCTCCTGGGTGAGGTTTTCCGGGCATGTCCTACTGGGAGGAGGCCCTGGGTTAGACTGAGAGATTTTATCTCTCAGCTGGCCTGAGAACACCTCAGAGTTTCCCTGGAAAAACTGGACGAGGTGGCTCGGGAGTGGGAGGTCTCGGTTTCTCTGCTCGGGCTGCTGCTCCCACATCCTGTCTCCAAATAAGCAGAAGAAAATGGATGGATGGATGGATGGATGGATGCATGGATGGATGGATGGATGGATGGATGGATGGATGCATGGATGGATGGATGGATGGATGGATGCATGGATGGATGGATGGATGGATGGATGGATGGATGGATGCTCAAAACAAAAAGGAACCATGAACTTGTGAAACTCAAAGCCCTGGGTCCAAGACCCAAGGACTATGACAGCAACTGTTTTGAATATCTTCCACTGTGCAATAATGAACTTAAAATTGTTCAGATATAACCCTATATTACCCTTCCCAGATCTATCCTCGGCATTGTTTTAAAACACACCTGAATTTTTCAGACCAGCAAACTGCCAAAACCTGCTACTTACCTTCTTAATTCCTATGGAAGCAATAAGGGTGGACAGGTAGGTCCAATGGAGAACGCACTTGAAGTATAGGCAACTAGGAAAAAAATGACAGCTAGGAGGCCTGTGTGACTCTACGACTTACCTGGTGAAATGATCTAGTGAATTGAGTGATGAAGGACCAGTGTTTCATTGCAGTGGATGAGCAACTGTCAGTGAACCACAGGTGCAGTAGTAGTGCAGTAGTAGGAAGCCACACCTCTGGAAACATGAATGAATTCACACACAGTGAGAAAGATAGAAACATTTATTTTGCAGTTTATTTTGTGCAATAATCCAAAAGCCTTTGGAAAAATCTTTTTTTTTTTTTTTTTTTTTTTTTTTTTTCCAAGGGAGCCAAAAAAAATTTAAAAAAATAGAAGAAAAAAAAAGATCCCTGCTTCACTGTACAAATTTAGGTGTTAATATAAAGACTTTTGTTTGACTGTTTCATTATTGTTTTATTACTAAGTGAATAAATAACAAGCCAAAGTAGTAAATACAGTAGATACAAATGGAATTTTGCTGTTGTCACTACTTATACATGCAAAATTAATGAATTGCTGTGAAGAAATTTGTTATGCTCCAAATATACGACACCAGGACAAAGTCTTTTTTTTTTTTTTAACTGCAAACCAATTCTTTGTCACTTCTAAGTCAGATGGTGCAAGGGAATGTTTAATGCTATCGACATACCTGGAAGAAATGAACATGCTCTCTCACTTCTTTGAATACCTTCACGTCAGAAATTAGATCACATTGGACTGATTTTAAAATTTCACAGCCATAAAAACTGGATCAGTGTCCAAAACATCTTGTTAGTTCTAAACAAAAAAAACAATTTCTTATGTGTAAGAAATTAAAAGTGCAATGCTGCCAAGGTGCATCACAACAGTGCTGCACTACTTATTTTTCCAGCCTTCACACACATATGAACTTGAGTGACATCCCATTCTTAATCCACAGGGTTTAATATGATGTCGGCCCACCCTTTGCAGCTATAATGGCTTCAACTCTTCTGGGAAGTCTTTCCAAAAGGTTTAGGAGTGTTTATGGGAATTTCTGACCATTCTTTCAGAAGTACATTTGTTTTTCATTTTTGAAAATTCATATACAGTATACCTACTGTGCTGTGAAAAAGTATCTAAGTCCTTCCTGATTTCTTTCTCTTTTTTTTGCATATTTGTCAAACAGCTTCAGATCATCAAGGAAAAAATGATGTTAGACAAAGATAACCCCACTAAATACAAGATGCATTTTATGAAAAATATTTAATTAAGGGAAAAAAGCTTTCCAAACCTACCTGACCCTGTGTGAAAATAACAACTGCCCTGTCCTCCCTTTGGCCTTGTTGTGATGTCTCTTGTATTACTCTGTGTTTTCCCTGCTAGGGTTAGGATTGAGATTAGTGTTCAGGGCTAGGGTTGGGGTCATTACTGATGATCAAGTGCAAGCAGCTCTCAAGCTAGATTCCACCATACCCCCAGGGAACTTTAAAAGTTTATCAATTGATATTTTTAACACTCTCTTTGTTGTCTTTATTGATTTACCTGCTGCCAGTGTGTCAAATCATGCAGGCTGTTCATTAAAACTCAAGTCTATGTCTCTCCAGTAAAATGAAGTATGGTTTACTATGGTAAAAAGAAATGAACTGCTTATAAAACTGCTAAGTAATTAGTTATGATCATGCCCAAGGCCATCCTGCTACCTTGTTGCTAATTCTTTTGCTGTTTCATTTGATGTAAGCCTGACTTGATAAGCGTATTAACTTGGTGCCAAACACGCATAGATGTCGGGTGTCCCTGTGGTAATCTTTTACCGGCTTTGCGTAAATAGTGTAATTTTCTCAGAGTAAGAGAGGCAGGTTTTCTTTGGCGCCTTTATTTTCTAATCTTGCTCATTTCATGTGGTTCATGCAAAAAGGCAGCACCTGCAGCAGAAGGGCATCAGTACAAATCCTCAAATGCACTGAAATAAATAGAAGTGAAAGATATCCTAAAGTTTTCCTCCCCAGCTAAAATTCCTTTCCAAATCCAGTTTTCTGTCTATTTGTATTGTCACAGCAGAAGGCAGAGCAAACTTTATAATTCTCTGCAGCAGACGGAGTTCCATGGTGCTAAAGGCCAATCATTAATAGATTCACCTGGCACTGTGGAGAAAGCTGTAATCCTTGGTTTAGTATTCTGACAGTGGTATAGGAAGGACATAGCAGAAAAAGCTATTAGGGCTAAATAGTGTATAGCACATTCACACTGACTGGTTTTATCAGGAGAATGAAAAAAGAACTTAATGTTTCTGCATGCTTGAGACAGACAAGGCTTTCTGATGCATCGTCCAACCACATCTGTAGGCGCTGTTTGCATCACTTCTGTTCTTTCTTCCAGAACTGTCTTTTATATGAGTGCCAACACATTTATCCAAACTAATCCTGTAAATGGACTTAATGGTGCTTCCTTGTGGACGATATGCTCACAGCATAAATGTACAGAAACTGTCACCCATTTTTCACCCTTAAAGAAAAAATAAATGCATGAGTCATTTGTTCCTACAATCTGAAATGAACTATGTCAGTGTTCCTGAAACAACATATGCAAACATTTCCAGTTCTAGTCCACATTAGGAGGTAGGTGAGTCAGGTGGAACAGCACATTCAGTTGCTGTTCAGTAAAGTTTAAGTTTTGTGGTATGCCGTTGCTAGTGTACACCAGACTTTCAGCTGATCTCTCCATTCCTCTGAGCTGAACTGATAATGAAAGGTAAACGTTTCAGATTGATGTGACTATGTAATGGGTTCAAAACCAATTGTCTAACAATAGCAGGGACATAGGAGGCAGAGAAGTAATAGATTCCGACTAGTGGCTTACTGGGGATGTTAACTTTAGAGATAGAAACCACTTATTATTGTGTCTCATTTGCTCTGCAACACTCAGAATTACCATAATATATATTTTTTTAATGCAGCGCCCCTTTATCTGTCTGTGACTCACTTCTCATTTCACTTTTGGGACAATTTTTATTGAAGTGAACTTGCTGGATATTGTCATTATTATTTAGATGTGAAAATAAAGTCTCCAAGTCCAGAAAAAAACAAACAAAACAATTTTATTCTTCTACCAGTATATGAAAAACACAGTTTAACTGTTTGTTTCTCCTAAGTTTCACAGTGTATATTTCATTCCTTCTAAACTGTCAGAACTTTGGAGAAACTTTTCCTTTTTAACTTTACTGGTAAGATTGAGGCTGTGCAGACTAACAACACAGGAACAAAAAGAAAGAATTAAAAGAAAACAAGCCACTAATGTTTATCTGCCAGGGTGTGGTGAAACTTCTAACCCTCTGAGGTCAAATAACACAATGTAAAATAATCTTTGTCTTTGACAAGCAAGTGTTAGTGTCTAACTTATTTTTATATTGTAAAACAATTGAAAATGTCCATTATTCCTACTTTGCTTATGTGGATTTTAGAATGATTTTTTGCAACAAAATAGCTAAATTTCACAATTTTTTTTGCACCAAGGAAGTGCATCGAAGGACATGCAGTGTTAATGGAGGCCAAAGTAATGCCATTCAAAATCTGGTTAGACACTGGTTCATCCCTTGAGTCTGTTGCCTTTTTATGCTTGAATGATTCATAGGTCAGTGTAAAGGGGCTTAACAAAAAATAAGTCCTCTGAAAATTGTGAAGTACAAGGACTGGAAAAAAAAATGGGTGAAAAAGCAGCCAATGTAAAAAAAACACAAACAAAAAAACAACTTTGAAAGACCTTTCGAATTCTTTGACAACCATTTCTCAAGACCGCTTTAAAGAAAGTCTGGCTCCTTGGAAACGACATATAAACTTACAGTGCTGTAAATAACAGAACTGTATCATTTATTATTTATTAATCTTTATTGTAAATGGGGAAAAAAATCAAATCAGTCTTTTCCAGAGAGATTGTGCAGGAATCAGCTGACCTCAGATTTACTTGGAGATGGAACATTAATAACACATCAGATAGAACATTGGAGTGGGAGATTTGTGCTGATATGTTGGTATATAAAGTAATGCTGCACTGATACTTTACTAAGTATCAGATATGGACATCAAGGACAGCTCACACCCTGGCTTTGACCTGTTTGATCTGCTGCCCTCTGGCAGGCGCTACAGGTGCATCAAAGCCAGAACAAACAGACTCAAGAACAGTTTCTTCGCCAGAGCAATCACCACCCTGAACTCACACACTCACCCACCGTAACTGTGCAACACCCACATCTCTGTGCAATATTATATTATTCATACTGAACAATATCTAACATTCCTATATTGTGTAATATCCAGTATTCATTCACCAAGTGCAATATTCATCATCTTCATTATTATATGTATACACATATTTACTTTTCTTACAATGTACAGATGCACCAATGTATGTATATATTTTTATACATTCTATTTTTTGTATATTTTACACATTGTTTATTTCTGTATATCTCTTGATTATATTGATTATACTAGATTATAATATTTTTATTTTAGAGAGTTTGATTTTCTGTTACATGGCACTGAACAGGAGTGGCCCTCCAATCTCATTGTACATCCTGTATAATGACAATAAAGGCATTCTATTCTATTCTATATGTCACAGTGCATCCGAATGTGTTGCATAGTAACACAGAATTAATGTTAAAGTAGTATGTAAAAAAAAGTAATGCATTACTTAAAAATAATGTGTAATACTTTGCTTTTTTTTAACTTAACATTCACCAGGTCACTGGTGACCCATCCAGGGCAGCAACATTCACAGACCTTCTTAACTTTGTTCTTTATTGATTTGTGTGAACTGTGTGCATCTCAGTTCATGCAGATGGTCAGTCAATAAACTCAGAAAGAAAAATAAAGTCATACAGTATTTAATCAGTTCTAGTTAAAAAGAATCAAGTTTAAGCACTAGAATGACTTGGCCATGGACACATATTTCTGCAGCTATACAAGCAAGCAGACGTGCAAGTGTTGTGTTTATGGTCTGTGTAAGATGTGGGAACACATTTTCAGAAACTCGACTGTTGCATGCAAAATGAAAAAAAGCCCCCAATTGAGAAATAGTTTCTCCTCGTGCTGTTTTTTCGAGTGATAGACCTTTCAGCTGCCTTTGCCTCAAAACTCACTGTACCACAGTGAATGTGGACTCCTGTGATTTTACGTTTTCCCCTGTTGAGTTCACTTCAGTTCATTCCAGGTCACTTCTCTGCAGTAGAATTCAGCTTATTTCAAGTATCAGTGCCTAAAGTGGATAATGGGTGGGTAGTGGCTTTCTTAATGGAGAATATTACACCCTGTACTGAAATGTATGTAAAAAGCACAGCTCGTTGTGAAAAAATTACCACCTGATTTTGTAGTTTTACTCTCTTTGAAGCTTTATGTTCTCTTTAAGATCATTGCTTGTGTTTTACAGCCTGCAAATTTACTGTAATAGTCTTCTCTTATAGAGTTGTTCTCAGAGAAAAGCCACTGTAAGGTGGCTTTTCAAGGTTGCACATTCATAGTGATAATAATAAAACATATCAATAATATTAATAATACTACTAATATCACTCTATAACACAAATGAACAAAGCACAATAATTTTTTTAACCAGTTTGTTAGAGAAGGTGTATCTGTGCTGGTCTTCCAGTTCAACCTGTTGTTGATATAGGCACCCAAGTAGTCCTCCACCACATCAACATACCGGCCCACGATAGACACGGATCATGTAGTTGTCCTCCTCCATCTGAAGCCGTCCACCACCTCTGGTCTTATTCACATTCAGAAGCAGATGATTCCTCCCAGACCACTCCACAAATAATCCCATCCAACCACTCACAATCATAGTATTTCTGTAGGTGGCATAAACCAGAGTTGTACTGAAAATCTAAATTGTACAAGGTAAAAAAGAAATAGCTTCAGAAAGTAGAAGATGTTACATTTCAAATTAACTCTCTTTCCTGTTTGGAAGCTTTTTATATTTATATAGTGTTTGTGTGAGCGTTTCAGTAGTGTGTGTGAGAACGTTTCAGTAGTGTGTGTGTGAGCATTTCAGTAGTGTTTGTGAGAGCGTTTCAGTAGTGTTTGTGAGCGCGTTTCAGTAGTGTTTGTGAGAGCGTTTCAGTAGTGTTTGTGTGAGCATTTCAGTAGTGTTTGTGAGAGCGTTTCAGTAGTGTTTGTGAGCGCGTTTCAGTAGTGTTTGTGTGAGCATTTCAGTAGTGTTTGTGTGAGCATTTCAGTAGTGTGTGTGAGAACGTTTCAGTAGTGTGTGTGTGAGCATTTCAGTAGTGTTTGTGAGAGCGTTTCAGTAGTGTTTGTGAGAGCGTTTCAGTAGTGTTTGTGTGAGCATTTCAGTAGTGTTTGTGAGAGCGTTTCAGTAGTGTTTGTGAGCGCGTTTCAGTAGTGTGTGTGTGAGCATTTCAGTAGTGCTTGTGAGCGCGTTTTAGTAGTGTTTGTGAGAGCGTTTCAGTAGTGTTTGTGTGAGCATTTCAGTAGTGTTTATGAGTGCGTTTCAGTAGTGTTTGTGAGAGCGTTTCAGTAGTGTGTGTGTGAGCATTTCAGTAGTGTGTGTGAGAGCGTTTCAGTAGTGTGTGTGTGAGCGTTTCAGTAGTGCTTGTGAGCGCGTTTCAGTAGTGTTTGTGAGAGCGTTTCAGTAGTGTTTGTGAGAGCGTTTCAGTAGTGTTTGTGAGCGCGTTTCAGTAGTGTGTGTGTGAGCATTTCAGTAGTGTTTGTGAGCGCCTTTCAGTAGTGTTTGTGAGTGCGTTTCAGTAGTGTTTGTGAGAGCGTTTCAGTAGTGTTTGTGAGCGCGTTTCAGTAGTGTGTGTGTGAGCATTTCAGTAGTGCTTGTGAGCGCGTTTCAGTAGTGTTTGTGAGAGCGTTTCAGTAGTGTGTGTGTAAAAGTTTCAGTAGTGCTTGTGAGCTCGTTTCAGCAGTGTTTGTGAGAGCGTTTCAGTAGTGTTTGTGAGAGCGTTTCAGTAGTGTGTGTGAGAGTGTTTCAGTAGTGTGTGTGTGAGCATTTCAGTAGTGCTTGTGAGCGCGTTTCAGTAGTGTTTGTGAGAGCGTTTCAGTAGTGTTTGTGAGAGCGTTTCAGTAGTGTGTGTGTGAAAAGTTTCAGTAGTGTTTGTGAGAGCGTTTCAGTAGTGTGTGTGTGAGAGTTTCAGTAGTGCTTGTGAGCGCGTTTCAGTAGTGCTTGTGAGAGCGTTTCAGTAGTGTTTATGAGAGCGTTTCAGTAGTGTGTGTGAGAGCGTTTCAGTAGTGTTTGTGAGCATTTCAGTAGTGTGTGTGAGAGCGTTTCAGTAGTGTTTGTGAGAGCATTTCAGTAGTGTTTGTGAGAGCGTTTCAGTAGTGTGTGTGTGAGCATTTCAGTAGTGTTTGTGAGAGCGTTTCAGTAGTGCTTGTGAGCGTGTTTCAGTAGTGTTTGTGAGAGCGTTTCAGTAGTGTTTGTGTGAGCATTTCAGTAGTGTTTGTGAGCGCGTTTCAGTAGTGTTTGTGAGAGCGTTTCAGTAGTGTGTGTGAGAGCGTTTCAGTAGTGTGTGTGTGAGCATTTCAGTAGTGTTTGTGAGAGCATTTCAGTAGTGTTTGTGAGCGCGTTTCAGTAGTGTGTGTGTGAGCATTTCAGTAGTGTGTGTGAGAGCGTTTCAGTAGTGTGTGTGTGAGCATTTCAGTAGTGCTTGTGAGCGCGTTTCAGTAGTGCTTGTGAGCTCGTTTCAGTAGTGTTTGTGAGAGCGTTTCAGTAGTGTTTGTGTGAGAGTTTCAGTAGTGCTTGTGAGCGCGTTTCAGTAGTGTTTGTGTGAGAGTTTCAGTAGTGCTTGTGAGCGCGTTTCAGTAGTGCTTGTGAGCGTGTTTCAGTAGTGCTTGTGAGCGCGTTTCAGTAGTGCTTGTGAGCGTGTTTCAGTAGTGTTTGTGAGAGCGTTTCAGTAGTGTTTGTGTGAGCATTTCAGTAGTGTTTGTGAGCGCGTTTCAGTAGTGTTTGTGAGCGCGTTTCAGTAGTGTTTGTGTGAACGTTTCAGTAGTGTTTGTGAGAGCGTTTCAGTAGTGTTTGTGAGAGCGTTTCAGTAGTGTTTGTGAGAGTGTTTCATTAGTGTGTGTGAGAGCGTTTCAGTAGTGTGTGTGAGAGCGTTTCAGTAGTGTGTGTGTGAGCATTTCAGTAGTGCTTGTGAGCGCGTTTCAGTAGTGTTTGTGAGCGCGTTTCAGTAGTGTTTGTGAGAGCGTTTCAGTAGTGTTTGTGTGAGCGTTTCAGTAGTGTTTGTGAGAGCTTTTCAGTAGTGTTTGTTAGCGCGTTTCAGTAGTGTTTGTGAGCGCGTTTCAGTAGTGTTTGTGTGAGCATTTTAGTAGTGTTTGTGAGCGCTTTTCAGTAGTGTTTGTGAGCGCGTTTCACTAGTGTTTGTGTGAGCGTTTCAGTAGTGTTTGTGAGAGCATTTCAGTAGTGTTTGTGAGAGCGTTTCAGTAGTGTTTGTGAGCACATTTCAGTAGTGTTTGTGAGCGCGTTTCAGTAGTGTGTGTCAGAGCGTTTCAGTAGTGTTTGTGAGCGCGTTTCAGTAGTGTTTGTGAGAGCATTTCAGTAGTGTTTGTGAGAGCGTTTCAGTAGTGTTTGTGAGCACATTTCAGCAGAGGTGGCAAAAGTACTAACATTCTGTACTTAAGTAGAAGTACAAGTACTTGTGTTAAAAAATACTTTGGTAAAAGTCGAAGTACTGGTTCAACTTCTTTACTTAAGTAAAAGTAAAAAAGTACAGGCTCTGAAATTTACTCAAAGTAAGAAAGTAAAAGTAGCTCTTTGGAGGACGTTTCTACCTGCTATTTTTGTGTAAAGCTAACTGAACCTTATTATATATTATTGTAATAATATAAAATAATACATGAGAACACAAACGTTATTCCAATCTAAATTTTAATTCTAATGAATGTACTCAGCTTGAATCACAAACTGTGAAAGGGAATTTAAACACAGCTCTGTTCTCTGTGTCCTCCATAGTAGAGGGTGACTGTGCCTCCACCTAAACACCAACATGAGGATACTCAGGGGTTACAGTGGGATTCAGAAGGTGGAGGAACCCTAAGATCAGCTGTAGTGGCTCTGCATGGGGAGAAGAATCACAGCTTTCTATTGTGAGCTGCAGTAAATGATGTTGGTGTGCAGGCTGTGATCAGCTGACCTGCTGCTGCTCTGAGGTTTACTGCTCTGTGTGGATGAAGTGAACTCACAAAGATGTAACTCAGTATTTCACAGCTATCTGAGCTGATCTCCATCCCCTACACTGACAGCATACAGGCTGTAGAAATGTTGGATTCAGTGAATGAATCTCAGCATCAGCAGCTCTGATTCAAACTCATCTCTGCTGCACTGATGTAACCTGTAACTCTGACCATCAACACAAACACTGTGCTCCAGTCCAACACAGAGCTTTACTGTAAATACAGTACAACAAGATAACCTGTTTATTACGTACTAAACTGCAGTATTTTCATCCAATCTTTGAATAACACAAAGTCAGCATACTTCAGTTTATTTTCCAGTCCTTACCTTTAAATCTAACCTCTCTTCTTCCTCTCCTGTCCTCTTTCTCCATCTCTGAGTGAACTTCTCTCTCTTTTCTCTCCCTGAAATACAGCAGCTCTTCTTTTAGCTAGCAGACACACTGTGTGACAAACTGCACACACTTTGTGTGTTTGCTGATATTTGTTGAGCATTTAGAAACGTTGCATTTACCTGCCACACGTTACTCCCTTAATGCTCGCTCCTCTTCAGCTAAGCTGTTTGTGTCCTGCGAGCATAACTTACGGACTCGGTCCGGCCCGCTGTGACCCCTGATTATAGCGCTATAAATGATACATTAATTATATGGGTTTGTGTATTTAATCCCTTTGTACCCGATAAGCCCCGGTGATGGAGGATACGCCAGTACGATTGTCTCTTATATGTTATTATTCCTCCGTTTAGGCTCAGATCGCTTGATGACTGACGGCGCACTGACCGGAAATGCAAACTTCTCTCTGACGTGTTAAAAAGTAACGAGTCTGTTTGAAAATGTAAGAAGTAGAAAGTACAGATACTTGTGTAAAAATGTAGGGAGTAAAAGTAAAAAGTACTCAGAAAAATAAATACTTAAGTAAAGTACAGATACCTAAAAAAATCTACTTAAGTACAGTAACGAAGTATTTGTACTTCGTTACTTCCCACCTCTGCATTTCAGTAGTGTTTGTGAGCGCGTTTCAGTAGTGTGTGTGAGAGCGTTTCAGTAGTGTTTGTGAGCGCGTTTCAGTAGTGTGTGTGAGAGCGTTTCAGTAGTGTTTGTGAGCGCGTTTCAGTAGTGTGTGTGAGAGCGTTTCAGTAGTGTGTGTCAGAGCGTTTCAGTAGTGTTTGTGAGAGCGTTTCAGTAGTGTTTGTGAGCGCGTTTCAGTAGTGTTTGTGAGAGCGTTTCAGTAGTGTTTGTGAGAGCGTTTCAGTAGTGTTTGTGAGCGCATTTCAGTAGTGTTTGTGAGAGCGTTTCAGTAGTGTGTGTGAGAGCGTTTCAGTAGTGTTTGTGAGCGCGTTTCAGTAGTGTTTGTAAGAGCGTTTCAGTAGTGTTTGTGAGCACGTTTCAGTAGTGTTTGTAAGAGTGTTTCAGTAGTGTTTGTGAGAGCGTTTCAGTAGTGTGTGTGAGTGCGTTTCAGTATTAATGTCCCTAACAGCCCCTCACAGCCTTCAGCCAGTCGAATGTTTCTGTTTCAGTGATCTGAACACTCTGATATCCAGATAAGTGATATACCTTCCACAGAATAGCTCCACATCACTACATGATTTCCCTAATCAGCGATACAGGAACAGCTGACTGTCTCCTCCACTCCACTTTCCCTTAGCATGACCCATGCTAAGCGCTTAGCTTGGCCGATGCTCTGGCTTGGCTCTACAGCTGCTTTAAGGAAAATAACGTTGCCTTGTTTGTTCAGCATTACTTTATTGATTTTATTGCTTTGACGGTAATCTGGTGCTCTTATAATTACGTGATTTCTCAACACCTTCGGAAAAAACAAGGTAACTGATAATGTCGATGTAGCTGACTTTGGGCCATAATTTCATGTCATTTACACAAGTGAAGGGTGAGGTTCTGTTACCTTGCTGCTTTTTAAAACATCCTTGCAATATATCCACCACTGATGTGGTACCAATTAAGCCAGGTAAAAGAAACTGCAGTGTCAAAAATGTTTAAATGAACGGCAAGTGTGTAAGCCCGCAACCGTAAACAACAGCGCAAAGGGAAGTAAACTACCAGCTTCCGCTATGAATTCTGGGCAATGGCGCGAATTCAGGAATACTGTGGATATACAGAACATGGTACCTTATACAAAGTTGTTTAATATTTATGGAACTAATCTTTTTACAGCCTGTTTCTGTATGTTATATATACAACTTTGCACATGTACAATGTGGCTACTGATATCATGTAACAATGATAATAATAAAAATATGAGAACACAATTTCATCGAGCCACACCTATTTATTAACAACTTTAGCATAAAAAAAATATTCCACATCTTTTAGAAAAAAATTATTCTTTTAGTTGTAATAAGAAAAAACTTTCATCATTTTTGGCAACAATAAGTAAAGACATTCAAAGAAGACATAAGAAAAATACATTCATCATGTCATACATATGTGAACCTCTGATCGGCCATCTGTCAAGAATAATGTCACCCGTATCATTCCAAGATATCATGTCTGAGGCATGGGTCATGGCTGATAAAATATGCTCTACATTTTTTGTTTGTTTGTTTTTTTGGGGGGGGGTTTGTGTGTCGAAGTGTCCTACACAACTCAATCCTTTACTACAGCTTTGACATCAGCTTGATGCACACATGTGTCCTGACTACCTCAAAGTCAGTACGATCTTTTCACGCTAACCCTGTCTCATGAATGAAAGGCATCGCTGAAGAATACCAGAGTACATCATCCTTCTCATACACTCCCCTTCAAAAGTATTGAAACAGTGAGGCCACTCTCTTTATTTTGCTGTAGACTGAAAACATTTAGATTTCACATCAAAAAAATCAATATGAGACAAAATATCAACATCTCACTTTTTGTTTTTTACATCTGGATCTGCGATCAGGTGTGTCCTGTTACATTGATTATTCAGTAAATAGCGCTAAAAGTCTACGCTCAGTTTCAGATTTTGTTTTGCCTGTGCATACTGTGCATTTATAGTTAGAGGAGTAACCAATATGAAAACCAGAGAGCTGTCTGTGGCGAAAAACAAACAATTGTGAAGCTGAGAGAAGATGCAAACTCAATCAGAACCATTGTACAGACATTGGCCATATCCATTTCAACTGTTTCGAATGTCCTGAAGACAAGGTCGTCACTGGTGTACTAAGTAACAGATGTCAAGCAGGTAGACAAAGGAAAACAACAGCAGTTGATGACAGGAAGCCTGAAGCCTGCTGCTTACGCTTTGGAAATGTTTTGACAAAGCCCTTAAATGGTGCATCAGTTTTGTTGGGAAAATGCCAAACTTCATAGATACAGACAATTTTCTGGCATTTTTCGAGAGCCTTTTCAAGCTCAAACGACACCCATGTACAAGACAACTGCCTCTCACTGTCGCCATGCATGCAGTCATCCTGCTGGTTCTGCTCCACAGGCAGGTACTGCAGAGAGGAAACATTAGTTTGTTGTGACATCTGTAGGGTGGACAGGGTGAAACAATCCCCTAGGCAGCATCACAGTGCACAGAACAAGGCCAAAATAATTTTCCACTCGCTCAAAATGATCTGTGGGTGGCTGGATAATCTTTGTTAGACTGGACTGCACAGGCTGGTGAAATCAAAATTGTGAACCTTTTCACAATAATTTTCACATTAATGCAGTGCTAGCTAGTGCACTCCCACTGGTGGTCCCAAGCTCAGATAAATGGGAGGGTTACACAAAGCGTGACTGGCATTAAAAATCTGCACCAAACCAAAAGCTTTATCTCTAATCTCACAGGAATATTCTAATTAAGTAATAAAGAAAATTCAAGTTGCCAAAACACTAAAGTCAACAGCAATAGTCACAAGTTGAGAAACCTCAGCAATCCGTTGAATTATGTTGGCTTGATCATTTGAGTTTCAGCTTCAGGGAACACTTAAATCACACATCAGATCTTGAGAAATGAAATATTCGGTTGAAAATCTTTACAGATACACATTGTGTAATTATTTGAGAATATAATGAAGTAAAAGTACTAAGTGGAAACCAAAACTATCAAATCTTTGATGGTTGGATACAAGATGACCTCAAAAATCAAAGTTAAAGTGTTCACTTGATTGACTGATTGATTTGAGCAGTACATGATACAGTATATTACATAATCAGACTACTCTAAGCAACATTTTAGTCATGTAGCTGATGAGGTGGTGGTAGTACCACTATGCAAATAGTCAAATATTTGTATAGTGGGACAACCCATGATAATGTTTGTTTTAGTTTAATCTGCCAATTTATCGAGTTATTACTCTTTGCTTTGTAAAGCTTAAAAAAAAAAATACCATCACAATTACTCAAGAGCCCAGCAGACACTTTCAAACATCTTGTTTATACACCTGGTCTTATTCTGTAATTATAGTTATTGTCATAAAATATTAAAAGAAAACAGCAAATCCTACCACTCGAAAAGCTAAAACCATTTAAGATTAGGTGTTTTTGTATGCAAATTACTTCAGTGACAAATTGTCGAACCATACAATGAAAAGAAAATTCTCAAATAAAATGAGCTTCAAATGTGTGCGTAAAGTAGTTTATTTCCAACACGGATCTTAGTAATACCTCAGATTATACATAATAAAAAATGTGTCTTCATCTGAGTTGAGCAAAGTTTCTTAAAGTTGCTAAAACAGAGTCTGAAAAGTTAAGCTGATTTCACTTAAATGTTAAAATGTAACCAAACCGAGGCTTATAGTCTACTGAGGAGCAATGTTCTTCTTCAGTCATTTAAAATGATGCAACCTCCTGCAACAGGACCATCTGATTTCCATGAAATGCTTTCCATGACTCTGTGTGTGTGTGTGTGTGTGTGTGAGTGTGTGTGTGCGCGTGCATGTGTGTGGATGTCGTCTTCTCCCCTTTGAACTAAAATATGTTTGGTTTCTCTGTCTTCTCATTTCAGACCTCTCTGCTGTAGGCAAGTGTTGTTCTCCTATACTCTGTGAGTATGGATCATGACTAATTGTCAGCATTGCATTCATCCACTTCTCACACACACACACACACACACCATCATGGAAAGCATGGGTATAATTTTACATTACATTTGCCTAAAATATAGTAGAATGAAAATTACAGTTTTAAATTTAGCAATCACATTAACAGTTACTAATCAAGCTCTTTACTTGTTCTACAGAAGTTCTTAAAATATCTGCTGGGTGGAATGAAAGGATAACGTTTCATTGTGCCCTTTGTGCATCACAACTGTTTGAACCTCACATTATGTGGCACATGGAACAAAAACTGCAGAGCCATTTACAATGGTTGTGAAGTGATGATTACTTTTAAACTATGGCACAATGCCACAAGCACAAAACAGAAACAACAATGCTGTGAGCTCAAAGTGACAGCCCTTCAAGCTAATGTGTTTGTATTAGTGTAACCATAGCTCTGCTCCTAACAACAATGTAGCAACTCATTATGTGTCAACTATACCGACTTACCTAACCCTCCAGATCCTGCTGGTATTTAATTTTCTTGCTTACTAAATTGGTATTATTATTATTAATTTAAAAAACTAAAACTATGGTAGCTTCTGAGTCAGAAAAATGAAGCCAATGCGGAAGTGCCTTAAACCTGCTTTCTATCTAGTTTCAAAAAGACTTCTGGACCTATAGGAGTATATGGGAATACGGCTTTCTAACTAAAAATTATTTTTGCAAATTTTGCAAATCGTGGTCATATGTTTCAAAGTATACCATTATCTGTGATATTTCAATTGGCTAAAAACTTGTAATTGTAAAGTCATTAGCCAATGAGCAGACTCAGACTCACCCTCCTCAATGTATCTGGTTATTCAAAAACAAGTAGGGGATGGTGAAAATAAAGTACTAGTCAAAAGTTTGGACACACCTTCTCAGTCAATGTTATTTTATTAATTTTTTTTTCTCTACATTGTAAATTAATACTGAAGATGGATGGAACACATAAGGAATCATGTAGTAAACTTTAAAGTGTTAAATAAACCAAAATATGTTTTGGATTTTAGATTCTTCAAAGTCAGCACCTTTTGCTTTGATTACAGCTTTGCACACTCTGTATTTTCCCAATCAGCTTCATGAGGAAATCACCTGAAATGGTTTTCCAACAGTCTTGAAGGAGTTCCCAGAGGTGCTGAGCACTTGATGGCTGCTTTGCCTTCACTCTGCGGTCCAACTCATCCCAAACCATCTCAGTTGGGTTTAGATCATGTGATTATGGAGGCCAGGTCATCTGAAGCAACACTCCATCACCCTCTGTCCTGGTCAAATAGTCATTATCTTGGAGGTGTGTTTGGGGTCATTGCCCTGTTGAAAAACAAATGATGGTCCCACTAAGTGCAAACCAGATGGGATAGCATTTTTCCAAAAATCTCAAATTCGCACTCATCAGACCAAAAGACAGATTTCTACTGGTCTAATGTCCATTCCTTGTGTTCCTTTGTCCAAGCCATTCTTTCTTTTGTTGTTCTTCCTTAGAAGTGGCTTCTTTGCACCAATTCAACCATAAAGTCTAGATTCACACACTTGTCTCTGAACAGTTGGTGTTGAGATGTGTGTGCTACTTGAACTGAAGCATTTAGGTGGACTCTTATCTTAGGTGCTGTTAACTTGTGGTTTCTGAGGCTGGTAACTCTGATGAACTTATCCTGTGCAACAGAGGTAACTCTTGGTCTTCCTTTCCCGGGCTGATCCTGACGAGATCCAGTTTCATCGTAATGTTTGATGATCTTTGCGACTGCACTTGAGGATAATTTCAAAGTTTCGGAACCTTCATTTCTTAAGTTTACGATGGACTGTCAATTTTTCTTTTCTTAGTTGAGTAGTTCTCGCCATAATATGACATTTTTTAAATAATGAAAAACCCCTGAATGAGAAGGTGTGTCCAAACTTTTGACTGGTACTGTGCCAAACTCAGGACTTCAGAACAGGAGTTCAGAAACCAATGAATGCCACAGTAGCTACATCCATCTTTTATACTGTCTATGATGTAAGCTAACTACCTAACTTAGAATTACGTTTTAATATATGCCAGGGAGTCACTTGTTGTTGTACCTGGAAGAATGGCTCTCTGCTCATTTTAATAGAGATAACATATTTTACTGATTTACATATTGTTTTTAAATGGTAATGGTACCTCAGCATTTGTTTGCTTTTGAGAGCTGAATGAGCCTTTGGATTTGGAAATGGCTGATGGTATCAGACCTATCAAGCAGATACTATAATATCCCAACTAAAAGCCAGAGCTAGTACAAAAGGTAGCACAAAAATATTGTAAAAAGTAGTTTGACAACACACTTTCTACTAGGAGTAAATAAGTAAATGAATGTACTACAATTATGTACTACTAAAGAAAATTGTGTAATACCTTGCTTTTTTTGAGTAATGACTGGTGGTGCACGATACTGCAAATTTTGGTATTGATTTTGGTAATACAATATTTTATTTATTTATTTTTTTGTTGGTGGGATGAATATATTTTTGAATGTCTGAATATAGTCTATAGGTAATCAGTCTGCTAAAGGAACAACTATGATGACCAATAACATGATAACATCAAATAGAGGTGACAAACTGACATCATTCATGAGTGAAACATTATTTCACCACTGTATGAGCTACCTGGATATTCTTTGAGATTCTGTGAGTGACTGTGCTGGGGGTCTGGGTCTCTGAGGGATTTCCTACCTCCTCTCTTTGTTTCTTTTGTTACTCATTCTGGAGAAAACATATTTTTTTTTCTTTTTCGTGGTCTTTCATATCCTACATGGTTCTGCTCGGTGCCCCTGAGCCATGTGAATGCAGAACAACTAAACACAGCAGAACAGGGAGGAGGGGGCAGAGCAAAGTGTGCCTGCATGAGAAAAGTGGTGTTTGCACAGACATGTCTACTTTCTGATGAATGGGAGCAACATACTGAATTTCAAGGAGGCAAACAAACTAAAGCATTGATCCTATCACACTAGTATCAATCCAATGCCATTACCAGTGTTGGTATTGATACTGTTGATATTTAGATCAATCCACCCACCCTAGTACTGACTCAAACAGTGCCTGCTAACACATGCCGACATATTACTTTCTTCAGGCTCCCTCCTCAGCGTAATTCAAATCTAAACATGCACAGCAGAACCAGATTTACACAAACCAGTCTTGTCAGAGACGGTCTAATTATTTCACCTTGATGAGATCTTACAACTGCCGATCTTTAGCTGAATGTTTAATAAGCTCCTTACTTGTTTCTGTTTGTTGGACTTTATCTCCTGGCCTTTTATCAGGTTGTCTTCTATTCTGTGGCTGATATCAAGCCTTTATTAAAAATCAGACACTATTCATTCTGTGGATTCTCTGATGTGAGAGGTTCCTCCCTCATAGTTAATACATTTTCATTGTTCATTTTTCTATCAAATGTCTGACCATAGATGTGTCCCAATGTGTGAAGCAGCACAGAAACATCAACAAAACCCACCTCACCATGATCACAAGGGCCCATTCATTCATCTAATACTATTACTGCATGTTAATGAGTAACAATGCATTTTGTGGAACTGACTCATGGCTCAGATCATGTTGTAAAATCACTCCCAGAAACATACTGAGTTAATGCACACCATGAAAGAATTTAGACTTTACTACAGTAGTTTGACTACTAATACTGCACTATGAATCTATGAGGAGAACAATTAATGATTATTGGTCATTAATGGTGTAATAACCTAAGTGAATTCAATTTGCTTTGTGTGGGTATCTGATTTGAATTACCTGTAACCATCATAATGCACCCACTTCAAATGATATCGGTCCATTAAATGCACGTTATCAATAGTTATCAGACCCATAGTTAAGGGCCAGGAGGGGCCGTCTCCACCTCCTAGCCGGTCAAAAAGGTTGCTATCATCGTTCTGATCGAGGAACACTGTTCTGCTGTGACGTGAACTAGAGTGGGTGTCTGGAGTGGATATGGATTCATCGTAGTCCCTCCCAGCAGCCAGCTATTGCTCTAATTCAGCAGATTCGACTGTCATCAGTCTTTAAATACACTTTAATAACAGTTATCAGTCACATAAGTGTAGTTCAGACTGGCCCGGCTGCACCTGCTAGCCATCTCCATAGAGCGTTACCACTAATTACACCGGAATCCAGATCCAGTCCACACATCCATTGAGTCCTGGGATTTTCCCCAGTATTTCAAAACAAATGGCTGCAAGGTTTGGGAGATCACCAACAACAACTGAGACAGAAAGTAATTTGTTTTTGTTTTTAAACAAACAAAAAGCACTTGCACAATTAATTTAACAGATGATTTCATTCTCTTCCTTTATTTGTGTTTGCCTTTATGTCTTTCATTTACGCCTTAAACAATATACTAAGCCTGACACTAAGTCGAGCCTTCAAGCATCATTGCAGATCACACACTACACCTGAATAGGTTAAAATGTGTAGACATGGCAGCCTAAATGTCCCTGAAGTGCTGAGCTATTTATACACATTCTCCTGATACATAGCAGTCCTCACTGCTTGTATTTGAGTCCCTTGTGCATGTTTGCAGGTTGTCACATGTGCTTGCATGCAAACTCAGAGGGTACATTTCAAAATGAAAACTTTACTGGATAAAAAGTTTGATACATGATGTCAGTAAGAGCAGGCAAACAAGTCCTTTGCATTGACTTAAAGCCTGGAAAACCTTTTTTTTTTAATACACAGATGTTTTGGGGTCCCAGGGAACCCCAGTCAAAAGCACCTGCCTATGCAGTTTTAATACATGAATCTATTTATTCTGATAATGTTTGCCATGTATCCTACTCCTTTGATACAGTACCAAAGGAGTAGAGATACTATGTAATTTTAAAGAAGAAAAACGCCATTGCTGCACTCATTGTCAGAGGAACTTCTCTGACTGGACGTTATCAGAACATTGGAACTATCATTGGATCTGCCTGAGACAGCTGGGGCAAGCCCTGGTGATACCACCCATGAAAGAGAAGGCTCTAATGCAAACAGCAATGACCCTCCCGTGAGTGAGAGTCACTGCTGATGTGACACTAGCTGATGTGACTATCCAACACTCCGCTGGAAAATCTACTTGAAAAAGGCGTTAATTTTGTTTCCGAAACAAAGATATAAAGAAAAACAAAGATATGAAATTTGTTCCTCTTGTTACAGCTAAAGTGCCCCGAGCATTGCATAAGGTACATTTTTATCACTTAACTGCCTGTTGTGTGTTTAGCTTTAGTGGCCTAGTGGTTGTTGGTCTTTGCATGAAAGCAAAGCTATCATTTTTTTTTTTAGATTTTCACATTCTGACCCCCTTGATTTAGAGCAGAAATGAGTGATCACGAATGACTAACTTTTGCACCCTCAGAGTACTATTCCACTATTCCTCGCCATTGAAAACAGCCAGTTAAGGTGGTATGGCCACCTGACTAGGATGCCTCCTGGATGCCTCCTGTCTGAGCTGTTTTGAGGATAACCTACTCTGCAATGGTGGATGGTATTTGAGACAAATAGGGCAAGACATACATGTTAAATGTTCTTACAGTGTGGTCAAGTAGGCTTTGGTCTCGGGCTGCTACAGTATGCTGCTTCAGAATCTGGCAACTTGCCATGAATTCTGTTCTCAACCAGAATCCTGGAAGTCATGAGTTCATGCCCTGAAGCTCTAACTCTAAATGGCTCAAACAAGCAGAATGAAGGTATCGGCGTGACCTAGTCAAAGGCTGGACTTAAATCCACTTGAGATGCTTTGGCATGACCTTAACCCTTTAACAGCGGCTGATAAGCCTGTTACCTGCCTTCACTTGGAGTTGATTGCTGAGACTTGTACTTAAAATTTTGAGGTGCCTGACATCTGCTTCAGTTAGTTTTTGTTTTCTGCATGTTTCTTGGACCATTTTGTAAGTAATAGAGACAGAAGGAAGACTATGGGCAATTTAGAATCACCAATTAACCTAGCTCCAGTAACTGCATGTCTTTTGACTGTGGGAAGAAACTGGCGTATCTGGAGAAAATCCACGCAATGTGCACACTCAACACAGAAAGGCCCAGCCCACACTTGGATTCAAACCTAGACCTTCTACCTGTCTCATGTTTTCGATCATCAAACAAATTTTAATATTAGTATATTTGATATTAGCAAATACAAAATTTCAAAGTTTTTAAAGAATGATTTCATAAGCTTAAAGAAGCTATCCAATCCTACCTGGCTGTATATGAAAAAAGTAACTACTCCCTAAACTTAATAACAGATTGTGCCACCCTTGTAAGCAAGAACTACAATCAAGGAATTTTGGCCCACTTTTCTTTGCAGAATTATTCTGTTATAAATATTGGAGGGTTTTCAAACAGGAACAGCCTGTTTAACCTTTTATTTACGACGGGCCCACCAACTTCAAAAGTGCCGTCATTCACAGAATTCCAGCAACAATTCCAGTAATAACCCTATGTTGAGTGTGAAGTGCAATTTCTCAGCTTTCAGAAACCATTTTAATTTTTCCGATAGGACAAACTTTCATTACAGTAATGCAATGTGCATTTGATCAGACGTCTCAGTGGTGATACTCTCGGCCTTAACCAGCTGTTCATGGCAAGTGAAGGCAGGTAACAGGCTTATTGGCCGCTGTTAAAGGGTTAAGGTCATGCCAAAGCATCTCAATTGGATTTAAGGCCAGCCTTTGACTAGGTCACACCAATATCTTCATTTTGCTTGTTTGAGCCATTTAGAGTTAGAGCTTTAAGGCAGGAACTCATGACTTCCAGGATTCTGGTTGAGAACAGAATTCATGGCAAGTCGCCAGATCCTAAAGTAGCATAGCAGCCCGAAACCATCACACTACCACCACTATGTTTGGCTGTTGGTATGATGATCTTTTCATGAAATTTTGTGTTCATTTTACGCCAGAGGTGACAGGATGCAAATCTTCTTAAAAGTTCAACTTTTCAGAATCGTCGAATCAGTTCACAGAATATTTTCCCAAAAGTCTTGGGGTCTACCTCCAGAATTTGGGAGTGGAGAGCATGGAATGACATACCTGGAATCCTGACCTCAACCCACTGAACCTTTGGAGGATCACTTTGGGCACGTTGTTCATGCCAGCGTGAATAACACAACTACACTGGCTGACTTGCAACAAATGCTGGTTGAAGAATGGAATGCCATCCCACCGCAGTGTGTGACCAAACTGGTGACCAGGAGGTGCCAGGCTGTTGTGGCTTGTATGATCCTTCCACATACTACTCAGGCCCCTGTTTCTTAAATGAATAAACTGTTAAATTGCCAATATGTCTTGTTTCTTCATACTTAAATCATCCAATCCGATAAATGTCACCAAACAAGAGTCAATAGCAGAATAAGCTATTTGACAGAGAAGATTTGACAAATTTTTTACGCGTGCAACCCACTCAACTCTGCTGCTCAACACACAAATGCATTTTCCTTACAAATGTGGCCCCATTTAAGGGGAAATAAACAGTATAAGATTTATTGCAAGCAACATTGAAATAATCAACCAGAAACAAATTTCCTTACTTTTTGTGCTACATTTATTTGTGTTGTCTTGTTTTTATGACAGGTGGTCTAAAGCATTTGTTATGCAATATAACTGTATATGATTATTTAGGTGGGGGTTCCCAAGAATTTCCCAAGAATGGACTAGCAAGGCTAGTGTGATAGATTGAGCTAAAGACAATTTACCAACTTTCCTCAGTACGATCTGATAGAGTCTAAAAAAGTGATTTTCAACTATATCTTAGTAGCTAAAGTTTTTATTTCACATGAAAAAGACAGACCCAAAATTATATTGCAAAAATAACAACATCCCAAATGCTAGGTTTAAGAAATGAGACTTGGCACACTATTGTATATATTTACTAATAATAGTAATTATAAGAACAGATTATATTATATTTATATTAAGATCTGTCTGATGTTGATGAGTTCAGAACCTTAACGCTATGTTTTAGAAAAAAGATCGAGGCAAAGGGAGTGAAAAGTTTCTTTATCCCCTAATTGGCATGACTCTGGAGAACACCAACAATTATATATTCTGTTAGCTTAGGCTTAGGGTCATTACAAATGATGATTCAGACATAATAGAATATAATGAGCCTTTAAAATTCAAAACATTTTCCTGTATTTCACTCTGTGTTTCTTCCGTTGGTGTTCTCTGCCTTTGCAATGTACTTCTAATTCAGCTTTCAAAACACATTTATCATGTTTCGCTATTTTCAGGCAAAACAACATGCAGTCATTTATTACAGCTGAAAAGGTGAAATTTGGCCTGTTTGGAGATCACATTTATTTTATACTTTGTGCGTTCTATTCTTAATGGGTTTTGTTACTATATAATTCACTTGGCTTTACAGTATGTGTGTGTGGGTGCTACAAAGCAGGATTTCAGAACATTCTCAGCCCTCACACATCCATAAAAAAAAGGGCTATCACAGGACTGTGTATTCACATCATGGGATTAGGAGCTAGGACCTGCTTTGAGAACGAGCACTGTGGGATTTTTCACTGCAGCTAGTGTACAAAATACAGAGCTGGTGTGCAAATTATATTTAAAAGTGAATCAGACCCAAAATAGATTTTTACATTTGCAATCATAAATCATGTTAATAAAATGTGAGGACAAAAAATGACATTAGCTTCACAGTCTCTTTTGATACACATAACATAATTGAAATCATTTTCTCAAAATGAATTTTGTTTTCTTTCAGTTTCTGAAGTCTTTCATTGCTGAGATATTCATGAAAATAGTCTATGGCAGCCATTTGTTCAGCAGCCAAGGTGTCATATGTAGAAGCCAAATGATGGATCAAGAACAAGTGAATACACATTTCCTTTTTATCCTTTCTGACTGCACAGAAAATGAGAGAGCAACGTATTGCAGTTCCTCTGCTTTGTACTGTAGTTATTACACACCAGAAATATCTGCCTTAATAAAAATGCTGTAACAAATCAGAAATTTTCCTTACTGTAAGCAAATGTAGCTTTTTTTCATGCCAATAAATGTTGGATTAGCATGAACTTGAGCAGGATTAAAACAACATTTGATTAAATATTTCCTTATTGAGATTTAAATGTTCAAATATAAGATTAAATGATTAATCTGATTTCAGAAAGGATTACTAACTTACCCATGTGAGTAAACTGGCCCTTAAATTATGCTTTTATAATATAATATAATACAAAAAGAATTGTATGGATCTTTGGAAATTAGAAAATAACAAATCATATCTACCCATGTGTACATCCAACATTTTTAATTGTGTATGCTTGGCTGAGGTAGGAATTTGTTTTTAAAAAAGCAAGATGAGACAACGCCCATTTAAAAGACATGCATGAGGCATGAATTCAAGTGTTTCAATCACGTCTATGGCCACAGGTGTGTAAAATTAAGCACCTACTGTATGCACGCAGACTGTGCCTACGTAGACCGGAATTAAAGAAGAAAAGTTAAAATGAAATAAAACTAAAATATGATGTAAAATCCAAAACTATTATAACTGTGCTTCAGTTGACCTTTAGATTAGCTCAAGAACAGTGCTTAGAGAGCTTCATGGAATGGGTTTCCATGGCTGAGCTGCTGCATTACATCACCAAGTACAATGCAAATGCGTGGCGATTCATGCTTTGCCTTCTGGCAATCCAATGGAGGAGTCTGGACTTGGCGTTTGCCAGGAGAATGGTATTTCTCTGACTGCACTGTGCCAAAGTGTAACGTTTGGTGGAGGGGGGATTATGGTGTGGGGTCGTTTTTCAGGAGTTGGTCACGGCCCTGTAGTTCAAGTGAAAGGAACTCTTAATGCTTCAGGACACCAAGACATTTTTGGACAATTTCATGCTCCCAACTTTGTGGGAACAGTTTGGGGATGCCCCCTTCCTGTTCTAATATGACTGCACACCAGTGCACAAAGCAGCTCCATAAAGACATGGATGAGCGAGTTTGGTGTGGAAAAACTTAATGGGCTTGCACAGAGTCCTGACCTTAACCCAATAGAACACCTTTGGGATTAATTAGAGCGGAGTGTCACTCAAGTTCATATGTGGGCAAAGGCAGACACGCAAATACTTTTGGCAATATACTGCATTTCAGCACTCAGAGTTCAGTATCTTGCCCAAGGAGACTTCAACCTGCAGAAATAAGTAGTTTGGGATCATACCTCTGACCTTCAGATTGGTGGATGACTGGCTCTACCTCCTGAGCCTCAGCTGCCCCTTATATATATAGATGCAGCTTGGCAACCAAACTAGCATTAGTGAATAACTTAGTCCTCCCCCACCGCAGTGATTGGTTTCACTGGTGAATGTTGTTAATCTTTTGTAGCATTGGTTCTTAACATCAAAGAGCAATTATGGTAGATTGTTCTATACTGTATTTTATATTGTACTTTTTGATGTATCCAGTGTGATTCAAAGAAAGGGAAGATGACTGAAGAAATGTAGAGTGAAGTTCTAAGGCAAGGAGACAGTGAGTTAATCTTCTGGTAGATAAGTTAGTCTTTCCCACATTGACTGAATCATTTTTGACACAGGCAACTTTTGTCAGGGATTCAGAAGGTCAATAATTATAATGCAATCTCTCTAAATGTTTTGTTGTCACTCTCTGGCCACGTGTTTCTCTAAGTACTTCTTCACTCCCATCTGTCAGTGTAATTTTCCCTCTGCTTCACTAACCCACTGATATCAGGACTCAACAGTAGTGGGCTTTAGCACCACAGTAGAGCTGGTTCATTAAAGGTTATGAAGAAATGCTACTCAGTGTTATCTGACTCTTCAGGCAAAAAAAAAAAAAAAAAAATTGGGCTTTATTCCTTTTCATTTCTGTTCGAGCCATCTGTCTCCACTACTAGCTCACCAATTCCCAGAAAATTCATTTCAAATTGACCTGAATGTGTTTACTAACACACAGAGGAAAATGCAGGGTTAGACTATTGAACACAAAGACAGAAACAGATTTACCACCCATATAGTATCTGCATAAAGCTCCAAATGTCACTCAATGCCACTGGAAAGGAAGTTTCAGAATAAAGGCTGCCAAATGTATACAAGGACAAGCTATTGCTACCCCATACAGTCAGTAAAATATCCCCTCTGTCATTTATTGTGTAAAGTTTTCCTTTCAAAGTGGAAAGTTCTGGCTTTAAAAGCAGTTGGCTATCAAGGCAGCTGGTTGGGTGTTTGTAGACAACAGGTTGGATTTGATTCACTGAGTCTGAGGTTATTTTTTTCCAGGTCTTTAAAAGCTGCATTTAAAGAAACCTTGTTTCACCTTCTGTGCTTTGTGTTTAGCACAGGAAAAGACTTCATCTACTTAAGGCTACTAAAAATATAATTTTCTGGCACACTATAGGGACAATAGAATAGAATACAATGCCTTTAACTGTCATCAGTTAGACACTGTACAGAACTGGCAAAATTTTAACCCAAATATTTAAAACAGGCAACATTTTTTTAAACTATTGTAGAATTATTATAGAAGAAGTATAGAAGACAATATAGAAGACAACTCTTCTATTAATATTGCAATCAGCTTTCAGACTCTTGGACATTCAGGTGGATATCTGGCAGGTCAGAAACTCTGGTTAGCTGAATTGCAGTTCTACAGTCTGATTTCTCACATGGCTGCTGTTGAAAGATGAATTAAAATGCAGTGGGTTCGGTTTATTAGAACTGAGTGTTCTACATGCCACGGTGAAAAGTTTCATCTTGACAGTACTGTGATATGAAACTGAACTTGTTTGCAGAACAGTCAGATCAGACCATTTGTGTCTTTCCTGTGGGTCTCTGATTATTAAACAGTTGAACGCCTTTTTTGTTTTTTCCTGTTAAGGACATGGTGTTCTCATTATCAGCTTCAAAAACATTCCTGAGATTATTTTCACCTTACTTTGTACATATGTTTCTGTGTGCCATTGTGGCAGAATGTGATCCTGTACACACCTTTTGTAGAGTAAACTAACAGAGATAGTTATGAGTACTTTGGCAGGTAGATGTCAGTACTGACTAAGTTGTCACTGATCCCTACTGTAGTCCCAAACCCTGATCCTAAGTATTGGAGACAAGACAAATGTACTTTTTGTTGGGGTGGGGGGTTGTTTTTGATCGCTTTTGATGTTTGCCACTTGGAATGATTACTTTTCATTTTCCCCTGATTGCTTAAATTTGAGAAAACATTAAAAAAGAGTTAAGATTAATGTCATCACCAACTATAAGAAAGTATTTCCTCACAAAAAATGCAATGTGAATGCTGAAAGATTTGAGCTGCAAAGCAGAAATGCTTAAAAAACCTCAAACTTAATTTGCTGAACCACCTTAACCATCTGAGAGAGAAAACATTTGAAAAGCAAAACAGCTCAAATTGTCAGGGAAAATACCTAAACTGAACTTGATTTGCTGAAATAGCTGTTTAAAAAATAGGGAAACAGCTGAAACACAGCAAACTGAAGAAGAACTAAAATAAATGCAGTACAAGGGAAACAAAACTGAAAAACCTCAGTTTGAATCCCCAAATTAACAGCTGAATGTTGTTAAACACACCTCTGCCCCAAACACACACACAGGGTTGAGAATAAAGCTTATAACCTTCACATTACAAGACTATAGAGCTAAAGCTCCACTGCTGTTTATGTGTGCCATGTAGTATACAGGTGCTGGTCATAAAATTATAATATCATGAAAAAGTTGATTTATTTCAGTAATTCATTCAAGAAGTGAAACTTGTATATTATATTCATTCATTACACACAGACTGATATATTTCAAAAGTTTATTTATTTTAATTTTGATGATTATAACTGACAACTAATGAAAACCCCAAATTCAGTATCTTAGGAAAATTAGAATATTGTGAAAAGGTTGAAGACACCTGGTGCTACACTCTAATCAGCTAATTAACTCCAAACACCTGCAAAAACCTTTAAATGGTCTCAGTCTAGTTCTGTAGGCTACACAATCATAGGGAAGACTGCTGACTTGACAGTTGTCCAAAAGACGACCTTTGACACCTTGCACGAGGAGGACAAGACACAAAAGGTCATTGCTAAAGAGGCTGGCTGTTCACAGAGCTCACCTGGACTAAAGACAAAAAGGACTGGACTGCTGCTGAGTGCTCCAAAGTTATGTCCTCTGATCAAAGTCAATTTTGCATTTCCTTTCGAAATCAAGGTCCCAGAGTCTGGAGGAAGTGAGGAGAGGCACAGAATCCACGTTGCTTGAGGTCCAGTGTAAAGTTTCCACAGTCAGTGATGGTTTGGGGTGCCATGTCATCTGCTGGTGTTGGTCCACTGTGTTTTCTGAGGTCCAAGATCAACGCAGCCGTCTACCAGGAAGTTTGAGAGCACTTCATGCTTCCTGCTGATCACCAACTTTATGGAGATGCAGATTTCATTTTCCAACAGGACTTGGCACCTGCACACAGTGCCAAAGCTACCAGTACCTGCTTTAAGGACCATGGTATCCCTTTTTAATTGGCCAGCAAACTCGCCTGGCCTTTAACCCCATAGAAAATCTATGGGCTATTGTGAAGAGGAAGATGCGATACGCCAGACCCAACAATTCAGAAGAGCTGAAGGCCACTATCAGAGCAACCTGGGCTCTCATAACACCTGAGCAGTGCCACAGACTGATCGATTCCATACCACTCCGCATTGCTGCAGTAATCCAGGCAAAAAGAGGCCCAACTAAGTATTGAGTGCTGTACGTGCTCATACTTTCCATGTTCATACTTTTCAGTTGGCCAACATTTCTAAAAATCCTTTTTTTGTATTGGTCTTAAGTAATATTCTAATTTTCTGAGACACTGAATTTGGGGTTTTCATTAGTTTTCAGTTATAATCATCAAAATTAAAATAAATAAACATTTGAAATATATCAGTCTGTGTGTAATGAATGAATATAATATACAAGTTTCACTTTTTGAATGGAATTACTAATGACCAGCACCTGTATAAGATCCTGAACTGGGTGAATAGGTGATGGGGTAGAAAATCCTCTGGAAGTTTTTATGCTATGAGCACATCTCTATACCCCTGAAATTCACAGAGAAATGGCAGTTTAAAAAGTGCCTCTGTTTGGTTTTTGCCCAAAAGAGAGGAGAAAAGTTAACATTGTCAGATGTGGAGGGTACTCTTGACACTCTGAGGCTCTTAGTTTAAATTCTGTAAATCACTGTGTTTTGAAAAGGTCATTTTCTTAAAGAGCACGACCATGGCTACAATTTGAAGTGTAAAATGTGTTGGACCAAAAGACCAAAAGTTGCGGCAGTAAAAAGAGTTGAAAGAGAAAAAAATGTGAAAAGTAAAACAGCTCAAATTCTTCAGTGGGTGATGATGTCACTCTAAAAAACTTCAACACGAATGCATTGAAATTTCAGAAAAGACAAACTGTGAAAACCATAAAAGATATCAACAACCTGAATAATAGTTGAACAATTCAAGGTCTTAGGACTCGTTTAAAGTTTGAATTTTTTTCTCTAGCTCAAAGTATGCTGAGGTAGTTAAAGCTCGAAATAGGCTGGGGTTGAAGAGGATTTGAAGCTCTTCCCATTCATTTCAAATGGCAAAAATAAAATTCATAAAAAGTGAAATATTTAAAAAATTATAAAAGTTACAAAAGTTATAAAAGCAGAACATTTTGTTATCTGAATGGTTTCTGTAGCACAAAGCATGCGGAAGGAGTTAAAGACCAAAAAACGCAGAGAAGGAAAACAATAATGTGAATGCTTAACAGCATTCACATTACTAATGACTTAGACCTCAGAGGGTTAACCATTTGTAGGGCTCTCACTGAAATACTTGGAAATTCAAATTTCCAAACCTAGAGTGTTATTGGAGGTTGTTACAAGATGGTTTTTGTTTAAAAAAAATTATGTAGGAAATCAAGGTCAACTTGCCCTCATAAGTTACCATATGGCAGTGCTTCTCAATTATTTTCTGTTATGCCCCCCCTAGGAAGAAGAACCCCCCCCCCCCCCCCCCCCCCCACACACACACACACACACACACACACACTTGCACGCTCTTCTTAGAATAGAATAGCTTTAGCCAGTGCTTCATGACAATATTGTTCTTGTGCTCTTGTGCTCTCAAAGTCAAACAAATTAAATCAAACGGGAACATAATGCATAGCAATCTGACATTAAAGCAAATCCACCCGATTGACCTTGGACATTTTCAGGTAGGTGTCATCCATCATTTACAAGACCCTAAAAGATTGCCTACTAGACTCCTAACAAATAACATGGCTCAACATATTTTGTGGGGACTTCTAATTGTGGTATATACAACCACTGTGACTACAATTAATCTTATTCAGACCAAGATATTCTGAGACTTGTCACTGAGAAAATCAATAACTTGATCTGTTGCATCTGAATTTGTTGTGCCTGTTGGGTCCTTGTGGAGTTGTTCTATGTGTGTAGGACTATTAAGAAATTAAAAGTGTGTTTAGCTGAGCATAAATATACAATCCGGGTCAATAACTACAAAAAGGTACATCTCAGCAAAGGTTTTGGCACTGAAATAGTGAAATAGTGAGAAAAGCTCCATAAGAAGTGTTGACAGACTGGAGGTGATACTACAATGTGTCCCAACTTTCAGTGTAACAAGTTGAAACTTACAGAATACCTTATTTTAGAGCTTGGTTTCTTTCTTTCTCTGTATAGTTTTCCAAAGAAAGCCTGACTAAACCTCTAAAATAAATATTTGATATAGAGGACATTTACATTGCAGAGGACATTTAAAAAAAATTGACTTTATCTAACACAATTGGGAATAAAATATAAAATATTTCAATCAAAACCCAGCACCTCAATGAGCACAGACTCTTATTTTTCAGATACATAGTCTTGGGTACTATCACGCTATTATGATATGCCGGTATATTTAGAAATCCAGCTGGTGTGACTTCCAACACCTTAAAAGAAAAAGCTCCTCAAAATTGTCTTGCTGTGTGCTTACATGCCCAGCTTATTCTGACATAGCTTCTATACAACCCTCAACTTTTTTAGAGCAAAAATCTGCACAACCAAACAGGTGTTATATATTGATGCTGTTAATAATTACTTTGTCTGATGCCAGAGAGGATGGGGTAGCCTAATTTAAGTTTAGTTGGCTAATCCCATGTATCCTCAAAAATGAATGCTTTCTTTCGTTCTTTGAATATGCAAATACTGCTGACCAGTAGCCTTACTTCATTTTTGTAAAAGTAGAGCTCATGTGACTGGAAATAACTGTTAATTATAACTTGAATTTGTATTTTAAAAGGGAACCTAAACCTAGACTCACCACTCATTTGAGTCTGAAGCCTAGACTTCTGCGAAATCTGCTGTATGGTCATGTATTATAATATTTGAGGACCTAAACAATTAGAAACACAAGACACTGCAATGTGTAAAGTGAATATTTCAGGTAAAAAAGTCCTTGAGTTGTAGCCTTCCACTAATGTAGCATTCAATACCTCAGTTAAATGGAATTGTAGCTGTTGTTCACCACTGATAAGGGTTATCAGGGCCTTTAGTTTATTCCAGCAAAGTTTTCTTGATTGTGTAGCACTGTGATGGTGGGGAAACTATCATAACAGTGACTGATAAAGTCCCTCTTTGCTTAGAACAACAATTTGACATCTGATATGGTCCCTTGTTATCAATTTCAAATTATACAGTACCAGTCAAAGGTTTGGACACTGTAGTTGGAGTGAAAGTTTTTAAGAGGGCAGCAGATAGAAACTGGATCAGCTGCATCTAAGGAAGGATCAGGAACAAAAGGTAAGTACACAACCAGAAGATCAATACATTAATCTTTTTTTCTATGAAACATAAAGTAGCCACTGCAAACAGCTTTTGGTAAATGACACAAGTTCCTATCACCAAATCTCCTGTCAGACAAAGACTGTCTTGTAGTGCTCTCAGAGGACGAGCAGTATCTTTAAACCACTTTTGCAAAGGGAAAATAAGGTCAAATGCTTGGAGTGAGCAGAGACAGCAGCATCTCACTGTGGATCATGGGAAAAAAAGTAATGATTGTGGTAAAACTGGCAATAACAGGAGAGTGGCTGTAAGTAGACAGACAGGACAGAGAATGATACCCCAGTGGATAAAACCCACTCTGAAACATGATGGTGGCCATGTTTAGTGGTTGTTTTGTTACTGACGTTAACAACCAAAAAAGACCAAGAATTGTTCTCTTCACTTCCACCTGACCTCAACCCTACTGAATTGTGGTAATCTGCTATTAATGTTTGTTTACTTTTCTTTCATTTAAATAATTGTTCAGCCCACATCCATGTCATATCTTCTCATCAGCCAATGATGCTCTCAAGTCCTTCTTCCGTCCTTTTAATAACGGAATTGCAAACAGGGAAGATGGCAGCCTGCTGTGGAGAAGTGGCAGAGTTCATCTCCCTGTTCTCTCAGTGCAACAGTTAACTTGTGATTGTACCTATCCTTGGCTCCACTTGTACTGGTTACAGAATTTGTACAATTCTTAAAAGACTGAAAGCCAAAATTTAATATGACCACCTTTATTCTCCAATACAGCCTGAACTTTCTCAGGCAACCTTTGTTGTGATTCCTTTAACTAGTCCTCAGGAATAGTTCTCCAGGCTTTCTGAATCTTTGGATGTGGGCTGCCTTTTCTTCAGTTCTCTGTGAAGATCAGTATTTCAGTAATGCTGACATCCTGGCTCTGTGAATTTTTCTTGCCAAGTATTCTTTTACAGTATGTCATTGTTATGTTGAAAATTGAAGCTGTTGCCAGTCAGACACTTTTCAGATGGTACTGGGTGGTGGATTAAAATCTCACAGTAATTTTCTGTTTGTAATTCGATCAATTTTGACAACTTTCAGTCTGTTGTTTTGTGTAATTTCGCATACTGCAGCCTTTTCTGCTGTTACTGGATTGGCTTCTAGACAGCCACCTTTCCACTGAGACCATTTCTGATGAGGCTTCCGTGAAAAGTAAATGGATCAACTGAATGGCTTGAGCATCTTTTGGGTCTTGTGCCAGGTCTTTGCTGGATTTTTCCTATTTCTTATGAACATGACTTTCAGATAAGGTTCATCTGTTGTAGATAGTTTTTTAGGCCTACCACTTCTTTTGTCCTCCACTTGTCCAGTTTCTGCAAATTTTTAGAGGACACAGTTTTCAGCTAATAGCTCTTTGGGAATTACCTTATTGGTATATAGTCCTGTCAAATTGAATATTGATGCTTTGACACAACACTGGTTCAGCCCTTGAGTCAGGCACCTTTTTTATGCTTAAATGATTCATAGATCAGTGTGAAGTGGCTTAACAAACAAACAAATAAACATTCCTCTTAACCCAGTGGGAAAGTCTGGGCCTTGATACGGGTCTCTCTAAAACCCTAGGGTGTAGCTGAGAAAATGTCCACTTCAGCCTCTGTGGATGGTACCTGTAACTCCTGCGTAGTTTGCACTACAGGCTCTGGCACCCATAGGGCTAGGGGTTTTTCCCTCTCAGGGGCCAGGCCATCAATTTGAGCCCCACAGGGATGTAGAACAGCATCCTGCTTGCCTGAGACAGCAGATCCCAAGAGCAGTGGGATTGCTGAAAACCACTTCAAGCATGGCCACAGAGGGGCCACCAGAAACAGTTTCATTTCTTGGTAAACAATTTTTAAGGTGAAATGAAAAGTTAAGGTAAAATCAAAAGTAGTCAAAGAAGTCAAGTATACTTCAGACTCCAGAGGGTTAAAATTAGGCAGAACAGGCACCTGCATTTGTGAGGTTTATGTCTGCATAGTTTCCAGAAACCTAGATAAGGTTGCCACAGGGTTCTCAGGGAGAGCAATATTCAGAGGTCCTGGTTAACCTCTGAAAATGATTCTGGCCTAACCCCACTCTTGAGTAACCCACCATTGGCTGTCCACAATACAGTTCTGAGGCGTAGACAGTTTATACACAAGTGTCCTCCATCTGTTTGTCCTCCTCTTATGGCTCCCACCCTGGGACTGGCGTTAAAGAGGTCTGCCATAAGGCTAAGCTATAGCAGTCCTAAAATCAGGGGGAGGTAAGGACACTTGCCATAGGTCAGAACACTCACCTCCCTCATATGCCTAAGAGCAAAACAGAAAGTGGATGCCTCATATAAGAAAGTGGGGGGCCTGCACACTTCACCCCCTAAAAAAAAAAAAAAATCCAGCCTCTCTAGTTTGTTCAGGTATAATAAAACAATCCACACAGGACTGTGGGAAACCAGTCTCGTTCTGGCTAGAGAAAATCTAAACACAGCACAGATCAGTCATGCCCATCCTCTAAAGGCAGCGAAATGGAATGTTCCTCACGGCTTGACATACTTGCAGTGGATGGTGACAGTAACCAGCTACTTCTGTTGCTAGTAAACAGTGAATAACCGAAAGCAGCTTACTGTTCTGCTTCTTGCTGCCTCAGATATAACCCTCTTTTTGAGCAGCTTCATAGGTAGAAGGAATGGCGATATACAGTTGTGGTCAAAGTTTAAACAAACACATCATATGTGCGAATGTTATGGTAAAATTGGGCTTTTTATATTATCTTTGAACTGTTCTTGGTGGAATGATTGTACAGCATAGAACTTTTATGACTTTAATAAACAAAAATTGGATACACAAGATAGAATTTATTTTGGATCTTGCTAAACCCAATAGTGTCAAAAAAATTGATATAGAGACAAAGGTATACCTACACTCCCACTAAAATTTGGCTAAATGTCCCTTAGCAAGTTGCATCTTGACCAGACATCAACTAGCTTCCAGCATAATTTAGGATGGATATTTGACCACTCTTCTTGGCTGAATTGGTAGAGTTCATTGAGGTTGGTTGGTTTCCTGGCACACACCTGACTTTTATATGTAGTCCACAAATTTTCAGTAAATTGAGGTCAGGGCTTTGGGAAGGCCATTCCAGCAGCTTAATGTTAGCCTGATTTATCTATTTCAAAACCAGTTTTAATGTCTTTGGGATCATTGTCCTGTTGGAACATTGCCAACTTTCAACCGTCTATCTGTGGAGTTAAGATTACGTTCTTCTTCATTATTCCATCCACTTTGTGAAAAGTACCAATACCACAGGTAGCAAAATAGCCCCAGAGCATGTTGCTATCACCACCATGGTTGACAAATGGTACAATGTTGTTAGTTTTGAAAGCTTCACCTTAACCCATCCAAACATACCTCTGTCTGACCATAAAACATTTCTTGAGGATGCTGACTTGTTCATGGGGGCAAGTGAAAATTTCAGTTGAGCTTGAAGGTGCTGATTTTGGAGCAGGGACTTCTTTCTTGGTTGGCACTCTCTCTGTCCATGACAATGCAAAACTTGCTTCAATGTGAACAGTGATACTGGTGATCACGCAGTTTCCAGTTCATCACAGGCTTAAGTCTTGGTGGTTCCTGGATTGTTCCTGAAAATCTCAACCAATTTTCCCTTATCTGAGGATGACAGTTTGGTCTTTTTCCAGACCTTAGAAAAGCGGTGGCACATCTGAATAATTGCTTGAACTGATGATCCTGAAATCTACGGTTATTTAAAAATTAACCATTAAGCTTCTGGAATGGCCGTTCAAGAAGCTTAATGGGGCCACGCTCCAATCTATTGAAGACTTGTAGACAATGCCAGGTCCCTGCAGTAAAAACATTTTCTTTCTTTCAGAGCTCGCTTTGGCTGCCACTCCACAATTAAAAAAAAACAAAAGAAAGGTAATTCATGGGCAGTCTGGTACAGAATATTTAAAATTATCTTGCATGAACAAATGTGTGGAGTGTTTTTTTTTTTTTTCTTCCCACTTCAGTTCAATTCCATGTTATCTCTGTGGCACCATTTCACAACAGTAACACATCTCCATACTGTACGGCAAAGACAACAGAACTGGACCACATACACATGAGACAGAGCAACTCCTGAGCCATGAGAAGCCATGTCATGAAGCTCCTGGTGCACAGTTTTTGTGCTGATATTAATGGCATTGTTAGTTTTGAACTTTGCGTTAGTGAGTCACAGTGTTGGCAACTGTTAAGCAATTAAGCGTTCACCACCCAGTGACCCCACTCTAATGTTATGTGGTCTGCCACTTTGTGGCTGAGTTGCTATTATTTCTAAACACATCTGTTTTGCACTTATACTGCTTACAGATCCTTTTAGAATATTTAAAATGGAAGACATTTCAAGAACTTATTGCTGCAATGGTGGCATCCTAATAGAGTACCATACTAGCATTCTTTAGAACCCGTCCTTTCACAAATGTTTGTACAGACAGACTGTGTGGCATTGTAGTTCATTTCATACTGCTTTGGCAATGGGCCTGAAAACACCTGAATTCAAAGATTAAGACTGCACTTGTCCAATATGCAAGATTTCATGCTAAAATGATGAAAGAGTATGAAAGAGTTCATCTTTACTTGCATTAGCTGGCATCAAAAGCTTCAAGTACATAAACAATGTAAGAAGCTTCTTTGTGTTTGAGTGCCAGAGCTGAAATCTAGTTAAAATAGTTCAAAACACACCTTTTCCTTACTAATGCAAACACAGACACACTTGCATCTCACAGGAAACTCCCCATACACTGCTGTATGTTTATATGGTCAGAGTGCACATCTGAAGTGTGTGTGTGTGTGTGTGTGTGTGTGTGTGTGTGTGTGTGTGTGTGTGTGTGTGTGTTGCATAGTTTTGCAGCTAGGTTAAATTGAAGTTATGTGTGTGGGAAGTGTCTTCATTATAGCTGCAAGCTCTCCACTGTGTTACTGTGTCTGGGTGAAGGAGTTGGAGAGTGGGGTGTGCAGTATGTGTATGTCTGGATGTCGCAAGGTGTGTGTTGTGTATGTGCACATCTCCCTAATGCAAAATGACTTTTATTTATCTTTATTCTTCAACTGGCCAACGTGAGGTAATGTGTGGACATATGTGTACCTGTATTACTCATGCTGTAGGGACAACTGTTAATACACTCATGTCATGGGAACTCAACGACCAATTTGTGACAAAAAATGGTTAATATCTTTTTATTAAAAAAACAACAAAACAAAAAAAGGAAAGCAATTCATTGTAAATGTGCTTTGTATAAGTTTTTATTGTAGCTGTTGTTTCAATGTTGTTTAGCTGGATATACTGTCTGTACAGTATGCGCACGTGTGTGCTACAAGACTGGAGGCCAAATCCAAGGCAATAGCACAGATCTCCATGAAGTGGGAGAATATACATAACAAGGTCATGCACTGTCCCCAATTTTTGATCTGCATATGCCTCGACCCCGGTCTCAGTCACTTCACTGCAAAGAAGATATAGAAATACTTGACTTGAGTAACGCTGAGGTTCCTTCTGTACATGGATCACTGATCCGCCTCGCAAAGATCTTCAGTGAGGAAATTGGGATATCATTTGGACTGGATAAATGTGCCTGACTTGGGGTAAAGAGAGAAAAGGTGATCAAAAAATGAAGTGGTTATCCTGCCAGAAGGCAGGATAGCAGAAATTCAGGGCAGCTACAAATACCTAGATATCCATTACACCAACGGGAACCACAATGATGATATAAGAAGGTAGTTCAAAAGTAGGAATAAGATCCAAGCTGTCAATAGATAGGCTGTACTGGCCACTTTTTTTGTTGTTTTTTCCCCGCAGACTGAACTTCCCTCTGTGCATCTTAATCTACACAGCTTGGATGGCATCTTTGGAAGTCATATTTACTTGGTTTTACTTTCCCATCGATTATTCTGATTTTAATGAAAATACAGAAAAAAATCACAGATTTATTTAAATACCTTTACCTTTAGATTTATTGTAACTTCAGTTAGTTCACTGGTAGATGTTACTTTTTATCTTAGTGTTGGTGATGCCTCACCACCCAGTTCACTGTGCTGTGCTACTGGACACTTTCAAAGATACTGTTCTAACAGTCGTTTATGGTTTGCTTGTTGTTTCTGCTCTTACAATAAAGCTCTGACTCTGAATCCACATGCTCCTCTTAGTTTTCTTTTTTATAATACTTATAAATCATATAATTGATGAATCCAGTTCAGTATTCAGTATTTTCTCATATGATCTTATTAAGGACTTATTATTATTATCCGAGCCTGTATTTTATTGGCAAACCAGTCACTTGTGATTTTCTTTAGTTGGTTTCTGCCAACAGTGGAGTGAGCTGCTCTTATTCACGTTCTAATTAGAGCCAATCACACGTCTGCCACATAATCATGGTTGTGCCTGCAGTTCCCCCCCCCCCCCCATTCTGGCAGCTGCAAATGTCAGCTTCACAGTCTGTAATGAACCGTTAACTTACTGGAATCAGTTAATGCCGTGTTAACTTGTCCTGTCTGCCTGCTAAGAGATCAGCTATACACACACCTCTTAAATCAGGTTGTGTTTTACCAGGTCGTGGGGACAGGTGGGTTGAGAGGTGTGTGGATAGTGAGTGTATACTGTGTTTTAGATAATCCTGCAACTTGGCTAAGAAACACACAATTTTACAGATGCATGTATTACAGCAATTAGGAATAAAGTTTATGATGTTATCATGATCACCTGGCAGCTTGATTGATGTCTATATAATATTTCAACATTTCATATTGATTTTTTCCTTTCACAAGTATGAGGTTAATGATTATCTTGAGCTCTCAGTACTCAGATGTTTTCACTGATTGCTGCACCCATGCTCATATTCAGCTCCAGTTCTTTTTAATGACCTCACTAATAACT
The DNA here is from genome assembly GCF_007364275.1 of Archocentrus centrarchus. Classification (NCBI taxonomy): domain Eukaryota; kingdom Metazoa; phylum Chordata; class Actinopteri; order Cichliformes; family Cichlidae; genus Archocentrus; species Archocentrus centrarchus. The sequence continues at coordinate 30,660,725 of NC_044355.1, read as the reverse complement.
CTTTCTCTCTCCCACGCATGCGCACACACACACACACACACGCACACAGACACACACACGCACACACACACACACACACACACACACACGCGCGCGCACTGCCACGTACATGCTCACTGGCTTCTTTCACTGTGAACCTATTTTCACCTCTCATTCTCACCATCTTCAGTCAGCCTGATTTGACATCACTTTATTACCACTTTGTTACCATGACAAAGCAGAATTAGTGCAGTGAACTGCCAAGAAAACATCGCATATTATGGTGAATTTAATATCCACTAACATTAAAATGTTAAAAGGTTGTTATTATTCTGTATTTATTATAAATTATCTCATTATAACAGATCTAACATTTGAATGTTTGCCCCTTTCAGGCAGAATGCACCATAAGTGCACTGACTTCATTATTTTCAAGCTGTGAAGCATATACAACATATAACAGGGTAATCTTAAAGGGATAGAAGGATAAAAGGAGCTAAAGTTATGCATAAATTCATATTTATACTACACGGTAGCAGTGGACAGTAGCTGGTGTGTTCACTGGTTTATTCTGCATTTCTCAGACCCACACACACTTTCTGCTGGGTCCAAATTAACAGCATGAAGATGTAGCCAGGATTTGGATGTACAGCTTGAAACTGGAGGCGTCACATTAAGTCATATTGCCTCACATGTTAACAGCCCCATGGTGTGTGAATGTCAGTCTCTCTCACTTTCTTCTCCCTCTCACATTGCCCTCCGTGTCCCTCTTTTCTTTTTGAGGTTAAATTATGTTGTTGAACAATAAAATGTCAAGGCAGATTTGTAGAGTTTGGACAGGAGACAAGGGGCGCATGGAGGAGAAACAGAGGAGGAGGAGGCTGAGAATCTTTTATTTTTTTTTTAAACATGGTTCATTGACACTTTGCAGAATCATCCTGCTGTTTAACTTCTGCAAAAGGTGATAAGAATATTGATGCTGATAATGATTCCAAATCCATTCAATTCCATGCAGGGAGTGAACTGAGCAGGATTTTTGAGCATTCATTTCTCTTGCCAGAACATCTCACAAGGGCTGAGGTGTAGACTTTGTGCTGGAAAGAGGGCTTTTCAAAACTTTAAATGAGCTTCTTTTTAGCGATTCCAGAGTAGGACTGCTTTTGTACTTTGAATAAATGTCTTCTGCATGACCCAAATTGACCCCAAAATAGCTAAATGTTCTCATTTAGAAATGTTATAGAAGCAGCCCAAGCTTTGGAGAAAAAAAAAGAAACATACAAGTGTTCAGTGCCCAGTATAAGTTAAGTAATAAAACAATGAAAAGATGGAGCTGGAAATTCACAGGATTGATCCCCTTTAGTTTACCTTTATCGAGTAAATCCTGTCAATAAGATAGAAAATAAAGAAAGGTGGAAGTTCACTCTTATTTCCCCCCAAAATATTTCATTCTTAATTAATTTCTGGTTATTTAAAATGAACGGCTGGTTGTGCAATGTAAAATTGAACAGGATTATGGGTTTGTTTCCCCTGTAGGTGTCTTTTCCCAGGTAACTGAAATGGCGTACAGTAGAACACTCTAACTCTAATGGAGTCTCTAGTTTGTAATAGAAATACAGCCCAGTTGTCAGAGGAGGGAAGGAGCGCTTTGTGTTTGTTTTTGATATTCTGTTGTATGTGTTTTGTTGTTTTCCTTGTGTTAGGCTCCTGGGTTTTGGTTCCCCATATGTTCTTTGGTTGCAGATGCTTGCGTGCTTATTGTTTTTCCTCCTGTTCGTGTGCCCTAGCCCTGGTCCTTGTGTTTTGTTATTTCCTGTTTTATTTTGGTAGGTCTGGGTCCTTGTGTTTTGTATCTAGTTTGCTTCCTGTGTCTCCCTGCCAGGTGTTTCCTATTGTCGTGTTACCTGTGCGTGTATATTTTGCCTCAGTCTCACTTTGTTCTTTGTCAGGTCGTTGCATGTTTGATGTCGTCTGGTCCCTCTGCTGTGTGCTCTCTTGCCTCTCCGTGCTTCTAGTGATTTTGTAGTTTGTGTTGCTGGCCCCGTCCACATTTGTGTTTCATAGTTTCCAGCAATAAAGCTGATGTTTTTTGAGTTTACATCCTGTCTGCGGAGTCTGCATTTTTGAGGCCCTAACCTGCCACACACACCACATGAAATGACAGAAACAGAAATTGTGAGATGTGAATAAAACATTACTGGCATGTTCATGTAAAAATCAAAAGCTTTACCTGATTTAAGTTTCCAGTTTGTAATAATCTTCTTGTGCACCCCCGCACAGTTTTCAGCAGGGCCCTGTTTTCAGTCTTATGTCCTCTTGTACTTTTGGTTCTGTGATGCATGCTGGAGCACTTTCAGCGTGTCAAAGAAGTGATCCTTCAACTTGATTTTTAATTTTCGGATCGTGGCAGATCTGTTGAGTGGTTCAGGTGATGAGTGACGACTGTGTTTGGTGGCCAAAAAAATCCTGTGTTTTTAATGCATTCTGGTCACAGCCTTGGAAACTGTGGACCCTTCAGATGAAAACTGCTCGGTCGTAGCCGGGTCAGTTTGAAAAAGAAGTTGATTTTTGCTCTCTGGGTTTGAGGTTTGCTGTGAAATCACATTAAATCAGATTACAATGCAAGTGGTCAGAGCACGGCTTCCAGCTGTCTGATGCTGCAGATCTTCAAGCTAAGGTGAGGTTTCTGATTTTTACGGACCACGTCCTGGAATTTTGTAATCGCATCTTGTACGTGAGAGTGGTCCTTCAAGGGAAGTTAACTCAATGGAGCGAGCTCTATGACCTGAAAAGGTATTCTTTGTATGGATGTATGCGTTCATGAAATGTGTGTCTCAGAGAGACACACAAAACGTGTTCTTCAGTGAAGCCTGAACAGAGTCTAATCTGTTAACAGTCATAAAGAATAGGTACAAATTTTAGCTCCCAAAAACATGACAACAGCAATCAAGCAGAAACAAAGGCCACATCAGCTAAGGTGTGTGTGTTTGTGTGTGTGTGCACCTGCAATTGCTGAAATATGCCTGACTAAAATTTCCAGTGAAAGCTGTTGACATCTTTGTAAACCTGTTTGTTTTTGTGGGGAAACAGTGTGACAGCAGTGTGACAGAAACGCTAGTTAAGTGTGTGTAAACAGCAGAGAGTGCAGAGAAGCTTTTAATGACTAAATGTCCATCATCGTGTACTCAGAGATAGTTACAATTTTTTATGGTGATGTTACCTGCTGCAATCTTCTTGATGCACCCATCAAAAAAAATAAATAAATAAAAGAAACAAAAAAAGCAAGACAGACAGTTGACCAAAAATGTCCCTAAAATAAAATTTTGTGGAACTAGATGAATTGAAAAATCTGGAATTGCAACAGAAAATTTTCTCTAAAATCTCAGCTTGTATTCCGGTCTGTAGACGCTTAGATGGGACTCCCATCATTCTAGCACAAAAGGTCACGTAAGCTAAAAATGGGAACCTCGAAGTGGTTCACCAGTAACTCAGTGGATTTTAAAAGATTAAGGAAAATGTTTGAGTTAAAGAGGACTGATACTAAAATGAAAGGATGGTGACAGCATGGCAAAGTGGAAGGTGTAGAATAGGAGAAAATAGCAAAACAATACAGACATTAAACTTTTAAGTAAACTTTAAATTGTAATCAACTGTAATCTGTAATCAACTTTATGTATGAAGTTCACTGCCTAAGAAGAACATTTTCCTCTGGAATAAGTCTATCACCTTTTGGGGTAGAGGCTAAGAATCCATCACCAACATCTTCCTACGTGCAAACTCAGGAACCTGTTTCCCTTCCAATTTGTCATGCACGGATGCTCCCTGACATCACATTTTCATGTACTGGGTCCTCTGTAACATTATTTTTCAACCTGCAGATGTGAGCATGTTTGAATCCTAGGGTGGAGTGCTACAGTAAGCTATCAGCTCAGGGTAGCAAGCTTGGTGATCAAACTGCATCCATAAACTCTGTTGGTGCAACACACAGACACAGGTATCTGCTAACTGGTGCAAAATGACAGAGTAAAGAAAAAATCAAGAATGTCTGCGGTGCCGGGGTGGCTCAGAGATTGAGCAGGCAACCACACACATATGCCATGTAGCGGCGCAGGTTGGGGTCCTGGCCTGTTGCCATTTCCCGCGTGTCCTCCCTGTATCTCTCCTCCTAATTTCCTGTCACTCTCCACTGTTAATGAAAGCTAAAAACCAAGAATGTCGCAAACCAAATCTGAAGCATAAATTTCTTGGGTGGTCTGTGCCTCACAGGAAGCCAATATTTGTCAGATAATTCTGTTTAAAACTTGCCAACAGGCACCACCACACCAACACAATGGAGAGGTTCAGTTCTTCAACATAGTAGAAGTGAACCTAACAGATGGCAATCAGCTACAGCTTTCTGTGCTATGACATCTTTCGATCTAAGCAGACATGACTCTAATTTTTGGCCTTACTAATGTCTCAGTGGATGAGTTATTTAAAAAGATGCATGCTGTACAAGCCTGTTTTATAATGCTGTAAAGTTAGGCATGTTAAGAGACAAGGCTATGGGATTTGACTTGATTTTGATTGAATTGCAATTTGTACAGACGCGCACACACACATGCACGCACATACATATGCACAGATAGATAGAGTCCATATCCTTTTTTTTGCTTTCAGTTTAACTGAAACACATGAATTAATCAGTTGATTCAAAATTTATTTTAGGCCTCAAAGATGAAAAATGAAAGTAAGCACTCAGCTCCAGTCAACCACGAGGGTGCTGTATTACAAACATATTTGAAACAGAAAACCATGCAGATCATGCAACAATTTGGCACAGTGAGTTGAAAGCTGCCTAACAGCCCTGGACAAAAAATAAAGCCTCTTTGCACCTGTTATGATCACACATGCTGATTCCATCTAAACTATTTATTTTAGTCTAATCCAAGCAAATTAATATCATAACCAATTCACCAACAACAAACAGGTGTATGAGCAAGGTGAATGTGACCATTTGTAAAAACTGCTATGATGTCTGCAATTTGCAGGCACCGTGCAGCAAGTCTGATTAGATCAGAGAATGCTCCAATTATAAAGGGGTTTATGGGTGCCAGGCTCAGTGGATTAGTCTTAAAGCTGAAGCAATTTGTGTCTGGCATGCTGAGTGATGAAGGTGCTGCTTGCTCTGCACAGCTCTGCTCAGTGGCATAATTTTGTCACGAGTTGATTTACATAAATCTCAAAGGGAATAAAACAAAAACACCTTGTCATTTAGGTCACAGTCAAGGAGCACAAAATGTGATTGAGTTCCCTTGAAATGTCACGGTAATGAACCTAGAGCTCAGTATGGGGCTAAGTTGCTTGTTTTTCAGAGTATGAGTTCTCTGGCTGTGGTGGTAATGAAGCTATGATGAACAATGTGTGCACAAACAGCATGGACACTGACCTGTGGTCAGTTTATGGTCACAGGTGTATGCCTGCTGTGCAGGCAGTCACGCGGTCAGGAAGATTTCATCAGGCTAACTAAAAGATGGATTTCCCTGATGCACCTGGATAGCAGAATAGCATAATGCACAACAAATGTGACACCAAGCTTCCCATAAGAAAAAATATTAATTCAGTTATCAGACACCACATGACGATAATATTTCTCTTGGAAATAAAATTGTGTGTTTGCCGGACCAGGACGAATATATTTTCAGTGTGGGCGATGTTTGGAACCCAACCTATTTTGCTCAGCCTCTTTATGAACTGGTTTATAGCCAATTACATAACATGTTATGAAATGGAATATGTATATTACAAGACGTGTTTTATGACAAGTTTTACAAAGGCTTTAAATGACTATAAAATGTCTGTATTATTTGAAAATCATGGTGAATATGCATCACAAAACACTGTTTGATTCTTTAAGCCCTGGAAATTGCAGGATGGGGCTTCCATATGGTTCACCCATTCATGTTTGTTGTGTGTACAACAAAGCAAGTGTGTATAAAGCACCTTGAGGTGACTGTTAGTTATGATTTGGTGATATACACGGTACCAGTCAAAAGTCTGGACACAGTAAATACAACTGAATTAAATTGAATTGAATTGTTTTTAGGTACTCACCACTGCAGCTGAAAACAGTCTTACAGTTTACAACCCATTCATCTGGGCACACAATTTGGGCCTAATTCACTGAGATTTTTAAACTCGCCCATATAATCCATATAAACAAGAAGAGGCACTTGACATTTATCTGGTTCAAAAACTGAAGTGTAGTATTATTAAGAGACAACTTTATTCACATCACCTCTTTATAGAAAAGCCAAAATGATCAACATGATTGTTTCAAGTAGGGTTAATAGAAAACATAGATTAAAATATCTACACAAGTTCTATTTTGTAGCAAAAACCCCAAGCTCCTGCAAAAGCATGTTATAAAACAGTAAAAGGTTCAAATTTACACTATTTCTTCTAGATTTTAAGGTGCAGTATCAGTCTGACAAGTTTCAGTCTGTATCTGCCTGATGTTCTGATGGTTCTACATGGTGGTGGAGAAGTTAGTACTTTCAAGTCTAACTTCTGCATCAAGCAAGAAGACTGGTGAGTTTTCTTTGGGAGCTCCACTTTCCTCCCATAGCCCATGGCTGGATTGTGTATGTGATGATGTACCTGTTACCTGCCCTTACTTGCCGCGAACAGCTGATTAATGCCGAGCTTATCGCTGCTGAAACATCTGATTTGAATTACCGTAATTACGCGACTGTTTGTTCTAATACAAAAATTCAAATGGTTTCTGAAAGCTGAGAAATTGCGCTTCACTGCCAATAAAGAGTTATTACAGCAAAAGTCTGCAAATGATGGGCCCGTGGTAAAGTATTAATTAGTACACTTAAAGTTGGCTATAGGTGCAAATGTGATTGAATAATTGAATACTGAATAAATTGTATAATAATTAAAACAATACATAAAGTATATTAATGGGTATTTTGTTTGTACTAACTTTTCACCTTTTTCTTTTTTGTTTTTAAAAGGTCTATATTTGTACCATGATATTAAAGTACAAAATTATCACCAGAGGCTCAGTACTGATCTACAGTCACACTTGGGAACACAGTGGTTGGAGACTGCTAAGCTACTGCTAAGCTACTGTAAGGAGACGGCTTCTTCTTTCCGCTGCATCCTTTAGAAGTCACCACAGCCGATCATCTGCCTCCATCTTACCCTATCCCTAACATCCTTTTCTGTTACACCAACCCTCTGCATGTCCTAATTACATCCATGAACCTTCTCTGTGGTATTGTACTCCTGCATGGCAGCTCCATATTCAACATCCGTTGCCCAGTATGTCCACTATCCCTCCTCTATGTATGTCAAAACCATCTCAAACTTGCCTCTCCAACTTTGTCTCTAAAATCCTTGACCTGAGCTCTCCATAGACTCATTTCTAATTCTGAAGATTCTGGTCAGTCCAAATGAAAATCTTTGCATCTTCAACTTGGCCACCTCCATCTCAGCCTCATGCCTTTTTGTCAGTGCCACTGCCTCCAAACCTGTCTCTATAACTCCACAGGTATGTTATCTGGCCGAACAACCTTTTCACTCTTCATCCTCTCCATAGCTGCTCTCATTTCCTCCTTACTAATCCTCTACACTTACTGATTCAGTAACTCCAGCTGTCCTCCTCTCTCTCATATTTTCTATATTCAGCTCCTCAAAGTACTTCTTTTCCATTTCTGTCCTTAATCACCCTAACCTGCTGCACATCCTTTCCAGCTCACTCTTCCTAGCCAATCAATACAAGTTCGTTTCTCCTTCCTTAGTGTCTAGCCTCACATACGATTCGCTACAAGCCTTTTCCTTTGCCGCCTGCCTCTTTGCCGTACCCCTAGCCTCCCAGTACTCATGTCTACTTTCTTCATCTCTTGGCTTTCCCACTTTTTCCTTATTAATCTCTTCCTATGAATACTTTCCTCTACTTCCCAAATCCAAAGTCTCCTTGTCCTCTTTCCTCTGTCCAGAGGATACACTAAATACCTTCTTAACAGATTCCCTCAGCACTGCAGCTGTACTTTCCCAATCATCTGGTAACTCTTCCCTGCCACCCAGAGTCTGTCTCCTTCCTGAACTCTGCACAACATTCTTCCCTTTTCATCTTCTGCTATTTAATCCTTGCCTCTGACTTCACTCACTTCCTCTTCTTGATTTACAAAGTCATGCTGCAGATGACCATCTGATGCTACTTAGTTATATTCTTCCCTGCCGCCCATGTCTTTTAGATTGCACCTTCTGCATAAGATGCAGTCTATCTGTGTGCTCCAATCTTATAAGCATACACACTGACAACATTCAACATCACCCCTTCAGTTTCCAGCATCAATTTCATGAGCCTGTTTGACACTCTCTTCACCTCCACACACAGCACCAGTCAAAAGTTTGGACACACTTGTCTAAACTTTTGACTGGTACTGTTTCTTCAAGATTACTCCTACTCCAATAGAAATGCTCCTGGCTTTGCTTCCTTTCTGCCTGATGTCGTGCGCACACAATACATCTACTGTCCTCTCCATTATATCAGAGAGCTCTTTTCCTTTACCAGTCATAGTCCCTACATTTAAAGTATCCCTACTCTCACCTCCACTCTCTTTCCTTTCCTTGTCTCTTGCTGCCTCCTAACAGGCCTTTCTTTTCTCCTCTTCATTGTCAGTAGCACAATTTCCATTGGAACCCTGTTGACCAACAGCACCAGAGGGCATCATTGACCCTGTATGGAAGTCTCTTTCTTTATGATCTGCTTGTTTGATTTGGCCAAGATTTTATGCCAGACACACTTCCTGATGTAACCTTCCCCACTGATCCAGGCTTGGGTGTGGCAGGAGTATACTAGCTTGTGGCTGACCCAAAGTGGTCACAACCTCTGGGTGACTACTTGGTCTAGTTGGACTAGTTGGCACCTGCAGCTACTTACTACGAGATGATTGCTATCATTCACTTCACCATTCCACAGGTTGATTTTTGTAACTGATTAGTAGATGATACTGAATGTATAACACCATTGTGTCATTACAGAACAACTGTTTGCTTTAACACCAAAGTAAGAAAAAAAAACAAAAACAAAACAAGAATGCAGACATCTGACCAAACACACTGATAAGATTGAATTTAATAATAAAGGCTTCTCTCTGCAGGTGAGGTGTTGAATAAAGTTTGACTGTTTTGATGACATTTTGAATGCTTATCAAAATATTCCTTGGTATATTTACTGGTAAACCTCAGTGCAATCCATCACAACTGAATAAGACACACACACACACACACACACACGCTCACACCTTTCTCATTCCCTCGTTGCCCTCCCATCTCCATCCTTCCCATCTTACTGTCTCTTATTCTTTCAAAGTAACATCCTTCCAATCAATCACTGTCCTCTCTTTCTCTGCAATCAATTTTTTCTTATGCCATCCCATCTCCTGACTTTTAGCTTGTCTCCTACCAAATGTCAATCAATCATTACTGCCTTTCTCTTCCTCAGTCTCTGAATTTCTCATTCTCCCTCTCTCCCCTCTCTTCATCTGGCTTATTATCAGTCACTTCTTTCCCCCTTACACACACTTCCCCAGTCCTTCACCTCTTTCTTCAGTCTCCTCTTATTGCTCAATCAATCAGTCAACACCAAAAGATGGAAAAGCACTTTATAGATGTGCCTTTGCTAATAGCACAACACACACACATTTACAGTATAGCAGAGAAAACTTCTCATATCAAGTCAAGTCAGCATAATTTGATATACTCGTGTTTTTTTTTTTTTTTTTTGCTTTTTTTCCCATAACACTTAAAGCCAAACAACAAATAACAAACTCAGTGGAGAATGGCATAAAGACACTGAACCCAACCACAAGATGAAACAGGTCAAATCTTTTGCTTATTTAGTATCTTGAAATAGCTACTATTTGGTGTCTAGGGATTCTGTATGATTTATCCAGTTTCTGTAAGGCTTTTTAGGGTCAGTTTGTAGCCCCTTGATACTCTGTTTGTTTTGGCAGGTGCTAACACAGTAAGTCAGGTGCAGACCTGGGGCCCTTTCAGATTGTAACTGTTCTCAGAGCAGTAAAAGCTGAGAAAAGGGCAGTTCGACTACCACACCGGTCTCCAATCAGAGAGCACAGGTTTATCCTCACTGCGAATGCGCAAGCTGCCAAAATATACCGTTCCCCTCTCAGCTTGCTCAGCTCCAGCCTTTATTCACAAAACGCAGCCATGCCCTTGAAGATTAAAAATGTGATTTAGGTTTAGTGGGTCATAGTCAAGCTAGCTTCCAGAGACTGGAAGCACTGCTTGCCTTACTTGTCCTAACTGCAGACCCATTGTAAAACTCTACTGAGAAGGGTCTCATGTGTCCTCCTGCATTTGAAGCCATGTTCCCTCTTTTTTTCTTAACATTCAAGGTTATATTATTAACACAAATTGTACAAATGTAATATTGTACACTCCTATATTTATTTATTATATGTTTTCCTATCCTGTCATTAACAGGTGGCACCACAGTGTGGTGGTTTACACATTGATCTGACAAACAAAAGATACATGATTTGATTCTGGGAGGAAACACAAATGTCTTTGGGATGTGTGAAGAAAGGCATCTGGTTTAAAAATCTCTGGAGCTATCCACTGTGGTGACCCCTTGTGAATAAGGGAGCAGCTGAAAGTACCTTTGTCGTTAACAGAGTACTCATTATCAAAAGATGCAGTGACTGATGTCTGAAAGGTTTCAGATATCTTTGTCCTTTGAAGCATTGTGACAAAATAACGCAGTCCTTTCTACAAAGTAAAATAAAATATTAGAATTATAGACAATTATAGAAAATAGACAATATATGTAGACAAGTATATAAGGTTAGTGTTTCAGCCAATTGCGGCACTTTTAAAGGGGCAAAAATGTAAATAGTCTTCCAGCCTTCTTGTTCTTGAACATCCACTTGTTTTTGGTCTATGGCCATAATGTCTTTTTTTTAATCATGTGTTTTAATTTTACTTTAATTTTACGTTTTCATAGTGCTGTACATACATACAACATTCTATTGGACCACAGTGATTTTACTACATGTCCTCTGCCCTGCTTTCCACCTTGCTCATTTTCAACTACCATTACAGAGATTAGTGCAGAGAAGCTGTCGGGCGTCACTACTCATGTGGCTGCATAGGCCAACAGTGAACCTCTGTTGTATATGGATGACATTAAAAATTAGCTGCTGGTGTCATCTAGCAAGACTAGCAAAAAATACTGATTTAATTGCATCCAGCTACAATGACTTCTATCACAAACAGCTGGGATGAGAACGATGGGGCTGGTGTGCGTGGCCTGCCATCAGCCACTGTCAGTTGTGTTTGGATTATTTCTGTTATCAGAAAAGTTGGCTCTCTGATGGTGTATGATTGCCAAGAATTGTTGGATATTGGAATTTTCACTGAAAAAAATTATAGATTATGATCACAGAAACCAAGAAGCATCCTTCCCTGACTTTTAGCAGGAAAACCTTATCACCTCCTTTGTATCCACTGCTCTGGAGAAGACATGTCAGGCGCCGTGTGAAAGGCAGTGGCCGGCTGGTTAAGCTGAATGGAGGGATCGTTTAGGTATGGGATAAAAAAATGAAAACTTTTTTTTGAAAGTGGATCCATTGGAAAGCTCTTGACCTTTTCAATGACACCATGATCAACTTGATGGGGTAATAAGTGAGGAAGCTATCACATTTTAAGTCATGCAAAAAGCGCAGCTTCTTTGGTCACTAATTACACTGGTAAAACAATAGACACTGTGATCTGGAAATAGCCCAATTTGTATGATTCACTGTACTTGCTGTAACTTTCTTATTTCTAGTTCAATTTTAATGACCACTGGAAAGATTATTATGAGCTCCACAGCAAATTCCAATATATAACAGTTCCAATTAAAACATTGCTGGTTGAAAACAGTTGAAAATACAATAAATGTATTGACCAATCAAAGAACACCATTTCTGTCATGTGACCACACACTGACAAACTGCTGGCTGCCCCACTATGAATTCCACATTAAAGAAAACAAACTTTGCATTGTCAGATTTTGTTGAGATTAGGCGGACAGTTAGCAAACAACAACTGAAGACAGTTTTTACCTCTAAAGATGTCATATACATCTGATCCTTGATTTTGGCAGCGTTGAATGTGAGCGTAAACACATAAAGAAGCAACGTATTTTCACAACTCAAACATGAGATAAAAGTAGAGGAATTCCTCTACGTCATAGCAAGGAATCGCTGGAATATACCAAGAATTAACCACTTTAAGGCCCGTAATTGAAAAATTGTCCAGCAGCCTTGGTAAATGGTGAGCGCATGCGATGATGATCGGATTGTCACATACCTAAAAATGTCCTCGACACCATTGCTCCACTGAAAACCGGAGAGCTTAGGCCAAAACCTGAGCCCTGGCTGAATGATATTACTTGTGCTGCCAGACTAGAATGCAGGAACGCAAATGGAAGAATACGGACAGTGAAGAGTAAGTGTCTTATGCAGCTCTGAAGGAAAATTGACGTAATTATCAGAGAACTGTGAAGGCTGAAAAGACTAAGCAGTTCACTGGTATTATTTTGAATAATTCTCACAAACCTCACGGTCTGTTTAGTACAATTAACTCTTATCTTAAGACTCCAGTACACATCTTCTAATGTTCCTTCAGCCTCTTGCAAAAATTTCTCCACTATTTTGTGGATAAGATTACCACAATTTTTTTATTTCAGTTACAGAACATGCTCTGCTGTCTTTAGTAGATTTGAACAAATGTTTCATCATTTCTAACCTGAAGAAGTTTTAGAGTCAGTTTTGGAGGCTCAACTTTTTCCTTTGCACCAGTCCTAAGTGGAGTTCCACAGGGATCTGTTCTTTAAATTTTTTTAAATATTAATGAGACCAAGACTGAGGACATAAAACTCAGACCCAGTAGTCCTAGCAGTGCTAGAAAATTGGATCTGTAAATAAACCTGTTGTAAATAACCTTGGTGGGAAAATAGACTGTGATTTAAAACTGGAGCAACAGATAAATTCTGTCGTGAAATCAGATATTTACCAACTGAGGTCAAGCCCTTCTTATCTTTAAATAATTCTGAAAGAGTTATACTGTACACAGTTTTATTTAATCTCGACTTGACTATTGTAATGCCCTTTACTTTGGTGTAGATCACACCTCCCTGTTACACCTTCAATTAGTCCAAAATGCAGCTGCTCACCTTCCGACCAGAACTCAGAACATATCTCCCCTGTTCTGGCCTCCCTTCACTGACATCTTGTGTGGTTTAGGATTGATTTTAAGATTTTACTGTGTTTTTAAATCCTTTAATCATATCTTACTGAACTCCTAACACCTATGTTCCCTCTAGGTCACTGTGATCTGCTGACTACTCCTCAGTGTTCCAAAAACTAGATTTAAGAACAAGTGTGACTGAGCTTTTTCAGCTATAGCCCCTAAACTGTAGATTGAGCTGCCCCCTCATATTAGGTCAGCCTCCACTTTGCATGTTTTTAAAGTACGCCTTATAACTCATCTTTATTCTTTGGCTTTCAAGCCGGAGTGAGAGCTATTTAGGCTGTTATATTTTATACTTTTGTGATTTCTTAGATATATTCATTGACATGTGGATGCATGTGTGGGTGTAGGGTGTATTTATTTTATTGTGTTATCTAGTTTTTCAAGAACAGCACTTTGGCCAACCTTGTTGTTTTAAATGTGCTTAATAAATAGATTTGGATTTGGAGCTTTTTTTCTCACCAGTTTTATGTTTTTACCTATCTTGTGTCACTTCTGTTTGTCGGCTTTGACAGATGATGTTCATTATGTAGACCAGGGGTCACCAACCTTTTTGAAACTGAGAGCTACTTCATGGGTACTGAGTCATACAAAGGGCACCAGTTTGACACGCTCTTCTGAAATAACAAATTTACTCAGTTTGCCTTTAGTTATACATTATCAATAATGATTAATGATACTCATCTATGAGAAGACACTGATCATGTTAATGGTTTCTCCCAATAATTAGCAATGAAAACAAGGTGGGAAACATATCAATATTCAGCACTTTATCTCTTTTAATCTCAGTAATTGTCACATTTTTAGATAATCACTTACATCACTACATTTCATAGGAAAAATGTCCAATTTTCACTAGCCATTCACAAACATTTTTTTAGCAAATCATGAACTATGTTGCACCATGTTTCAAAAAGTTATTATGTAATGTTAAAGAAAAATCAACTTACATATTTTTAAATAAATCTTGTCACATTTTGAACTCATGACCAAATCTGCTGCATTTTTAACAAAATTATAACTTATATGTCATGAACACACTTTTAAATTGAACACAATTCCTCAATATTTTAATTAAACTTTGCCATGACACTGCCATGTTGCCACTAACATCTGGCATTGGTTTCTTTATTAGTGAGAAGACTGGCATTGCATGCTGTTCACCAGTGCACTGTAATCTGGTGTGTAACTTGAAACTGCAACTGTGAGTGCATCTTTCAGATGTGCATCAGTGAGGCATGTTCTGTGTTTGTTCTTGATGAAGTTCATGTCAGAAAACGCTGATTCACAGAGATAGGTTGAACCAAACAGGCTGGCAACCTTCATAGCTGCTGTGCATACACCACTGTACTTCTCTGTGTCAACAAGGGACCAAAAGTTTGGTGCAGTCTGGTAAACTTTGAGGTGTAGGTCATTTTGCAATGTTATGATTTCCATCTCCACCTGTCCAGCATCCAAGTTGAATGTTGCACTTAGTTTCTCAGCAAAGTATGTTGTGTCCACATTCATGAAAGGATTGGAAATGAATGACACACATGGCTCAAGCTGATCAAGATCACAAAACCTATTCTCAAACTCTTGCCCAAGTCTGTTTATGACTTCACAGTACTTTTCTGCAACTTTGTCAAATGTGTCAGATGCAGAAGCATTGTTTTTCAGCACCAACTGCACAGAGGGAAAGTGCAGCACTTTTTTTCTCTGTAAATCCACAGAGAAAATGTTCATCTTGGCTTTAAATGCATTTAAAGCACTTATCATATCAACAACAGTTTTACCTTTGCCTTGCAGCTCGCAGTTCAAGACGTTTAGTTTCCCAGTAATGTCCGTCAAAAATGCAAGGTCAAGGGTCCACTCTGTGTCTTCTAGCAGTGAGACGTCTTCGCCTTTGGACTGCATGAACTCTTTGATTTCACCCAAAAGTGACAAAAAACGAAATAAAACTCGTCCTCTGCTGAGCCATCGGATTTCTGTGTGTAGCAGCAGTTCACCATATTCAGCTGACATCTCCTCCAATAGCACCTTGAAAATCCTGTGCTGTTTAGCTTTGGAGCGGATGTTGTTAATTATTTTTACAACGGGAGTCATCACGTGCTCAAAGCCGATCACTTTTGCACATAACGCCTGCTGGTGAATGACACAGTGATAATGCAGAAATGTTGGGAAGTCTGGGTCACCTTTACAGTGAGCGATGAAACCTGTATGTCGGCCGATCATAGCAGGAGCCCCGTCTGTTGTCACCGCCACCAGTTTTTCCAATGCTACCTTCTTCTGCACGAAAAACTCCTTCAGCGTGTTATAAATGTCAACTCCCCTCGTAGTTGTCTTTAAGGGCAGTAGTGTCAGGAGTTCTTCTCTTGTGGAGAAATCTTCAAACACCATCCGGATGAAGACCAATAGCTGCGCTGTACTGCTGCCGTCCACGGACTCGTCGCACTGGATGCTAAACCACCTGCACTTTGCCAGATCCCGGTCCAGCTGATCGGCCAGGTTACCAGACATAGCTGACACTCGTCTAGCCATCGTAGATGCCCCCAGTTGGACGTCGGAGAGAGTACAGATTAGATCGGTTCCATTTTTGTCGTCTTTAAGTACAGTGTTAGCTATTATCATCATTGCTTCTTTGACAACTGCTCCATCTGAAAATGCCTTCTTCTTCTTGATCAGAAAATGTGTAGCTCTGAACGAGGCTTCGGTTGCTTTTAGTGACTTTTTTCCCGCCCTCGTGAAAAAAGATTGTTGCTTACCCAAAGCTGCCTTTAGCTCACTGGCTTTTTCTGCACGTAGTGCGCTTCCCGGTGGGTAGTTAGCATGGTAATTTTTGTGACACGTAGTGAAATGTCTCTCAATATTGTGCCGCTTTGCCGTCGCTACGGTCGCCCCACAAATGAGACACACGCAGGTTTCTTTCACAACCGTAAAAAAGAACTCCTTCTCCCATTCCTCGTTAAAGTGATAAGTTTTCTTTCTTTTTTCAGCCATATTTTTGGGGAAAGAAACTGCACTCAGCGCCCATCTTCGCTGTGTCCGCTAGCCTACGTTCCATTAGCACTGGTTTTGTCATGCGCACAATACTGACCATTGAATTAGAACTAGAGTAAGTCAGAGTTCACCCTAACTTTTCTAAACGTCATGTATAATGAGGATATTTTTAAGATACTGTCATTTTTAAAGCTATATAAATGCAAGTGTGATTATAAAAAAGAATAGCAACAGAATAAAAATTTTTTTAGACACAGCTCACTAGTGAGTTGTGCTATTTTTAGAACGGGCCTGCGGGCGACTCATGTGGTCCTTGCGGGCGACCAGGTGCCCGCGGGCACCGTGTTGGTGAGCCCTGATGTAGACTAAGGTTTGAATTTGCTGGCTTGTGCAGTTAAATATGATATTATTCAGGCACTCTGTGGGGGTGGGATTATCTCTTTAACCCCTTTCCTGGCTCATTTTTCCTTTTCCTGCAAGGAAAATAGTTTACTACACACTGGGATGGGGACTGTACAGCAGCAGCAAAAACTAAAACACTGACATAATGTGGTTAATTTGGGCAAAAATAGATGAATATTGTTGAACAGCAAGAAGAGACTCAAGCTGAGTACTAAAGCTATCACAAGGTCTTTAACCTAAGCACAGCAATAATACAGCCATTTCATCTTTGCGGTCCCAGTGCCAAGACATGGATTTTCCTGTTCTAAAAACATCAACATCTTGTATTTTTAGAGGGCTGGAGAGTGTGGTGCGTACAGTGAAAGGCTGTCTCGTATTAGTATCAGAAAGATAGAAAAAAAAATCCTGTCTTGTGCCTTTTTCTGAGATTCTCAAGATATAGTCAGGTTTGTTAGTTGCCAGGGGAACTAAAAAAAAAACAGTAAAAAATTCTGTTCATGTGTAATGATAATTTCTCTAACTTCAGCAGCTTATGGCTCAAACAAATTATTTTATTTATTGCAACCAGGCTAGTTATTGTCTGATACTTATTAATTTGTCTTACCTGTTCAATTATTATGACAGTGGAGACCAGTGAATTGAAATTCTAATAAAGAGGTCACCATTGTTAAGGAAAACATTCTTCAGCACAATATTGATACAGTAACAACTACTGCAAACACTGAATTTAGTCAGAAACGCAGAAAATATAAATAAACTTAACAAGGAAAATATTTTTGGCTTGATTAAGTGGATCAAACTTTTAGTGACAGTAAACTAAAAACAGTAAAATAAAACTCTGTGATGGAGCTGCAGTAGCAATGACCCATGCCCAGTGTATTGATACGGTCAGCAATCCTGCTTTAGTTCAATGGGAAAAAAAAAAAAAAATTCATCATGTTATGGAGCTGATAACTGTCCACAGTCCTAGGGGCACTAACAAACATGGAACAAGCTTATACTAACAGCGTCCCTGTCTGTCAGTGGACATTCACTAAGACATTCTCAGTCCATACAGGAGGGTTGCAGATATATTTGCCACTTTGTCCAAATGAATTTGCAAACAAATGAATCGGCATTCTGGTGTTCCTACAAAAATCACCCCACACTTTAGGCCCACAGGGCTGGCCTTGAAATGCCTCAGTGTTTAGATTTCATGCTGCAGAATTTCTTAATAATGTCTGTGCTGTTGATGGATGCCCAATTCCAACTGTGAGACTGTGCTGCACAAACCCATAATAGGAGAACATTCTGTTTATGTCAGTCATGTCAGTGTGGGCGAATCTTACTGGCTGGCATCATGTGCAAGCATTTTGGCTGTCATAGGTTGGACTGCTGCAGGAAGAATTGCTCATTCTCTGCTGGCCAGAATTCACATCACTGGGAATGCTGCATATTTACTGTTACTCTAGCTCGAGGGCCTAAAAGGATGATGGGAGCTCCACTAGAGGCAAAAGGTCATTGAGCTCCCACTGTGTGAACTTCATGAATTAACACAAAATTTTCTGAAATGTTGACTTTTGTAAAATTAATTATGCAAAAAAAAAAATAAATGATGACCTGGTGGATCCACCAGATTACCAGGATGATCCAATGTGGAGGAAGTACTTACCACCAGATAAGACCTCTAGCACAATAACTAGCACAGACAGAGAGCAAAGAAAGACAAAAAACAGGGAAAAAAAAAAAAAACTATGCGAGAGAAAAGACAAACTCGAAGTTTTATCAAAAATGAAAGTTAAGAGCAGAGAGGATGTCTTTCTCCTGAGTCCAAACAGAGAGAAGCCTGAGACCTGGAAGGCTCTGCCTCCCATTCTACTTTTGTAAACTCTGGGAATCACAAGTAAGTGTTCATAATATGATCTTTAAATGATCTTTGAATATTTAAATCATTCAGGACTTTGTATGAGACAAGAAAGATTTTAAATTTAATGCTGCATTTAACAGGGAGGAAATGCAGAGAAGTTAATATGAGGGAAATATGGTCTCTCTTTCTAGTCCCTGTCGGTAATTCTGAAAACATGCTGTGTTTTCAGAAGTTAAATAAGTATTTTTCTTTTTTTCTTTTTTTTTAAAAAAGGGGTGAGTGTTAGAGTTAACACTAACCAGGTGAATGAGCTATACCTTAGACTATATCAGATGTATTATAGACAGTGTTGCTGGCTACATTGGACATCAGATGAAAGTTTAAACATCTTTTACCTAAAACTCTAATTTATACCTAAACATAATTGAATTTCTAAAAATATTTAAATTGGTAGAGACATTTTAGCAGGTAATATGCTGAAAACCTGTCCAGCAGAATTCAACATTAACAGCTTTCCTACCAGAACTTCACTCACTCACTCATAAAGATGTATATAGTACCAGTCAAAGGTTTGGATAAGCCTTCTAATTCAATGGTTTTTCATTGTTTAAAAATTGTCTGCATTGTCAATTAATGCTAAAATCATCCAAAGTTTGAAGAAATACATATGGAATTATTTAGTAAATTAAAATATGTTAAACCAAAATATGTTTTATATTTTAGATTCTTCAAAGAAGGCACCTTTTGCTTAGATGACAGCTTTGCATATCTTGGCATTTTCTTAGTCAACTTTGTTTTGTCACCTGGAATGGAAGACTGTGTGAATCTGGAATTTATGGTTGAACTGCTGCAAAAGAAGTGGCTTCTAAGGAAGAACAACATGAGGAAGAGAATGGTTAGGACCAAGGAACACAAAGAATGGACATTAGACCAGTGGAAATCTGTCTTTTGGTCTGATGAGTCCAAATTTGAGATTTTGGCTACAAACACCACGTCTTTGTAAGACGCAGGAGAGGTGAGCAGATGGTTCCTACATGTGTAGTTCCCACCGTGAAGCAGGGAGGAGGAAGTGTGATGGTATGGGGGTGCTTTGCTGGTGAGACTGTTTATTCAAAATCCAAGGCACACTTAGCAAGCATGGCTACCACAGCATTCTGCAGTGACCTGCCGTCATTTGTTTTTCAACACGACAATGACCCCAAACACACCTCCAGGCTCTGTAAGTGCTATTTGACCAAGACACAGGGTGATGGAGTGTTAAGTCAGTTGACCTGGCCTCCACAATCACCTGATCTAAACCCAATTGAGATGATTTGGGATGAGTTGGACCTCAGAGTGAAGGCAAAGGAGCCAACAAGTGCTCAGCACCTCTGAGAACTCCTTCAAGACTGTTGGAAAACCATTTCAGGTGATGAAGCTGATTGAGAGGATGTCGAGAGTGTGCAAAGCTGTAATCAAAGCAAAAGCAGCTGACACTGAAGAATCTAGAATAGAATAGAATGCCTTTATTGTCATTATATAGGATGTACAATGAGATTGGAGGGCCACTCCTGTTCAGTGCCATGTAACAGAAAATCAAACTCTCTAAAATAAAAATATTATGAAAATATTATAATCTAGTATGATCAATATAATCAAGAGATATACAGAAATAAACAATGTGTAAAATATACAAAAAATAGCATGTATAAAAATATATACATACATTGGTGCATCTGTACATTGTAAGAAAAGTAAATATGTGTATACATATAATAATGAAGATGATGAATATTGCACTTGGTGAATGAATATTGCACTAGTGAATGAATACTGGATATTACACAATATAGGAATGTCAGATATTGTTTGGTATGAATAATATAATATTGCACAGTTACAGTGGGTGAGTGTGTGAGTTCAGGGTGGTGATTGCTCTGGCGAAGAAACTGTTCTTGAGTCTGTTTGTTCTGGCTTTGATGCACCTGTAGCGCCTGCCAGAGGGCAGCAGGTCAAACAGGTCAAAGCCAGGGTGTGAGCTGTCCTTGATGATGTTCCTGGCTCTGCTGATGCAGCGGGAAGTGTAGATGTCCATCAGGGAGGGGAGAGGGCAGCCAACGATTCTTTGTGCTGTCTTGACTACCCTCTGAAGCCTGACCCTGTCTGCCTCAGTGCAGCTGCCGTACCATACTGTGATACAGTACGTCAGCAGGCTCTCAATGGATGAGCGGTAGAAGGTCAGCAGCAGGTTTGAGTCCAAGTTGTTCTTCCTGAGGACCCTCAGGAAGTGAAGTCGCTGCTGAGCCTTCTTGATAACAGCTGTGATGTTATCTGACCAAGAGAGATCAGCAGAGATGAGGACACCAAGAAACCTGAAGGTGTGGACCCTCTCCACATGCTCGCCATTGATGTAGAGGGGAGCTGGGTCAGTCCTGTGCTTCCTGAAGTCGATGATGATCTCTTTGGTTTTCATGGTGTTCAGTACCAGGTTGTTCTCTGAACACCAGGCTGTCAACTTCAAGACCTCCTCTCTGTAAGCTGCCTCGTCTCCCTTCGAGATGAGTCCGACCACTGTGGTGTCGTCAGCAAATTTGACGATGAGGTTGTTATTGTGGGCCGGACTGCAGTCATGGGTGTAGAGGCAGTACAGGAGGGGGCTCAGCACACATCCCTGTGGGGAGCCAGTGCTCAGTGTGCGGGTGGAGGAGAGATGGGGGCCAAGTCTCACAGTCTGGGGCCGGTTGGTTAAGAAGTCCTTGATCCAGGAACATGTGAGAGGGGGGAGGCCCAGGGTGTGCAGTTTGGTGGTGAGAATGTCCGGGATGATTGTGTTGAACGCTGAGCTGTAATCCACAAAGAGCATGCGAGCGTAGCTCTGCTGCTGCTCCAAGTGGCTCAACACAGAGTGGAGAGCTACAGCGATGGCGTCCTCTGTGGATCTGTTTGCTCGATATGCAAACTGATGGGTGTCGAAAGTGGGGGGCAGGTGGTCTTTGATGTGCTGGAGAACCAGCCTCTCAAAGCACTTCATGATTACCGGTGTGAGGGCCACAGGGCGGTAATCATTTAGGCTGGTGACAGATGACCTTTTGGGCACGGGGATGATTGTGGCTGTTTTTAGGCAGGGGGGGGATGACTGCTTGGGCCAGGGAGCGGTTGAAAATCCTGGTGAGAATCGGGGTGAGCTGGTGGGCACACGCTCTGATCACCTTGCCAGGTACTCCGTCTGGTCCGGTAGCCTTCCTGGGGTTCACTGCCAGGAGCACGCGCCGTACCTCATGCTCCTGGACAGTGAGTGGGGTGCAGCCTGGTGGGGGGGGGGGGCAGGACTGGAGCAGATGGGTGGTCCTGAGGTGTCTCAAAGCGAGCAAAGAAACAGTTAAGTTCCTCTGCTAGTGACACACTCAGGTCTCCTGCAGTCACATCACAGCCTCTGAAGTTTGTGATGTTCTGAATGCCCTGCCACACCTCCTGTGTGTTATTGCTGGACAGATGGGACTCTATTCTCCTCCTGTAGTCCGTTTTGGCTTTTTTAATTCCTCTTTTCAGGTCAGCTCGAGCAGCACTGTACAGAGCTCTGTCGCCTGACCTGAAGGCAGCATCACGGGTTTTGAGGAGTGAACGGACCTGGCTGTTCATCCAGGGTTTCTGGTTAGGGAAAACCCGGATGTTTTTGCTGACAGTCACATTTCCGATACAGAACTTAATGTAGTCCAGTACCGTCCCTGTGAATGTTTCTAGGTCCTCGTGTTCGAATAAGTCCCAGTCTGTGTATGCAAAGCAGTCCTGTAGGTCGGAGAGTGCGTTTTCAGGCCAGGTTGTTATGGTTTTTACAGTAGGCCTGGCTCTCCGTCTGAGGGGGGTGTATGCTGGGGTGAGCAGCAGGGAAAGATGGTCGGACTGGCCGAGGTGGGGGAGGGGTTTGGCTCTGTAAGCGTGCTTAATGTTGGAGTAAACATGGTCAATATGGTCAACATGGTCTAAAACATATTTTAGTTTATTTAACACTTTTAAGTTTACTAGATGATTCTTTATGTGTTCCTTCATAATCTGGATGACTTCAATATTAATTTACAATGTAGGGAAAAAAAAAAAAAAACAACTGTATATGGAAAGAGCAGAAAATTAGATTTTTTTTGTCACTGTTGCACAACATGAAAATGTTGATTTCCTGGAACATTTCATCAGCAGCAGGGCTAGTGTTAAGCATTAGTTTTATACATTTTAAAGATGAATCAAAACAGTAAATCTGAAACTTTGAACTAAAAAAAATAAACAGGAAAAATGTTCTCACTTAAATGCTTCTTCACTCAACAAAAGCTTGTTCACAGCTTGTTCAAAGCTTGTTCCTTACCTTAAAATGCATTCACCTCATACCAATTACTTCGGCATGTCTTCCTTTCACAAAAGAATGTCCTCTTCCTCCTAAAATGCTCCCACTCAAATGGTCACAAATGACTGCACTTATCTTCTGTCCTTTTCTTTTCTGAAAGGTTGGGACCTAGCAGAAAGGGCCTGACTACATAAAAAAATACTGCTATTTCATATAATCTCATCACATAGAAGGTTTAAAGACAACCTCGCTGAAGTACACGCACCCACCCAGCTCCTGGTTGTCAGTATAAATCTCATCCAGGTGACAGCCATATATCATTTGTCAGCCGGCGGCCCTAATAATTACCCAACACTGCTCCCTAATTACTGCCTGATACCTGGAAAAAGAAATAGCTGCTAGTCACAACAAGACATTCATGTTACAGTTCAGCAGAGAGCACTGTTTGTCTGTCTGTGATCATCTGTGGCTGCTTCCATGTAGCTTAAACATGATGTTTCACTTTTGAAAATCATATCCAAGATTTTCCTATTTTACTAACAACACAAGACCTCTTACTCAACCATCTTAATGCATTCCAGTTTGTCACCAATCCTCAAAGCATCTGCTGATCCCAGGTCTTCTGCACCACTCTTATATCTACATCTTGCACCTGCCACACTCACCACTCGAGGCACACTTTTACACTTGTTTGTGTTTTTGTCTATATTTGTATATTTTCCTGCGGGGCAGGAAATACGCTGTGTATGTAAATAGGCAGATAAAGAAATGTGTTGCTGTTACTATATTGATATATATATATGAAATGGATTTGGTCACACTTACTGTGACGTTACTATAACGATTGGAGTTTGTATTTAAAAGTTTATTTTCTGGAACTGCTATGCTGTGTGTAATAATGATAAAGTCAGTGAGAACTTGAGAATCTCTTTGGAAACCCACATGCCTTGTATGCCACACTAGCATGTAGCATTGAATGTGCAGACCTTTATTAGTGGACCACTGGCTTTCTGAAAAGTTCTTTTTTGGTCTCACTGGTTTACAGTTGTTTCAGTAGCCTTGTGGTTGAACCATGTGACCTTTCGCAATCTTCAGATTGTGTTCGTTATTGAAAGCGATGCTTTCTTCTTGTAGCCCTGCCATGCATATCATGGTTGTTCAGTGTTTTCCTGATAGTGAACATAAACACAAAATGTAAACACACACAACCTCCTGTCCTGAAAAATCACGCCATGGCTGAAGTGCCAGAATGTGTGAGTCATCCAGTAGTCACTTCAGGCTGGCTTCCCACAGACTTCAAGCAGGTTTAGAGCTTGATAGAAAAAAAATATTTTGGCCTCTTTGAGTTGGTACTTAAGGACTAAGTAACAAATATGGGTGTCTGTAGTAGCACTTGTAAAGTTGATGAACCCAGTTTGCTAACCAAACTAGCTAGCTAATGTTACAATGGCTACAGTGTGTCTTTTACATACAATCTAAGCATGAGCAAAGTTACCCTGGGTTCCTTTCCCAGGCAGTACTTAGATTTTATTACATAGGAATAATATGGCTTTTCTAGTGGTCTCTGTTTGGCCGACCATTCTGATAAGAGTAATTTTTCATTTCTTATATCTGTACAGAATCTGAACTCCACAACTGTCTCCACAGTCTTTAGAGATTATTCTGTAGCCTTCAGCATCTTTTTTCCCAGGGCCTTCAGAAATCTGCTTTATTCCTGCCACAAACATTTTCTGTAATGGTTTCCTAGATGCCTGTTTTTTAATTTAAAGTTTTAACAAAGAAAAAGATTTGTGATATCTTTACTGACTTTTTGCAAACCAAAGAGGTTGAGGAATGGAGTGTTGGTTGAATGAAATGGATTTGGGGAGTAAAAGACCTGAGGTATACAATTACAATTAAAGAAAAAAAAACACTCTTCTAAATCTCTTAACAAACAATATCTTGTCTCCCGAGGGAGATCTTTGAACCTGCCTATTTTCATATGGTAATATTCTTGTACACAACTGTGCACACAGAAGTCGCTGGCTTTTCAATGAGTTTTGCATCACATTACTGTGGTAACCTTTTATTCAGTAGTCCCCTTACATAGTATTTTAATCTTTTCACACCTACTTGAGTTCATAAAAGTGGCAGGGCTTGGATTCCTCTTCAGTGAACTTAGTTGCAGGTTTGCCTTCCTGTACTATTTATCCTTCTTGCCCCTTAAGCTTCTTCATTTAACTTATCCTATTTCTCTCTTTTAGCAGTCCTTTCCTATCACTCATTTTTCCCTGCATCACTTTGCACTGTTTATCCATCTTTTTGTCACTCCTTCATCCATTATTTCCATCCTCTGTTCCTCCAGTATCCCTTCATTGCTGTAGTCCTATGCACACACACACATGCGCCAGTTGGAGCTCATTTGGAGGATAGAGGTGTCGTGTTGCTCTGTCATGATCAGGATAATGCCTCTGGTGGCATCACTTATCTTTAATTACATTCTAGGGGGAATGGATGGGTTACACACACACACACACACACACACACACACACACACACACACACACACACACACACACACACACACACACACACACACACACACACACAGAGACTCAGTTTGGATAGTTGGCGCCAACACAGGCTGGAGTTTCTTTCAAAATCACTTGAGAGAGGGAATATGGGGATATTGTGTATCCTAGAGAACAAGAACAATGACAAATGCAGTCCCGTCCTCTCTCGTGTGTGCAAGCACACACACATTGTGTAACTTTCTAAAAGCATCTTTGTGTGAATAATGCACATCTTGGTAGTTTGTGTACCCCAACAAAAAAGCTTCATTCAGTTTGAAGTTTGCCTTTATTACTCTTTCACATGAGTAAAAATCTGTCTGTGCAGCACACATTTAGGAAAAGGCGTGAGAAACCTCTTAATCATTTCCATTTAATGTATTATAAGAACTCAAATTGTAGTTAAACAGTCATGTTCTATTAAAGAAAATCTCTAAAATATTTGACTAACCTCACTGTTGGTATACAATATAGAGATAAAGTCTATACGGGCAAAGAATAATTAGACTTTTTCTATTATGTCAGTGAAATAAAAAATTGACCTAACACATACATACACAAACAAAAACTATTCTGCAGGAGCTCATATGTTTAAACTGAAGTTGATGCCAAAAATATGTTGGTGGACAATTCTCCTCACCCTCATTCTTAAAGCTCTGTTGCAGGTAATCAAATAGCAGCAAAGGTTGGTTCAAGTACCACTACAGTACACCAAGGTCATCAGTGTTGCAGAGCACAACGAGTACTGCTGTACCTGCAGGCCAAATCTTTGGAGTTGGAGTTAAACACAAATTTGTCACAAAGTATTTGGCATTTGGCAAGTATGTGCATATTCATGTGTACATATCCATCCCTGCAATAAAATATAAATACTGGGAAATACTGATTTATGTCTACTATGGACCATACAACTAGAGAAAAGCTGGATAGGTACAGTTGTGTTCAAAATAATAGCAGTCCAACATGAGTAACCCGATCAATCAATATTTTTGGTAGAAATCATATTACTACATGGCAAACAATTTACGAGTAGGTGTTGTAGAGTCATAGAAAACCAACAGACCCAACATTCGTGAGATGCATACTCCTGAGTCTGTGTAACTGAATAATTAATTTAAAGGGGCGTGTTCAAAAATAATAGCAGTGTAGAGTCCAATCAGTGAGGTCATTCATTCTGTGAAAAAACAGAAGTCAATCAGGTGGCCCTTATTTAAGGATGAAGTCAACACATGTTGTACATGCATTTCTCACTGAAAACCTGAGAAAAATGGGCCGTTCCAGACGTTGTTCAAAGGAAAAATGTTGACTGAAAAGGAGAAAACACATAAAGAAGTGCAGAAAACAATAGGCTGCTCGGCTAAAATGATCTCCAATGCTCTAAAATGGAAAGCAAAGCCAGAGAGAAATGGACGAAAACGGAAGACTACCATTGAAATGGATGGAAGAATAGCCAGGATGGCAAAGACTCAGCCAATGATCAGCTCCAGGGTGATCAGAGACAGTCTGATGTTACCTGTGAGTGCTGTGACAAAAAGAAGACACCTGTGTGAAGCTAATCTGTCAGCAAGAAGCCCCCATAAAGTCCCACTGTTAAAAAAAAAAAAAGTCATGAGCTAAGAGGTTACAGTTTGCCAAAGAACACATTGACTGGCCTGTAGAGAAATGTAGAAACATTTTGTGGACTGATGAAAGTAAGATTGTTCTTTTTTTGGTCCAAGGGCCCCAGACAGTTTGTCAGATGACCCCCAAGCACAGAGTTCAAGCCACAGTACACGGTGAAGCATGGTCGTGCAAGCATATTCGAATGTTTCTTTTACTGAGGTGTCAGGCCTGTTTATTGCATACCAGGGATCATGGATCAGTTTGCATATATCAAAATACTTAAAGAGGTCATGTTGCCTTATGCTGAAGAGGAAATGCCCTTGAAATGGGTGTTTCAACAAGACAACGACTCCAAACACACCAGTAAGTGAGAAGCATCTTGGTTCCAGACCAACAAAATTAAAGTTATGGAGTGGTCAGCCCAATCCTCGGACCTTAATCCAATAGAAGACTTGTGGGGTGACATCAAAAAGTTGGTTGACTCCATACAACACAGTTGTGAAGCAGTTTACAAAAACAGTGATTATACAACTAAATATTAGTTTAGTGACTCACAGGAATGCTAATTCCTAAAGATTTTGCAGTTCATAAAGTGAATATTTGAGTTTATAAAGAAAAATGCAGACACTGCTATTTTTTGAACAGCCAAGCATTCATTTTTCTTCATTTCCTGTTAAGTAATTGGAAAAATTATACATTTTCTTCATGTTTTGATTTAGAATAAAATGTACAGTGTCCCCAATGCCTGGAAATAAAATCAATTTAAGCATTCCGAGCTTTACTCGTGTTTTTAAATGCACTGCTATTATTCTGAACACAACTGTATATAGCTGAACTTAACACAACAAACTTAATTAATCTCTGTTGTGTGAACAAACCTTTCAATGATCAAACCAAGAAACTCTAAAAATTGTGGGGTAAGAATATCTCAAACAGGAAACATTACCCTTTATGTTTTCATGACTACTACTCATAATTCATCCAGTCATTTGTCCTGGTATACAACACTCATGCACATTGTGACTCACCACATCTAATTATTTTTAGTCTATTCCAGTCCTTCTTTCACTGTTCTTTCAGGTGATGCTGGAGTCTCAGCAGCTGCAGCTAAGTCCGGCATGCTTTGTTTCATAATAGACGTGTGAGCCACTCATTAACCCACAATATGCAGAACACAGCAAACAGACGAGCTCGCTGTCATATGAACCGGGTCTCCTTTCATGTTCACTTTGAGTTTTCTGTTTGCACTGTTTTACCGCTGGCTTTCTTTGCTTAAAAAGTAAAACACTATAATAGAACTTTTTCATCTCTGTGTAAAAACACAAGAGAGCATCCATGCAGATAAACAAAACAGTTATCTGTATCATATGCTTATTTAGATGGGACCAATTATGCACTTTTCCACCCCAACCCTCAACCCCACAGGCAGAAAAACCCACTTACTGTAAGGGAATTGTGAGACAAAGCTTTCATCTCATCAAAAAGGTTTAACATTGATCTGTCTGGTTGGCTCTCACAGTAAAATTTTTTGTGTTTTTTTGTATGATGACTATGGTATTTGTATTTGTACTATACGTATGTGTATGTATTACTGTTGCTGCTGCTTGTTGTGGATGCATTCACTAAGTTTCTGTCTTCAGTGCACTGTCGCTCATCCAAGCAGAAGCAGTGTAGTGAATATATATCTTCTTAATGCTGCTAATCAGATTTTGACTTTCTAGTTTACTGCCTTGCTTTATTTTGCTCTGCATTATGTCATTTATGTATGCCTGCATGAGTCAGCAGTCATTCAGCAGATTATGGTGGTATCATTAAAATCAGGGCTATATAGCTAATAAAAATCCTGCTTTGGCCTTGAAGCTGTTTTCTGATATTTATATTTCACATTTTCTTTTTTTTTAAATTACTATATCACATAATCCTATTCCGTCACCCCCAGCAGGTCGCACCCTTTGCTGACTTGGTTCTTCCTGTTAAAAGGCAGTTTTTACTTTTCACTGTTACCGAGTGCTTGCTCATAGGGGATCATGTGATTGTTGGGGTTTCTTTCTAATAGTGTAAGGTCTTTATCTTGCAATATAAAGCACCTTACTGAAGTGGTATTATATAAATGAAATTGAATTGAAATAATACCTTCTGTCAGACTGCATGAGTGAGGTGTCACTTTACTGACAGGATCAAAGGCATTTCACTCTCAGCCAGTCATAATGCTGTCATCTTGTTTATAGCACATATCTCACAGAAGAGGTCCAGATTCCATGAATATCATCCACATCACTAATCATCTCATCATCATGGTTGTGTGAGTCTATAATGGCTCAAGCTACAGTAAGAGCAACTATCCCAATTCAACTGATTAAGGGTAGCAATAGAATGGAAGGAAAAGGGTAATCGATCTTGATCTTAAATAATAAATGTGCATGTTGTGAGCGTTACAGATTCGAGGGACATCTTTAATCAGATTTTAGGTCTAAAATTTAGGTCCTGATGTTTATTTCGTTTCAGTGTTCGACAGGTCTGTTTCCCCTCAGTTAATTTAATCCATGAACTGGACTTTCAAATGAAATTCTCTCCCAAATAATATAACCTGGTGCTTGGTATAAGAAATAAATGTGTTTCTGTATTACACCCACATAATTCCGCCTGCTCTGTGTCATATCACGTATGACAGACAGACTCTTTTTAATATCAGAATACAGCACTCTGGCTGTATTCTGACACCTTTTTCTCCCGACCCGACTTGGCCTCGGGAGATACTGCGTTTCCAGTGGGCCAGCTCAAACAAAGGACCCAGGTCACGGACAAGGCCCCGAGGGAAAAGAGCCGGCGTAAGAGAGAGGCTGAGGCGCAGAGCGCACCAAACGCCACTGCCGAGCATCCTGTTGGCTAATGTCCAGTCACTGGATAACAAGCTGGACGAACTCAGGGCCAGGATACAGTTTCAGAGGGACATAAGGGACTGCAACATCATCTGTCTCACGGAGACATGGCTGACTCCCCTCATACCGGACCACGCCGTACAGCCGTCGGAGTTCTTCAGTGTTCATCGCACGGACAGAACGAGTGAGTCTGGAAAATCAAGAGGAGGAGGTGTGTGCCTAATGATTAATAACAACTGGTGTGACAGTAGGAATGTTGTCCTTCTGAAACAATCATGTTCACCTAACCTGGAGCTCCTAACCCTGAAATGCCGTCCCCACTACCTGCCCCGCGAGTTTACGTCGGTCATCTTCAGCGCCGTCTATATTCCACCTCAGGCGGACACAAACACTGCACTATCCGAGCTACATGAGGCTATTTCCACCTATCAGGCTAACCAGCGTGATGCGGCTCTCATCGTAGCCGGGGACTTTAACAGTGCAAACTTGAAAAAGCTGATACCGGAGTTGATTCAACACATCGACTGCCCCACCAGAGGAGAGAGGACCCTAGACCACTGCTATTCTCCATTCAAAGATGGCTACAAAGCAAAGCCTCTTCCGCCTTTTGGGAAGTCTGACCACACCTCTGTACTTCTCATGCCGAAATACAAACAACGGCTCAGGCAGGAACCCCCTGCTGTGAGAGAAGTGACACGGTGGTCTGATCAAACAGAGGCCGCTCTGCAGGGTGCGTTGGATTCAACCGACTGGGACATGTTTCGCAGCAGCGCGGGCGGAGACATCGAGGAGTTTACGGAAACTGTTGTGGGATTTATTGGGAAAGTTGTTGAAGACACTTCACTTAGGAGGACCATCAGGACTTTTCCCAACCAGAAGCCGTGGGTGGATAAATCTGTCCGCGACGCCCTGAGGTCCCGCACCGTTGCCTACAACTCCGGCCTCGCCTCTGGGAACATGGAGGACTACAAGGTTGCATCATACAACGTCCGCAGAGCGGTGAAAGAGGCAAAACATCGCTACGGCCGCAGACTGGAACAGCAACTACAACAGTCTGACCCCAGGGGACTGTGGCAGAGACTATGCACCATCACGGACTACAAAGCACCACACACACACGCGGTGAGTGCCGACGCTTCTCTGGCTGATGAACTCAACATCTTCTTTGCGCGCTTTGAGTCGGGAAGCCGACAGCCCGCTGCGCTCCCGGCCGGAGGGGCGGAGACACTCACTGTGACGGAGCGCGACGTGAGGAGGGCGTTTAGACGTGTAAACACCAGGAAAGCGGCTGGACCAGACGGTATTAGTGGACGTGTCCTTAAGACCTGCGCTGACCAGCTGGCACCTGTGTTTACAGTGATATTCAACCTCTCACTGAAACTGTGTGTGATTCCCACCTGCTTTAAAAAGTCCATCATAGTCCCTGTCCCAAAGAAACCACACCCCAGCAGCCCCAATGACTTCAGGCCCATAGCACTCACCTCTGTGGTGATGAAGTGTTTTGAGAGACTCATCAAGACATTCATCACCTCCTCACTGCCCACCACCCTCGACCCACTACAGTTTGCATACCGGCCAGACAGATCCACAGACGACGCCATATCCTTCCTTCTCCACAAGACCCTTTCACACATAGACACTGGTAAGGGGAACTATGTGAGAGTGCTTTTTGTAGATTACAGCTCAGCATTCAACACCATAGTTCCCTCCAGGCTGGTCTCTAAGCTGCTGGACCTGGGCCTGGGCCCATCCCTGTGCAGGTGGGTTCACAGCTTCCTGACCAGCAGACCACAGGTGGTACGAGTGGGTCACCTCACCTCATCCTCCCTCACCCTCAACACTGGATCCCCCCAAGGCTGTGTGCTCAGCCCTCTGCTGTACTCACTGTACACCCATGACTGCGAGGCCACGTCAGAGTCCAACGTCATCATCAAGTTTGCTGACGACACTGCTGTTGTGGGACTAATCTCTCACAATGAGGAGACAGCCTACAGGAGAGAGGTCTCCCGCCTGGAGAACTGGTGCCAGGAGAACCACCTCCTGCTCAACGTCAGCAAAACAAAGGAACTGATCGTGGACTTCAGCAGGAAGCAGCAGAGGGACTACCATCCACTTGTCATCAGTGGTGCTGAGGTGGAAAGAGTGGACACCTTCAAATACCTGGGAGTGACCATCTCACAGGACCTGTCCTGGACTCATCACATAAACATCACTGTGAAGAAGGCCAGACAGCGTCTCTACCTCCTCAGGCGGCTGAGAGACTTCAAGCTCCCACTCAAGGTGCTCAGGAACTTTTACACCTGCACCATCGAGAGCATCATGCGTGGGAGCATCACCACCTGGATGGGAAACTGCACCAAGCAGGACTTCATGGCCCTAAAAAGGGTGGTTCGTTCAGCTGAACGGACCATCAGAACCACCCTCCCCAACCTGCAGGACATTTACACCAAGCAGTGCAGGCTGAGGGCCATGAAGATCCTAAAACAGCCCAGCCACCCCGGACACTCTCTCTTCTCCCTGCTCCCATCAGGCCGGCGTTACCGCTGCCTGAGGGCTAAGACTGAAAGGTTGAAGAACAGTTTTTACCCACAAGCCATCCGTCTGCTCAACTCTGAGCCCTAACTGGACTATTATTGCACAGTGTAAATATTATAATTTAAAAAGTGTGTATAGTGTATAGTATATAGAGTATAGTGTATAGTGTGAATTACTTTTTTTTATTTTTATTCTTCTTATTTATATGTGTGTGTATATAAGGTTGCAGGTACAAAATACATTTCACTGTGCATTGTACTGTGTATAACTGTGCATGTGACAAATAAACACTATCTTATCTTATCTTATCTACATAGTCTGTGATTACAGTTTTTGATCCAAGTTACCTAGCTTTAGCTGATGAGGCTGAGGCACTCCATCCTCTCAACAAACAAACAAACAAACAAACAAACCAATAGGTGGCATCATGGTGGCTTTGTTCATTTTCGATGTACAGCGTAGCATCATGAGGCAAATGGGAAAATGCTCTCTAACATCAGCGTCACTCTAGCTGCCAGTTTTCTCCACCAAAGAGCAGTAATTGTTCTGTCTGGGTTCACATGGAAAACATTATTATAGTGATCTTTCTTTAGTGAACATTTAGAGGACAATTTAGAAGGAGCACCATCATTAATCTAACTCACTCATTCCTTCTGATGGCAACATTAAAGAGTCTCTTTCTTTTGTTGTGTGTCTGTTTTCCTTTTTTTAAATAAATGTTGGCTGACGCATGCATGTTTGTAGTTTGTCTCTGAGTATTTGCTGTTACATTTTTTTTTTTATTTTTGTCTAACTTTTTCACCATTTATACTTTATTTCATAAATCTGTAGTAATGTAGGAAAACATTCCTCACAGAGACATAATGCTACTAAAATATATGGTGCCTAAAAATGGCAAGATGCAGTGCATATTTTCTGAGGAAAACCTTAAAATGGTAATTCACTAATGAGGCTGTTTGTTCATTTTTAACATGTTTTTTAACCAAATTGAGTGGATATCTTACAATGTCTGTGGCTTTAACTAGTGAAATATACCCTCCCACACCCTTTGTTATGTAGCAAAGGGATGGAACACAGAGGTGGACTGCTGACTTGATAATATGTTATGTTAATAATATGTTAAAGCACCTTGAGGTGACTGTTTGTTGTGATTTGGCACTATATAAATAAAATTGAATTGAATTGAATGTTCACAAACTCAGAATAAGAGACTTCTGTCTCATAACAGTTTGCTCTTTGATAGCCTATTACCAAGCACTGCTGGTGTTGGTTGAGAAAGATATTACTATGTGTCCACAATATATTTTTGTGTAACCACAAGTTAGCAGTAACAACCACTTCTACTTTTACAGAAAAAGCAAAGCAAAAGTAAAAAAACACCAAAAAAAACAGACACTGTCAATGCAGTACACGGACATCTTACACAAGACACAAATAAAATGCACTACATAGTGACATATCTTAAGAACAGTTCTTCACAGAAAAGCATACACTGAGATGACATATCCTCCAACCATCTATCTGTTTTCTACTAGGTGTCCCTCACCCCAGTCACCTGCTCAATCTCATCCTGAGGAACACCGATGAGTTCCCAGGCCAGCTGAGACATATAATTTCTCCAGTGTGTCCTGGGTCTACCCCGGGGCTTCCTCTTTGTAGGACATGCCCCTCACCACCCACACCACCTCAAATGGCCCCTTTCAATGTTGAGAAGCAGCGGCTCTACTCTGAGTCCCTCCTGGTTGACTAAACTACTCCGCCCATTTCTAAGGCTGAGCCCAGCCACTCTTCAGAGAAAGCTCATTTCTGCCACTTGTATCCACGATTTTATTCTTTTGGTCCTTACCTAAAGCTCCTGACCACAGATGAAGTTAGGGTCATAGATCGACAGCTTCACTTTTACACTCAGCTCTCTTCACCACAGCATACCTGGTGCAGTGTCCATATCACTGCAGACTACATCGATCCATCTGTCAAAACCCCTACTGTAGATACTTAAACTCTTCCAAACTCTGCAAATACAGAGGCACTGTCTCAGGACTCCACATGATGTTGCAGTGGCCTGTCAACCAAGACAGCACTGTAACATCCAGGTCCTTGGTTTGCCAGAATCACTTTGAGGCTAACCTCTTTCCATGGCTTCACCAAAATCCTTCCACACCCAAGTTTTTGTTTAAGTTACTGCCAGCGGCAGACTCCTCTTGGCCTGCTGGTACCTGTCAGCTGCCTCTGAAGTCTCATCTGATGATATGATTCCAAAATCATATCATCAGATGAGACTTCAATCATACTGTACCTAGGGTGTCCTGGTACCACGTGCACTTATATATTATATATATATTATATATACACCTATATTCGATCATAGTCTTCATTATGGACAAATAGTGGTTAACACATAAGTTCAATAACAGAACACCACATCAGTCCAGATCAGGAAGGCCATTCCTCACAATCACACCCCTCCAGGTCTTGCTGTCATTGCCCACATGAGCATTGAAGTTGCCATGTAGGACAATGGAGCCACCAGGTATAGCAAATTCTAGCACCCCAGCCAGCAACTCCAAGAAGGCTGGGTGTTCTGAACTCGTTGTTTGGCACATAAGCACAGATGACAGTTAGGACCCATTCCCCAACCTGAAGGCGCAGGGAAGCAACCCTCTTGTCCACCAGGAGAAACCCCAACATACAGGTGTTAAGTTGGTGAGATACAAGAATATTCAAACCCGAACCTGAACCCTACAACCCACCTCGTCAGGCTGCACCCAGCCAGGCCCCGTGAGTTAAGGTCCAACCACCAGGCACTGTCCCTCCAGTTTCTACCCCAGGTCTGGCTCCAGGGTGGGGCACAGGTAACCCAATCCCAGGCAGGATACACTGATCTCCTGATTTTTTAAATTTTGCATAGGGGTCATATCAATTGCTTTTTATCTCGCCCTTCACCCTGGACCAAACTGCCTCAAGAGACCATACCAGGGGCAAAAGCCCCTGACAACATAGTCCCAGAAATCACTGGAACAACAACAACCATGACAAGACTGCAATTTCGGGAGGGGAGCTGCCATACATTGCACTGGATTCTACCCTTGCCATGCGGTGTGCTTAATATCATGTTGACCATTACTGAGAGAAAAGCAAAATAAAATAAACACAATAATATTTTAGTATTTCTTTGAGTAAAAGTTGCATGACCTGAAACATCTATCATCAAGTTTATATCTCATCTGAATGAGAATGTGGTCTCAGTGCTTCTGTATGTCTACCAAACCTCCCCCAGCTATAATATCACTTAATACTTCACACTCTGGGGCTAAATACACACAGTCTGAGCAACAGTCCAACAATCTGATATGATATGATATGATATGATATGATATGATATGATATGATATGATATGATATGATATGATATGATATGATATATAACTTGCAAATATAATTTTTAGGTTGCCACATTTCTTACTGAAATAACTTTGTGGCATCTGTTCTCACTGCATCTGGGCACTACTGAACTATTTTTAGAGAGGGAGGAGGGGTGAATGCCAGCTACGGTTTCCTTCCTTCCTACCCTTCATTCACTTACATAATGTCTCTGGTTTCAAACACATTGTAGCCTATCTGGAGGGACTACAATACAAATCTGGTGCAGTTTGTTGTGTTACGGAATACATTAAAAAATCCACAGTAGTTGAAGCCTACTTGATAATGCCTACATGCTAGCTGTTACAACTAAACAAGACTGTCATATGTCGCAGGCAGTCAGGCAAAGAGAGCCAAAAGGAAATCAGAGGAGTTCATTACAAGGTTGCCTCTGAATGATAATTGAAGAGGCAGAATAGAGACCATGGGTGGCAGTGGCAAAAAGGCTTAGGTGCTGGCAGATTGAAACCACGAATGAGGCAGGCTGAATTAACTGCCTGAGAGCTGGCTGAGAGAATGTGACAGGTTGAGGTGAAGACTGATTCAAGCCATGAGCAATGCAAGCTGTAGGGTGGTTGAGTGTGGACCAGGTTGTGTGCTGCAGAACTGGGCTGTAGAGTATGCCTGACTGATGAGTACTGGTACTGAAACATGTTGTAGAACAACCTTAGAGCAAAGTCAAGAAAGCCTACAGAAAAAAGAAGACTTAGGATAGACAGTTCTGAGCCATAGTACGCTGACACAGCACATTTTTTAGATGAGAAACCAGGAAAGATACAAAATATTACTTGATTGGTGCATAGCTAGAATACACACTTATTGTATAATAATTGTGCATTATAAAAATAATTTTTTAAAAATCCATCTGTGACAATTAATTTGAACACTGCCTCAAAGCCAACAACCATCTTTGATAACCACAGAAAAATATGACACGTGAATTGCCACCTGACATAAACAGATACAAAGCAGACTAAAGTCAATTTCAGTTAATGGTAAGACACTTTTGATAAATGATGCAAATTCATGTATTGCAATTTATGCTAATTTATACTAAAATTCCCCAGTTGCCAACAGTCTGCTGACTCAGTGACTGCAGAATTTCAAACCTCCTCTTGCATTAACATCTGCAAAAAAACTGTGTGCCAGGAGCTTCATGGCATGGGTTTCCTTGGCCAAACAGCTCCTGTAGTTGCAATGTGTAGGTGACCCAGTACATTTATCCACATAGTACATAGTGTATATTTATTCTTCTCTGAAACAAAATGCAATAGACTGCTATCTAGTTTTCTCATAATGCTAATGTTATATCTAGTAACCTTCCAGTGCAACCATTTTTTTGTTTATTTGTATTGTTAGCTTAATAACAAAGCATTGTAGTCACAAAAATAACAAAAAGTGTGATATACTGAAATTAATTTACAGCTACATCTTATTTATACAAAATAATACCAGAGACAGATAATCTATTTGATTTCATTGAAATTGGTTTGCAGATATTATATTATTATGCTTTTGGAGTATTGGTCATGTGTTCAGACTGAATGTGACACTAAGCCTGCTGGAAGCCTATTTTCTACCAATTACATTTTTTTAACATAATTGCAGCCAGTGACCCTGGGTATGTCAGAGATTAATCACATTTCTGTTTTTGAGTATATGCATCTATTTGTTTAGGATTGTGTGGCTCTCTTCCACAACTCCCCTTCTCTTGCTGCTTGTGTTAGTTGGATTTCTGTCTGGGCTCCTCACCGTCCTTAGGGTGAGCAGACCTTGCTGACCACAGAGCCTCACCCTGCCTGGGAATCAAGAGAGCTGAGCAAGCACAGACCACCAAAGGCCACCAAACACACTCTTACACATTTCTCTCACACCCATTCACACATCTGAAAATTCTCAAAGCGATACACATTACAAATGCAAAGCTGCATGTTCACAGATGCATAAGGTTATGAAACACACATGGATGTTGACAGAAGGCTGGGTGAAGCTAGAAAAAAAACAGAACACAGTGCACTGTTGTTGACACATGCTGTAAAGCAGTGGTTTTTCCATAAAGCCTTTTCACGCCCCACCAAAGCGAGGTCCGGGATATCCTCTCTGTGTCGAAGCGGCACGATGGGTCTATGTACACAAAATACTGTGACAATAGAGAATTTGGGTAGTTGCTACCTGCTAACATTTTAACATTTTACCTGCTAACAAGTATTCCTATGTTCAACATTGTTTCCGCATGACTTTTCTCCCAGGTCGTTCGTGCCCCACCTCTCATGACCCTTTGCCCCACCAGTGGGGTGTGCCCCACAGTTTGAGAAACACTGCTATAAAGTAACACATTAAATGAAGAAAACCTCTTTGATTATGGCAGAATAACATTTAACTTGCTAGTTATCATTAGAATTTCCTGATAGCAGATGTTTTCCACTTCAGCTGTAATTACATGGACATCCATGGAAACTTTTGGATAACTAGGTTGTGAGTACATGTTTAAATTCAATGTTATGTGCCTCAATAATGGTAACGAATATCAGGTTGCATGTTGAAAAATCCTTGGGCAAAGTACTGAACACAGAGTTGCCCCTGATGCATCCATTGGGGTGTGAGTGTGTATGAATATTTGGTTAAAAGCACTCAGGCATTAAAAAAAAAGTCCATCCATCCATTTTCTTCTGCTCATCTGGGGCCAGGTCGCAGGGGCAGCAGCATAAGCAAAGACAGCCCTCTCCCCAGCCACCACCATAAGCTCATCTGAGGGGACTCCAAGGCATTCCCAGGGAAGCCGAGAGATATAGTGTCTCCAGCGTGTCCTGGGTCTGCCCAGGGGCCTCCTGCCAGTAGGACATGCCCGGAACACCTCACCCAAGAGGCGCCCAGGATTCCTCCTGATCAGATGCCCAAACCACCTCATCTGGCTTCTTTTGATGCGGAGGAGCAGCAGCTCTGCTTTGAGCCCCTCCTGAATGGCTGCAC
Source organism: Archocentrus centrarchus (assembly GCF_007364275.1). Classification (NCBI taxonomy): domain Eukaryota; kingdom Metazoa; phylum Chordata; class Actinopteri; order Cichliformes; family Cichlidae; genus Archocentrus; species Archocentrus centrarchus. The sequence goes on along the minus strand of NC_044355.1, from coordinate 30,621,944 downwards.
TCCTCACCCTATCTCCAACAGAGAAGCCAGCCACCCTTTGGAGGAAGCTCATTTCTGCCACTTTGCGATATTTGCGATCTCATTCTTTCCGTCACTACCCAAAGCTCATGACCATAGGTGAGGGTAGGGACATAGATTGACTGGTAAACTGACAGCTTTAATTTCACACTCAGCTAGCTCTTTACCGCGATAGACCGGTGCAACGTCCGCATCACTGCAGACGCAGCCCCAATCCTTCTGTCAATCTTTCACTCCCATCACTTGTGAACAAGACCCGAGATACTTAAACTCCTCCACCTGGGGCAGCAACTCGTCCCTGAGCCAGAGTGGACACTCAACCCTTTTCCGGCTGAGGACCATTGCCTCAGACTTAGAGGTGCTAATTCTCATACCTGCTGTTTCACACTCGACTACGAACCATTCAACTGAGAGCTGGAGGCCACCACCTGATAAAGCCAACAGGACCACATCATCCGCAAAAAGCAGAGATGAGATTCTGAGGCCACCATGGCGGAATCCTTCTGCCACTTGGCTACAGCTAGAAATTCTGTCCATAAAAATTATGAACAGAATCGGTGATAAAGGGCAGCCCTGGTGAAGTCCAACACTTATAGGAAACAAGTCTGACTTATTGCTGACATTGCAGACCAAGCTGTCGCTGCGCTTGTACAGGGACTGAATGGCCCGTAACAGCAGGACAGACACCCCATACCGGAGCACCTCCCACAGGATACCCTGAGGGATGTGTCGTATGCTTTCTCCAAGTCCACAAAACACATGTAGACTGGATGGGCAAACTCCCACACATACTGATATATCCTCAAGAGGATGAAGAGCTGGTCTGGTGTTCTGTGATCAGGCTAAAACTGCATTGTTCCTCTTGAATCCGAGATTCAACTAATGGATGGACCCTCCTTTCCAGCGCCTTAGCATAGACCTTACTGGGGAGGCTGAGGAGCGTGATCCTTGACAGTTGGAGCACACCCTCTGGTTTCTGTTCTTAAGAATGGGGACCACCACCCCAGTCAGCCAATCCAGTGGCACCACCCCAGATCACCACGCAATGTTGCAGAGGTGTGTCGATCAAGACAGCCCTACAACATCTAGCATAGATAAGTGACTGGATGAATGAGGCTTGTAGTAAGAAAGTGCTTTAACTGCTCAAATAGAGTGAAATTCATCCATCCATTCTCTTCCCCTTATCCTGTTCAGGGTCGCGGGGGGGCTTGAGCCTATCCCAGCTGTCGTGGGGCGAGAGGTAGGGTACACCCTGTACAGGTCGCCAGCCTGTCGCAGGGCTTACACAGAGAGACAGACAACCATTCACACCTATAGGTAATTTAGAATCATGAATTACCCTAACCCCTGCAACTGCATGTCTTTAGGAGAAAATGGAGTACCCAGGGGATACCCACGCAGAGAAAAGGCAAACACCACACAGAAAGGTCTATACCAAGGTAGATTTGAACCCAGACCTTCTAGCTATTCTTCTAGTATATGAGGCAGCAGTGCTAACCACCACACCACTGTGCCACCAAGAGTAAAACTGCGCTATATAAATACTAGTCCATTTACCATTACTCAGTTACCATATGCTTATTTGTGTGCTGGAATAAAATAAATGCCTACAATAGCACTTTAGTACCGTAGAAAGTTTGTGTACAAGGATTTAACAGGGAATGTGTGTGTGTATATTTATATATATATATATATATATATATATATATATATATATATATATATATATATATATATATATATATATATTTTTTTTTTTTTTTTTTTTTTTTTTTTTTTTTCCCCACTCACCTTGTGGGTGGTCTTTGGTTGTCCTTCAAGCATGGGTCTACCAAAGGCCTGGGAGCTTGATGGACTTGTGCGGTATCTTAGCTCTAGGACTGCGCTCTTCTGGAGATCTTGGATGTTGTTTCTGGATTCTGCTGGAAGCACTCCCTCAGTTTGGAGGTCACTGTCCCGAGTGTTCCAGTTACCACGGGGACCACTGTTGCCTTCACTTTCTACATCTTCTTGAGCTCACTCTTTGCATCCCTTGGTATTTCTCTAGTTTCTTCTGTTCCTTCTTTCCGATGTTGCTACTGTATCACTTGGTATTACTACATCTATTGATATGGCCCTCTTGCTCTGCTTTTATACTACTGCTATGTCTGGTTGGTTAGCCATCACCAATATGTCCGTCTGTACCTGGAAGTCCCACAGGATCTTAGCTTGGTCATTCTCAGCCACCTTTGGGGGTGTATCCTATTTTGTCCTCGGGACTTCCAGGCTTTGCTTGGCACAGATGTTCCTGTATACTATACCAGCCACTTGGTTATGGTGTTGTATGCCCTGCCTGCTAGTATCTTGCACCCTGCTGTTATGTGCTGGATTGTCTCTAGGTCATCTCTGCACAGCCTGTACTTGGGGTCTTGTCTTCTGTGGCAGACCCCAGCCTCAATTAATCTTGTGCTGAGAACTTGTTCCTGTGCTGCCACAATTGCCAAATCGCTTTCTTTCAGTTCAGGTTTTTCCAGCCATTGGTTGGATATTTCAATATCAGCCACTTGTTCTATCTGCTAGTGCAGGGGTCGGCAGCCTGTAATCTGGAAAGAGCCATTTGAACCTGGTTTTCCATGGAAAACAAAACAGTGAGAGCCGCAAATACTAGCGTAAGCTGGTAGCCCCGCGAGTGACGCATATATTGAGAAACGAAAATAAATAGATAAATAAAATGATTTTATTTTAATATTTCAAGATCACAATAATGTTCCAATTTAAAACTACAACAAAAACCGAACTGACAAAAATAAAATGCACTTCAATTGGATACTTATAATTTACTTCCACGAGCCGCACAGAGCTGCAGATGAAGCCTGAATGAGCCGCGGGTTGCCGACCGCTGTGCTAGTGGAACATGCCGTGCTGGGGTCGATCCTCCAGTGGCAGTTCCTGTTCTTGCTTCTCTTCTTTTTCAGGTTTCTGCTGCCATAGATATTCACTAAGCACATGATCAATTGTGGCCATCTTTCTGACAGCCCATGTGGAGAGGTGCTTGAGTTTTGCACAGCTGACAACATTTGGCAGCAACAACAACCAACAGCGTTATTTCTCTTTTTTATCTATACTGTAAGGTAAAAATCTTACAAAGTTATAAAGTGCCTTGAGATGGATATTCATGTGATACAAACAAAATTTAATTAGATTTTCATCCCAATATTACTCTGTTTTACTTATATATCTCTGCTTTATCTTAAGTAAAGCAGAGATATTTACAAATGGATTGTAACTGCCCTAAAAATTTTGTTCAATTGCAAAACAATTGCATGCAGAAATCATTCTTACATCAAAGTACATGTCCATGAAAAGTTAGAATTTTATGATCTCATCTAGTGAATTCTCTGCTGTTGAGATGCAATTAAGTACAGGTGTACAGTTAAGTACTGGTCTTCATCTCTACTGTAAAACAAGCAAGGAAATTTGTACTAACTCAGACATGAAATACTTTCCATGTGCAGGTTTATTCTTTATCCAGTTGGTTAGAAAAGTTTTTGAGGATTCTGGAAGTCAAAGAAACAACTATCAGCTTCTCTCTGATCCACAAAGGTTCACCATAGCAGGTAGATGCATATATTTGATTACACCTAAGATGTTCACAGGCAAACTTAAGACAGGTGTGTACATGTGCCCTCTTAAGCAGGGGGACTTTGTGGGCCCTGCAAGATTTCAGTCCACAGCATTACCAATGGTGTTCTTGGTGACTGTGGTCTGAACTCCAGACTGAGGGCGATTCATGGTCCTTTTTATTTCTCTTCAGCTTCTGAATAATCACACCATCAACAAGCTTCTTGCTGTCTTGGAGCCCATTCCAGCATTGTGCAGGTATTCAGGCTTGTCCCTGACATATTTTGACAGCATTTTGGTCTTGCCAGTGGTGGAGGTGGAGGTGGAGAGGTTGGACTGGAATAAATTCATTCTCTAGACAGATGTGCTTTATAGACATAAGTTAAGTGGAAGAGAATGGATGGATGGATGGATGGATGGATGGGAAGCTGAGATCAGGAGCATCGGTTATTTACTGCAAACTTGTGGGAGCTTAAATTCTGGCTGGCTTGTAGGGGATCAAATACTTGTTTCACTCAATGGCACGCAAAGCAATTCATAGCTTTTGTTTAATTTGCTTTTTCTGGATTTTTTTAAAATTCTGTCTCTTACAAATTCAGCAGGTGACCAAATAATAATTTTTTCCCACTGTATACTAGCACAAGCAAACTGCAAGGTAGCAGCCAACTAGCTATAATTAACTACAAAATATGTATCTGAAATTGGTTGCTTTGTCATTGTACTGATAATCAATTGTTGTACAAAATACACAACATTACATGAAACAGTGAAACGTAATACAGTCGCAAAAAAACATTTGTGAAAATTGTGGCTTTTTAGTATGTTAACAAATCTTTCTTTTCTTTTTCTTTTTACCAATATTTAACCAGGAAAAAAACACATTGAGATTAAAATCTATTTTTCAAGTGTGTCCTGGGCATGACAAATATACACAGAAACAGAAAACAGCCATACAGGTAAAAAAAAAAAAAATCAATCAATAAATTTAATGTAGTTTTTACCTTTAAACTCACTGCTGTGGTGAATGTAAAGAATAATGAAATTCAGCAACATGTGTATTTTTTTCCCCAAGAACCTCAGAGGTAAAGAAGGAAGGAGAAAAGAACCCAGCCCCAAAATCAAGTCAGGACTCTGAAGATGGGAAAAAATCTATTGCATAATATTGCATAATATTAGTGGTAGTCATGCACTCAGCCATGCATAGATACGTAAAAATGTCTTAGTGCATTTGAGTGTGTGTGTGTGTGTGTGTGTGTGTGTGTGTGTGTGTGTGTGTGTGTGTGTGTGTGTGTGTGTGTGTGTTTAGTTCATTGTCATAACATGTAAAGCTAAAACACTAAATCTCCAGCTGTGCATGACATATTTTGACCCTAAGATGCTCTGAAAGACTTCCCACCTAGCAGTTTCCTCCAGGCAGAAAGAAGTGCTGTGTGGTGAGTTTAAATACCATCATTGTCATCATTCGCCTTCACCTTTTTTGCAGCAAAAGTTATACTTGCTTTAGGGTTGACATATATTTTTTAGTTTGAATAATAATACTAAATTCTTTATTTTATAACATATTTTTTCAAAGTTCAAACTAAATGCTATTTTACTGATATGGTAAAATACAGATGTGGACAAAATGGTTGGCACCATTCCATTTAATAAAGAAAAACCCACAATGGTCACTGAAATAACTTCAAACTGACAAAAGTAATAATAAATAAAAATTTACTGAAAGTAATCTAATGAAAATCAAACATTGCTGTTGAATTGTGGTTCAGCAGAATTATTTTAAAAAACAAACTAATGAAACTGGCCTGGACAAAAATGATGGTACTCTTAACCTAATGAGTAACACAACCTTTGCACAACCTTTGAGGCAATCAAATGATTTCTGTCACTCAACTCTCAGTTCTGCATCTGTCCACAGGTATATTGGCCCATTCCTCGTGAAAAAACTGCTCCAGCTGTCTCTGGTTTGCTTACTCCATGTTTGATGTTTCAGCTCCTTCCACAGATTTTCTGAGCCCTGATCAGGATTTAGATCAGGGCTCACAGAAGGCCACTTCAGAATAGTTCAGTGTTTTGTTCTTAGCCCTTCCTGGGTGTTTTTAGCTGTGTGTGTTTTGAGTCATTATCCTGTTGGAGGACCAATTACCTGTGACTGAGACAAAGATTTCCAACAATGGGAAGCACATTTTGCTCAAGAATGGCTTGATAGTCTTGAAATTTTATTGTACCCTGCACAGATTCAGACTGAGTGATTACGTGTTAGAAGACACATGTGATGCTAATTACGGGACACACCTCAGTTTGACATCTCCCTATGGTCAACATTTTTTCAGTTTTTATTTGGGGTACCATATTATAATTATTATTATTTTTTATTATTTTTTAATAATTCTGTTGAGAAAAACTTCAAAAGTCACTAGTACATTAAAGTCTTTTTTCCCCCTTTCTTTAACAGAAGGGTACCAACAATTTTATATGAGAAGTGCCCCTGTTCTTCCCAGTATTGGTGCTTGTGTTGACTGACAGGAAATGACACAGTGTCTCAGTGCTTGACTGACAGCAGCTATTTCTGGTGTTAAAGTACAGGAAATGAGAGTAAAGGCAGGAGATTTAAAGCAGGGCAAATCAGTGTGGAGGAAAAAGTTGTTCAAAGTACTGTAGTAGTGGGCGATCTATTAAAAACAGAGTTATATACACAGATGCAGCTGGTTCTTTTCAATAATGACCTACACAGTCTCATAAGAACAGAGCAAGATAGTGCAGGGTCACAAACAAGCAGACAGTGGATTTTACAAAAAAGGATAGAAATTTATGTGGTAAACACATATTTAAAGAAGAAGGAGGTACATGAGGTGACCTATAAAAGAGAAGGAAGGTGCGCAAAGGGAGTCTATATCCCATGTAGACGGTGTAATCTGAAAGACACAGGAGACTGCAAGGTGGTGCCAGAAGAGAATGCAGCTAGGCAGCATTGGATGGTAGTCTGTAGGATGACTTTAAACAGGAAGGGAGTGAAGGTACATCCAAGGATTTAATGGTGGAAGGTGAAGAAGGAAGAATGTTCAGGGTGGTAGGGAAGAAACAATCAGCAATGGTTGCTCGGTCACTAGCTTCGTGTTTCTCAAAACAGATTTTGCTCCTTTGCCAGTGGGGGGAAACCGATTTGAAATGTGAACGGGTTTGTGGTACCGAAGGCTACACTTCCTCCTTACAATCACCCAGTTGGCCTGATTTCCCAGCTGCTCAGGGCAATCTGCAGGGAGAGACCTAACAGTGGTTAAGCTACATTTGTCCACACCAACTACAAAGGCCTAGATAGCGACAGGATTTTCAAGGGTGCAGAGCCAAGTCTCCAATTCACTGAGCCTAGCTTCCAAGGCTGCAAGAAGGCTATATTTTTTTTACAAGTATTATTAGTAAAGGAGGCCAAGGAATAGCTAAATATTTGACACAAAGCAAGAAAGTTTAGAAGGGACAGGTGAAGAAGATTAGCTGCTAGTGACTCGGCTAAGAGCTAAGCTAGTAGCTACGCTAAGCTAGCAAATTCCTAAAGACACAAAAAGTAAATACTATGAATATAATATACTATAAATATAATTCAGCAGGTGTGTTTTGGATAAAGCATGTGAAGCTTACACTGTGAAATAAGTTATCATCTAAAGCCCATCAGAAGTGATGGACCAACTGACCAATACTGCCCTCTCCTGGCAGAAAAGTCAACAATCTGACACTCAAGGCAAGATAGTAACCTTAATTTTTCTATCCATCCATCCATCCATCCATCCATCCATCCACAGCTTATGTTGGTTCGGGTTACAAGGGCAGGAGTCTAACCAGAAATGACCAGACCTTCCTCTCACCAGCTCCCTCCTCACACTCATCTAGGGGGACACTGAGACATTCCCAAGATAGCCAAGAGACATGATCTTTCCAGCATGTTCTGTGTCGGCCCTAGGTCCCCCTCCTGGTAGGACATGCCCAAAGTACCTCATCTAGAAAAATCTCGGAGGCATTCAAGTTCAAACCACCTCAACTGACTCCTTTGATGAGGGGGATTAGCAGCTCTACTCTGAGTTCCTCACCCTATATCTCTAAGCGAGAGCCCAGCCACCCTTCAGAACAAGCTCATTTCCGCCACCTAACATATTAATTGTCACCAGTATATCTAACCATAAATGGTTTACCAGTGAAAGTTTACATGTGGTGACTGTTGTGATTTGGTGCTATATAAATATAATTAAGTTGAATTGAAATGAAATTGAATTAAATCTTAAGAGGTTAAATTGATTCAATTCAGGTAGAACATCTGGTCAAGCTTCAAACTCTCCTGCTAGAAGTTAATAGCATCTTAAAGGTTAGTAAGTTCAGGGCCACAGCATGGTGTCACCTATGAGACACACCTGTAGATTTTTGACGTAGACGCTAATACCCACTGCAGAGTAGGACACAGCTCCATTAAATATAAATACTGGACTTCCATAGCAAGTCTCACTGTATTTGATAGAAGGAAGACATTTATGGGCAATATTTAACCTGCTGTTAAATCAGAATCTGAGTTCTGCTCATGTTATTCTCTGTCATGGGAGGCTTAGCCTCTACTGCAGAACTTGCCTAAGGTCTGTGGCTGTTTAATCACTTCCACTGGCTTCCCGTGTCATTTCATCATGATTTCATCATATTTTTGGAAGGTCCCGACAGAGATCTTTTTTTTTTTTTTTTGATCTTAAAGTGATGTTGGATAGGCTCCCTTTTTCTACCAAGTCACCTCGGGAAATACAAGTCATCAGAGCATTTTTCTGGATGTTTCACATTTGTTTTCAAAACTAGGGGAAGAATAGATAACTCTGAAGTGGGGGTGGGGTTTTGTTTTGTTCAGTTTGGGGCTTGATCATTCCCGATGGGTTTGGCTCAGACACCACTACTTATATTTAATCACTTTAATTTGCGATACATTTTTTTTTGCAATAAGATTCTTTTAGGTATCACATATTAAATTATTATATTTAATGTACTACATTTGGTGCTCATTTTACACATGCATTAAATTCTGGTTATTTATTTATTTATTGATTTTTTTTTTTGGAAGATCTCCCCCTTTATTCATTATTCACATCACCTTAATAACAAAGGATTTATTCAGATCAAGTCTTTGATGTATTGGGAGCACTGCAACACTTGCATGTACTTAAAACACAGTTTGATCTGGAACTTGAAATAGCCTCTGTGAATGAATTAGTGAATGGACCCGGCATGGAAGTCTCTTTGTGTAATCAAAATAATGTCTAATTAGACTGTCACAGAGGAGTAACTCGCAGCTCTCATGTAAACTTTATACTTAAACAAAAAGACAAAACAAACATTGCACTTTCCAGCCAATATATATATATATATATTAGGGCTGGGACTTTAATGCGTTAATTTCGATTAATTAATTACGGGGAAATTAACGCGTTAAAATTTTTAACGCATTTTAATCGCACTTTGCACCGTGGAACGTTTCTCAGTGCACGAGTTCCAGGCATACAGATTATATCAACGCACAATGTCCAAATTAGGGGCCGCATCCTGCGAAGGACCCGGCCCACGTCTTTCGCAGCCCACGTAGACCGCAAAGGCCGGAAGTGAGCGGCTAGCCTTCATATCAGCGTCACCTGCCGTCACCTCTGCGTAGCTCATGTCGCCTAGCAACCGTGAGTGCGAAGCACAGCTGTGTACAAGCAGCTGGTTAAACAGAGAACGAACTTTTTCTCCTTTTTGTGGTTTAATTTTAAGTCTTTAATTCAAAAAAAGCTGTTAAAACAAGCATAACACATTTCAACATCAAGGAATACAGCTGAGAGAATGATTAATTTCCAACTATAACAAGTGAGACATTAATGTTGAATAAAACTATCCAGTTATGATGCTTAACTTTAATTTCAGGAGTTTGCTTATCACAGGAGCACTTCCACCCTTTGTTGGTCTGTGTAGTAGACTGGTGGGAAAATAAACAAAATTTTTAAGTTTAAGCTCATGTATATTGATTTATTCATCAACCAAACTTAAATTAATATTTCTCATGTCAAATAATGAAATGCGATTAAAATGCGATTAATTAATTACAAAGCTTGTAATTAATTTTTTTAATCGAGTCCTACCCCTAATATATATATATATATATATATATATATATATATTATGGAATGCCATTTAGGAAATTAAAAATAATAAGAGTCTGAATATATTGAATGAAACATGAATATATAGAATGAAGTCTGAATATATTGAATGAACTCTGAATATACTGAATGAACTCTGGATATATAATGAAAATATGAATATATACAATGAACTCTGAATATATAGAATTAACTCTGAATATATTGAATGAACTCTGAATATACTGAATGAACTCTGAATATATTGAATGGAAGTCTTAATATATTGAATGAAAGCTGAGGTTGCGGAAGCTCCTGCGCCATCTAGTGTTTTGGTTAAGCGCATAATGTCGCTACAAGAAGCGGCACTATGAGTCAATCTGCAGTTCATCTTCACTGTTTCATCGTGGAAGACCAAATGCAGCGAACCTCTCAGGTCAGACAGCTCCTGCATGCAAGCTAACATTACGCAGAACATGCACAGGCACCCTCCACAACAACAGGCCCTGTCTAGAATCTGAGATGTGGATGTGGAAGGCATGTTCTGCTTATTGTTAGCTTGATACGCAGGAGCTGTCTGACCTGAGAGATTCACTGAATAAAACTCTTCATCAGTAGTATGATTAGGAACACTGCTGCTAGCATTATGTTGGCCAGTTCATGCATTTGCCAGGGTGTTAATTAGCTATTCATTATTTAGGATTTCTGCCACTAAATTCCCTGCAGATTGACTCATAGTGTAGCGACATAATGTGCTTTACGTAACGAAAACACTAGATGGCGCAAGAGCTTCCGTGACGTCAGTTTTCATTCAATATATTCAGACTTTCATTCAATATATTCAGACTTTCATTCAATATATTCAAGTTTCATCATATATCAGACTATTCAATATTCAAGTTTCAGTTCCATATATTCAGACTTTCATTCAATATATTCAAGTTTCGTTCCATATATTCAGACTTTCATTCAATATATTCAGACTTTCATTCAATATATTCAAGTTTCATTCAACATATTCAGTTTTCATTCCATATATTCAGACTTTCATTCAATATATTCAGACTTTCATTCAATATATTCAAGTTTCGTTCCATATATTCAGACTTTCATTCAATATATTCAGAGTTCATTGTATATATTCAGAGTTTCATTCAATATATTCAAGTTTCGTTATATATATATATATATATATATATATATATATATATATATATATATATATATATATATATATATATATATATATATATTGTTCTGTTACACGATTAACGGAATACGTTAGTGCATGATGTATTGAGTTCAGTTTTGTACTGTCGCTTTAAGAGAGCTACGGAGCTTCCGGTCATGTGACCTAACTCAGGAAGTGAGAGCATGGCTACGGAAGAAACATGGAGTTGTGATACCACATGTAAGAGTATCGCGTAACATCTGCCTTTCATCTTAGGCGTGGTGATTGCATCTTGGGTATGTACGCTTTACACTAAGACAACTTTATTTTGAGATGTGTATTTTTTGGAATGAGTGTGTATTTTGTTGACGGTAACGGGAAATCGTATCGGAACGGCTTAGCGCCGGAGCACATTGTTCAGTGTGTCAACAAGCTATGATAACTGTTTAAACTTGTTAGTTGATAAAGTTAACATATCTTCTAGACCGAAGAGGTTATAGATACAGTGATGTTAAGATATGCAGTTTATGTAATTGTGTGTATTTCTGTTGTGCTTACGTACGTTAAGAGAAATTAGTATATAACTGATTTGTGTTTTCATGTGTTTTAGTTTCACACTTTTCTGAGTCTTCAATAAACCTGTGGACAAGCTGACAACGTCTTCAGAGTCTTGAAGTAGAAAAGAGTTTATCTGTCTGTCCAGAGATATATACAGCACATGTATTGAGGACAGAACAGTGAAACCAAGGCTTTCTAGCGGACAAGACAGCGCAGTGTTACTTACCTGGTCACATGTGGCATGTGAATAGTCATCACGGAAGCAGTGAAGTGGAGCTACAACGCTAACCTACGCCATGGCAGAAAAAGCTTCATCGTTAAAGACACGCTCTCAAGTGTCAGCTGCAACATCAGTATCCAGAGCATCTTCTACTGGCTCAGCGGCAGCCAAGGCCAGGGCAAGAGCAGAGGCCGCTAAGACACGCCTTACCTTTCTAGAAGAGGAAGTAAGCTTAAAACTGGAGAAAGCTAAGCTAGAAGCAAGCATAGAAATGCTGAGTCATAAAAAAGAAGCTGCTGCAGCCATTGCAGAGGCAGAAGCACTTGAAGCAGCTGTCGATGGAGCAAGTGAGAGACACAGCTGCAAACTGAATCTCGACTCCTCTCCCTTGGAAGCCACGGAACGCACAAGACAATATGTGGTCGACCAGGCTAAAGTCAAAGTTTCAGAACTTTCACAGGATTCTGAACAGCTAGGCGAGGACATTTCTCCCGTAAAGGCAGAGCCAAGCACAGGCTTCAGCGCCTCACACCTCAAGCCAAAAGCAAAACCGTTCGTGCCAGGGCGAAACGGTGCAGTTCACTCTACTTTACAGCAGCCCTACGCTTATGAAGATAAGTACAGCCCGGCATCACGTAAAGTCAAGTTTGATAGAGATTTTGTCTCTCCCACGCAGCGCCCGAGTTTGACATCGTACCCAGTATCTCCTGACGTCAACGACGGTGGCATAAACACGAACGACTTTGTGAGGTACTTAGCGCGTCGTGAGCTAGTGGCTACAGGCTTATTGCAGTTCAACGATAGGCCACAGAATTACAGAGCGTGGAAACGGTCCTTTCTCACCGTGACTGCAGGTCTGACCCTCTCGCCAAGTGAGGAAATGGATCTACTGCTCAGGTGGCTTGGTAAGGAGTCTGCAGAGCACATGGAGCAGATCAGAGCAATTCATATTAACCACCCAGCAGCAGGGCTTGCTATGACATGGAACAGACTCGATCAAATATATGGATCACCAGAAGCGATAGAGGACACCCTGTTCAGGCGTATTGACTCTTTCCCTAAGATCACAAGCCGGGATTACTCAAAACTGACAAAGTTAAGTGATTTGCTGATGGAACTCGAGGCAGCAAAAGCAGATGGAGACTTACCGGGTCTTGCCTTCCTCGACACAGCAAGAGGGGTCAACCCGATTGTTCAAAAACTCCCATTCCATCTGCAGGAAAAGTGGGCTTCAGTTGGTGCATGTTACAAGCAGCAAAATCGTGTTTCTTATCCACCCTTTGTGTGCTTTGTAGAGTTTATCGGTCAGGAAGCGAGGACAAGGAATGACCCAAGCTTTAAATTCACCTCTTACACAGACATTCTCCCAAAGACAGAGAAGTCAGTCTGGAGACAAAACAAATACAGTGAGGTCTCCGTCCACAAAACTGAGACGTCTTTCAAAACGGCGACAGAGACTGGTGAGCCTCCAACAAACTCAGAAAACATAGAGAAACAGTGTCCTATCCACAGGAAGCCACACCCCTTAAGTAAATGTCATGCATTCAGAGAAAAGACCATGGAGGAGCGTAAAACATTTCTGAGACAGAAGAATGTCTGCTTCAAATGCTGCGCTTCATCCACACACATCGCCAGAAACTGTAAAGCTAAAATCCAGTGTGCAGAATGTAAGAGTGACAGGCATAACTCAGCACTTCACCCCGGACCTGCTCCATGGATTAGAGAGGAAGCCTCGCCTCAAGAGCACGGCGGGGAGGAGGACAACCTTTTGGAATCGCAAGTCACGAGCAAATGCACTAAGGTTTGTGGTGAAAATCTATCAGGTAGATCTTGCTCTAAGATCTGTCTTGTGAATGTGTACCCCGCCGGCCGGCGAGAAAAGGCAGTGAAGCTGTATGCAATATTGGATGAACAGAGCAACCGCTCGCTGGCTCGCTCTCAGTTTTTCGATCTGTTTAACAACCAAGGCCCAAGTGCTCCTTACGTGTTGAGGACATGTGCGGGAGAAAAGGAGACTATGGGAAGACGGGCCAGTGGCTTTGAAGTGGAATCACTAGATGGAACAGTGAGGATCCCACTACCAAGTCTCATTGAATGTAATGACATTCCTAACAACCGGGATGAAATACCAACCCCCAGCGCAGCTGTTCATCACCCACACCTGAAATCAGTAGCCCATCTCATCCCAGAGATTGACTCACAGGCTCAAATAATTCTCCTTTTGGGCAGAGACATTATCAGAGTCCATAAGGTCCACAAGCAGGTGAATGGCTCGCACAACCAACCCTATGCTCAGAAGTTGGATCTTGGGTGGGTTATTGTTGGTAATGTGTGTCTTGGAAGGGTTCACAGACCACCTACAGTCAGGGCGTTCTATACACACACCACAGAGTTGGAACGTCCTACCCTCTTTGATCCATGTCCTAATGTGTTCCACATTAAGGAGAAATACAGTGACACTCAGGTCCTCAAACATCCACCAGCATCACCTGAAGAAGGCAGTCCTTGTGACACAGGTCACCTGGGACGCACAGTGTTTGAGCGCAGCAGGGATGACAACCAAGTGGCTCCCTCAGTCCAGGACATTGCATTCATAAGGATAATGGATGAGGGATTAACAAGGGACCCAGACGGTAGTTGGATCGCTCCGTTGCCCTTTAAATCGCCACGCCAACGTCTCCCTGGCAACAGGCCCCAGGCACTAAAACATCTTATGTCGCTTAAACGCAACCTCGACAGGAAACCCGAAATGAGGGATCACTTTCTCAGGTTCATGGAGCAGATGTTTGAAAATGGTCATGCGGAGTTAGCTCCTCCTCTCGGCAAGGATGAAGAACGTTGGTATCTGCCAATATTTGGCGTCTACCACCCAAGAAAACCAGACAAAATCCGGGTGGTGTTCGATTCAAGTGCCCCATACGATGGTGTGTCGCTCAACGACACCCTATTAACGGGACCTGACTTGAACAACACACTGCTTGGTGTCCTGATTCGTTTCAGAAGAGAAGCGATTGCTTTCACAGCAGACGTAGAACAGATGTTCTATTGTTTCCTGGTAAGGGAAGAAGACAGGAACTTCCTGTGGTTCCTTTGGTTCCAGGGCAACGATCTTAGCAAAGACGTTGTAGAATATCGCATGAGAGTACACGTGTTTGGGAACAGCCCATCACCCTCTGTGGCTATTCATTGCCTGCACCAGTCAGTCCAGCTCAGCGACTTCCATGTGGACCCAGATGTCAAGCACTTTGTGATGCGAGACTTTTATGTGGATGATGGCTTGACGTCGTTGCCCACAGTTGAGGCGGCTGTTAGCTTGTTGAGAAGGACACGAGACACTCTCTCAAAGTCAAACCTGAGACTCCACAAGATCGCAGCGAACAATAGAAAGGTCATGGAGGCTTTTCCGCAGAGCGATCATTCAAGCGACTTTAAAGATCTTAACCTGGATGCAGACGTGCTACCGACACAACACAGTCTGGGTATCAAGTGGGACCTCCAAACCGACTATTTCCTCTTCACTGTCTCAGAGGAGGTTAAGCCATACACTCGACGGGGTGTCTTGTCCACCATCAACAGCCTCTATGATCCTTTAGGATTCGCAGCGCCAGTCACAATACAAGGCAAAGCTATCCTCAGGGAGCTTACAGCAGAGAACGGGGATTGGGATGCTCCATTGCCTCAAGAGATGGAAGGAGTTTGGACATCATGGAGAGCCTCTTTGACAGAGCTATCTAAACTTTCAGTTCCGAGGCCCTACACCTCAACATCAACCTCCGGTGCTGTGAGAAGAGAGTTATGTGTGTTTTGTGATGCTTCAATTAAGGCCATCGCAGCAGTCGCGTACTTGAAGGTCACAGATTCAGCTGGGAACAACTTCGTGGGATTTGTAATGGGGAAAGCAAAACTAGCACCCCGACCAGAGCACACGATCCCTAGGTTAGAGCTGTGTGCAGCAGTACTTGCTGTGGAGCTAGCAGAACTCATCTCAACAGAACTGGACCTAAAGCTTGATGCAGTGACTTACTACTCAGACAGCAAGGTAGTCTTGGGATATATACATAACGAGACTAGACGTTTCTACGTCTACGTGAGCAACAGGGTACTTCGTATCCGGAGATCTTCCAGCCCAGACCAGTGGTGTTATGTGTCGACGGACAAAAACCCGGCAGACCATGCAACACGCTTTGTCCCAGCAAGCCGTTTGACGGACACAAACTGGTTAACCGGGCCACCATTCTTGACCTCAGGAAAAACAAACGAGTCTGGAAATGCTTTTGGTCTGGTTGATCCTACTTCAGACCCAGACATTCGACCTCTTGTGTCTACCCTGAGTACTGCAACTTCAGCCAACCAACTTGGGTCTCAAAGGTTTGCCAAGTTCTCCAGTTGGAAGGCAGTAACTCGAGCTATTACTCATCTTGTACACATAGTCAGAGCCTTCAACACCGCAGGGAAGGCAAAGGGCTCTTGTAAGGGCTGGCATTACTGCAACTCAGAGTTTACAGCAGACGAGTCGGAACAAGCACTGACAATCATCATCCGAGCCACACAAGAGGAAGAGTATGAGCAAGAAATCAAATGCATCCAGAGGCAGGAGGAAATTAACAAAAGCAATCCTATTAGGAAACTGAGTCCTTATATCGACGACCATGGTCTTCTGAGAGTCGGAGGATGTCTCGACCATTCAAGCCTTGATCAAAATGAAAGGAATCCGTTGATCATACCTGGCAAACATCACGTTGCTACGCTGCTCATCAGACACTATCATAAACAGACTGAACACCAAGGGTGTTTGTTTACAGAAGGTGCTGTCCGCGCAGCTGGCTATTGGATAGTTGGCGGGAGAAGGAAAGTGAGCAGCATCGTCTACTCTTGTGTCACCTGTAGACGACTAAGAGCTCCAACTTGCATCCAGAAAATGGCTAGTCTGCCATCAGATCGTCTTTCAACAGACCCTCCTTTTACAAATGTAGGTTTGGATGTGTTTGGTCCATGGGTCGTTGCCTCACGGCATATTAGAGGAGGTCTCTCATGCAGCAAGCGATGGGCGGTGATCTTCACATGCATGAGTGTAAGGGCAGTTCACATAGAGGTCATCGAGACTGTGGACACCTCTAGTTTCATCAACGCCCTGAGACGCTTCCTCGCTGTGCGGGGACCTGTGAAACACATTCGGTCTGACCGCGGCACAAACTTCGTCCGTGCCTGTAAAGACTTGAAGATTCCTTCGAACATTGACGGGACGAAGGTGAAGACTTACCTGTCAAATCAAGGTTGTTCGTGGACCTTCAATCCACCACACGCATCCCATTTTGGTGGTACATGGGAAAGGATGATAGGTCTTGCTCGAAGGATTCTGGATTCCATGTTCTTTCAACTCAAAGACAAACTCACTCATGAAGTGTTGGTGACCTTCATGGCGGAGGTCACAGCTATTATAAATTCCAGACCTCTCATTCCTGTGGGAACAGATCCTGATGATCGGTTCATACTTACGCCAACTGCTCTTCTAACGCAGAAGGTTAGCGGTGTTCCAGTTCCTGCAGGGGAATTTGGAGAGTCGGACCTCTACAAACGTCAGTGGCGTCAAGTGCAACACTTGTCCAACACCTTTTGGGACAGGTGGCGGAAGCAGTTCCTACCAACTCTACAGCCTCGCAAGAAGTGGCATTCCACTCATCCGGATATCACACAAGGAAGTGTTGTTCTTCTCAAGAACGTGCAAGCACCGAGAAATGAGTGGCCCCTTGGACTGGTAACCAAGACTTTTCCGAGTAAGGACGGAAGAGTACGCCAGGTGGAAGTGAAAACCATGAAACCTGGTGGAAACGCGTTCTTTCTTAGACCTATTTCAGAGACAGTTCTTCTTTTTCCTCCTGATGTTTAGATGTTTGTATTAGTTAAGATGATAACTGTTTGGGTGACGTGTAACCACGTCAGGCGGGGAGTGTTCTGTTACACGATTAACGGAATACGTTAGTGCATGATGTATTGAGTTCAGTTTTGTACTGTCGCTTTAAGAGAGCTACGGAGCTTCCGGTCATGTGACCTAACTCAGGAAGTGAGAGCATGGCTACGGAAGAAACATGGAGTTGTGATACCACATGTAAGAGTATCGCGTAACATCTGCCTTTCATCTTAGGCGTGGTGATTGCATCTTGGGTATGTACGCTTTACACTAAGACAACTTTATTTTGAGATGTGTATTTTTTGGAACGAGTGTGTATTTTGTTGACGGTAACGGGAAATCGTATCGGAACGGCTTAGCGCCGGAGCACATTGTTCAGTGTGTCAACAAGCTATGATAACTGTTTAAACTTGTTAGTTGATAAAGTTAACATATCTTCTAGACCGAAGAGGTTATAGATACAGTGATGTTAAGATATGCAGTTTATGTAATTGTGTGTATTTCTGTTGTGCTTACGTACGTTAAGAGAAATTAGTATATAACTGATTTGTGTTTTCATGTGTTTTAGTTTCACACTTTTCTGAGTCTTCAATAAACCTGTGGACAAGCTGACAACGTCTTCAGAGTCTTGAAGTAGAAAAGAGTTTATCTGTCTGTCCAGAGATATATACAGCACATGTATTGAGGACAGAACAATATATATATATATATATATATATATATATATATATATATATATATATATATATATATATATATGAGAAGAAACATGGTATCAGACTTTTTATAATTGATCTGTAATTGATCTGGTGTTCTGTGTCCTCTGGCTAACGAGGCATGACAAATAAAAGGAAAGACACAACTTGAATGAATGTTTACCAATTTGTTAACCAAATAAAATCAAAACCATAATTAACTGGTGTGTAACTCAGTGTGTCAGCAATTGGATGTGTGATAGAATATTAGGTGTGTAGTGTTGTGTTGGTGCTGGGTGAATGGAGAGCATACAAAAGCTGAGGCAGCCAGCTCTTAAATGCTCCAGGAACACTAGCCAGTTGCTCCCATTTGCACTAATTAACCCCACCAGGAACCTGCAAGAAAACACAGAGGGATAAACATGGGAAAAAGCAGCAGGCACTGGCCAAGCCAGAGGGCTGTCCCACCTGCCATGGACACCACAGTCCAGGGACCATCATTTATTTTTGATTGACAAAAAAAAAAAAAGATAATGAGCTAAAACAGTTCTTTAATTGCCTGGTCATCAGTGGCGATGACTCCAACCCTTTCTCAGAATCATGTTTTAAACTTTTTCAAGAACAGCAAAAGGGACTTTTGGTAAAAATAGTTTTTATACATATTTTTTAGAATGATGACCTTTTTTGACTCCTGATTGCCAAGACTTTGAGGATCAATTTAAATAATTCAGTTCAATTTTATTAATGTAGTGCCCAATCACAAAAAGTCACCTCAAGGTGACTGTTACTGTAAAGGTGAAAAATTACTTATTCGTTCAGCCGAACGGACCATCAGAACCACCCTCCCCAACCTGCAGGACATTTACACCAAGCAGTGCAGGCTGAGGGCCATGAAGATCCTAAAACAGCCCAGCCACCCCGGACACTCTCTCTTCTCCCTGCTCCCATCAGGCCGGCGTTACCGCTGCCTGAGGGCTAAGACTGAAAGGTTGAAGAAGAGTTTTTACCCACAAGCCATCCGTCTGCTCAACTCTGAGCCCTAACTGGACTATTATTGCACAATGTAAATATTATAATCTATAATTCCATGTAAAAGTGTGTATAGTGTGTAGTATATAGACTATAGTGTATAGTGTGAATTACTTATTTTTATTTTTATTTTTCTTATTTATTTGTGTGTGTATATATGGTTGCAGGTACAAAATACATTTCACTGTGCATTGTACTGTGTATAACTGTGCATGTGACAAATAAACACTATCTTATCTTATCTTGGCATAGGGTTAGGGTTGGGTTATCTTTGGTGACGACTCAGTCTAAGTCTTTAACCTTCATTTTTATTTTACTGGTCGATTTTCCAAAATCGATGCAGATCATTGGTTCTCTGATAATGTTCACATCAACCAATACCTCCTGTGAATAATAATCTAAAATGAGGGAGTGTTGAGGAGCTCTAACAGCTTTAATCATGTTTCATTTCAAGGACTCCAAATTTTTTCTTAAAAGCCTGTCATGTCTGGCAGATCTTGCAAACAGAACTGTGATCTGAATGCATTGTTGTGCCAAACATATTTGCTATTTCAAGATGAGCTCTATAGGTTCTCTATAGGCTCCTCTTGTTACTGTGTCACCCTTTATTTTGTTTGAATTATTTTTAACATGCTATGTGACAAATTGTGCCAGAAATGACAGGCTTAGGAAAAAGAAAAGAGAAAGGGAAAGAGGAAGAAGAAAAAAAAAATACAGAGAAAAATAGAAAAAAGAAACAGGAAAGAGTGCAAGTAAGTAAACCAAATAGTTCGTCACTTGTTAAACATAAGACACTGCCAATATTTGCAAAATTAAAAATTGTGTGGGGCAAACAAAATAAAAGAAAATGCATAGTTACACAAACCAACCATTTTGTGTTATTATGTGGGTGTATGTGTTTGTGTCATGAAATGTACTTACCAATGAGGGCAGAACGCCACAGCTCTGCCCATCAGAAGCTAGAGGCGGGCAAAGAAAGCCCCAGGAAGCCCAGGCCACCAGCAGCCCATCAAGACCTACGAAGGCCCGAGGCCACTCATTCCAAAGAGAACCGCTGTGGTGTTGGAAGAGACTCCTACGAATTCCGTGGACAGCACGTATCACCAATCTCGAAGTCCTGGAGCGAATCAGAATTACCAAACAGCGATTAGCCTTCTTCGGCCACGTAATGAGAAGCCGCACCTTCGAGAAAGACATCATGCTCAGAATGGTCAGCGGACGTAGAGGACAAGGCCGACCAAGAACTCGCTGGCTTGACACGTCAAACAGGATACAAATATGACAATCGCCGAAATAAAAGAAGCTGTACATGATCAACAAGGATGGAGAACGTTGATCCAACGAGTGACCGAGAATCGATTGCGATTGAACGGATGAGAGAGAGAGAGAGAGAGAGAGAGAGACTTAAAATAAATTTTCTTTGTTTATAATTGTTGCTTGAGTAAAGACCTCAAAGCATGTTTATTCATAAAAGCAACTATTTCCAAAGGATTCAATTACTTTCACTTGTCTCTATCACTTGACAGCTTTGAACTTGAAGGATTTTTTGTACTCATCTTCTTTCTCTGCAGTGCTAAAAAGTTGGACAAAGTGCATCAGTGCATTTCTAAAAGTCTTTCATCTTCATCACCATGAAAAGTGCTGTTTTCACCACTTCTTGATTATTAAAGTTATTACATTATTCTGGATAGATGGTTTTTATATTTCTGATAAGTTCTCCAAAAGCACCTTACAGGATGTCAACTCATTCTCTTTCTCTCTCACACACACACACACACACACACACACACACTCATTTTTTCTCTGCCTACTTACTCTGTTATGGGCTACACACTCCTTTCTCACAAACACACACATACACTCACTCATTTTTTCCTTTGCCTACTTACTCTGTTATGGCCTGCAGTATTCTGTCATGAAGAGGAATGAAAAGGGGATGGAAGGAGGAGGGTGGTGGCTGGGGGAAGATGGGAGGCAGCCAGCTGAGGGGAGCTGGCGGGGGGGTGGGGGTGGGGGGATCTGAGAGTGTACAGTGCATGTCCCAGTTAGAGAAAAGTGCAGCACATTGATCAATATTTCCCTATGTTAAGTGGCCTAACAAATGCTAAAATAGTACAGAGGGATGAACTTTACAAAGACTGGGAGGGAGGGGACGGAGTTGTATTTGGAACAATGAAACTACACAAAAAGAGCTTGAACCTGAACTTTCTTATGGTGAAACTCATAGACTGCAAAATGCTGACACCAAATAATGATATAGTATGCAAGAACAATTTAAACCACTGCACTTTCTGTAAGAGTAGAGACTGAACATCCTAAATTGAACAGTGGTGATTATGGCCGTTAAAACATGTTATGTTTCGTGGCGTTACTGTCTCCGACTAGCACTGAAGGTACAGAATGTCAAAGTAAAAATACTGCTGTGTTGGATTTAAATGAATACAAAGATTTGCTCTTTTTCAGAGTATCTCAGACTTTTGAGCCAAACAGCCTGAGTCTGTTCACAGGTGATGTTCCTTTGTCCTTTAATAATGCTTCCAAATGTCAGCAAATTTGCTCTACCCTAACGGAAACCTAAAAGGCACTAAAAAAGAAGACACAAAAAAAAAATGATGGACATAGCTGGGGTACAATTGTAGTCGCAGGGGTTCATGACCTGTGAAAGTTGAAAAACACAAACATCATGCCCTAAAAACTGTGCGATTGTGTTTTTTACTTTGTATTTTTTGGATTAGATGATTGACTTACATCAGCTGAGAAACTGAAGTTGTAGGCCTGTTGTAATGTCTCGTTTCTAGCTTTCACCATTAACCCCACCAATCTGTAATCCTGATACGCATTTACTGGTAACTTTTGACTGGTACTGTACACAAATACCCTCTGGTATGCATAGTTGGGAATCAGTATGTAACAGTAATTTACTATTTTGTGGAGTTATCCTCGAAGAGCTCTGAGGGGTTTGTGAAGCATAATATGACTTGTAAATATATGAGCTGGGTTTACCATGTAAGACAGTAAACCATAGTAAACAGCTTGCCTCTGTGGAGATTGTTGTTGACTCCTACATACAGTCTGGTCAAAGTGTGCAGTCAGATCTGTAATTAGCCGGATAATTCACACTCTGCTGGTGGAATCTTTCAGTTGATCAAAACAAGATCCATAACATCCATAATATATCAGGTCATGTAAAGTATAAAAGTAAAATGCACAATAAATGTACTGTGTTTCTTCAGAAAGCAAGTTTTCTCATGTGAAGTTGTGTTTACCTGGGGAGAGAGATGATGAAGGATGATGAAACAAAAGGGAAGGAATTGCACAGCAGAGGAGCTGCGACGTGTGGGGAAAAAAAGCCCAGGGCAGCAAAAAAAGAAGAAAGAATAGAAATGGGGGAGCAGAGTGTTGCAGAGGTGAAAGATGAGCAGAGGAGGAGACAGAAAGACTGGAGAGAGACATTAAGTACTTAGATGGGAGCCAGCATCTAAAACAGACACATTGTAGTCCAGTCATTCCAGGACACACAGTAGGCAAATGTGGTAAACACACACTCAAAGGCGCACAATTAAGACTTCATGTCACCCGAGGCACGCTTGTGACTTCATCTGATTTCACAATGACAAATGCACTGAGTTCAAGTCAGATAGCTGCGTGTGTGTGTGTGTGTGTGTGTGTGTGTGTGTGTGTGTGTGTGTGTGTGTGGGTGGGGGGGAGCTGTGCGTACATTGAAAGACCTGGCACTTCAGTTTTGCATGTGTATGCATTCCCTTTTTTGTTTCCTATTGAACATCCGCATTAAGATACTATCTGCCCACACACAGTACCTTTTTGGAAAAGGTTTCCCCACTATATTAATTTCTTCTTTTTGGCTGTTCCCTTTAGAGGTCATGATAGAGGATCATCTACCTCCATCTCATACTAAACTTAGCATCTTCCTCTCTTACACCCTTTGCATGTCCTCCTGCAATACAATCAATAACCTCTTCTGAGGTCTTCTTCCTGCCCAGCAGCTCCATCTTCAGTATCCTTCCCTTTCACTCTGCTGCTATTCTTCAGTCACAAATCATCCCTGACACTTGTCTCCACCCACTCCACCCAGCCAGCACTCTCTTCGTCACCTCCCTTGTGCACTGTCCATTGCTTTGGATATTTAAACTCTTGCATGTTTACCTTTACACTTGTCTCCCTGTCACACTTTTGACTGGTACTGTACATGCATTCAGTCTTGCTTCTACTGACTTTCATTCCTCTTCTCTCCAGTGCGTACCTCCACCTCTCCAATCCCCAGAGTAATCCCTTAGAAAATGTCTGTAACTTTCACTGCACACCTCACCACTGTCTTGCTGTCTTCACACATGTCCTGCACCACCCTCACATAGTTCTCTGCCTTCTACCTTCCTCATGCAGTACATTTCCTCTCTTGGCACCCTATCATATGCTTTCTCTAGATCCACAAAGATACTACTTCAACACATCAACACTCTCAAAGCAAACATCAAATCTGTAGTGGTCGTTCATGAAGCCATACTGCTGCTCACTGATTGTTGTCAGGGAATTTTAAAGGAAATATACTGGTACGGGAATGTGAGTCAACAGGATGAATGAGTCACACTAGGGTGTGGACCACCTGGATGGGATGCACTCAGGGAAAACCAGGGGAAGAGCAAGTCTTAAAAGGGAATATAGAAAGTGATGTTTCAAGATTCACAGTGCCATGGCTAAGTGATAACTTTTTGGTTTTAAATCATCAAAAAACTGAGTGTATTTTATTTGGTTAGTTAAAAATCTTGGAGTCTTGTTTGATCAGAAATTCAATTTTGACAAACAGATTAACTCTGTAGTCCAAACTAGTTTTTATTACTTGCGTCTACTGACTTAAGTCACATCTTTTGTAGATCGCACTGATTTAGAGAGGGCAATTCACGCTCTTATTAGTTCCAGACTTGACTATTGCAACAGCCTTTATATTGGTGTTCGTCAGTCTTCTCTGAGACGACTTCAACTCGTCCAAAATGCTGCTGCTCGTCTCTTAACTAACACCCCTAGACGTAATCATATTACGCCTATTTTGTTCAATCTCCATTGGCTTCCTGTTCGTTATAGAATTCATTTTAAAATCTTATTGTTTGTTTTTAAAGTGTTGAATGGATTGGCCCCACCGTACTTATCAGATCTTTTAAGTTTTGCTGTATACGAGAGATCTTTGAGGTCTTCTAGTCGTCTTTTACTAGATGTCCCAAGAACCAGGTTAAAGCATTTGTGGTGATCGGGCCTTTTCAGTGGCCGCACCCCGACTGTGGAACAGCCTTCCTTTAGATTTCCGACTTATTTCTGATCTGAAAATTTTTAAATCTAAACTTAAGACTTATTTGTTTAAACAGGCTTTTAATACCATGTAATGGAACAATCTTATTTTTGTCTTCTGTGATGTAATATTATTTATATTTAATGTAATTGATTTATTTTAGTGTATATTTGTAAAGTGCTTTGGTCACCTTGTCGGTTGTGTTAAGCGCTATATAAATGAATAAATGAATGAATGAAAAAGTATTTGCCCCTTTCTTGATTTCTTAGTTTTTGGCATGTTTATCACACTTAAATGTTTCAGATCATCAAACAGATTTTAATATTAGACAAAAATAACTCATGTAAATACAAAATAAAGTTTTTAAATGATGATATAATTTTTTTAAGGGACAAAAGTTATCCAAACCTACCTGGCCTTGGGTGAAAAAGTAAATGCCACCATTGGCAGCAAGAACTGTAGTCAAGCATTTGTGATAACTGGAACTGAGTCTTTCACATCACATTACGTTAATCTGGCCCACTCTTCTTTCCAGAATGGTTTTAAATCAGATTGAAATCTACTGCTACTAAAGGAGACTATTGCTGTTTTGTTTTTGCACACTTACTTAAATTTATGTTGTATTACACAACCACCAATTAACTGTAGGCTGAAAACCTCCAGAAAGATTCGACACACCTGGTAAGTGTTTTCTGGACTGGTAATTTTAGAGTGCTGATCCAGCAATGCTGACTGTGCAAAGTTCTTTTATACTCACACTCTCAGTTCAGTATCTTTCCAGTATTAATTTCAACTATTTTGTACTATTTTTGCTATAAAGATAGCTCTGCCATAACTCTGGTTTTCTTGTTTCTAGCACAGTCTTCAGGGATGAAGCAGAGCAACCGTATAACTCTTCAACATAAGTGTCATAAGTGCATATAATTGGTCACCAGAACAAAATTTCACGTCAAATGCAGCACTAATTTAATTTGTCTCTAATTGCTCTTAATCAAGGCAACTGATATTCAGTTTAATAAACTACAGTGTCATTAGTCTCCTTTAATATTTTTATGAATTATATCCTCCTTCATCTGTGTGCATGCAGACATTTTAATGTGAGCAAAGATCTTATACTTCAAGAACTTCAGAACAGTAAATCACTTATTTCTTCAGATGCAATATGCTGTTTGTATAGTATATGTGTATTTGTGCTGTGTATTTGAGAGTGATTTAGTGCATATTTCAGTGTGTTTATATGCACGAATATGCAACATAGTAAATTAAAGCGAGCTGTGATTATGCAATATTAGTGTTTACTGTATGTTGAGTCCACCCATGTGTGTACACTGGTGATAATGATATAATAGGGGGTGTTTGTTGATGTGTGTTGTAGTTATGATTAAATCATGACCAGTTCGAAGGTTTTATAAATGTTAATATACGAGAGTCAGTTTTGATGGCCTGTCTGATGGTGCAGTCATCTTCCTCAACAACACTGTGAGCTTCTGAGTATGAGTCAAGAAGTAATAAATTACAAGGAATGATTGTTGAATGATAATTTATCTAAATTGTAATATTTAAAAGTTGGGCACAACTCTTCCCATATGTTAAAGGATGGTTTTAGTTGAGTACTCTGACCAAAAAGAGTTTTGATAATTAAGGAAAACTGTAAATGAACGTTTGTTTCTTTTTTAATGATTCTTCTCTGTGATTATTATGAGTTTAATTCAATTAATTTTTTATATATTATTCCATTTCACAGCCCTAAATATCTACCCAGGTGATGGTGGGACGGATGAACTACCGTTTAACAAGAAGGACCTCTGGCAGAACTGGGCTCAGTGAGAGGTAGCCATCTGCTGCTATCTGAACAACAGTTAAAGGGATGAGAATAAAAGAGGTGACACAAAAAAAAAACAACACAGAGAGATGAAAAATAAAGGACTAAAAAAAAAAACAAAAAACAGTGTGCTATGTTGAAAAAGGGTGAAAAACAGGAAATATTCAGTCTATTATGAAAAGTCAACAATTCCTCAGTTCTTCAGACCTGCTCATTTCTCCCTCACCCAACAGACAGCCAATAAGAAACAACTATTCATGTTCCATTTACCCATGACATCAGTGTGATCAATTTTATCTGAGGAGTAG
The DNA here is from genome assembly GCF_007364275.1 of Archocentrus centrarchus. Lineage (NCBI taxonomy): Eukaryota > Metazoa > Chordata > Actinopteri > Cichliformes > Cichlidae > Archocentrus > Archocentrus centrarchus. The sequence goes on along the minus strand of NC_044355.1, from coordinate 30,595,182 downwards.
TATTTTTGTAATATTTTGTATTTGACCTCAGTGCAGACAGCTACCAGAGACACTGCCTCCTGTGGAGGGATGTGATGTGGTCAAATTCCTGTTTTTCCACATGGGCTTCATTAAGGTAAAACTCTTTCTTTAGTACTTTCTAGTTGCCTTAGCTTGCTTACTCACTACCATCACTATCAAAATATTATCTCAATCCACATCAGTTTTGTTTGTTTTTATTTTTTGTCCTTATAGTGAGTTAGTATTGTGCTGGGAGCTGGTTGCTTGTTGACAGTAGAGATAGATTTGAGCGCAACAAGAGAAACAAGTGGAATTTATTCCAGTTTCCCCCTTAAAGAAATCCTAGTGTGATTTAAACCTTTTTTTCTACACTATCTCTTACTCGAGACTGTTTGCCTCTTGAGCTGTCGGGTCCATTTAACTGGTGTGGTTTGGGGTTTGGGTTGCAGAGACTTTATAATCAATTCCTTGGCACATTAAAGCTATTCTGGCAGTGCGGGGGGGTGGCCCCAAGCATAGCAAAACACTTTATGTTGCTATTTCCTTTAATTTGTCACCATCTGTGGCATGTATATATTAAGTACTTCGTTTTTATCAGTTTCACCCTCATTGTTTCACTTCAGCCTTGTTCACAAAATGTACAGCAGCAGCCTTTGTAGTTCTGCTCTATTTATTTCCTTGGAATCATTATGAGAGGTTCTGGCCTCATTTTATTCTCAAAGGGTGCACCCAAACACTGCTCGTTCATATCTGAGGTGTCAGAGTGAAGCTACAGTACAGATAAAATGTGTTGCAATTTTGTGAAGATGAGTCTGTCCAAATTTATGTTAACATAGAAAACAGATGCTTTAAGGATAAAAATGTGTCCAGTTGATTTATTATTTCATACTTTTTTCTAATTTTGGCCATTTTCTAAACTTTCTGCATTTTTTTTTCTGCATTTTATTCGAAGTCTGATTTTAGAACACGTTGATAAAGATGTTAGGAAGCCAGAAGAAAAGGGAAACAAAATCAACAGCTTAAAGCTGACTTGTAAGCTTTGCAAATTGGCTTGTTTTAACAATTCACTTCATTTTCATTCATGAAACAATCACAAAACATTTTTTTCCCCTCCTAGCTCCTGAGTAATTAATGAAAGGTCCCGACTACTGATTAAGTTTAGCTGAAGCGTAGAAAAGAGGGAGGACAGGCGCTGAGCTCTGAGCTGCTTATTTCCATTAAAGCTAAATCTAAAACACTGCTCACCCTGCGTTAAACTTATTGTCAAATCAACCATTCAGCTGTGGCCGAGCCAAAGCGCACACACACTCACAAAGAATGGACGCACACATACACACAAAGTCATGCACCATCAGACACAGATTAAGATTCGAACTGAAGTTGATAAATACGTATGGCTGCTTTAAATTGTTCCTTTTATTGAATGACTAACCAGGTTGCTAATTTGGTGTGACATAATTAATTACAGCCAATTAGGTAAACAGATGGGACAGACAGTGTGTGGAGAGGAAATGAGCATGAGGATCATTAACTCGTGTGGGTGGCTGGATCAGGCTTCACGAAAGGCCCACCCAGTAGCCATTAAGAGGATTAGTTTAATGTGAGGTGATAGAAAATAGAGACGCAAACAGATGAAGACAGAGGCAGAGATTAGGTTATACTGACACTAAACAGCTAATATTGGCTTTAAAGACATCATCTGCTGTATTGAATAAATATCAGTGTCGGTTTGACTGCTCCCATCTGAGGAAGTGAATCTCTCAATGATTCTCCGCATCAACTTGGAACCACTTGCAGGTTGATTACAGCGTGCTACAATAATGACTTTAGTCTCTACAGCTACTTTCCCCCTTCCATAAAAACTGTACTGTGGGGATTTTTGTTCATGCATTTGGATGAGTCTCGGTTACTGAACTGAATCTGATCACTGTGTTTGTGGTCTTGATGCGTTTCAGAACAAAATTGTTCCAGAAGGCACCATCTGACATGGAACCATCTGATAAATAATATGGCTTGGTGTGTGATACAGACCAAAGATGAAGTTTGTGTATCAGTTTTGGTGAAATTTTATGTATATATATATGGTTCTGTACTAGGATGCCACCTGTGCAACAAGTCCAGTCCTGAAATTTCCTCCCTGATAAATATGTCACAGTCGACTCTTAGTGCAATTATAACAAGGTGGAAGCAACTGGGAACGGCAGCAACTCTGTCATAAAGTGGTAGGCCACGTAAAATCATAGAGCGGGGTCAGCAGATCCTGAGGTACACAGTGCCCAGAGGTCATCAACCTTCTGCTAAGTCAATCACTACAGACCTCCAAATTTCATGTGCCCTTCAGAAAAACTAAAGCAGTGCATAGAGAACTTCCTGGAATGTGTTTCCATGACTGAGCAGCTGCATCCAAGCCTTATATCACCAAGAGCAATGCAAAGAGTCAGATGCAGTGGTGTAAAGCACGTCGGCTCTGGACTCTAGAGCTGTCAAGACATGTTCTCTGGAGTGAAAAATCATGCTTCTCCTTCTGGCAACGGTACTGACTATTTTGAACTTACCATTTGAAGGCCAGTTCCGATCTGTATTATGCAAATGACAAATTTTTGACCCCTTTTAATCTGGTTTTCAAAGCTGCACTCCACTGTAGGTCTATAATGATCTTTTAATGGCTTCTGATGCAGGGATTTGTTCTGTACTCATATTACTTGGTCTCAGGGGTGGATGTGGCTCAGGTGGTAGAATGGGTTATCTACCAGTCAGAAGCTCGGTGGCTCGATCCCTGGCTCTTCCAGTACATATTTTATAATATCGTTGGGCAAGGCTCTGAACCCCGAGTCGCATCAGTTTAAGCACTCAAAATGTGTGTGTGTGTGTGACTGGGTGATTGAGTCGTTTAGTAGAAAATGCTTTGAGTGCTCAAATTGAGTAGAAAGGTGCTATATAATTACCAATCCATTTTCTTTCATCTTATACTGTTAGACATAATATTTTACTTACAGTAATAGGCTAAGCTTTCAGCTGGCATCTCTGACTCTGTCTTAGATTTTTTTTTTTTTTTAATCATTCTTTGAGAACAACTAAAAAATTCTACGACTTTTATTACAACAACTTTTTGGTAAATACTTTCCATTCTGATAGTTAACCATGCCACACAGTGCTCTTTAAACTTTGTTCTGGCGTTTTGTTATTGCACTTTTTATACTTTTAGCAAAAACCACTTCTGTCTAAGAGTGTAAAAGAATCAAGGCCAAAATCACCTGTGGACCCTCGCTGAGCTCCTAACACAATTTGCTCAAATTGTAATTAAAGCAACTAGCTTTGTGATACTGTCATGGTCCTGGGCCGGTGGCCCAGTATTCTATGTTCCGGTGATTTAGTTCTGTTTTATTATGGTTTCACTGTTTCTGTTCCCTTGTGCTCTGTTGTGCTGGTGTCGGTTATCCTTCGGTGTCTGTATTCCCAGGTGTTCAGCCAGTGTGTACTCTGTTAGGTTCTTTCCTGTTTTATTTTGGTAGGTCTTTTGTCTGTGCGCTTTTGGTTTAATTGTGCTTCCTGTGTTTCCCTCCCAGCTGTTTCCCATTTGCCCATTACCTGCTGTGTTTATATTGTCGGTGTTTTCACTTTGTCCTCGTCGCGTCGTCGTCGTTCGCTCCCCTGCTGTGTTCCTCTGTGGTTCAGTTTTGTCCTGGTTTTGAATTCTGGTTTTGTTCCTGGTTCCGTCCTGCACTTTGCCAATTAAAGACTGTCTTTTCCATTTACCTCGTCTGCCTTGGGGTCCCCTTCTTTCCTGCCACACAGCTGATCCGTGACAGTACGACGCGACCACGAATGGACCCCGCAGACTCCGACCCCTACAGTGGCACTCGCCTGGCGCTGGGGGGACCTGCTTTTTGGAACGGTCCCCGGCGACGCCACTCACCTCCTCCTCCTAAGCCACGAGTTATCCGCACTGGCGGAATTTTTTTGTCTCCTGCCGCTCGCTCACCTGTCACTCCGCTCACTGGTCCCTCCCCTCCTCAGCGGGCGCCGCAGCCATGGCGGAAGGGGAATCCCTGGCAGCAGCTGCATGATTCGTCCCCGGAGCCGTGCGGTATGACGCCGCGGTTTTCCATGCCGCAGCCACGGAGGACGAGATCCCGGAGGAAGCAAAGAGACTTTTCGCCGGAGCCGCCGCCCGGAATGACTCCGGAGGAGTCATTTTTCCGATTCCTGGGACACAGGGGTCCCTGGCCTCCCAGCACTTCTGCTTCACCGCTGCCTGCTGCTGAGGGAGGAAGGCCAAGCTCCCGACAGCATCGTAGAGAATCGCCGCGGGAGCAGAGCGGGATAACGCCGCGGAGACGGTCACCACAGCCTCCAGATTCCACACAGCCGTCGCCGCTTCATACTCAGTCACCTGGTTCCGTGAGTAACTCGGTTGCCATGCCTGTTAATGTAAAGACTGAGTTCCTTGACATTGGGCTGAACAAAGGAGCCGCTGAAGGACATGTGTTTTTTGAGCAGGCTGTAAAACCCAGCCCCAAATTCCCTGTTTCACTGACAGCCACGGATAAAGACGTTTCGTGTTTGTCTACAAAGAATGGTTTCCCTGCTGAGGGCTCCCGGTCGGATGTGTGTAACTTTGTTTATAAGCTGTGTGATCTGTGGCTTGAACTTCATTGTGAAAGGCAAAAGGAAGCTATAGTGCAGAGGCTACGTAATCTGTTGTCAGTACATCCCTGGCTTTTGGACTCTCTTCCTGCCCTAGTTCGGGCCTTTGTCATAGAGGTCTGTCATTCTGACACCCCTGAACTGGCTCCTAAGAAATTAGCCACAGGAAGAACTGGGGGTTCAAAGACTGATGGCTTCGTTCCTGTTTCGCGGGTGGGGGCAGCCACGGACGGGCTGACCTCTGCACCCGTACCTGTTCCGCGGGTGGGGGCAGCCACGGACGGGCTGACCTCTGCTCCCGTTCCTGTTTCGCGGGGGGGGGCAGCCACGGACGGGCTGACCTCTGCGCCCGTTCCTGTTTCGCGGGTGGGGGCAGCCACGGACGGGCTGACCTCTGCGCCCGTTCCTGTTCCGCGGGTGGGGGCAGCCACGGACGGGCTGACCTCTGCGCCCGTTCCTGTTCCGCGGGTGGGGGCAGCCACGGACGGGCTGACCTCTGCGCCCGTTCCTGTTTCGCGGGGGGGGGGCAGCCACGGACGGGCTGACCTCTGCGCCCGTTCCTGTTCCGCGGGTGGGGGCAGCCACGGACGGGCTGACCTCTGCGCCCGTTCCTGTTCCGCGGGTGGGGGCAGCCACGGACGGGCTGACCTCTGCGCCCGTTCCTGTTCCGCGGGTGGGGGCAGCCACGGACGGGCTGACCTCTGCGCCCGCTCCTGTTCCGCGGGTGGGGGCAGCCACGGACGGGCTGACCTCTGCGCCCGCTCCTGTTCCGCGGGTGGGGGCAGCCAGGTCCAAGCCTTCACAGCAGTTTTCAGTGTCGTCCACAGTGCCTTTTCAGCCTGTCTCTCAGTCAGCTGTAGCTCCAGCCACCTCCCAGTCTCAGTCAGCTGTAGCTCCAGCCACCTCCCAGTCTCAGTCAGCTGTAGCTCCAGCCACCTCTCAGTCTCAGTCAGCTGTAGCTCCAGCCACCTCCCAGTCTCAGTCAGCTGTAGCTCCAGCCACCTCCCAGTCTCAGTCAGCTGTAGCTCCAGCCACCTCTCAGTCTCAGTCAGCTGTAGCTCCAGCCACCTCCCAGTCTCAGTCAGCTGTAGCTCCAGCCACCTCCCAGTCTCAGTCAGCTGTAGCTCCAGCCACCTCCCAGTCTCAGTCAGCTGTAGCTCCAGCCACCGCTCAGTCTCAGTCAGCTGTAGCTCCAGCCACCGCTCAGTCTCAGTCAGCTGTAGCTCCAGCCACCGCTCAGTCTCAGTCAGCTGTAGCTCCAGCCACCGCTCAGTCTCAGTCAGCCTCTGTAGCTCTCAGTCACCGCTCAGTCTCAGTCAGCCTCTGTAGCTCTCAGTCACCGCTCAGTCTCAGTCAGCCTCTGTAGCTCTCAGTCAGTTTCCACGCAGTCAGCTCTCTCTAGCTCTCAGTCAGTCTCCACGCAGTCGGCTCTCTCTAGCTCTCAGTCAGTCTCCACGCAGTCGGCTCTCCCTCGCTCCGCTCCCACGCAGCCAGCAGCTCTCCCTCGCCCTCAGTCAGCTCTAGCTCCAGTCGCTCTCCCTCGCCCTCAGTCAGCTCTAGCTCCAGTCGCTCTTCCTTGGTCCCCAGTGTCAGCAGTTTCAGTGCCCTCTCAGTCAGTTCCCTCAGCTCCTGCCCTCTCTAGCTCGCAGCCTGCTCCCACGCAGTCTGCCCTCTCTAGCTCGCAGTCTGCTCTTTCTGTCTCTCGGCCTGCTTCCACGCAGCCAGATCTCCCTAGCTCTCGGCCTGCTTCCACGCAGCCAGATCTCCCTAGCTCTCGGCCTGCTTCCACGCAGCCAGATCTCCCTAGCTCTCGGCCTGCTTCCACGCAGCCAGATCTCCCTAGCTCTCGGCCTGCTTCCACGCAGCCAGATCTCCCTAGCTCTCGGCCTGCTTCCACGCAGCCAGATCTCCCTAGCTCCCGGCCTGCTTCCACGCAGCCAGTCGTCTCCCGGCCTGCTTCCACGCAGCCAGTCGTCTCCCGGCCTGCTTCCACGCAGCCAGTCGTCTCCCGGCCTGCTTCCACGCAGCCAGTCGTCTCCCGGCCTGCTTCCACGCAGCCAGTCGTCTCCCGGCCTGCTTCCACGCAGCCAGTCGTCTCCCGGCCTGCTTCCACGCAGCCAGTCGTCTCCCGGCCTGCTTCCACGCAGCCAGTCGTCTCCCGGCCTGCTTCCACGCAGCCAGTCGTCTCCCGGCCTGCTTCCACGCAGCCAGTCGTCTCCCGGCCTGCTTCCACGCAGCCATCTTCTGACATACCCAAACTGTTCCCTGAGCAGCCCCTGCTGCCCAGGATGACGCCCACTCAGCCGGCACCATGGCCCTCTACAGTCCGCTCAGCTCCTGCTCCCTCTGTAATTTTGGTTCCCTTAGCTTCCCCAGTGTCAGCTTCCCCGATTCCAGTTCCTTTCCAGTCAGGTACCCAGTCAGTCTCAGCAGCGTCTCTGTCTCAGCCCCAGTCCCTCCCGTCGACTGCTGTAGAGTCCCTGGTCTCTGAGTCAGAGTCTCAGTCAGCTCCCCTGTCGCCATCAGACTCACCTAACCTATGCCCTGCAACGCAGCCCCAGCCTGCGCATCCAGTGTTCGAGCATCCGGAGGATCCCGCTCAGTCGGAGCCGCCAGGGGGTCCCGCTCGGTCCGAGCGCCCGGAGCCAGAGGGTCCCGCGCCGGAGCCAGGGGGTCCCGCTCAGTCCGAGCCGCCAGGGGGTCCCGCTCAGTCCGAGCCGCCAGGGGGTCCCGCTCAGTCCGAGCACTCCGAGCCGTTGGGGGTCTCCGCTCTGTCCGAGACGTTGGGGGTCTCCGCTCAGGCCGAGCACTCCGCGCCAGAGGGTCCCGCTCAGTCCGAGCCGATGGGGGTCTCCGCTCAGTCCGAGCCAGGGGGTCCCGCTCAGTCCGTGCACTCCGCGCCAGAGGGTCCCGCTCAGTCCGAGCCGATGGGGGTCTCCGCTCAGTCCGAGCGCTCCGAGCCAGGGGGTCCCGCTCAGTCCGAGCCGGTGGGGGTCTCTGCTCAGTCCGAGCGCTCCACGTCACCCGAGGGTTCCACGCCAGAGCCTGAGGTCACCCGTCTCCGCCACCGCATGCCCCGCGGCCGGCCTCCAGTGCCTGCTCCTCGTCGCCGCTGCCGCTGGGAGCGCGGTCGGCCTCCAGTGACTCCTCCTCCTCCTCCTCGTCGCCGCCGCCGCCGCCGCTGGGAGCGCGGTCGGCCTCCAGTGACTCCTCCTCCTCGCCGCCGCCGCTGGGAGCGCGGTCGGCCTCCAGTGACTCCTCCTCATCGCCGCCGCCGCCGCTGGGAGCGCGGTCGGCCTCCAGTGCCTTCTCCTCGTCGTTGCCGCCGCCGCTGGGAGCACGGTCGGCCTCCAGTGACTCCTCCTCGTCGCCGCCGCCGCCGCCGCTGGGAGCGCGGTCGGCCTCCAGTGACTCCTCCTCATCGCCGCCGCCGCTGCTGGGAGCGCGGTCAGCCTCCCTCGTTTGGACTCTGCTTTGTGGCCCTTGGCCTGTGTGGCCCCTGAACTGTGTTTTTTTTTTTTTGTTTTGGGATTTCCCAGTGGGTCCTCCTGGACACTATGTACTGTTTTCCTGGGCCCTGTGTTTTTGTTTTTCTGACCCCTATTTTGAGCGTTGGCGCTCTTCGGCCCTGTGCCATTGCCTTTTGTTTTGGTCCTGTTTTTTGTTTAGTTCCTGGACTGGTTTGTTTTGTTTTGTCTCCTGGGTTTTGTTTGGTTCGGTCCCTCCGTCCGGTTCCCCCTCCTCCCGCCCTGGTCCGGTTTTGGTTTTTCTTTGTTCTTGTTGTGGGCCGTCGGGAGCCGGCCCTTAGGGGGGGGTACTGTCATGGTCCTGGGCCGGTGGCCCAGTATTCTATGTTCCGGTGATTTAGTTCTGTTTTATTATGGTTTCACTGTTTCTGTTCCCTTGTGCTCTGTTGTGCTGGTGTCGGTTATCCTTCGGTGTCTGTATTCCCAGGTGTTCAGCCAGTGTGTACTCTGTTAGGTTCTTTCCTGTTTTATTTTGGTAGGTCTTTTGTCTGTGCGCTTTTGGTTTAATTGTGCTTCCTGTGTTTCCCTCCCAGCTGTTTCCCATTTGCCCATTACCTGCTGTGTTTATATTGTCGGTGTTTTCACTTTGTCCTCGTCGCGTCGTCGTCGTTCGCTCCCCTGCTGTGTTCCTCTGTGGTTCAGTTTTGTCCTGGTTTTGAATTCTGGTTTTGTTCCTGGTTCCGTCCTGCACTTTGCCAATTAAAGACTGTCTTTTCCATTTACCTCGTCTGCCTTGGGGTCCCCTTCTTTCCTGCCACACAGCTGATCCGTGACAGATACTAGTCTTCATTAATGTGAATCAGTTGAAACACTGTTTCTGGTTACAAAACTAAAGCAAACATAGAATTTGAGGTCTTGAACACGTCTGAAACTGTGAGCTGTGGCACACAGCAGTGACTAACAGACACTGAAAAGAAGTTGATGGTGATAAGTGTAGACAAACCAATGACTAAAACATCATAGGGCCCTTCTTTTCAAAATCTGGCCCGATGCCTCTCTCATCCTGTCACTGTTTCACATGCTGACTGTAGCTATGCATGACTCCCGTGCAACAGAGAGCCCATGTTAACAGCCAGATGCATAATCAATAGGACAAGGTCTCTCCAAATAGGGTTTTAACTTTTATTGAGCTTACTGAAAAATGAGCAGCCCACTCTGTATATATGCACAGCTCGACTCTCTCAGACGGAACTGCGTTTTCTCTGAGATTCAGGCATTTTTCAGTGCTGACTTCTGCTCACTGTGATGAAAACTCTGGGTAAGAGACTGTAGTGGTCCCCAATCGATACATGACAGAGGTCCTAAAACAGAGAAATCAATCTGCTGTGCCTTTAAAACTGAACAGGCCTCCTCAAGGAAAATGAAAGATGCTGATTAAAAAGGTACCAAAGAAAAGCACTCTCTCATTCCACTTTCATTTATCCTTTGGTGAAAATGCAGCATCCATCATTTTGTAGCTCTGATCTTGTATTTTTTTAATGTAGACATTAAAGTGGCCTCACTGCAACTGCTAATTCTCTCATTTGAGAAGCAGATTGCAGTGTATAAGAGAGTAATGCAACATAACTCATGTAACAACAACAACAAAAACACAACAAAACAGCTTGGCTGTCAATACTATACCACCTGAACCTGAACACAGTAGTTAAAGTTGATGTATAATCCTCATTTTTATCCCTATATTTTAATTCTTAGGCTCTGCAAGAGTAGCATATCATGATTCACAGTTCAAACTAATGCTTATTGGTTCTATACCGGGCCTTTGTGACCTCCCTCAATTCATCAAGACTCTAATGCTACAGTCACACTAGAGAAAACAGCAGAATGGAAACCGTGGCACAACCAAACCAAACCACTGCGACTATGTGTAATGAAATTGCAGTCTCACTGCCTTTGAAATGGCTGGTTCAAAGATAGAGACCAGGATTGTGGTCACTCATAATCAGCTGCCATCCTCAAAATGATTTGAGGATTGTAACTGTGTTAAGATGTTGCTAAAAAAAAAAAAAAGCAGTAAGAGGGAGTCAGTCTGCTATCAGTTTGTGATTGAATGGGGCCAAGTTGGCAATTACATGCTATCTATTTGTGATTGCGATTAACTGTGATAAACTGGTTAAAATCACAAATCTTTTACCATCTGTTGCAAATCTGGTAGAAATTAAAAGCAAATTCACATTTACTGCTTACATTCAGAGTCCAATTAGGATCTCATAACCTCATGTGAAACAAAAATTCAGGAATTCCTATGCATTTAGTGATGTAGTTACTGCAGGACAGTGATTTAGCTGCAGGATGACAGAGGCACTCAGCAACCATGCTTTTGTATAGAAATATAACCAGAATACAACCAGTTAGCTGCCAGATGAGTCAGGTCCCTTATTGCAAAGGAGGCGTTGCAGGTGAGTTGCATTCATCAATAAAGACTGACTCTGATTACAGCGTGTCTTTCTGCGTTTATAAATTATATGGCCAATCTCTCAATTTCATTTCAATTCAATTTTATTTATAGTGCCAAATCATACGAGCAGCACGGTGGTGTGGCGGTTAGCATTGTTGCCTCACAGCTAGGAGGTCTGGGTTTGAACCTGCCTTGGCTTGACTCCTCCCACATTCCAAAGACATGCAGCTTTTGGGGTTAGGTTAGTTGGTGATTTAAAATTACCCATATGTGTGGATGTGAGTGTGAATGATTGTCTGTCTGTCTCTCTGTCTCTCTGTGTTGGCCCTGAGACAGACTGGCAACCTGTACAGGATGTACCCTGCCTCTCACTCTATGACAGCTGGGGATGCGCTCCAGTCCCCCTGCAACCCCGAACAGGATAAGCAGAAGAGAATGGATGGATGGATATTGCCAAATCACAACAGTCTCTGGAGCTTGAAAAAGGCGACTGGACTTCTTTTTGTTTCTTGAAGACGTTTCACCTCTCATCCGAAAGGCTTCTTCAGTTCTCAACCAAAAGGTGGAGAGACCCAGGTATTTAAACCCCTGTGGGCGTAGTCCCCTGGAGGTGGTTATGACCCTCTATTGATCATGTGTGTGAACACATGTGCCCAGGTGTGAAGGGGGCGTGGGTCATATTTAATCAGTGGTTTCAGTTGAAACCAATTTAGGACTCCGCTCCATTGTTTCCTGTGGCCTATTGAGGTCACTGGAACAAAGGTGTGAATGGGGGTTGAGACGTCTGGGAAGGGAGCTCAGGACAGCACTGTAAGCGGGGGAAAGTTGGTGACGTAATCCACCTCCTCTGTTCAATGATGGTTGTTCACAGTGGACATAGATGGCTTCTTTCACTCCTCTTTCAAACCATCTGTTCTCCCTGTCCAAAATGTGAACATTGGCATCCTCAAAAGAGTGCCCTTTTTCTTTCAGATGCAGATGTACTGCTGAATCTTGTCCTGTCGAGGTGGCTCTTCTATGTTGTGCCATTCGTTTGTGAAGAGGCTGTTTGGTTTCACCAGTGTAGAGGTCCGAGCACTCTTCACTGCACTGAACAGCATACACTACATCACTGATCTTGTGTTTGGCGGGTTTGTCCTTGGGATGAACCAGTTTTTGTCTTAGGGTGTGACTTGGTTTGAAGTATACTGAGATGTCATGCTTGGAGAAAATTCTTCTGAGTTTCTCTGACAAGCCTGACACATATGGGATGACAATGTTGTTCCTCTTGTCCTTCCTATTCTCTGTAGTTTGTGTTTGGCCTTCATTCCTGTGCATCTTAGCTGATTTGATGAAGGCCCAGTTGGGGTAACCGCATGTTTTGAGGGCTTTCTTAATGTGTGTGTGTTCCTTATGCTTCCCTTCTGCCTTAGAGGGAACACTTTCCGCACGGTGTTGTAGGGTCCTGATCACTCCAAGTTTGTGTTCCAGAGGGTGGTGGGAGTCAAAGAGGAGATACTGGTCTGTGTGTGTGGGCTTCCGGTAAACTTCAGTGTTGAGGCTTCCATCTTCCTCGATAAGCACCGCACAGTCCAGGAATGGTAACTTGTTATCTCTGGTGTCCTCCCTGGTAAAGTATGTATTTATCCACTGAGTTAATGTGACGAGTGAAGGCTTCTACTTCTTGGGTTTTGATTTTGACCCAGGTGTCATCTACATATCTGTACCAGTGGCTAGGTGCCATCCCTTTGAAAGAACCAAGAGCTTTACTTTCCACTTCCTCCATGTAAAGGTTGGCTACAATGGGAGACACTGGGGAGCCCATGGCACATCCATGCTTCTGTCTGTAGAATCCATCATTGTATTTAAAATATGTTGTGGTAAGGCAGAGATCTAAAAGTGCACAAATCTGATCTGGGGTGAAGCTGGTTCTGTTCAGTAAGGAATCGTCTTCCTGTAGTCGTCTTCTGACGGTCTCCACTGCCTCAGTTGTGGGTATGCAAGTGAAAAGTGAAACCACATCAAAGGACACCATGGTTTCATCTGGATCCAGTACAAGATTCTGGACCTTGTTAGTAAAATCTGTAGAGTTTTCAATGTGGTGGGGTGTGATGCCAACAAGCGGTGATAAGATGGTGGCGAGGTGTTTGGAAATGTTGTAGGTGACCGAGTTTATACTGCTGATAATGGGTCGAAGTGGGACTCCTTCTTTGTGGATCTTTGGGAGTCCATAAATGCATGGAGTGGCTTCTCCAGGGTACAGGCGGTAGTAAGTGGGGCGGTCAATGGCTTTTTCCTTTTCAAGTTGTTGCAGGCAGCAAACAACTTTTTTCCAAATCACAACAGTTGCCTCAAAGCAAGAACATGGCAAAAGTGGGGAGGAAGAACTCCCTTTTAACAGGAAGAAACCTGCAGCAGAACCAGACTGTGATTGTTTGGGGACAGGTTGTCTCCCACAAGGTGACCTGTGCAATCGGCTTGTGATTGAAAGTGGTGACGGAGATGTTGAGGGTCCTGCACGCTCAGCCTTTGCATAACCAGTTGATTGCTGCAACGACTTTACCAAATGCAAAAAAAAACTATGTGCCACCACCAGAAAACCAATAATCTTTCCTTGTTGAATAGAGGCTGCTGTCCTATTTTACTCTAGTGTGACTGAGCCAAAACAAGCCGTTTTGGGCTCCCCTTCTTTGAAAGGCCACCATCCCTGTCAGACAACTTTGAAGGTTTATGCAAAGCTATTCAAGTAGAGTCTAAGAATAAAAATATGGGGTGTGAATGTATCCCATTTAACACTCAAACCATGTGATGATGCTAGATTAATTAACTTTTTAATAAACATTGTTTGCAGCTGTTTTGGTGCTGCTCCCTGTCTGTTAGGGTTTGGAGAACCATTTAGTCAAAAAGCAAGCATACAAAGAAGATTCTCTGGAGGCTGACACAGCAACAAAGTAAATGTGAGAAATGTCAGCAAATAAAGCAAAATGTGTGACTGGATGTTACTCCTCAGCCGAATATCTTATGAAAGAAAGTGTTCCAAAGTGATTCTTTTCTTCAACTACAAATCAGAAAAGGTACACTGTGTAAAGCTTCAGTTAAATGTAAATTATATTATGTAATATTAATTTGAAACCACAGTTCAAAATAGTATCTTTTGAGTAATTAATAACTTAGCAAAGGAAGTTTCAGGTGTTGTCAGTATACTTTGAATACTTTCAATTTTATTGGCAAGAAAGTCACAGAAATTATTTTCCTGTCCTTCATTTGTAATTTGTTTAACTATAAACTCCCCTTAATAATGTGCACAGCACACTGCACACTTACAGTAGGACCAATTAGAGCAAAGTTCTGGCCTGAAAGCTCGTAGGAAGAGAATTGACCTCTATGCTAAAAAAAGAAAAAAAAAATAGGCAGGAGAATATAATAATTTAGCTTTTTCATTTGCATTGCTGGTTTGGAGAAAGAATATAGAAAAGGTCATTTTGTGTTAATATAACAGTAAAAAATCTTGCATCCCCACAGCTTCACTCTCTCCTAATGTACTATTAGTTAAAAAGACTTCTACACTGGCTGCTGCTGTGGAAGTAATGCAGACGGAGCTCTAATTATATAGGCTCCATTGAAATACAATTTAAAATAGTTGTTGGAGTGAGGACAATTTTCTCACAACAGGACCTGTGACTACCACTTTAAATGAGTCTTGTTTTCCTGCCACAGTATTCAAAGTGCTTTTTAGGACATTTTTGTTTTGTGTTAAGTTAAAGAATACAGTATGGTCTGCAGCACATGGCTAATGATTACTAAGTATACCTGGCAACATGCACCTAAATAGCACCAGTCTAGACAAAGAGTATTTCTACTGCGTGAGTAGAACCCCATGTTACATTTACTCCTCGGCTTAATCAAAAAAACCACAGCTGACAGCAGCTCAGGATTCTTCTTCTTTATCTTTTTCTTGTTTTTTTCTTTTTTTTCTTCTTCTGCTTCTTTTCACATCAGACACAAAGTGCCTGTTTACAACTTGGGTTGCAGTCAGAAAGTCCAGTTAAAAAAAACCTCCTGTCTTGTCCCAATCACTTTCCTTGACCTCGACGGAAAATTTAGCGGTAAAGGACAGTTGGGAAAAATAATGCATACAGACTTATGAATAGATAATCTGACTGTATTATTTAAATGCTGAACTGCATTTACATTGTTTAAAAATGTGACAGCGGCTGTTGTTGACAGGAATCTGAAAGCTCATGACTATAAAACTACATCCACACTGAGCGCGCTGTGCAATCATTTCCGCATGTTGTAAAGTAATAAAGTACAGGGTGCCCTCCAAAAATTGACATAATCTAATAACATCTCCAATTCTTGTTCAAATGATCTCAAATTTTAACACAATGTGGAAAAAAACATCCATCCATCCGCTTCCGCTTATCCTGGTCAGGGTCGCGGGGGGGCTGGAGCCTATCCCAGCTGTCATAGGGCGAGAGGCAGGGTACACCCTGAACAGGTCGCCAGCCCGTCACAGGGCCAACACAGAAAGACGAACAACCTTTCACACTCACATTCACACCTATGGGCAATTTAGAATAGCCAATTAACCTAACCCCAGTAAGTGCATGTCTTTGGAATGTGGGAGGAAACCGGAGTACCCGGAGGAAACCCACGCAAGCACGGGGAGAACATGCAAACTCCACACAGAGAGAGGGAGAGGCCCGGGCCAAGGTGGAATCGAACCCAGGCCTTCCAGATGGTATTCTAACTGTGAGGCAACAGCGCTAACCACTGCGCCACCGTACTGCCAGTGGAGAAAAGAAAAAAAAAAAAAAAAAAAAAAAACCAAGTTTAATTTTTTTGCCCATAGTGGATTTTATCAGCAGTGGAGGGGGAAAGATACAGGGGAAGACATGCAGGCAAATTGGTGACAGGCTGGGACTCGAACCCGCACCACCTGCACTGCAACACAGCGTATGTATGTGATTGCCAGCTTCACCACTAAGCCACCCAGGCACCCTACCAAGTATAGTTTGAGTCTTTTTTTAAATTGAAGAATGGAGTTCGCTAGAGATGAAAATGCATTTTGTGTGTTAGAATATGGTTGAAGAGACTCAAACAAAAGTGTGCAGCACACATTTTCAAGAAAATTCAATAAAAATGCATCAATTGGGAAGCAGATTTCTGCTTTTTTGGCATATTTTAACACAGAAAATGTGTTTTTATTTCTAGTGAATGATAGTTTTCAACATGAAAAAACAAAAAAATTAAAAAACTTGATTAATTTTTACACATTTTGAGTGAGACTTGGCTATGGTATTAGATTGCAAAATGATGTCCATTTTTTGGGACACCCTGTATTGTCCTGATGTGATTGTTACGTTCTCTTTAAGAGCATCTGCTTCTATAAGAGTTACAGCAATGTAAATATGAAACATACAGCATATACTGTACATATAGCAACTGTTATAGAGGGATAAAGAGTTTCTTCACATTGTATAGATAATTAAATCTTGTGGAAAATTTTAATACATAATGATATCCAGCAAGTCAATTTTTCATTGTCAGCAACCTGGTGTTCATTCTAGGTGATGTTACTTAATATTCATTCAGTTCAGGCGTGCCAGGACACCACAAACTAGTTTGCCCTATTCTTCACAGTCACCCATGATGGCTTTTAATTCCTCAGTGGACAATCCAGAGTCTTTCTGTAGCTGGTCCACTTATGTAAATGATGGTCTCTGCCTCCTTCTTACTTTTTGATTTGGCTGCCAAAGAAGCAATTGACTCACCGTCTCCATCTTCCTCCTCCTCCACAAGTGGCTTATGAACTTCAACCGCCCTTCCTGTAGTACAGATGCTACATTGCTAAGTTTACTATACAGCTCTGTGTTGGTTTTGTAGTCCTTCCAAGTAATACCAAGTACTGTTGTCAGCATGCATGTATATGTTCAACTTAATCCGTTGTCCGTGGCATTGGTAATGACCAGCACTCTGGACCATATAACAGCACACTCTCGACTGTTGCGCTAAAGAACTGTATCTTTACAGACCTGTGTAAGTTTGATTTCCACTGCTTGTCCAACTTGTTCAGTGCCTTCCAGCCCAATTCTGATTCCCATATCCTTCTTACTTGATATTTGAAGTCATTAACCTGCTTCAGTTTCTTTCCCTCCAGTGACGCTAACTCCACTCCTGCCTGATTGTAAATCATGTACTCCATTTTCTTGTGACTGACACACAGTCCAACAGCTACGCCAGCTACTTACAATCTTGTTGAATGAAGCTGGGCCTGTTCAACATAGTTGAAGAGCAGCATAATCCGTCTATAATACGTACAACAGATTTCCACAAGCTTTGCTGTTTCTCTGTCATAAAAACCTACCTCTGGATCTCTGGTAGCTTCACCGAGGTCTAGTGTAATTATAAATAAAGTTGACCTTACAGAGCTGAAACTGCTTTATATTGTAAGGTAAAAACCATAGTACAGAGAAAACCCAACAATCAGACAACCTGCTATGGGCAAGCACTCTGAGTGCTGGTTATAATACCACTAACAGTTGACTGGAAAATTTACTAGAAAAGAAATTTTACAACTGGACTTACTGCACAGGTTGAATCCTGTCACAGTACCATATGCTGGAATTCAGTGAACTCCCGAGAGCGACCCATTCTTTCACAGCTATTTGTAGAAGTGTTACACCCTGAGAAGGGGAAAGGAAATCAATAAATACACTCGAACGCGATGCTTCTCCTTCAGCAGCTTCATTGAGAATATATAATTATTTTGAAGTATACACATAGATACAAAACATTAATATGGAACACTATAACAAAAGTACACATCAGTCAGTTCTAGGACAATATCACAAAATGATCTTCCTTCATCTGTCTTCACAGGTAAATAATGATTTCAACCAAGGTACAGTATAATTTCCCCGTCCTCCCTTGCAGGTGAACCCAAATATGACATAAATGCCCAAGCAAATTATTAAACACAAATTTAAATCATCAAACTCCAAAGTATTGAAAATAACACTTATATACACACATCAACAGACATTTTTCCTTATTCCTATTCTCTCTACAATAGTTGTTCAGTACAAACAGAACTAACACGCACATGCATCGCCATCACCGTATGCACACATTCTGGCGGCGCAGTGCACTATGCTAGCGGCAGCGTAGAGCACTTAGCTCAGCTAGCTAGCCAACAGTATGCTACAAGAAATGCAAAAGAAATAACACTTCAAAACGTCTTGAACAGGTAGTGAGTCAGTCTACAGAGAGTCAAACAAGACTCGGCACATATCTCCACAGCTTAGGAGCACAAACACTCATCACATACCTGAGAAGGGGAAAGGAAATCAATAAATACACTCGAACGCGATGCTTCTCCTTCAGCAGCTTCATTGAGAATGAAGCACCGCGGCCGGAGTGCCCCCCTCCTGCAGTGCAAGGTATGACTAAACGATCACATATCCCACACATTAACAAAAAGGCTCAACAAGTAGATCACCGATGGAAGAATGATAGGTTATATTCTTAACAATTCCCATGGAGATATTTACCTCAATTATGAACTTTGATTAATAATCAATAGAATAATAAAATCAACCTATCACACTCTCCCCTACAAAGTTAGATGTCGTCCCGACATCACAGCACTCATAAACCAAGGGTTCTTAAGTCATTATATCCTAGTTGGCTCAACCACGTGATCGGTGGGAGGGTACCGCCAATTAATCACCCAAATTTAGTGATCTGTTCTCTTCATTCATCATTTTCGGCACTGAATCTGTGTCTAGTATCCTTGCATACTTATAGGTTGGTAGGTCTGGAATGGATTGGTCCACAGTGTCACTGGTCGAATGTGTTGATATTGTATGGGCTGATGTTGGTAGAGCCTTTCATTTCCATATGCTGTACTATAGCATGTTGGAGTCCCAAGTTGATCATAGGTGAAGACTTTAGGGGCTCGTCTTTCCCTCCTTGGTGCACCATCTGTCTGTTCTTTTTCTCCTCCAGGTGGCTCTGGATGTTGGAATGCTGGAATTTCATCCACTGCTTTTTCAACTAAGCTCTCATCCCTGTCCTGATAGTTCTCTTCCTGTGGCACATTTTCCTGCTGTGTTTCAGGCTCATCTGTGTTTGCTATGAGCCTTCCTTCAATCAATTCATCATCACTCAAATTTTGTTTCTCCTGACCACTGTCCTGTTGTGTGTCTGCACGCTCAATCACTCCGTCTGCATGGGGCATTTGAGAGTGTATTACTGGTTTGTAACAGTACACCCATTCCTCTTCTTCATCTTCCTCTTTCTGATCTGCATTTTCTGTCTCTGTCTCCTTCACCCTTCTTTTCTCTTGCTTTGGTGGTGCTTTTGGCTGAGTTTCCAGAGGTAAGTAATCACACGGCAGCAACAAGTTGCGATGCATGGTTCTTGACCTTCCTCTTCCTTGCTCAGGCTTGACTTCATACACCGGGAGGCCTTCTGCAACCTGACGGATCACAACATGAATATCCTGTTCCCAGTGATTACGAAGCTTTCCAGTTCCTCCCCTAGGTGTCAGGTTTCGAACAAGGACTCGATCGCCAGGACATAGCACAGAGCTTCTTACTTTCCCATCATAATGTTTTTTACTTCTCTCTGCTGCCTTCTTTGCGTTCTCTCGTACTATTTCATGTGCCTCCTGCATTTCTTGTTTCCATTTCTCCATGTATGCTCGGTGGTCTGTTTTCCCTGTCCCAGTGGTGAGACCGAACAGGAGATCAATAGGTAACCTTGGGGACCTTCCGAACAGAAGGTAGAAAGGGGAAAAACCAGTTAGCTCACATCGCGTGCAGTTATATGCATAGATCAACTTGTTCAGGGATTCTTTCCAGCTTGTTTTCTGCTGATCAGTAAGTGTCTTTAACATTTGTAATAGTGTTCGGTTGAAGCGTTCAACCTGCCCATTTCCTTGTGGGTGATAAGGTGTCGTTCGGGATCCTACTATGCCACAGTTCTTTTTCAACTGGGAAAAGAGTTGGTTCTCAAATTCGCCACCCTGATCATGGTGTATCCGTGCTGGCAGTCCAAACTTCAAGGCATAATCGTTAAATATACGATCAGCCACTGTTTTGGCAGACTTAGAGGTGGTGGCATAAGCCTGTGCAAAACGAGTAAAGTGATCAACGATTACCAAGATATACTCGTATCCACCTTTACATTTGTCCAAGTGAAGAAAATCTATTGACACCAGTTCAAATGGCTGTGTGGTAACAATACTTGTGAGAGGGGCCCTCGTTTCTCTACATGGTGGTTTTTGTTTCAGGCAAGTACAGGTCTTTGTCACATAATGTTCAATGTCTTTTTGCATGTAAGGCCAAAAGAATCTATCCCTGACCAACGATGTTGTTCGATCAGTGCCTTGATGACCCATTTCATCATGCAATTCTCTCAGTACAGTGGTTTTATACTTCTCAGGTAGTACAAGCTGTGTCTTGTTTGTTGTCTTCCTACAAAGAATGCCATTGTTATCAATATGAAGTTTTTCCCATTCACGCAGTAGGCACTTACTGTGGGTGCTTAATGCATTGAATTGTTGTCTTGATGGCCTTTCATTCCTTATTTTGCACTGCATTATTGGGCTAATGTTTTCATCATCCTGCTGTGCTTGCCTAATCTCTGCCACTGGGAATGGTTTGTGTGTCTCTTCACTGACTGCTGTACACTGGAGAGGGGAAAGCATTGCACAGACATTTGCTAAGTTAGATTCTTGTGTCTCAACAGCTTGGGTTATTGTTGCCACACAATCTGATCCCACTTCCTCTGTGCAGTGTTTGATCATTTCCTCTATTTTAACATTTATTCTTGACAGGCTATCAGCATCCACATTCTCTCTCCCTGGACGATATCGGATGGTGAAATGGAAGTCTGCGAGCTCTGCCACCCATCTACATCCTGTTGCATTGAGCTTGGCACTTGACAGAATGTAGGTGAGAGGATTGTTGTCAGTGAACACTGTGAACGTAGGCGCATAATAGAGATAGTCTCTGAATTTCTCTGTGACTGCCCACTTTAGTGCAAGGAATTCCAATTTTCCTGAATGTAGGTGATAATTCCGTTCAGCTGCAGTCAATGTTCGGGAACCATAAGCTATTACACGGAGCTTATCATCCTGTTGCTGATAAAGAACTGCCCCGAGGCCCTGGTTTGAGGCATCGGTGTGGAGGATGAATGGTTTAGAGAAGTCTGGGAACCCGAGGATTGGTGGTTCAACCAAACAATCTATTAGACGTTCCAATATGCACTGGTGTTTTTCAGTCCACACAATTGGCTTATGGGATGGCACAGCTTTGCTCCTTCTTGTAGACTGTCTTGTGTTTGTCCTGTTTTGCGGCACATTATTGTCTTCTGCTGTGCCTTTCAGTAAGTCATAAAGGGGCCCTGCAATACGGGAGAAGTCCTGTATATACTGTCTATAGTAGCTTAACAAACCCATGACAGTCCGCAGCTCTCCCACATTGCTTGGCGCCTTATCTTTCAAAGCTCTTACTACTATGGTGTCACTTGGGTCGATTTTGCTACCTTCTGCTGAAACAATCCTTCCCAGGTAGCGAACCTCAGGTTTAAATAATTCGCACTTACTGGGTTTTAGCTTGACTCCATAATTCCTCAGCAGTTGGAGCACTTTCCTAACATGACTGACATGATCCTCAAATGAGTGACTGTACACTAGAGTGTCATCCAGGTATGGTACACAGATGTTGTCTCGCACCTCTTCCAGACACTCTTCCATGCAGCGTTGGAAAGCTGCAGGTGCATTCATTAGTCCGAATGGGATTCTTATCCATTCGTACAGGCCCCATGGTGTCACAAATGCAGTCAAAGGCCTGCTCTCTTCATCCATAAAGCCCTGATGGTAGGCCTTTCCCTGGTCTAACAAGGAGAACCACGAGTTGCCACCAAGACTGTCGAGGATGTCCTGCACTCGAGGAATTGGCTGTCTGTCAGGGTGAGTCTTTTTGTTGAGTTCTCGGTAGTCTATACAAAGACGTAAGCTACCATCTTTTTTTCTCACACAGACAACTGGTGAGGCATAAGATGAGTTGGACTTCTCTACCCATCCTTGTGCAATTAGGTTGTGCAGGTATTCTTTCATCTCCTTATATAGTGGCTTCGGTACTGACAGGTAAGTGCGTGCCACAGGATCCAAATCCTTGAGTGATATTTTCAGTTTCAGCTTTTCGATACGCCCAATGTCATCATCTGATTTAGAAAAGGAAGCGCATTCATCACGAAGCATCCCTTGTACCACCACTCTTTCAGGTTCACTCAGATGGCTCAGATCAATTGGTGGATCCCATGGAGTGTCAGGAACCCGCCCACTCTCTGCAGCCACGTGATTGACTAACACTGGGGGACACTGATTTGGTTTCTCTAAAATTGTAGCTGGATACACAGCTTGGACTTGCTGTAAGGTGCCCACAACAGTTTTTCCTGATAACTCAATGTCATGATCAGTGGGATTTTGCACATCGAGAGCAATGTAAGGAGGAACACCCTTTCTGAGTGTTATCAAAGTCTCACAAAACTCAAGCCCTTCAGCCCACTGAGGATTTATGTCAGGCTCAAAGAGAAGGGTAGTGTCTTTATTCAGTGGCTTGGTCTGCACCCTACAGTCAATCTGCACAGAGGTGTGTTTGGGTACAAGGATTTTCTCTTTTGACGTTCTCACCACATAGTCATGTGATCGGTCAGCAGTCACCAGATCAACGAAGGTAGTGACATTTTTCTCTCCAAGGCATGGGAAAGCCACTCTCAATGACTCATGCAGCTGCTCTGTTCTTGCGGTATCCATTTGCTCTACAGTACTGGTCTTCACTATTTGTTCAATGACATTAAAGCCTATAATGGGCTGTGGAAGGTTTCCACCTTTCATCACTAACATGGGAATAACAAGTTCTTTAGAGTTGGCTCCCTCAGCAGCCAAACTAAAATTGACTTCAATGAAACCCTTATAAGGCATGATCTGTCCATTGGCAGCTGTGATTTTCAAGTCATCAGGTGCATCAAGTAACTCAGAGATGTCTTTTAATTTTTCATGTGGTAAATGTCTCTGTTTCCACTTTTCATCAACAATACACACTTGGGAGCCTGTATCCCATAACGCTTGAGTTCTGCAGTTTTGTATATAACATTCAACCATACACTGCTTCCCTACAAGAGCAACCAGACGGGATTGGCTATCCACCTTTATGGGGCGTACAGAACTTGTTTTTGGGTGAATGTGCTGGTTTACCTGAGGTTTTGGTTGTTTATTACAGTTTTTTCTGTGTTTTGGCCAATGTTCAGCTTGACAGATCTTAGAACAATAAATGCTTTTTTTACAGGCTGCACACCTTCTGAGTCTTTTGAGTTTCCCATGAACACCACAGTGGGAGCAAAGCTGTTGGGACATTACACTATTACTAGTTACTCCCTGTCCCGCGGGGGTAACCCTCTTCCGTTTAAAGGACCATCCCTGTCTTGTCTAGGGATTCTCACCCTGCAACCTGCGAGGAAGTGCTCGCTACTACCACATCTATAGCAGTGGGTGCAATATTCAGTTCCACTTTGCTGGCAGCCAACACACTTTCTGAGGCGTGCACGATTTAGAGTGGGATACTGGCGTTGTGGTGCAACTCTCGGCTGATTCTGAGCTGTATCACCTCTTTGTCCTGACCCTGCAGGAGACCAGTTTTGTGGCCAGTGCTGGAGCGGAGGAGGAGGAGGAGCACATCCTGGCACCATGGGTAAGGCAAAGTACTGTGTTTGTGCTGAATTGGGCTGTTGGATTGCCTCTCTGATTTGTGCAACTTCAGCGCCCAAGTTTTTCAACAATGCCATATCAGAACGTATTTCTTTGAGTTCATTCAGCAGGTCGGACTGGGGTTTGATGTTGGTTTCAGGATTTGGGGTTTTTCCTTTTTTATCTGCAGGAGTGTCAGACTGGAGTGAGTGCACAGTGGTTGGCCGCCCCTGGGAAAGTGTTTTCTTTTTCTTTTGTCTCTCTGCTTCATTTGCACAGGCAACATTGAGTTTCTCAAGAAGCAGCTCATCACCAGTTGTTGCTTGTTGGAGGTATGGCTGCAGGTCACTTCTGATGTTGTCATTCTGCAAGCCTGTCAGAACTGTGTGGAGAAACATGCTTTGCACAAGGACAGGATCATATCTTAAACCAGATTCCTCTTCCTGTGAAGCAAATAGGATTTTTTGTCTCAAATCCAGAGCTCGAATTAAAAAGGTTTGTGGGGTTTCCTTACTACTCTGGACCTCTGATGTGAGCTGTTTGTACAGTTCTGTTGCACCTTTTTCTTGATAGTGGGACCTCAGAATCCTCCTCAAGGTAGGCAAGTTAAGGTTGGTTCTGCCCTCCAGATAACTGCGTAATTGTAAGCCTGGTGCTATTGACCTGATTACTGCATCAACTATTTCTATTTCAGGAACTCCTTTGCTGATGGCTTGTTCAATTTGGTGTGCTAGACTGGAGAAGGTAAGTTTGTCCTTTTGGCCTGGCTCACCAATCTGGCCAGCTATTCTGAATTCTCGGCCCCATGGTAATGATAGGCAGGGCTGGGGGACCTGTTTGGCATGGTTATCCTTCCCACTCACAGACTGTTTGGCTCCACTAATTGGATTTGTTTTTTCCAGTCGTGATAATGCTAAAGCCAACTGGAGTGTCTCTATCTCTCTTTTCAGTCGCTCTTCTTCTGAAGGCTGGGTGACCTGCTCTTGTGTCTCATTTGTCAGGTTAGCATCTGAGGTTATGTGTTCTAGTGCACTATTCTGAGTAGCCTGTTGCAACTCAGCGATTTTATCTTTCAAATCCAGGAACTCAGCCATACCTTGATCCTCAAGCTCGCCCAGCTCCTCTCTTTCTAAGTGCCTTATGACATATGAAATTAGGGAGGAGCGGCTTCTACCTGATACATTTTCAAGTTTTGAACCACCAATACACAGAAAATCACAAACTTCAATCAAAGTGTCCTTGTTCAATGTGTACAAAGCACCAAAAACTTCTAATTTCAAGTCCTCCAACTCTGAAGAATCCATTTCAGTCTCTAGTTTTTACAATGTATTAGTGTGATGCAGGACCTTCTCTTTGCAGAATAGACAGTGTAGCTCTCCTGGTACCAGTAGATGACCTCAGATTGCATGCGGATCCCTCTGCTCGGTCGCGGAACCACCACACCGTATCTCTCAGCCCGTTTGTAGATGGAAGGGGTTGAATGATGACCAGGGCATCTATCTGGGACAGCGGACCCTCATCACATTCATCCCAGCGGTGCCTCCAAAATGTTACACCCTGAGAAGGGGAAAGGAAATCAATAAATACACTCGAACGCGATGCTTCTCCTTCAGCAGCTTCATTGAGAATATATAATTATTTTGAAGTATACACATAGATACAAAACATTAATATGGAACACTATAACAAAAGTACACATCAGTCAGTTCTAGGACAATATCACAAAATGATCTTCCTTCATCTGTCTTCACAGGTAAATAATGATTTCAACCAAGGTACAGTATAATTTCCCCGTCCTCCCTTGCAGGTGAACCCAAATATGACATAAATGCCCAAGCAAATTATTAAACACAAATTTAAATCATCAAACTCCAAAGTATTGAAAATAACACTTATATACACACATCAACAGACATTTTTCCTTATTCCTATTCTCTCTACAATAGTTGTTCAGTACAAACAGAACTAACACGCACATGCATCGCCATCACCGTATGCACACATTCTGGCGGCGCAGTGCACTATGCTAGCGGCAGCGTAGAGCACTTAGCTCAGCTAGCTAGCCAACAGTATGCTACAAGAAATGCAAAAGAAATAACACTTCAAAACGTCTTGAACAGGTAGTGAGTCAGTCTACAGAGAGTCAAACAAGACTCGGCACATATCTCCACAGCTTAGGAGCACAAACACTCATCACATACCTGAGAAGGGGAAAGGAAATCAATAAATACACTCGAACGCGATGCTTCTCCTTCAGCAGCTTCATTGAGAATGAAGCACCGCGGCCGGAGTGCCCCCCTCCTGCAGTGCAAGGTATGACTAAACGATCACATATCCCACACATTAACAAAAAGGCTCAACAAGTAGATCACCGATGGAAGAATGATAGGTTATATTCTTAACAATTCCCATGGAGATATTTACCTCAATTATGAACTTTGATTAATAATCAATAGAATAATAAAATCAACCTATCACAGAAGCAGTGTGCATGCCTAGGTGCTTGATTTTATACATCTGTGATTGGAAGTGATTGGAACACCTGAATTCGATGATTTGGATGGGTGAGTGAAGACTTTTAGCAATATATTTAGAGAGGCAAAGTTGAGATGTTTTGGACATCTGCAGTGGACTGATAGTGAGTATATTGAATATGGAGCTGCTGGGAAGGAGAAAAAGTGGATGACCACAGACAGTGTTCAGGGATGTAGTGAAGGAGGGCATGCAGAGGGGGATGCTGGGAATAAGGTGAGATGGAGGTGATGATCCACCGTGTTGACCCCTAAAGGCAGCAGATGAAAGAAGACTGTGTAAAAGTGTAAATAAAAACAGAATGCAATGATTTGAAAATCTCATAACCCCTCATTGTATTCACAATAAAACATAGCAAATATTTAAACTGAGAAATTTTACTATTTCATGAAAGATGCAACACAGAACAAAAGGCTGGAAAGTAAGTGGTACCAAAAAGAAACAGCTAAGGCAACAGGTCAGTAACATGATTGGGTATTAAAAAAAGAACATCTTAGAGAAGCAGAGTTTCTCAAAAGATGGGTGGAAGTTCACCAATTTGCAAAAAGGTGTCTATGATCTGTGGAGCAATTTCAGAATATGCTTTCCAGTCCAAAAGACTTTGAATATCTCATCATATATATTACATAAAGCTGATTTCAGCTGCTCCCTTATTCACGAGGGGTCGCCGCAGCAGGTAGCTCCACATGTTTGATTTGACAGATTTTTATGTCAGGTACACTTCCTGATATAATCTCAAAGGGATTTGTGTCTCTGCCCAGCACTGAACCAGTGATCTTTCACATATTTCACATACATGTTATTGTAGGCAACTGTTGTTGTTGTTGTTATTTGGAGTTATGTGAATAAAGTTCAGTTTAATTTAATTTTTGGCGAATGCGTGTACACTGTATAGCCACAATATATACAGTATATAATAATAAAAACCAGATATGTGACAATTAAATATCTTGTGAATTTTTACATTTTTATGGTGAAGTCCCCTCAAATCCTCTGGCTGGCATTTATCCAGTGAGTGTAGACTGTCAAATCACTGTTTACCTCATAATGCCAGTTATGGAGCGTCCATGTCTATTTACTCTGGAGGAGGCTGTAAAACTTTGTGAAAGGAGTCCGATATGGGTCGATGAGTCAGTGAAGCTCACTTCTGTTCAATGACAGTGATACTGAGGTGAGCTGTTGAGGATTACCAGAACTTTTCCATCTGTAATACATTCTGCTTCTGCCTCTGTTAGCCAGTGTTAGTGAAACTTTCATCAAAGTGGATCTAACATTGTTAATGACTCGAACACTGAGCAAATAAACTTTCATATGATGTAAGAATGTAATCAAACTGTTTATCAGAGGGAAAGTTGGATTTTTAGAAAATTCAAGCCCAGCATTTTCTGGCAAAATGTTAGCTTGTAACCAGCTGCTGTTGGTTAGTTTGCTCTTGTGAGCTGTCCGGAGACAGGAGGGTGGCATGTCTTATCTGCTGAAAATCAGTAATTGTGACAATATCAAAAATAAATAAGTATCTTTATGTATGTTTCCATGTGTTAGACCCCTGACTTCAGGAGATGAGGCTTGAGGTAATGAGGAAGAGGATAATGTGGAGCTGAGGGAGGAGAGAGCAGTGGTGGAGGAGGCAGATGATGTGATTGTGATCTTTAAACTCAAACTTATAACTGACCCTTCACAGCAAATTTTATTTTATATTCACGGTAAATGAACTGGTTCTTATATTTAGGCGTTTAGGATGTTTATCAGATTAACCCCTTTTTTTCAGAATTCTCGGGAATCTGGAGCATTCTAATAGAATTCTATTGTGGGATGGAGGGTTAAAGCTCTAATGTCCAAAGAAGAAACCAAATGTGACCATGATCCAGAAATGCTGCTGTCTTCTCTCGGCCAAAGCTCACTTGAGGCAAAATGGAAAACTGGAATTTCAAATTTTGATTCGTCTGACTGAAGAAGATCTTCTTCAGTCAGATGAATTAAAATTTGAAATTCTTTTTGGAAATATGGATGCTGCACCCTCTGAACTAAAGACAAGAGGGACTATGTGGCTTGCTATCAGAGTTCACGTGGCTGCATCTCTGATGGTATGATGGCGCATCAGTGCCTATGAACTTGCACACCTGGAAAGGCACCATCGGTGCTGAAAGGTATGCACAGGTTTTTGCTGCCATCCAGTCTGAATTACTTTTCACTGGTTAATCCACTCATTTGTTCACTTCAGCGATGGCGAAGGCCTAAGTGACACCTTGTTCTCACTGTTTACTCAACAGAGCAAAAGTCTACAGAGTCTACTGAATTCTACTGGGAACCCTAAGATTGTCTGGAGTGATCCCTGAAGTACCTTTTTTTTTGTTTTTTTTGACATGTGCATACATTAATTTTGGAAACAATTTTTTTATCTTGTGAGAACAAACAAGTCAGTTAAACTTGTAAGATACTGATCTGGTCAGTTAGTGGTATGCAAAAGTTTGGGCACCCCTGATAATTTTCATGATTTGACTTTTAGATCACTGGTTGTTTGGATCAGCAATTTCAGTTAAATATATCATATAGCAGATGAACACAGTGATATTTGAGAAGTGAAATGAAGTTTATAGGATTTACAGAAAGTGTGCAATAATTATTTAAACAAAATTAGGGAGGTGCATAAGTTTGAGCATCCCAACATAAAAATGACATCGATATTTAGTAGATCCTCCTTTTGCGGAAATAACAGCTTCTAAACACTTCCTATAGCTTCCAATGAGAGTCTGGATTCTGGTTGAAGGTATTTTGGACCATTCTTCTTTCCAAAACATCTCCAGTTCAGTCAGGTTTGATGGTTTCTGAGCATGGGCAGCCCGCTTTAAATCACACCACAGATTTTCAATAATATTCAGGTCTGGGGACTGAGATGGCCGTTCCAGAACATTGTACTTGTTCCTCTGCATGAATGCCTTAGTAGATTTTGAGCAGTGTTTAGGGTCGTTGTCTTGTTGAAGTATCCAGCCCCGGTGCACCTTCACCTTTGTCACTGATTCTTGAACACTGTTCTCAAGAATCTGCTGATATTCACTGGAATCCATGCGACCCTCAACTTTAACAAGATTCCCAGTACCTGCACTGGCCACACAGCCCCACAGCATGATGGAACCACCACCAAATTTTACTGTGGGTACCAAGTGTTTGTCTTGGAATGCTGTGTTATTTTTCCACCATGCATACCTCAATTTTAGTTTCATCAGTCCACAGCACCTTATTCCAAAATGAAGCTGGTTTGTCCAAATGTGCTTTAGCAAACCTCAAACGACTGTTTGTGGCGTGTGCGCAGAAAAGGCTTCTTCTGCATTACTCTCCCATACAGCCTCTCCTTGTGCAAAGTGCACTGAATAGTTGAATGATGCACAGTGACACCATCTGCAGCAAGATGATGTTGTAGGTCTTTGGAGCTGCTCTGTGGGTTGACTATGACTGTTCTCACCATCCTTCGCCTCTGCCTATCTGAGATTTTTCTTGGCCTGCCACTTCGGGCCTTAACTAGAACTGTGTCTGTGGTCTTCCATTTCCTCACTATGTTCCTCAGAGTGGAAACTGACAGCTGAAATCTCTGAGACAGCTTTGTGGATCCTTCTCCTAAACCATGATGTTGAACAATCTTTGTCTTCAGCTCATTTGAGAGTTGTTTTGAGGCTCCCATGTTGCCACTCTTAAGAGAAGATGCAAAGAGGAGAAACACTTGCAATTGGCCACCTTAACCCTTTCTCATAATTGCATTCACCTGTGTATGTAGGTCAAGGGTCAATGAGCTTACAAAACAAATATTGTGTTCCAATAATTAGTGCTAAAGTATTCAAATCAATGAAACGACAAGGGTGCCCAAACTTATGCACCTGCCTAATTTTATGTAAATAATTGTTGCACACTTTCTGTAAATCCTATGAACTTCATTTCACTTCTCAAATATCACTGTGTTCATCGGCTATATTTAACTGAAATTGCTGATCCAAACAACCAATGATTTATAAAGGAAAATCATGAAAATTACCAGGGGTGCCCAAACTTTTGCATACCACTATAAGTAGCAGAGGGGGTTGTTAATCAGTTTTAGCTGCTTTGGTGTTAATAAAATTAGCAACAGTTGCACTAGAGGGGCAACAATGATAAAAACTCAAAATAGGAATGGCTTTACAGGTGGAGGCCACTGACATTTATTACCCTCCTCATCTTTTTCACTAGTTTTGCATTTGGTTAGGGTCAGTGTCATTGCAGGATGGCACATTGTTACATGCCATTGCCAGAAGGTTTGCTGTGTCTCCCAGCATAGTCTCAAGAGAATGGAGGAGATTCCAGGAGACAGACAGTTTCTCTAGGAGAGCGGGACAGGGCCATAGAAGGTCTTCATCAGGACTGGCATCTGCTCCTTTGTGCAAGGAGGAACAGGATGAGCACTGCCAGAGCCCTACAAAATGATCTCCTGTAGGCCACTGGTATATATGTCTCTGACAATCAGAAACAGACTTCAGGGTGACTTGAGGGCCCAACTTCCTCTAGTGAAGGGTGGCTGTAGCTCAGGTGGTAGAGCAGGTCACCTACTGATCGGAAGGTCGGCGGTCCGATTCCTGGCTACTTCAGGCTGCGTGCCAATGTATCCTTGGGCAAGATACTTAACCCCAAGTTGCTTTCTGACCCAAGCGCTGGAGTGTGAATGTTAGATAATAAAAGCACTTAGCTTAGTTAATCATGGAAGTGAAGGGGTAAATGTAAACATGTTGTATAAGCGCTTTCAGTGCTCAGATAGAGTAGAAAAGTGCTATTTAACAACTTGTCCATAAACCATTTATGCTGCCCATAACATCATTCAGCATGACCGGTTTGGTGGTGGGTCAGTGATGGTCTGGGAAGGCATATCCATGGAGGGC
This sequence comes from Archocentrus centrarchus, assembly GCF_007364275.1. Lineage (NCBI taxonomy): Eukaryota > Metazoa > Chordata > Actinopteri > Cichliformes > Cichlidae > Archocentrus > Archocentrus centrarchus. Next base: position 30,564,441 of record NC_044355.1, on the reverse strand, counting down.
CTGAGACATTACCCAGACCATATCAGTGTAGGCATCTAGTATGAATTTGTTTCCCCAGTGTTTCTGAATTGTTCCTTTAATTCTTTTTTTTCCTTCATTGGTTGGGCCTGGTTTTTGACTCAAGCTTCAATGGTATACACTAATTTAAGAAGAGATTTTTAAATTTCTCAATGCTTTTAATCACACTAAGCATTGAGAGTGAATGTGACTTAACAAGGAATGTGTAAAGAGGACTAGCTCAAAATGAATGTGTTGCAGAAATAATAGGGTGTGTTCCAACAAAGAAAAGTAGTCGGCTTAAAGGATTAAGCTAATGTAATGAGAGTCAGGCTTGTTTTCAGCATTTGCCGCCTTCTCCTAAGTCATGAATTCGCATCAACATCAGCTCTGTTTCCAATTGAACAAGACCAATTTTCTGTCTCAAATCACCCATTTCCATAAATACACTTGCTATTTTGAGTGTATGACTACATTCACAGTATCTAGGATGGCTGTTTTAAGTGCTTGAGTACTTGGTTGATGTATACATAATGGTCAAAAAGTTTATTGTGCAACACTGTACACTTCTCACCATTAATGGTTTTGGCAAACTCAATGTGTTATAGTGTTGTTTCATGTTCAATGTGTTAAATATTCACTGTAAAGTTTGTGAATAAAGTTTAAGACAACACTAGAAATGAATTTACTACACAAACGTAGTGTAGTGTACATAGTTTATAGGAAAATGTATTTTTGTCTTGAAATATTGCCTAGCCTATAGAGATCTATGCATCCCTCCATGAATATACACAAACACACACACACACACACACACTCTCCACGGCTTCTGCAGACTTTTTCACATCTGTCACACATGCTCACAGTGAACCTTCTCTCATCTGTGAAAAGCACAGGGTGCCAGTGATGGACCTGCCAGTTCTGGTATTCTTTGGGACTGTTTCGGGTTTTTACCTGGGTGGCTGTGGCTCAGGAGGTAGAGCAGGTCATCTACTAATCAGAAGGTTGGTAGTCTGATTCCTGGCTGCACCAGTCTGCATGCCAAAGTATCCTTCGGCAAGATACTGAACCCCATTTTGCTCTTTGATGCAGCGGTCAGGGTATGAATGTGTGCGACCGTTAGAAAGAAAGCACTTAGAAATAGAAAACAGTGCTTCTGTGTGTGAATGGGTGAATACAAATGTGTTGTTTAAGAGTGCTTTGAGTGCTCAGAGTATAAAAGGGCTATATTAGAACTAGTCCATTTACCATCACATTTGATCATCCATCACAAATAATGATCCTATTATCAAACAGCTGTAGCATTTAATACCCAGCTGATCACTTAAATAAGGTGTGTTGGCACAGGAATCGGGATCCTCGGGAGAACCTAAATAGAAGTAAAAACACTGGTGTTAAAAATATCTTGGTAAAAGATGAAATACTTTTTAGACTTTCCTACTTAAGTTAAAGTGAAAAAGTACAAGCTGTGAAATGTACTCTTTGGAGGACATTTCTACCAGCCATTTTGTCTAAAGCTAACTGAACCACATGATCAATATATTAACAAAATAATATTCAGCAAATATGAACATTATTTCAACTTAAAGTCTAATTCTAATGGATGTTCTCAGCTTGAACATCTGTTATGTAGAATAGAAAAACAAAGAGAATTTAATCTCTATTACTACGTTGGCAACAATGGTGTTGGTGTTGCCAAAAACTGACTGCAGCTTCTAGCATGTGACAGAAATGTTCTTTATGACTTAAAATGAATTGATATCATTCATAAGAGATAATGTTTGAGATATGCTTGACAGATTACAGGTCAACAAGTCATTTACAACAATATAAATACCAGCTATAATTTTGTTGGCAAATACTGGAAATCACTTTTTGGCAGAAGAGCGGCTATTCAGATGACAAATTGCTCCACTGCCACTCTGTACAGTGTGGCGGCATGTACATTTTGCATACATGCAGTGCAGTACACATTCAAATTAAAATTCAAATCAGTTTATTGCACCTTATAAATTCTAATATATAGGTATATCTGTTTATTACAGGGTGTACCCAGCCTCTCGCCCTATGACAGCTGGGATAGGCTCCAGCCCTCCCATGATCTTGAAAAGGATAAGTGGAAGAGAATGGATGGATGGACTTTTATTAGTGCAACAATACAATGTTTTGATAGATAGAGAAGAGTATATGTGATACCAAGATTTCCAAAAATTTTCAACACAAGATGTGTTTTTAATGCTTCCTATTATATTAACATACCAAAGAACCAGGTGAAATTAAATGTCATGAAAAAAGGTCAACATTTTCTTTGTACACTTTTGGGGAGGTGGGGGGTGGGGGTCTGAAAAAGAGTACTCTTTGTACACTTCGGAAAATGTTGATAATTGCGAATGACCCCTCATAGGTAAGGAGGGGCGGATGTGATCAGACAGTTACACTGTTAAAAAAAAAAAAAAGGAAAAAACCTGAAATATGCCAGCAGCTGGGTTGCCAGAAAAATACACACACAAAAAAAAATTTATTTACCATGACATAATAATATGGAAATTCGTAATTAAAATATAGAAAATATATCTGTTTTTTTACAGTACAGTAAATTGAAATACAGTTGTTTTAGCTTTAAATTTTTGTGAAGTATTGTGCATTTTTCACATTTATTGAATATTAAATATATATAAAATGTATAAAATATATTTACATTTCTAAAAACTGTAATAATACTTAATAATATGGTCAAACACTATACTAACATACTAACTAACATAACTAATAAGACTTAACATTGGTGAAAAGTACTATTATTAGTTGGCTTTTATTATACGGGTTTTATGACATAAATTAGAGAACTTTTTTTTTTTTTTTTTACAACGGTGACTCTGAATCAATTAGGACACATTTACAGCCTGTGCCTCAACATTTAATTGGTAATAAATAGAGCACAACAGAAGAATTAGTTATAATTTTTTTTTTGAAGTGCTCTGTTCCAAATGGCTTTTAATGAATCATACAACCAAAAGAGAATTAAAATTAAAAAGATCTTCCAATTAAACGAAGGGTACACTAAATTTAGAGATAATGGAGAATTAACTTCCACTGAAGCCAAAAAATTCTAAACAGAAGATACAGAAGGTGGAGAGCCAGCTACATAAGGTAAAGTTAATTTTGCGTCATGTTAACATGGCTGTCAGGGTCTCTGTTGTCTTTAAGCTACTAGCTAACGCTAAAGTTCAATTTTCAGACAATGGTGTCCTGTTGCTGGTGGCAACAGCAAGCTGTCCTCAGCTGCTTTATGAGGGTATTGTGCAGAGAAAGTATTTCCTCAACCATCTTATGCACATATAAACATTTTAGTTGTTAAGGATAATTCCTGAAGTGTTTCTGCAGAAATTCACACAAAAAGATATTGTATTGTATTTGTACCTGTGTTTCATGGACAACAGTATTAAGGGTAAATCTGAATTGGTTTATGCTAATATGCCAATGAAAAAAAGACTTTTACTGACAAAATTGTCAGTATTATAATTTAGAGTTAACAAATCTACACAAAAGCCATTTCTTCTTTCTCATTGCCAAGATTGAATGGAAAAGTGAAGGAAACCCAGGAACATAAAACAAGCTGTTAAACTTCTAACAGACCATTGTGTACTTCTTAGTAACACTGCTGATGATAAATTTAACTTTGAAATGAACTCAACTAAATGTCTTTTGGAGGAAAATTCCTGTGTGAGCCAAATTCTTTTTTTTTCTTTTTTCTTTTTTTTGGAAAAGCTCCCACCACTAGGGGAGTGGGGCATCTGCCAGTTAGGCTGCCACTGTGGTAGACATAAGACAGGTGTTACTGACTGAGGGTAGCAAACAGTTTCTAACTGCTCAGTTTGTTTGTATTTTGTTATTGGAAACACTTTTATGAAGTCTGAATTCAAAGAAACTGGATGCAGTCTGTATTTACAGCTATAGGCTGTATGCAGTCATTCAGCTTTGTTATTAGAGGAGGACATTTGATTATTTTTGAACTTATGTAAAGCCACCAAAGAGTAATTGTTCTTAATCTCTCATATAGTTTTGCATCACAAGATGTATCCTGTTGTACGCACTCAACAGTGGCATTATCTGTATTTTTCTTACATGCTGTAACTCCATGATTCTTTGACTGGGCATCCTGTCTGAAAGTTCTCCAAATAATCACAAAATTAGCTCAACACATGCACAAGCTGGCCAGACTGAGCTCAACTATGTTTGCTAACAGGTGAATCTTTGAAACCGCATTTTTTTTTTTTTTTCCTCACAGTTTACTGTTGTGATACTAGAAGTGATGAGTATAATTTTAATGGTGTTATAGCAGTAATTGATAACAGGGCTGGGAAAATGAGTTATGATTTAAATCACAATTCTTGCTTTTTAGAATTAATTAAACAATATCATTGGGATAAAAATGAATTTAAATCATTCATCATTTTGCATTCTTTTAGCTTAGTTACTGTTTTGGTCTTATGAATCAACCACTCCCCTTTCCTTTTAGTGGTCTGCTCTAACCCCTTTCCAAAAGCCCAAATTCACTCTCAGTTTAGTTCAGGTTGAGCCAGGATGAACAAGAAAGCCAGCTTACAGAGTGGTTATTTACTGCTGCTTTTGTCTTTGGATCTCAGAGTATCTTTCATTTGGTCAACTTTAGGTGGGACATACCTAAGATGTCAGTTGGTTGTATGCTTCAGCTCTCATCACTCTCTCGGTGACTGTAGTACAAGTGTGCCGAGGCATCCATCGGTGGAGACCGTGGGCCAGTAAAGACCAGAAGCTGCTTTTGCAAGATGCGTGTGACATTCAAAACAAAAATGAGTCTGGGCCTAATTCCATATCCTGTGTCCTCCTCCAGCATGATATTTTTAACATTTATTTATTTGAACTGCATTTAAATTTCAGGAAATTCCCTTGATAAAAAAATATCTACAGTTCAGTCATTCAAAGATGTTTAACACCTTATTAAATGATCAATATTATTGTAAAAATCACAAATAGGATTATTTTGAACACAAACAGCCAAAAGTCACAGGTCAATTTGTGACAGAGAGGATTTGACCATCTGGTTCAACATAGGAAAATTTGAGGTGGTAAACTCAGGTGGCATTGTCTTTCACAGGACCAACAGACAATCGCAAATCCACACTTATGTGTGTTTTGGAGTAACCTAATGAGCATCTCACTCGACTGTGGGAGAGCCATTATCAGGCCATTCCCGTTCCATATTCTCTGTAGGGAGATGACAAAGGCTCTCAACTCAAAATACCATCTCCCAAGAAGAGACAGTTTAACAAACCATCTGATACCTGCTTGGTATGAAGTTGAAAAGAGTAATCTCAGACCTGAAACACATTAGAAAGGCAGCCATCACAGCTGATGGATGATGTTTTACTCAAGACTGTTACCTCACTGTAACGCTACACTATGTCAGGGACGGTCAGAGTAAAGAAAATCGTTCTCAAAACTAAAGCGATGGACAGACAGGGACAGCTGTGGCTGAGGGGATCCTGGAGGGGTTTGGAGTACAAGAAAAGGTTGCAGCAGCCACTGTGGCTAAAGCAGCAAACATGGATGTAGCTGTGAAAAAGCTGAACATTATCAAGTTTCCATGTGTTGCACACAGTTGTACAGCTTCTGGAGCTCAGAAGCTGTACAACTGCTGTACAGGTTCCAACTGGGCGGCAAAAATTTGTTCTGTTGTTGTACAGCTGAAAAGATCCCACATGGAAAAAGCTGTCCTCAAGGAGGAGCAACAACTCCTCAGTAAGAATATTTGTTAAATATTTTAATCAAAACCAGCCAAAATTTAAATAAAAGTATTAAGGTCAATATAAAATGTTAAATTAATGGAAGTATAATGTTTATACTAATCTCACTGTCTGTGCCTTTCAGAGCTGCCCCGGTGCATGCTCCTCTTAGATGTGAGGACAAGATGGAGCTCTCTGTGTTTGATGATGGAGACGTTCTGTGAGCACTTTTCTGCCATCCAAGCCGCAACTTAGAAAGCCCGTGAACAGTGAGAAGTATGTGATGTTTTGGGGAAAAGGACAAAACTTGGTTGGTTAAAGCTATTATTAAAAGGTGTTTGTTTATGTTGCAGTTTGCCCAGAATTGGCAATGAGGACCTGAGGAAAGGAGAGGAGTTTGTGGAAGATTACATATCTACACTATTTGTCTGTAGCAAAAACAAAGTTATAGTTGTGGCCAGATACTCCCCATCCTTCAGAAGCTGCACAAACATTACGCCGTGCAGGCAAAAGACTCTGCATTCATCAGGAGCATCAAGGAAAACATCTGGAATGATCTTTCCAAACGTTACAAGGTAAAGTGACTGACATTTGTTAATTAAGCTACTGTATATAATCATATTCACTAAACTTTACTCATATTTAATCTCCCTTTTCCCAGAATTTGTGTTGTTTGCCCTCCATTTTAAACTTCAGGATGACGATATCCAAGCAGTCCTGGAGGAAGCAGCTGTTTTAGACCCCAGATTCAAATCCAGGATGGATGGGAATGAAATCTGGGACAAGGTCACAGCAACAGCAGTGGCAGCAAACACACAGGCAGCAACAACAGAGGAGGCATTTGAATTTGAAGATGCCTTTGATTGCAGCTGATTTCTGTTGTGAGACCTTTTCTTGTTGCTCATTGTTTCTCATGGTGAATTTCTGTTTAAGCTGTCAGAGCTGGGAGAGATAGAGGAAGGCAGAAGAGGATGAAGAAGATGATGACTATGCAAGTTTTGCTCTTTGTGATGAAAGAAGATAGATTGCATGGATTATTACACTATTTAATTTAAAATTGAACCTTGTGGATCTCCAAAGCCCAGAGTGGATCATACCCAACAAGAAGCCTACCTCCTATTCCAGTGAAAGACAGCGCCACACTCTGGTGGTGGATGAAGGACACCGCCAATGTTAGCATCTTTAGCTGAGAAGTATCTCTGTGTCCAAACATCCTCCACCCATGTGAGAAGGAGGTCTCCACAGTTGGAGAGACCTTAAGTCCAGAAAGTTCTTGTATTCTTCCCGAGAAAGCAAACGTGTTAATTTTTCTGCACAAAAATTGTTAATTTGCCAAAGCTGATAATTGCAGTTGTGCTTTATGCTAAAATGTTAATGTGTTAATTTTGAATCTTAATTTTTACTACTAGTTTTAATTTTATTCTTAATTACATTAAAGATTTAATGCACACAAAACTGTTTTATTTTGTTCCCTAACCCAATGAGAATCGATAAGAAAATCAATAATGATTTCAATCAATGATACTGTATCACTAATGGAATCAGAATTGCTAAATTCTTATCAATTCCCATCCCTAATCATGAGCAGCCTGGTGTACCATTTGCTCTCTCTCGTCTATACTGCCTCCATCAATAGGTGGCAGTATTGAACTGAAATATGAGGGCTCTGTCAATTTATTCCTTGCGACATGACACACAGAGGCCCTGACACTTTGAATTGTAAAGTTCTCCATTACATTATATCTCAGAACCTTTGTTGACCTGCTCTTCTAACTGGCCCCTTCAGTCTTCAGAGCAGAGATTACTGCCGGTGCCTCATATTCATTTTAAACACACAGAGATTGGGCCTTTGGGGTAGAGGCTCCAAACTGGAATTAGCTGCTTTCGTTCCTTCATTTTACTGACGTTAAAACTTCTAAAGACATTCCTGTTCACACAAATATTTGAGTATTTCTGTGTCTGACCTTGTGTCGTTCTTGCATCTGTGATCTGTTTGATTGTTTTGTTGATTGGTTTTGTCTTGTGTAAGACACTTTGTGACCCTGTCTGTGAAGCTGTGTTATAAATAACCTTTGCTTACTAACTTTACTTAATCAAATAAGAGAAATGTGACGTTCACCTCAGTTTCATGAAGTTTCGCACAGAATCATCAACGTGAGATGCGTGCAGACACACATACAATCACACATACAGAACAACCCATGCATGCATGCATGAGCACGTGCACACACAATTATTTGGTTTTTGGATTTAATGTTTATATGAAAATGAACTTGATGTTTGTTAAAATAAAAATGAAAACTTTGAAATAAATTGGAAAAGTCCCAAATAGGTCAAGCCTTGGGATTCTACTCTATAAGATGATGAGTGTAATCTATTGGTGGCTTTGATGCCTGTCATGGTGGCATCTCTCCATATTAAGTTTACTTAATATGCAACCACGTGAAGGTCAGAAAGTTTAGCTGTAAGCAAAATATTAGAAAGAGCCTTACATGTATCTGCATGATGGAATAAACACAGTATTTGTCTGAAGTACAAAAATACCCCCCCATGGGAAGGACAGCCTCAGAAATACAACTGAAATTGGAAAATTACACTGGTGTCCATGGGTGTCCATTACATTGCAATGTGCAGCCAACAGATCCTGACCAAATGTAAGTGGGTGAAAAATTATGGAGCTTGACTACTGCAGAACTGAGAAACTTTTATTCCTCATGAATGCTACTGGGCCACTGAGGCCACCAAAGCTCTTCTCAGGACGCTCTTTTTTTCACCCGTTGGGAAGAGGGTTGAGGCAGTGGCGTGCTGAGGTTTCAGCACCAAGAGTAATACCAGGTAATCAATTTTCTTGAATGAGCCAGATGGACAGAAGCGGGGCATAAGTTCTCTTTAATAATCCAAGGTGCAGCAGCTGAAGCCGAGATGTCCTATTCTACCCAGCTGGCTGCACACCCTGAGTAGAGTTAGACAGGGCAGTTTGAAAATAGTGTGACCTGAGGGAATCTGTACAGCTGAGGAAGAGACACAGCAAATGAAGATGGAGAAGAGAAGGAGCCGGGGACAGCCAGTGACTTCAGTTTGTTTTTCAAATCAGATGTTTTAAGCTCAAGAGGTTGGATTTGATTGGTTGTTTTTGTTTTTTTTTCTAAATCCAGTTGTGTTTTGACAGAATGTGTTAGCGAGTAAAAATGTGGATGTGGAGGTAATGTTGAACACAGGACAGGTTTCTGAGGCAATGACGTCAAACTGGCACAAAAAACACTTATGCTGTGTGCGCCAATTGTTTTTGACTCCAGTGTTTGACCAGAAATTTCTAAACTGGGATGGGCCATTTTAATACTTGATTTACTAGCTATACCTCATGATGGTACGATTGTCTCACTGTTGCAATGAATAAATGCAAACACTGAAAAAAATCATTCACAGAAACATCATAATGCAGTACCTTTGTTGCAGATTTAATAAAAATTATTGTACAGCTTTATTTGCTTAACAAGGTGGTATCAAGGGTGGTTGGGAGCCGGCTGCAAGAAAACACAAAACTAACTTGAAACTCAAACGTAATGGGCACACAGCAGGGATCGCCAACAACAGTGACATCGGTGACACAACAATGACAAGGACACAACAGGGAACAAGGGAAAACACAGACCATTTATACACATTGGGATAATAAGGGAAGTGGAAACATCTGGAGAGAACAGCTGAACAACACACACTAACGAGACACAGGAAGCAAAACTAAACACAAAGCACATGGGACAAGGCTGGCACACAGAGTCTAATCATATTACTGAATGGAAAATTAATAAAAACACATAGGCAGACATAACACGGAGAAGAAAAGAATGGAAAGGGTAACCAGAATTAAATACAAATAACTATAATAACTATAACCAAAAACAGAATCTGAAACTACAACAAACTGGGAAGCAAAACTGTCAGAAAAACTAATAAACACAACCAGAGCTATAACAAAACAAAACTTCACCAAAAGAACTCAAAACACTGAACACGGGGCCACCGGCCCAGGACCATGACATGCTGCTTTAAACAGTTTCTTTAGCTTCACTCAGGAAGTCTGAAGATCATCATGACTTCCAGAAGCTTGTGGATGCTGACTTTGCTTATTCAGAATCTCTACAGATTTACCTTAAAATATATGATCGCACCATATATAACAATGACTAAGATGCAGCTGTCAACACTGGACACACACACACACACACACACACACACACACACACACACACATCTTGAGCACAGGTACAGCAAGAGTCTTAAAATAGTCGCACTCCATTTCAAACTAAAGTGTTGCTTATAAATGGTCAAAGTTACTGTATTAAAACTATAAAATCTATTGGCATTCGTTGTGCATATGAAGCATTATGCTGCTGACCTGCTGCCATGGTTATGAATACCAGAGCTTTGTTGAATGTTGGATCCAGAGTGGTCACTGGGGTGATTTATTAAACAGGCCTGTAGTCTGTAGTAGTGTAACAATAGTTGCATCTATTAAATCAAAATTTAGCATTGAATATGACACATTCTTCCTGTCTGCAAGATAAGATGGCATGAACCTGAAATGTACAGTGAGAAAAATTCATCCATTATGAAAATATTTTGATACTCTACACTGAGAGGTTCACAAGAAATTTTATATATCAAGCATGGTTAATTCAGGCAGGCTGTGAAGGTTAAGCTCATCTGCAGCGACAGAGATCAGATGATCTCAATGCCTGCCCATGTCAGCTCGTCCAGATGATAACCTTTTACACATCCAAAAGGATATTTTCATAAAAGCCTCACTGTTTACGCTGCTTCAGCCTGCCCAGAGATGCTGCACATCTGCAAGCCATTTTTGCAGCCAACCTTCACCCCAAATCCTCAATTTCATGCTGTGTTTGACTTAATCAGTGTTGTATCTGTTGTGACTGATGCCTGTTCCTTTCTGTGTCGGGGTCTTAGAGCAGAGCCCCACCATGCCAAATGTACATTACTGCAGATGGAAATAGCAGTGCTCTTTTGACTATAGTAGTCCTCACTGAAATGGCGTTATCTGCATTAAGTGTTAGGTTACTGGCAAGTAGAGATATTTAAGAGACAAAAAAAGATACTTCATATGTGACTCTTTCTGTTGGAATGATGTCCCACTAAGCTGCATGAAGATGATGGTGGACAGAATGTTTGTACAGCTTTTTCTTTCGCATTTGTATGTACTGTACAACCCCAATTCCAAAATGTGAAAACAATGTAAATAAAAACAGAATGCAATGGTTTGCAAATCTCATGAACCCATGAGCATGAAAAAGGTGGTGTATCAGCCCAAAACTACACAGGAGGAGATTGTTAATGATCTCTGTCATAAGAGAGTGAAATCTTGCTGCGCCCACAAGATCCCCCTGCTCAAAACATGCACAGGCCAGTCAACATCTAAATGCTTCAAAAGGCTTGGAAGAAACTGCATCAACGCCACCCACCGTGTTTGAAGGGAGAGAAATACTGAGTACGACCCAAAGCACACCATCCCCACCGTCAAGCACGGAGGTGGAAACATTATGCTTTGGGGCTGTTTTTCTGCTAAGGGTACAGGACGACTTCATCACATTGAGCGGCCGATGTCCGGGGCCATTGTACTGTAAAATCTCGGAAAGGAATCTTCTTCACTCAGTCAGAACACTGAACATGGGTTATGGATGGGTCTTCCAGCATGGCAATCACCCAAAACTTAATAACAAAATAAAGAAGTACATTAAAATCTGAAAACCCTATCGATGCTTCATGGTTTATTTGTCCTCAGATTACTGACCGTGTCATCCGGAGTTTCAGATCTGACTGTTCAGCTGCATGGATGCATCTGAACCTTGACAACCTAAGACAACTTCAACATTACATCACTCCTTCTGTAAGTGGATGGAATGTTTTCTCTTACTAGTGTAGTAGAGGATATGCTGCAACATACATGAAGATTGGACACATCTGTCACATGCAGCTCTTTACAGAAACTCCACCTACAGTCCCTTTACTGACTAAAACTAAATCTGATCTAAATAAAAAAAAAAAAAAGAAATCTGCTCAGTCATCAGAAAACTTGAGAAATTATATCAAACTTTGTAATGGTTACAATACAAGTGAAGAGCTGTCATTAGAGTGAGGAGAGAGAGATGGGAAATATGACAAAGACAAGACAGAGAATGAGGGAGCCTGAAAAAGAAAGAGACAGACAGTTCCCTTATTAGAGTTTTGTTCTCTGCTGGAAGTGGGTCACAAAGGGCCGTAGGTTAACACTGTGACAACAGCACTCTGCTTGCTTCTGTAAGACCTGTTCTTCTTTTTTAGTAGAAAAAAAAAAAGATATTTTGTGAAATTGATTTCTGAGGATAAAGTAAGAGCAACAGAGCCAAACAGACTGAAAGTGGAGCATAAAGAGGCAAAATGCTGGGAAGAGAGTAAAACGAATAATAGCGAGAAAGACAGGGAGAGTACAGACATTATATATATATGAAATAGTTTCAGTTTATGCAAAAACTTGACTGAATTATACTTCACCTTACCTCCAGGCGCATTACAGTCCCCCATTTTTTTCCTCTGGAATTATTAAGTATTTTTAAATAACTTTTTCTTTGTGCAGGTGTGAGTCAAACACACTTACTGAAGTATCTTTTATGAACCCAGAAATTTTGCTTTTTGGAACTTTATATAATAGAGCAATGTAAGTGTATGCAGTAAAGAAAATAGCCCTAGAGGTAAGCACACATAAATTAGAAGTCATTTTCTATAGAATGCTCGTTACCTGTGAGATAATTAAACTGAGAGGTGGGTAGGGATCAAAAGTGTAGGTGTTTCAGAGTGAAATTAACTTGCCACAAAGGGCTGGGAGCAAAATGAGACTTTAGAAAGAAGTCTGAGGAGCTTTTAGAATTCCTGGGATTTCTGCCTTACTCATAAAATCTTATCTGAGCCTTCAAATTATGGACAGAGCCAAAACTAATAATACACAAATTGCTGTATATTTCATATCTCTGCAATTATTCAGTCCAGGTTTAAAATAACTAAGTGAAGTCTTGAATTTAATGACCTCTTGAACCTTTGTTAGCGGGAACATCCAGCAGACTTTCCCTCTGTCTATTAGACTTTAACAGCAGTGAGGAGGAAATTTTGCCCATTCCTCCAATATAACTGTATACGTTGATCTGTATTTTTAATATGTGTTAAGCAGCTATCTTCAGGCCATGCCACTGCATCTCAATTAGGTTAAGGTCAGGACTCTGAACTCTGAGCTGAATTTTGTTCTTTTTTTCTTCCTTTTATGACTTCACTCAGTGTCTTCATGCATCACCAAAATCTCTGCTGCCTTGACATTCTCTTGCAAAATTTCTTTCTACATTTCTAAATTTAATGTTTAGTCACTTGAAAGGCATCCAGTGATGCCTTGAAAGATGCCTTGCTACAATGATGAGTCATCTATGTCTGACACTTCTGGATCAAGCGATTATCCATTTGATGTTGTGATTGCTGATTCCGGACGATGTTCAAAGAAAGCAGGTGTTTGTTGCAGGCTTGAAACAGATGATGTAACACAGTGTCATAAACTTAACATATTCCAAGTCTTTCTTCAATCAGCACTCCTGTCCAACAACTGCTCTGTTAGTAAATTGTATGGTTGTTGAAGAATTTGTCTTTTGCACCATATTTCTTGGGAATTTTCACATTTCATCTTTCATGCTACCATCAGCTTAAACTCTTTGTCTCACACTGTGCTTCATGGTGTAACGCACTTGCAAAAAAAATAGCTACAGTCCTGTCAGCCTTAGTTGTACTTACCGTTTGTTAGCTCATTGTCACAATATTTTAACATGCTAACATGCCAAATATCATAGCCAAGAAGTGTCAAATCATACATTTCCCAATCCAGAGGTCAGCTTTAGAAGTTTGAAGTTACTCCGAAGCTCCTTCCTGCCATATAAAACACCTCACCAACCCCAGCCCCCAAGAGAAAAAAATGTTAGCGGTATGTGTAGCAGCAGTTGTAATTTTTCAGCCACATCTCCTGGATGGAGTGCTTGCTAAATCTCACCTATGGGTCCAGGAAGCAGTTTGTCCACAGCTATGGCCACACCTAAAATGTCAATGCAATTCATGCAGGAGGCATTAAATATAAAACTCCTGGTGGAAAAAAGAGAAAAAGATGATGAAATATAAAGCGATTGTTTCCTGAATGTAAATGATTGTGTTCATTGTGCATCACTCTTTGTCCCGCTTGTTAAGCCTTTGACAAATGTTGTGAGTGGATAACATTCAGTGTCTCAGGTAATCAATGACTGGCACCCTCATTACACTGCAATAGGCTATTATAGGTCACACACCCATTCTCAAATACAAGCTCACAAACATATGAAATCTGTCATGTGTGCATACACACTCCAGCTGGGTGGCCACTGTAATTATATAAAGTGTAATAATTTACGGTGGCCAATTCAGAGCTAAACCTTCCTCCAGTTAATTCAAAAACAATTTTAATTAAGGTGATAAACATTTAAATTACTTCTGGGAGATTTTTAGTGCATTTTACTCTGCCTTCTCTCTACAGTCTATTTTCTTTCTAACTGCTCTATTCTCCTTCCAGTCACTTTCATCTGTCCTCTCCTTGTGACAATCTTTCTTTTTCCTTCCTATCTTTGCTTCAGGTCTTTCTGTTACTTGTCTTCAGGAGATTAAGTTTACATCTTTGCCAGCCAGGACAGTATTTTCTGTGTGAACAGTGACTCAGTCAGTGTTTCTACTGGCCCAATCCTGTTGATTCAACTTTGAAGTTCTTTCCCATTCTTGGGTTCTCAACCCTTTTCCCAGTGGCACCCCAGCACACAGACTCGTGGGGGTGGGAAGCCCTTCCTGGGCACTTACCCAAACTCTCTCTGGCAACTACAAATGGCTGCATATGTCCTCCATTGCTGGAGCATTACAGAGAAAATTGCATTTGTGTCGAGAGGGATGATCCATCTGAAACCCTGTTGTTCCTCTTTCCATTCATGTAACACATCTCCATCAATTGCCAATGCGTTTACTGTAATGCCAATTGTGCTCATACTCCAGTGGTTCCAGTAATAAGCAAGAATGTGTCCTATTATGCGGCCCTGTCAGTCTATAGATTTGTAAAAGCCCAGCCGTAGCTTTGGAATCATGATGACGGATAAGAGGGAGTTTTGTCGCTAAGGTTTCAACAATATTAGTTTCACCCAGAAATGATCTGCAGAGGTTAGAGAAAATAGAGAAAAAAAAAATACACTCACTTCATTACATGTATGTACACCTGTTCAACTGCTTGTTAATGTAAACATCTAATTTACGAAGTACATAGAGTGCAATCAGGTATGTAGGCATGCTCAAGATGACCTGTTTAACTGAGCATCAGAATGGGAAATAAATGTGATTTAAATGGCTTTGAACAAACATGGCATAGTGGTTAGTGAGGTAGGCTGAGTAAACTCAGCCTGAGTATACTCAGCCTACAAGAGAATTGCTGCTGACCATGTCCATCCCTTCTGATAGCTGCATCCAGCTGGATGATGCACCATGTCACAAAGCTCAAATCATCTCAAACTGGGCTCTTGAACATGCCACTGTAAGTTCACTGTACTTAAATGCCCTCAACAGTCACCAGATCTGGAATGTGGTGGAATGGGAGATTTGGATCATGGATTTGCAGCTGGTAAATCTGCAGAAACTGTGTGATGCTATCATGTCAACATGGACCAAAAGCTCTGAACACCTTGTTGCTTGCATTTATTACTTCTAGGCTGGACTTTTATTATCAGGCTCTCATAAAAGTTCCCCAGAATGCTGTCAGCTGATCCAAAAAGCTGCAGCTAGAGTACTGACAGGGACTAGAAAAAGAGAGCAGATTTCTCCTATATTGGCTTCTCTTCATTGGCTCCCTGTTAAATCCAGAATTGAATTTCAAATTCTTCTCCTCACATACATGCATGATGCTACCATCACCATGCTTGACCATTGGTACACTGTTATGAAGTTTGAAAGCCTCACCTTGGGGGTGGTTGTGGCTCAGGAGGTAGAGCGGGTCACCTACTAATCGGAAGGATGGTGGTTTCATTCCTGGCTGCTCCAGTCTGCATGCCAAAGTATCCCTGGGCAAGATACTGAACCCCAAGTTGCTCTCTAATGCAACTGTCAGAGTATGAATGTGTGTGAATGTTAGATAGAAAGCACACTACAGAAGGGAGTGCTTGTAGGAGTTGATAAATGTAAATGTTTGTACAAAGCACTTTGAGTGCTCAGCTAGAGTAGAAAAGTGCTATATAAGAACTAGTCCATTTGCCATACAAGTACATACATACATACTTTTCTTGATCAAGTTTATAGTTAGGGCTGGATCAGGTGAACCTGAACCATCCCTTAGTTATGCTGCAATAGGCCTAGGCTGCTGGGGGGTTCCCATGATGCACTGAGTGCATCATGGGAACCCCATGTTTATACTCCACTCTTCATTTAATTACTAGTTATTAATCTCTGTCTCTCTTCCACAGCATGTCTTTTGTCCTGTCTCTCTCCCCTCAGCCCCAACAGATCTCGGCAGATGACTGCCCCTCCCTGAGCCTGGTTCTGCTGGAGGTTTCTTCCTGTTAAAAGGGAGTTTTTCCTTCTCACTGTCACCAAGTGCCGCTCATCAGAGGTCGTTTTGATTGTTGGGTTTTCTCTGAATTTATGGTCTGGTTTTTATCAAAGCACCGTGGGGCGACTGCTTGTTGTGGTTTGGTGCTATATAAGTAAAACGTAATTGAATTGAACCTATGCCACAAATAATTACAGCAGTTCTGAGGGCAAAAGCAGGTCCAACTTGGTACTAGGAAGGTGTACCTAAGTGTCTGATAACTTTATAGTATAAAGATATCTCGCTGAAGGAGCTTGACCTTTTTCATCTCCTTTCAGTACCCTCTTACACTTGTCGGATTTTTTATGGAGTCTTCTCTTAATCATTGTGTTGCTGCCTGCCTTTCTTCCCTTCTCTTTGGATCTTCCAAATAGACAGCTTTTTTTCAGCCATGTCCACTAAATTGTCTTTTCATCTCTATAAAAACTTACCTCTGTACCTCTTGAGAGGTACTTTTTGCTCTCCCACTTTCCTCATTCATTGGTCAGATTTGTTATTTAAAGTTTTTTTTAACCTTTCTCTGATCTGCTTTTCCCTCTCTTTCTGTTTTTTGTTTTCTTTTTTTCCATGATTCTTTGATTCAGCTCTTGGTTAGTAGGTAAACTGAACACAGCCGAGAGATTCCACATGGAGCACAAAAAGTGCACAACACAAGTTTGTGTGTACTAAGAAAGAATGTATGTGTGAAACCGTAGTAAAGGGGAAAGGATCTCTAAAATTTGCATTAGGATTTGGCACATGTATACATTGTGTGTGGTTGGTTTCCTACAAAAAGGAGAGTCCCAGGTTGTAATGCTGAGGGGAGGAAAAACAAAGAAAGAAGAAAATAGGAGATCCAGGAATTCCAGCTGTGTGCAGAAAGGCTGGCAAAGAGAATTTGTCTGGCTGTGTTTTAAGAAGTGCAATATGTCATATTCAGCCCGGAGACAAAATGTACTCACTTCTCTTAGCTCTGCAGGTGTTTAGGTAATGTTGGATGTCTGACTAGGATGAGAAAATGACTCCATATTATCTGTCTGAACATGATGCTTCTCTGCTGTTAGGACATATGCTCCAAACAAACGTCTGCCATCTTTCATGTCAAAGCAAGTGACATTTTTGATAAACTGAGAAGGACAAATTTCTTGTTTCACCCTCCAGTGTACACCACTTATATATGACCTGTTAGTGTTACTGGAGGCCAAGGTAACCCTGCCTAAAGTAGGTATGTGGTTACTAAATCAGTGAGGAACCTTGGAGACATTTTTGACCAGGATATGTCCTTCAGCATGCACAATTATGTAAGACTTACTTCATTCATTTGTGCAATATTGCTAAAATTTGAAAACATTCTGCATCAGAGTGATGCTGAAAAGCTAATTCATGCATTTATTACTTCTAGGCTGGACTATTACAGTTCATTATTAACAGGCTGCTCTAAAAGCTCCCTGAAAAGCTTAAGTTGATCCAGAATGTTGCAGCAAGAGTACTAAGTGGGACCGTGAAATGAGACCATATTTCTCCCATATTAGCTTTTCTTCATTGTCTGGCTGTTAAATTCAGAATTGAGTTTAAATAACACTGTTCATGGCTTTAAAAATAAGCTGCCTTCTTGTTTCCCTCTAAATCAAAAGGGGTGAAAAATACACCTGATGGATTCTTCAAATCCTGAGAAAAGAATGATGCTTTTGCGGGCCTCATTTAGAAGAGTCTTTTAAATGGAACAGCCTTTGTCGCCCTGCTGTGATGCCATCAGCCTCCAAAGCTTTGAAGGATACAGAGCACAGGTATAGAAATTCATGCTGAAAACATGTTTACTTCTGATGCAAAGTTGGCCATTTAACATGGAGTCATCCTGGGGCATCACTACCCCTGTCACCTTACAACAGATGGTTCTGGTTCAAACCTGCTGGTCAGTTTGTGTGGCATTCGCATGTTCTCCAAGCACCCTGTTCCCTCTGACAGTCCAAAAACATCCACAGTTTTCAAACATGAAGGTCACTGCTTGGTGACACTCTCTGATGTACTCTAGCTATCAGGTGGCTAACTTATATATAAAACAAGTGACATGACTATTACTAATCATTGTGTTACAATGCAATGTTTTGCTAGTAGGCCATGGGCAGAAACAGTTTAGGAACAACCCCAGTGTCCCATGTCTATGCTCCAATTGTTTAGAGCTGTTATGGTGGCACAAGGAGGTCACAAAAATATTGCTGTACATCACACAGCATAAGAAGAAACACCAATACACACAAAAAGCAAGGCATACTGATGATGGATGAAGAATTTTCTGTGTATTTTAAGGTAAAATGACTCCCATTAATCCCATTTAGATTCAGCATTTTTCAACAACAAAACCTCAAATTTCCTAATGATATTCTGGGATACGTAACATCAAGTCACACAGAATTCATGAGTGATAGAACCACATTTCTGCATCCCACAGTGGGTGATGGCATCTCTGTGTTTTACTTAATAGGGTTACTAGTGGTTCAGGCATATTCCTCATTTCTTTCTGAGATAGGCAGTTTAGAAAAAGGATGGAAATGAGCTTGAGCATGGCATGGTTTCTGCAAGAACTTAGGGACAAGAGGTTATCATCCTTGATCTTGGGTAAGCCTTCCCAACTCACATGCATTAGACAAAGAAACAAGATACCCCCCATCTCGGAAGAATCGTTTTACTGGATACAATTTAGTGGAAAACGGCACAGCTGGGAAGACAATGCACCTTATTATCCTCCTAGGAAACCCTTCAAGAAGTGCTGGGAGCCTTCAGAACACTCTTTGTTAGGCACTAAGTTGAAGGATATTGCCAAATAGATGTGGTGATCATGGCTTGGTGCTTTCCTGCTGCATCCTCAGAATCTCTCTGGTGAAACACTCCTCTAGAGTGGAAAACAATTTTACCAGCTGTGTTAACTCAAGCACACACAGAGTAAATTGATCTTTTTCATTATAAGCAAGAAGTCCTCAAAAAGGTCACAACTATACAGAAAAAGAAGCTACAGATGTAATTTCTGTCTTTATATAATAATAATAATAATCACGTCAGACTTCAGTCACAGAATTTAAGAATTAAATGATTTATATTTTAATGGATTTGTAACGGTGGTGCAGTGGTTAGCACTGCTACCTCACAGTTAGAATAACATCTGGAAGACCTGGGTTTGATCCCACCTTGGCTCAGGCCTCTCCCTCTCTTTGTGTGGAGTTTGCATGTTCTCCCCATGCTTGCATGGGTTTCCTCCCACATTCCAAAGACATGCACTTACTAGGGTTTAATCCCGGGATCCGGGATTCCCGGGAAATGCGATCAGAACCATTTCCCGTTTCCCGGGAAACGTTAGACGGGAAACCGGGAAAAAAGTCGCACGCGTCGATTTGACTTTCAGAAAGAAAAGAAAGCTTCAGAATGTTAAATTTAAGGAAATATTGAGAGAAGGGTTCGTTTAATGCGAAAAGCATTACTCTTCATTTCAGGCACGTTCAGCCTCCGTTTAAGGCTTCAGCCTTCATCTCAAGCGTTTTAATAGAGGTATTACACAGTTGTACTTTTTTCCTCTTTAATTTGTTGAAATCGTAGGCAATGTGTTTACCCTGAGGTATTTTGTATTATATAATTTTATATTATTATATATTGTTATATTGCATTATATAGCCTATAAAATATGCCTGCCCTGAACAATAAAGAAATATCTGTTTAACTTCGAGTGTTTCTTTTCCTCGTTTGCAGCCGCTTACTAACAATCATGAATTAGGATACGGGCCTAATGTGTGAAGAAATTATCATGAAATAGATTGCTTTAACATATTTCGCTTTTAAAATGGAGTTGAGTAAAATGTATATTTTTTAGGCTATAAGGATTGGCCAGTTTTTCAATAGACGATTCACAGCGAACCTACTTTAATCCTCAGACACGGTGTTATAAATTTGCTGTTGCCAGAATGGCAATGACCAAGTCGTAGTGCATTACTCGAGGCCCTGTGTTATGCCATATTATAGTGAAGTACGGTAGTTAACTTTTCAATGACTATTACAGCGTTCCACTGGTGGAGATATAGCACAACAGATGTCGCCACGACAGCGTGGCTGAGCCTTTATCAATGCTGTGGAGATGAACCGTATTGTTTTGCACCAGCAGTTGTAAAATAGCTTGGTATAATTCCATGTACAATGGAGGAATATTCGAATTATATTTGTTAAGGGAGTGTTGAGGAACGATACAACACCGCATAGCTCGAGCACTCCAATGTCCAGATGTAGGTTTTATTGCGTTAATCAAGCCGACGTTGCCCCCTACTGGGCATAACAGGACATAGCTGGAAAGCTACCTCTACAATATCACAATAGGTTAAGGCCGACACAGGCTACAGAAGGCCTAATTAAAATAAAAAAATAAATAAACTTTTTCCCGGGATTCCCGGGAAATGGCTCGTCATTTCCCGGGATTTGATTCATGTCATTTTCGGGAAAAATATTAAACCCTAGCACTTACTGGGGTTAGGTTAACTGGCTACTCTAAATTGCCCATAGGTGTGAATGAGAGTGTGAAAGGTTGTTTGTCTGTCTGTGTTGGCCCTGTGACAGGCTGGCAACCTGTTCAGGATGTACCCTTGCGTCTTACCCCTTCACTGCTGTCATTGTGTCATGATCCTGGGCCGGTGGCCCAGCGTTTTGAGTTTTCTTTTGTGTAATCTTCTTTTGTTGTATTTTTCAGGTTGTGTTTCTTATATATTGTTTTGAGTATGCTGTTTAGTCTCCCTTGTTTTTGTGTATGTTCCCTTAAGTTTTCAGTGTTAGGTCTGCGTCTGTTATGTTTACTCAGTTCCTGTTTTATTTTGACGGTCTGTTTCCTGTGCTTTGTGTTTAGTTTTGCTTCCCCTTGTCATTAGGTTCATTTGGTTCACCTGTCGTCCCCTGTTGTTTCCACTTGCCCTAATTCCCTTGTGTGTATTTAAGCCCTGAGTCTTCCTTTGTTCATTGTTGCGTCGTCGTCATTGTTATCCCCAGTGTTCCTGTCCTAGCTGTGTGTTTTGGGTTTTGACTTTCTCCCAGGCTTTTGTTTTGCCCTGGTGGAGATTTCGAGTTTTGGTGTTTTGTAATATTTGAGTTCCTGGAAATAAACAAGTTTTAGTTTACGTCTGCTTATGTCCTGCAATTGGGTCCTCTCCCTCCACACACAGCCCCTCACCGTGACAGAACGACGCAACCACTATGGACCCAGCGGACTACAGTTTTTTCGAGCCCGACATGTGTGAGCCGTGGCTCGCTTCTGAATGCGATTCACGGTACGTGGGCACTCGCCTGGCCCTGGGAGGACCCGGCTGGAGGAAGAAGCCTCGGCGTCGCCGCATCTCGCCTTCGCCTCCAGCCCAAGCTTCCCCACCGCAGCTGCCATTCACGACAGCTGCCGTATCGCCATCAGCCTACTCTTCTCCCGCCGCTTTCCTGGCTCGGATGTGGGATGGGGAAGAGGAGCCTGCCGCCGCTACGCTTCCGCTTCATTCGGGCGGACGGAAGCGCAGCTCACGGCGGAGACAGAAGCAGCCACCAGCTGCTACCTCTGGAATTTCTGCACAGCCTCAGCCTGGTACCACTGCGCAGCCACTGACCACTGCTGTCACCACAGCCTCCGCCCCTGTGTGTGAAATCACCGGACAATTTGTGAGTGCCACACATACGGATCTCTCTGATAATAGCACCTCATCCGGGATTATTTACAGACCAGAGGATTTTCAACAGGAATTCACTGACTCTGTATCGGTGCTCTGTGCACAATGGTTCGAGCTGCCCGATGAAGGGGCTCGGGAAGCAGTGAAGCATATTGTTCACAGACTGGTGTCCGCTCACCCAAAGTTTTTGGATTTCCTACCGGCATTAATAAAGGACTTTGTTGTGGAAATAATCCTCCCTGGTTTCTCACCCTCTTCTGTTTCAGCTCCCTTAGCTTTAGTTCCTGCTTCAGCTCCCTTAGCCCCAGCTCCCTTAGCTCCAGCTCCCTCTGCTCGCCCTGCTCCCCTAGCTCTAGCTCCCTCTGCTCACTCAGCTCCCTTAGCTCCCTCTGCTCACTCAGCTCCCTTAGCTCCCTCTGCTCACTCAGCTCCCTCTGCTCACTCAGCTCCCTCTGCTCACTCAGCTCCCTCTGCTCCCTCTGCTCACTCAGCTCCCTCTGCTCACTCAGCTCCCTTAGCTCCCTCCGCTCACTCAGCTCCCTTAGCTCCCTCCGCTCACTCAGCTCCCTTAGCTCCCTCCGCTCACTCAGCTCCCTTAGCTCCCTCCGCTCACTCAGCTCCCTTAGCTCCCTCCGCTCACTCAGCTCCCTTAGCTCCCTCCGCTCACTCAGCTCCCTTAGCTCCCTCCGCTCACTCAGCTCCCTTAGCCCCAGCTCCCTCCGCTCACCTAGCTCCAGCTCCCTCCGCTCACCTTGCATCAGAGCCTTCAGCTCCTGCATCAGCCGCCTCAGAGCCTTCGGCTCCCTCTGCTCGCCCTGCTCCCTTAGCTCCAGCTCCCTCTGCTCGCCCTGCTCCCTTAGCTCCAGCTCCCTCTGCTCGCCCTGCTCCCTTAGCTCCAGCCCCCTCTGCACGCCCTGCTCCTTTAGCTCCAGCTTCCCCTGCACCCGTACCTGTTCCGCGGGTGGGGGCAGCCACGGACGGGCTGACCTCTGCACCCGTTCCTGTTCCTCGGGTGGGGGCAGCTAGGTCCAAGCCTTTGTATCAGTTTTCAGCGTTAGCTGCAGCAGCAGGGACTCAGTCAGCCTCTGTGGCTCACCCTCTATCCCAGTCAGCTGTAGCTCCAGCCTCCGCTCTATCCCAGTCAGCTGTAGCTCCAGCCTCCACTCTATCCCAGTCAGCTGTAGCTCCAGCCTCCGCTCTCCCCAGCTCTCAGTCAGCCCCTGTGGCTCTGCCTCGCACTCAGTCAGCCCCTGTGGCTCTGCCTCGCACTCAGTCAGCCCCTGTGGCTCTGCCTCGCACTCAGTCAGCCCCTGTGGCTCTGCCTCGCACTCAGTCAGCCCCTGTCGCTCTGCCTCGCACTCAGTCAGCCCCTGTGGCTCTGCCTCGCACTCAGTCAGCCCCTGTGGCTCTGCCTCGCACTCAGTCAGCCCCTGTGGCTCTCCCTCGCACTCAGTCAGCCCCTGTGGCTCTCCCTCGCACTCAGTCAGCCCCTGTGGCTCTCCCTCGCACTCAGTCAGCCCCTGTGGCTCTCCCAGCCTTAGCTTCAGTTTTTCCGGTCCCCTCAACCTCTCAAGTCCCTTTAACTTCCTCTGGTTCAGTTCCCTCATCCTCTTCATCCCCTTCAGTTCCTTTAGTGCCTTCAGCTCCAGTTCCCTTAGCTCCTTTGGTCCCCTCAACTTCGGTCCCCTCAGCTCCTTTCCCTTCGGTCCTTTTAGTTGCTCCCTCTCCTGGTCCCTCACCTTCTGTTAGTGCTTCTAAGCCCTTTACACCCTTAGCTCCTTCAGTCCCTGCTCCTTCTGTACCTTCACCTTCCCCAGCTTCAGTTCCCCTAGCTCCTTCACTCCGTTTAGTCCGTTTAGTCCCTTTGGTCCCAACGGCTTCGGTCCCCTCAGTCTCTGCTCCCTCAGCCTCCTCAGCTTCGCTCCCCTTAGCTCCCTTAGTGCCTTCGGTCCCTTCAGCTCTCTTAGTCACCTCCTCAGCTCAGGTTCCCTCGGTCCCTCAGGTCCCCTTAGTCACCTCCTCAGCTCAGTCCCAGCCTTCTCAGTCAGCCTCAGCTCAGCCTTCTCAGTCTCCGTTAGATCCCACACTGCCAGTTTCCCAGTTATCCTCCACACCACCACCATCAGACTCACCTGAACAATCCCCTGAGCAGCTCCAGCTGTCCAGGGAAACAGACACTCAGCCTGCACCTCTGGCCTCTGCTCCGCCTCACCCTGCACCTGCACTTCATCTGCCTTCACCTCCATCTTCAGACTCACCCGATCCATCTGCAAAGCAGCCCCAGTCATCGGAGGAGACGGCTGCGTGCCCTGCAATGCAGCCAGGGAGTCTCGCTCAGTCCGAGCCGCCGGGGGTCTCCGCTCAGTCCGAGCTGCCCGAGCCCTTCGAGTGTCCTGAGCCTGCTCTTCGCCTTTGTTCTCATCGCCGCCGCAGCTGGGAGTGCGGTCGGCCTCTAGTCCTGCCTCTTCGTCGTCGCCGCCGCTGGGAGCGCGGTCGGCCTCCTGTTCGGCAGCATGGCTCTTTCGAGTTTCCTGGCTCCTTCAAGTTCCCTGGCTCTTCTGGTGGTTCTGAGCCTTTCCTGTGTCTGGAGCGTTTCGAGTACCTTGAGCCTGCTCGCCTTTGTCTTCGTCCCCGTCGCCGCCGCTGGGAGCGCGGTCGGCCTCCTGCCTGCCTTCGTCCTCGTCGCCGCCGCCGCTGGGAGCGCGGTCGGCCTCCTGCCTGCCTTCGTCCTCGTCGCCGCCGCCGCGGGGAGCGCGGTCGGCCTCCTGCCTGCCTTCGTCCTCGTCGCCGCCGCCGCTGGGAGCGCGGTCGGCCTCCTGCCTGCCTTCGTCCTCGTCGCCGCCGCCGCTGGGAGCGCGGTCGGCCTCCTGTTCGGCAGCATGGCTCTTTCGAGTTTCCTGGCTCCTTCAAGTTCCCTGGCTCTTCTGGTGGTTCTGAGCCTTTCCTGTGTCTGGAGCGTTTCGAGTACCTTGAGCCTGCTCGCCTTTGTCTTCGTCCTTGTCGCCACCGCTGGGAGCGCGGTCGGCCTCCTGCCTGCCTTCGTCCTCGTCGCCGCCGCCGCTGGGAGCGCGGTCGGCCTCCTGCCTGCCTTTGTCCTCGTCGCCGCCGCCGCTGGGAGCGCGGTCGGCCTCCTGTTCGGCAGCATGGCTCTTTCGAGTTTCCTGGCTCCTTCAAGTTCCCTGGCTCTTCTGGTGGTTCTGAGCCTTTCCTGTGTCTGGAGCGTTTCGAGTACCTTGAGCCTGCTCGCCTTTGTCTTCGTCCTTGTCGCCACCGCTGGGAGCGCGGTCGGCCTCCTGCCTGCCTTCGTCCTCGTCGCCGCCGCCGCTGGGAGCGCTTGGCCTCCTGCCTGCCTTCGTCCTCGTCGCCGCCGCCGCTGGGAGCGCGGTCGGCCTCCTGCCTGCCTTTGTCCTCGTCGCCGCCGCTGCTGGGAGCGCGGTCGGCCTCCTGCCTGCCTTCGTCCTCGTCGCCGCCGCCGCCGCTGGGAGTGCGGTTGGCCTCCAGAATTGTGTTTTCTTTTGTTTGGACTTTTTTCCAGCCGTGTGCTGCCGCCTTCTGTTTCTTTCCTGGTTTGTTTTTTGGACATTGTTGCTCCTGGGGATTTTGTTTTGTTTTTGTCTCGAGCCCTCCGTCCTGGTCCCCCGCCGCCCGCCCTGGTGTGGCTTTTTGTTTTCGGGTTTTGGGCCGTCTGGAGCCGGCCCTTGAGGGGGGGGTACTGTCATGATCCTGGGCCGGTGGCCCAGCGTTTTGAGTTTTCTTTTGTGTAGCCTTCTTTTGTTGTATTTTTCAGGTTGTGTTTCTTATATATTGTTTTGAGTATGCTGTTTAGTCTCCCTTGTTTTTGTGTATGTTCCCTTAAGTTTTCAGTGTTAGGTCTGCGTCTGTTATGTTTACTCAGTTCCTGTTTTATTTTGACGGTCTGTTTCCTGTGCTTTGTGTTTAGTTTTGCTTCCCCTTGTCATTAGGTTCATTTGGTTCACCTGTCGTCCCCTGTTGTTTCCACTTGCCCTAATTCCCTTGTGTGTATTTAAGCCCTGAGTCTTCCTTTGTTCATTGTTGCGTCGTCGTCATTGTTATCCCCAGTGTTCCTGTCCTAGCTGTGTGTTTTGGGTTTTGACTTTCTCCCAGGCTTTTGTTTTGCCCTGGTGGAGATTTCGAGTTTTGGTGTTTTGTAATATTTGAGTTCCTGGAAATAAACAAGTTTTAGTTTACGTCTGCTTATGTCCTGCAATTGGGTCCTCTCCCTCCACACACAGCCCCTCACCGTGACACATTGAGGCTGATGCTTGTGGCGATCATTTATTAAAGCCTACAGCTGAGTACCTGAGACACATCTGATTTTTCAACAGTCCTTGTTAGTTATTATTAAGTCTTACTGGATGCAAAATGATGTTCATTTTGCAAATGGTGATCACCAAAAATGGCTAAGTAGCTACCATACAGCTACCATGCAGTTTCCTTCAGTTTCATAAGTTTCAGTCAAGCTGAACTGGGTGTAATTTGCCTTACTGTTTCCCATAGTACGGTGTATAGGAAACAAAAGGATGAAAGCAGTAAAGATGTGTTTTACTGTTGCCAACATGACATGACAAGTTTCGAACCTCTGAATCTGGTCATAATCTAATTCACTCAAAGTTTTCCCGAGGTGAGCCTGAGCAAGACAGTTATGACTGTGAAGCTACACTTGTATTGCATTCAGTAGTTCTCCAGAGGCAACTTCATTATTGTGAACCATAGCAAAACTGCACAAAAGGATGTCCACTTTTAATGGAAAAAGATCAACAAAAGAGAGGAGACATAAGGAGGGGAACAACAGAGAGCAATAAGAATTAAAAAGGACAGACAGAGATAGAGGAAAGAAAGCAGACAGGAGAAGGTTCACGCCTGGCTGATCTCTTTATCTGAGCTATCACCTGAACAACTGCCGCGTCTCCTCTTCAGACTGCCATGGATGACAATGATACACTGCAGCTGCCAAAAATACCAAAGCTGTAGACACTGGTGTCAACAAGACAGAGCAAGGGCTGATGGAAAACTCCTCCCTGGTCCAGCAAATTACTAAGAGGAATGAAATCAGTAACAACCTTGCTGGTCCTCCAAGGGCTATCAAGTTAATCAACACAGAGGATGCAAAGACACTCACAGATGTCAAATGCAGACACTATAGGCTGAAATAATAACCACAGCAACAACAGGAGTTCAGCTGATTAATTTTGCTCTTCTCAGGTGGATCAGAAACCGTCATGCTTGATTCCTTGTGAAATAATAGGTTGTGAAAACATGCAGTGTTGATTGGGTTGGGACCTCTGTAAGACATTTTTTTAACAGTAAAATTTCATTCACACAGCAATTCTCATGAAGAATGTTTCACCTTTGACCTTTTTGTGGAGCAGTTTATTATAAGTTAACAGTGCAGCAGACAAATGCCATAAAAAACTATTACCACTTATCTCAAGTCCCCGTCAGGCAGTGCACAAACATTTTGTAAATGGTACATTTTTATTTACCATACTATATTGTACTTTTCCTTAACTATCTTATATTGTCTTTCATGATTGATTACAGCTGCCACCACTTACGGGTCACTCAAATGAGGAAGTTGTCATAAATACATCAATAGACACTTTTTATTTTAAAAGCGAGAGAAGGGCTTATGGACCAGTCTATGAAAGTTTTCTACTTATGAATGCTTGGTCAGGACCAAGTGGCAGCCTCCAAAGCTGTAAAATGAAGCTAAAGTGGAAAGGTCAACAACTGAAGTTCTTCTAATGGCTACTTGGCAGTCAAATCTTCTTAGACTCCCATATGAAAAAGATTAGCTTTACAGGATTGAAAAGCATGTTTACAACTTGGTAAAAATGGTTTTGGTCTCTATAACTACTATAATTTTTTTCTATAATTTCTAACAACTGTGAAAGGGATGTGTGGGACCCACAGTATGGTTGGACACATGAATAGACTTAAAGGGATGCTGGGCCCCCCCTCTCTTTCATTTTCATTGTATGTTATTGTTATTGCTTATTGTTACTATGTTCATTTATCCTCACGCTGACATATGTTATGCTCGCTGACAATCCAACTGTAGTCTTTTAGTAGGGTAAGTATGATTGCAAAGACTGAAACATACAGGCACTGGGTGGGCCAGCTTAGGGGTCCCAGGTTGCAGGGGTCTGGTGTCGTTTAGTGCACGAATGGCCTGTAAAGCGCAGCTTCTCACGGCACTGAAGTGCTTGTGTTTCTGTATTCACAGGCGAGCAAAAGTGTGGTAATGTTGTATATGCTAAGTGACGTAGGAGTACAAGAAATCTATTAGAGAAGGGTACTGTCATTAATGTTAACATGACCGAACGTTTAAATGATGTTCATAAACTCTGTGTGGGAAACAGTGCTTCACCTAGCATGATCAAGGGGATCGTAATGGTAATCACCAACATCCTGTTACGTGATTAGTCGAGCGAATGTGTATAATATTGCCAGTGTGAGCAGAGTGATGACTAATGAATGTTTTGTTAACACCAGTTATGAATACAGTAAGTCGCAGGGGTCTGGTGTCGTTTAGTGCACGAATGGCCTGTAGAGCGCAGCTTCTCATGGAACTGAAGTGCTTGTGTTTCTGTATTCACAGCGCAAATGACCAGTAAAGTGGAACTGTTATAAACTCACGCACGCCTGGAAGTGTTATTTGTCCAAGTGTGCAACAGATGTTTTTGTTTTTTTTGTATAAATCATCCACACATAGTTCAACTTTTTGTTACTTTAGGTTTAATGCTTGCAAGTTGAATGACTTAGAACTGAGAATCACCAAGTAACCTAACCCCACTAAGTGTATGTCTTTGGAATGTGGGAGGAAACCCACACAAACATGTGGAGAACATGTAAACTCCACACTCCGGGCCATGGCTGAAAAAACAAGGAATTATGAAGCTGAGAGAAGATGGAAAATCAATCAGAGACATTGCACAAATATTGGCCATATCCATTTCAAAAGTCTGGAATATCCTGAAGAAGAAAGTCATCACTGGTGTATCAAGGAAAACAACAGCAGCTGATGGCAGAAACACTGTAAGCGCTGTAAAGAAAGACCCTAAAACAACTGTTAGTGACATCAGCAACAATCTCCAGAGGGCAGGAGTGAAGGTATCACAATCAGCTGTTTGCAGAAGACTTATTGAACAAAAGTGCATAGGCTTCACCAGAAACCAATAATTAGCAAGAAGAACAGGAAGGCCAGGCTGGAGTTTGCCAAGAAGTGCAGACACAAGCCTCAGAAATTCTGGAACAAAGTTTTATGGACTGATGAGACAAAGATGAACCTTTACCAAGGTGATGGAAAGCCTAACGTTTGGAGAAAGAAAGGATCTGCTCATGATCCCAAACAAACAAGCTCATCTGTGAAACACAGTGGAGGTAATGTCATAGATTGGACTTACACAGTTTCTTCTGGGATGGACTGATTAATCTTCACTGATGATGTCACGCATGATGGCAGCAGTACAATGAACTCTGAAGTCTACAGAAATATTTTATCTCTAAATTTAAAGGAAGATGCAACCAAACTGATTGGGAGATCCTTCATCATGCAGCAAGATAATGACCCAAAACACACTGCTAAAACTACAAAGAAGTTCACTGTGGTGGGAAGTGGAAGGTTTTAGACTGACCCAGTCAATCTCCAGACTTACACCCTACAGAGCATTCAACCTGCTAAAGAGGAGACTGAAGGGAGTAGCTCCACAAAATAAGCAATAACTGAAAGAGGCTGTGGTGAAAGCCTGGAAATACATCACAAAAGAAGAATGGAAAAGTTTAGTGATGTCAGTGGGTCACAGGCTTGATGCAGTTATTGCAAGCAAATGATTTGCAACTAAATATTAAGTTATATTCATTGTAATCTATTTTAAGTTTACAAGAAAAATGGGTGACTTCAGACAAAAGGTGTTATCTTCTGAACTGTGTATCAGATCCAGATGTAAATATTTGGAAATAAAAGCTGAGATGTTGATCTTTTTGTCTCATATTGATTTTTTGATGTCAAGCTCAAATGTTTTCAGTCTACAGCAAAATTAAAGGGATTAACCTCACTGTTCCTATACTTTTGGAGGGGAATAAGTTATTCTTTTCCCTATGCTGTACCACCACAGTCAATCTTGTTTCCCCCACCTGCCACCTGCCACATCCACCTTTAACCTATAACCTAAGACTATATTTACTTTCATGTTTAGGTGTAGAGGAAAAGGAATATATATATATATATATATATATATATATATATATATATATATATATATATATATATATATATATATATATATATATATATATATATATACACACACAGTGGGTACGGAAAATATTCAGACCCCTTTACATTTTTCACTCTTTGTTTCATTGCAGCCATTTGCTAAAATCAAAAAAGTTCATTTTATTTCTGTTATGTGCACTCAGCACCCCATCTTGACAGAAAAAAACAGAAATGTAGAAATTTTTGCAAATTTCTTAAAAAAAACTGTAATATCACATGGTCATAAGTATTCAGACCCTTTGCTGTGACACTCATATTTAACTCGCATGCTGTCCAACTCAGAGAGTCTGAGACAGTTTTGGTAGAGATATACACAAAAACATCAGGACAATAAAGTTACAGTTTATGTTAAGAAACATTTGATAAATGGTTCAGATTTATTGAGTCTCATGACTTTTTTCACTTAAGATTTCATTTGTAAGGTGTTATTAGGTGAATTGTAGTTAATGTCCACAGAGCAGGTAGAAACTAGAGATGCGCTGATTGCCGCTTTCGTGTCCACTTCTGATTTTTTTTCTTTCTAAGAACTGTGAATAACATACATAAACAAAAATAATCATTTCTTTAGTGCAAATTATTATTTTCATAATAAAATAAATGGAACAATTTATTTAAAATACAAAAAGTTACAGGATCTTCTCTCACTTATTGGGAAGAGTCACAAATAATTAACTAAAAATCAGCTGCCGTACACCCACCTTTACCTAATACAGTTTTCCTTTCCAAACAAAAGCAGATGCAATAGTTTTATATAACAAAACAAATGTCAGGTACTTACATCACTTTCCAGTATGTTTAGAACTTGTAACTGATTTGTTCCTATATTTATATCAGCTTGTGGCTGGCTCTGAGCTCTGGCTAGTTTTGCCTTTAGCCACTTTGCCTTTGTCAGATTCTTTACAACATTCATGTTCAGCTTGATGAGACTGATTCAAGTAACTGATTAGAACATGAACCTTTTCATGGTGCCCCCCCCCCCCCTTAATTTGCTGGACTTTGTGTCTTTACTCACAGTGAAGAGCTTCTACACTAACATGTTAGCATGTAGCGGTAAGTGTACTATTTGCCTGCACTACTGTGCACACGTTGTGCATGAATGAAATGGATCGTCCAGTCAGGGCCAAGAATGCTGGAAATCAGCCAGTTCCAGTCCCGGGGTGATCGGGGCATCTCTAGTAGAAATATGATAATGAACCATCCCTTAGTTCTGCTGCTGTAGGTTCCAGCTGCTTGGGGACTTCCCATGATGCACTGACCTATTTTCGCTCCTAGTATGTTTAAATGTCATTAACTTTTGTCTTCTCTCTCCTTTCCTTTTTTCTTCACTCTTTCTCCTCACACCCCCAATGGTCACAGTAGATCTCCAACTACCATCTACAGCTCATAGCAGATTATTCGATTCTTTATTTTGGTTTGTTTTACTTTGATATTGTAGCGTCTTTACCTTTGAAGTGTCTTGAGGTGACTGTTGCTGTGAATTGGCCCTATATAAATACATCTGAATTGAATTTAATGAAATAACAGAGCCTTAAAAGAACATGAATACAACAAAGTCTGAAGTATGCCTTACCAACTCAAGAACCTGGAGTGTCTGAGGAGCATACAAATGCAAATGAC
The DNA here is from genome assembly GCF_007364275.1 of Archocentrus centrarchus. Taxonomy (NCBI): domain Eukaryota; kingdom Metazoa; phylum Chordata; class Actinopteri; order Cichliformes; family Cichlidae; genus Archocentrus; species Archocentrus centrarchus. Next base: position 30,532,437 of record NC_044355.1, on the reverse strand, counting down.
ACCATCTGTTAGTAACAGTAAGCTAGTGTTTGTTAGCCTACTCACAGGTTTAAAGATTCTTTGTCTCCAAAAACAATTCTATCAGTTCCTGAAAAAAGGTGGCACAAATATGTTTTTTTTCTATAGTAGAAAGAAGGACTTTGTATTATCACACCCCCAGTATCTCTTCCTTTGAATATATATATATATATTTTTTTTCCACCTCCGTCTCCACCTCCATCACTTGTCTTTCATGTCTCGCCCACTCTGCCTTCCTCTTTTGGTATGCAGTACCTTGCACTGATCACCAACTTACCTAATGAGCAACTGGTGCATTTGGGTGACTGAGTGTGATTGCATGAGCAACCCTCCCGTACACATACTCCTGTGCTCCAACAGGCAATTATTCATAGAAAGGACAGTTAAGGGCCACCAAAACTTTGCCCTTCCTCTGTGTAATTAATTTTAAGTGCCGACACTGCAAATGATCTTCTTCCTTCTGTGCATGCTCATGCGTGGAAGTTCAAATCAAGTCATATGGACTGAGATCAAACTCTGTTTTATACTGGATTAGTATTATCTGTCATATTTCAGAACACATAATGTGGAATGGAGTCTCCACTGGTGGTTCTTTGATAAGAATTTCTTCCCCCACCTGCTTTTAATCTAGCTTTTTAATCCCTCATTTTCTAAAAAGACTTTGTTGTTTAGAGCTGGCTTCTCATTACCCTGTAAAAACATCAGCTCCTTTAATTATATCACAGTAGATTTACAACAGGAACTCCACAGGCAATGACTCATTAGCATTCAATGCATCCAGGTCCTATGTAACTTTTGCATTAAACAGTCGGTAAGCCATTAAGAAAAATGATTTTCCGTTAACAAGCCATTTAGTAACAATTTTGTTCAAGAATTGTTTTCATCTAAGGAAAACTGAACTTCAATACAGTTCAGTTTGAAAGAAACAATTGTAAAGAAAAGAAAGATACACTTTTGGTCCAACACAGACTGCATTACATAACATTTAACCTTCTATGGTCTAATTGCAGCAGCACTCAGGCTGTATGGACACCAAGTTTGTATAAACCCAGTAACCCCTGTTATGGGAGTCTCTGGGGACTTACTCCTGCTTTTGGAGCCAGCCTCAAGTGGCCATTACAGGTTTTAAAGTTTCTGACACATCTGTGTTAGCTTCATTTTTTAACCTTTGCAAGGTGCTACTTGGTCTCCAAGTGACCCCGTGAATATTCAATTCAATTCAATTCAATTCAATTTTATTTATATAGCGCCAAATCACAACAAACTGTCGCCTCAAGGTGCTTTGTATTGTGGGTAAAGACCCTACAATAATACAGAGAAAACCCAACAGTCAAAACGACCCCCTATGAGCAAGCACTTGGCGACAGTGGAAAGGAAAAAACTCCCTTTTAACAGGAAGAAACCTCCAGCAGAACCAGGCTCAGGGAGGGGCAGTCATCTGCTGCGACCGGTTGGGCTGAGGGGAGAGAAAGACATGCTGTGGAAGAGAGCCAGAGATTAATAACAATTAATGATTAAATGCAGAGTGGAGTATAAACAAAGTAAATAAGGTGAATGAGAAACAGTGCATTATGTGAACCCCCCAGCAGCCCAGGCCTATAGCAGCATAACTAAGGGATGGTTCAGGGTCACCTGATCCAGCCCTAACTATAAGCTTTATCATAAAGGAAACTTTTAAGCCTAATCTTAAAAATAGAGAGGGTGTCTGTCTCCCGAATCCAAGCTGGAAGCTGGTTCCACAGAAGAGGCGCCTGAAAGCTGAAGGCTCTGCCTCCCATTCTACTCTTAAGTATCCTAGGAACCACAAGTAAGCCAGCAGTCTGAGAGCAAAGTGCTCTGTTGGGGTGATATGGTACTATGAGGTCTTTGAGATAAGATGGTGCCTGATTATTCAAGACCTTGTATGTGAGGAAAAGAATTTTAAATTCTATTCTAGATTTAACAGGAAGCCAATGAAGAGAAGCCAATATGGGAGAAATATGCTCTCTCTTTCTAGTCCCTGTCAGTACTCTAGCTGCAGCATTTTGGATCAGCTGAAGGCTTTTCAGGGAGCTTTTAGGACAGCCTGATAATAATGAATTACAATAGTCCACCCTAGAAGTAATAAATGCATGAATTAGCTTTTCAGCATCACTCTGAGAAAGGATGTTTCTAATTTTAGAAATATTGCGCAAATGCAAAAAAGCGGTCCTACATATTTGTTTAATATGTGCATTGAAGAACATATCCTGGTCAAAAATGACTCCAAGATTTCTCACAGTGTTACTGGAGGCCAAAGTAATGCCATCCAGAGTAAGTATCTGGTTAGACACCATGTTTCTAAGATTTGTGGGACCGAGAACAAGAATTTCAGTTTTATCTGAATTTAGAAGCAGGAAATTAGAGGTCATCCAGGCCTTAATACTTTAAGACATTCCTGCAGTTTAACTAATTGATGTGTGTCATCTGGCTTCATTGATAGGTAAAGCTGAGTATCATCTGCATAACAATGAAAATTGATGCAGTGCTTTCTAATAATACTGCCTAAGGGAAGCATGTATAATGTAAATAAAATTGGTCCTAGCACAGAACCCTGTGGAACTCCATAATTAACCTTAGTGTGTGAAGAAGACTCCCCATTTACATGAAAAAATTGGAGTCTATGAGATAAATATGATTCAAACCACTGCAGTACCTTTAATACCTATAGCAAGCTCTAATCTCTGTAATAAAATGTTATGGTCAACAGTATCAAAAGCTGCACTGAGGTCCAACAGGACAAGAACAGAGATGAGTCCACTGTCAGAGGCTCTAAGAAGATCAATTGTAACCTTCACTAATGCTGTTTCTGTACTGTGATGAATTCTGAAACCTGACTGAAACTCTTCAAATAAACCGTTCCTCTGCAGATGATCAGTTAGCTGTTTTACAACTACTCTTTCATCTTTGAGAGAAAAGGAAGGTTGGAGATTGGCCTATAATTAGCTAAGACAGCTGGGTCAAGTGATGGCTTTTTAAGTAGAGGTTTAATTACAGCCACCTTGAAGGTCTGTGGTACATGGCCAACTAATAAAGACTGACTGATCATTTTTAAGATTGAAGCATCAATAATTGGAAAGACTTCTTTGAACAGTCTAGTAGGAATGGGATCTAACAAACATGTTGCTGGTTTGGAGGAAGTAACTATTGAAGTTAACTCTGAAAGATCAACTGGAGCAAAAGAGTCTAAACAAATACCAGCAGTGCTGAAAGCAGCCGAACATGAAGAATAATCTTTGAGATGGTTATGAATAATTTTTTCTAAAATGTCTAAAATTTTATTTGTAAAGTGTGGTTGAGATCAGTTACCACTACTCCTTTTTGTCATAAAACAAGGCTGATCTGAACACAAGTGCAGAACACAGAAAAAAAAAAAAATAATCAGGCTTATTGCAGTCAAAGGTTGGAAAAGGAGTTGTTTGGTGTCTTCTTCCTGAATGGGCAACACAGGGATGCAGACAGATTGACAGATTTTTCCCTCTTCAGGTTTCCTTGTATCCAGAGAAACCACAAGTTTCCCAAGACTGCAGGTAAGACGCAGTAAGAAGGGTAAGTCCAAAAATACACAGGAAGGTGTTTCTTCACGACACAGCATTATTTGGGGCTAAGCTATGCTATCACTGAATGGTGCAACAATCTGGTATCAACTGAGGGAACTCTTCAGCCTTAAGAAGCCAATGAGTGATAAGCAATCTGCACACAGGTGAGTGATTGAGCATGGCCTCCAGGTGTTTAGGCTGGGACCAGGGAAGGCTCCACCTCTGGAAAACACAAGTAGAATTACTTCACACACACAGCTACACTCACACAGACATGAGAACATGAGAGAGAGAAAGAGCACAAGAGTAGAGAAAAGATAGCAAAACAGGATGAGGCAGGAGGACCAGGGGACCGTGACAGTTTTGTCTTTAATTGTTTAAAGCTTACAGGAGTGTTTGGGCTCATTAGAATGAGTCTTTCTCCACAGAGCAAACCAGAGGGTGGAGCATGTCTCCAAAGAATAAAGTGCTGCTTCTCCTTAGTCAGGGCGGAGTTGATTCTGTGGGTTTTATCCACTGTGGTATCGTTCTCTTATGTTAGTCTCCCTTCTTGCTGCCACTTATCTAAATTGGCCCCATCAGTAATTAGGACATTCTTTTTTTTTTCCATCACCACTTTGAAATGTTGCTATGACTTAGCTCGCTCTCATTTTCCCTCCTGAGCAGTGGTTTAGAGATGCTACATGTCCTCTGAGAATTTCACAAGACAGCCTTATTATGACTCAGGTTGTTTTTCTGTCTCATTCAACAGAGCCTGATCTTCTGATGGTTTGGTAACTTTTGATGCCTGACCATGCTTTGTAACCGATGCTGTTCCAGCTAAGCATTTTACCATCCCTGCACTGACTCCAAAAGAAACCTTCAGTCAAATCACCAGTTGACAGAGGAATCCCGCGTTTGTTAACAAAAACAATCTGACTTCTGGCATGGATTATTCCTTTAATTCTGGTGCCATTTTTTCACACTGTCACGCTGCTAGATAGTCAGCACTGCTCTGCCAGAAAGTTGAGGCCCCTATATGTAAAAATACAGTATGCCTGCTTTTAATAATACATGCATTTGTAACCCGGTTAGAAAATGTGTTTGGTTTAGTTTAAAAGCGATTGTTCAAATCCAGTTAATATATAAATGTTTCAGTTAAAAACTGTTATTTATGTAATGAAAGGTTTAAATACATTTAGTACTGTGATTTGTTTGTTTGGTTATCTTTTAAAAATGTGAAGTGTAACAAAGAACTGTTTGAACCAGCATTTATGGGGTTAATGCGTGAGTAAGAGAGGGCAGAGGGAGTGTCAAGAGTGAGAGAAGGAGAGGAGCGAAGAACGAGTGTGTCGAAACAGGACGGAAGCGAGTTTTAAGGCTAAGTACACAGAAGCGGGGATTCTTGTGTTTCTTGTGGGACTGTCTGCTCGACAATCTGTCGTTAGAGCACAAGTTCTTCCTGTTGCGAGGACGAGAGGGGTGGCCAATTCTTCTGTCAATGACTGTGTATGACTGTGGCCCGTATGCTAATGTTAGCCCGAGCGTTAGCGCGTGTGCTACGGCTAAGCTAACGAGCTTGATAGCATTGAGTCAGCACACTACAAGTGTACAGACTGTTTGCGTACAGTTGGACTAACCCAGTTGAACTGTGTGAGAGGGGAAAGACTGTTTTCAGACCGTGAACGGAGTAAATACCCTGCTCGAGGATTGACAGAGCCTCATCTGTACCTGTTCTGGAAGCGAGGTGAGCGAGGAGACAGTGGACTCTGCTGTGCCGGTGAGGTGAGAAGGATCTGCTTCAGAGCAATTACCTGACTGTTGGATTACAGACCAGCATCCAAAATACTAAGGTACCACTCATTTATTTTGGCTCATTAACGAGTGAAACGGCCATTGTGTTTTGGGCCTCCACGTACACTAGCCACGAACCAGGCCTGCAACGTTTTATTTGGTTTTAAGTAATTTTGAGTTTGCCGGCTTTAGGTGTGTGTGTGTGTGTATGTGGGCCCACATATGATATTGGTTGTGACTTTATACAAAGGGGTTCGAGTCAGTTAAATGTTGAAGACCGTTTAATGTAATTGTATTTGTTTTTTCTATCTTTTGATCAAAACTAATAGTTTTAAGTAAATCTGTTCATATTGTTTCTTAAAACTTGAGTGCCGTGAGTTTGTTTATAGCTTATAGATAAATAGAAACCATTTCATCTGAAAAGTGTTTTTACAGGTTTTTTGATTAAAACTCTTGGAGAGACAGAAACCCTTAAAGGTGAGTTTTAAAAAGTGTGTTTCGAAATGTTTTATTGGTACTGTGTAACCTAAATCCAAGGCTTAAATTGACACTGACTTAATCAGGGTTAAAACATAGTGAATATAGCATAAGAACCCAAAAGCCCTACCCCTATTAATATTTCTATTTACGGGGAGCGCTACATAAAATGGAGGCACCGCTGGGATAAGTCTTGGATTTCTCAGCTAAACTAAGTCTAAGCTAAATTGCAAAGCTCACTTACAGATATTTATAAAATGGATAAAACTGAATTAGTGTCAGAGCTAAAGAGCTGGTGCCGTGGTGAGGGTGTCGATGAGACTCATGCGCTGATGACCTTCGTCCCAGAAGAAGTGGAGATCAGTGTCATTGAAGAAACCCTTCAAACTATCAAGTCACTTGGACGGGTGCGTGTCCGTGGGAGGAACTTTTGTGCTAGACTAAATTGTCGGATGGTCTTGTGCGAGAGTAGAGAGACTATTAAGGAAGGGAGTGTTCCTCCTGAAGTGGTCCCTAGTGATGGTGGAGAGGCATGGCCTATTATCATCATAAGAGAAGTGGAGGCAGCTGCTGATACGTTTAATAGTAAACTAAAGGGCTTGCTGCAGGCTGAAGGAAAAACAATGGAGGACCTAAAATCCTTATGCCCTAGTGCATCCCCGCCCACAAGCTCCACTGAATCTATCCTTCGTGTTGTTGGTGATTTGTTGGAGAAGACCACAAAACCAGCTGATGGTGGGAGCTATTGCCGACTACGCATGTTCTCAGGAGCTCTGCCAACCCCGCCAGGTGAGGAACCGTTTGACCATTGGCTAGAGCAAGCATGGATTATGGTGGAGGAGTCTGAGTGCTCTGACAGGGAGAAAAGACGCAGGCTGATGGGAAGCCTAAAAGGGCCCGCGCTAGAAATCATAAAAGCAGTGCGGCATGCCAACCCCGATGCCACCCCAAAAGAGTGTTTGGATGCCCTTGAAAGTGCGTTTGGAAGTGCGGAGTCTGGGGATGATCTCTATTTTGCCTTCCGATTGATGCAACAGCAACAAGGAGAGAAATTATCAGATTTCCTCAAACGTTTAGAGCGGCTACTAGCTAAGGTGATTCAAAAAGGAGGCCTCCCTGCTAGCGACATGGATAAAGCACGACTTGAGCAACTGCTAAGGGGTGCTATTGCCTCAGACTTAATGCTGATCCAGCTGCGATTGAGAGAAAGGAAAAAAGCACCACCAAACTTTCTGCAGCTTCTGACTGAGATTCGCACTGAAGAGGAGTACGAAGCATCCAGAAAGAAGCTCAGCACCTCAGTACACCAAGTACAGGCTAATCTTGAAGTGGACACAAAGCAAACTGAGATTCAGAAATTAAAGGCTGAAATCAAAGAACTTAAGTCAATGTTTGCATCAGTAGCAACCAAACCAGTTCACGTCAGAGATGAGTACACAGAGGCTACACCTGTAAGTACATCTTTTGGTCCAGAGAACAGGCCCAATGCGGAGCTGAATGCCTTAAAAAAACAAGTGAGACGATTGAAACAGAAAGCTAACAACAAGAAGTCAGAACATCCTGCTTTAGTTTCAGCCATGGAGATTTCTGGACCTGCTACACATGCTCAGAAAACACAGTCGAAAAGGTCAGAGGATAATTTCTGCTATCGCTGTGGAGAAAATGGACATTTTGCTACAAAGTGTCGAAACCCTGAAAATCAGGCCAAGGTCATCAAAAAGCTAATCCACGCTTTAAAGGTGACAAAAGGGAAAGGCGACATCCCCATTAGTGAAGTTAACTGTGGGGCAAAGAAAAGTGCTGTTACCACACTACAGCAGGTGGACATTCCTGAAGGTCTGATTGGCCCACCCAGTATAGTGCCTGTAAAAGTAAATGGAAATTCCTGTGATGCCTTGCTAGATAGTGGCTCTCAAGTCACCATCATCTTTGAGTCTTGGTATCAAACTCACCTGTCTGATGTCCCAATTCACCCAGTATCTGGTCTAGCCCTGTGGGGGCTAAGTGAATCAACACTCAGCTATCCTTACCGTGGGTATGTGGTGGTTGATTTCGAATATCCAGCGAAAATTTCTGGAGCCGACCAGACTGTTACAGTTCTTGCTCTTATTTGCCCCCAGCCTCGAACTGCAGATCAGACTCCTGTTATTGTGGGGACCAATGCCAGTCACATCAGACGTCTTGTGCAGCAATGCAGGGACAATGGCATTGACATCACCCAGACATTGGGCATACAAGTATCTTGTAAAGACACAGAGCTAATACTTCCTGGTATGGCGACAGCCCTTGAAGTGGAGGATGATGTTGGCTGTGTGACATGGCAAGGCCCTGACCCACTGACTCTGCCCCCTGGTGGAGACTGCAGAGCAGTCTGCAAAGTCGAGTACAAGCACCACATCGACCATGAAATCCTGATGGTTGACACCTCTCCTGAAGCGCCACTCCCAGGTGGTGTACTACTTCAGCCTATGGTAGTGCCTAGCGAGGAAGTGAACATTAACCATTTTAGGATCTGGGTTCGGAATGAGTCCTTGACTGAGACCGTCCTACCCGTGGGAACCGTCATTGGACATATGTATCTAACAGATGAAGTCATTTCTCTCACTCCTTCCAAGTCAGCTGCCACAGAGTTTGACGCTGATCTGATCAACTTCGGAGACTCACCTGTGTCGGAGGAGTGGAAGGAGAGACTCCGGCAAAAGTTATCGACAAGGTCCCAGGTGTTCTCTCTAAATGAGCTTGATGTTGGACTAGCAAAGGGAGTAGAGCACATGATCCGGATGTCAGATCCACGGCCGTTCAGGGAGCGCTCACGTCGACTAGCTCCAGCTGACATAGAAGATGTGAGAAAGCACCTCCGAGAACTGCTGCGTGCTGGCATCATCAAAGAGTCCCGTAGCCCTTATGCATCTCCGATCATGATTGTTCGCAAAAAGAATGGAGCCATACGGATGTGTATCGACTACCGGTTGTTGAACAGCCGAACCATCCCCGATCAGTACACAACACCTTGCATTGATGATGTGCTGGACTCAATGAACGGGAGCAAATGGTTCTCTGTACTTGATCTAAGGAGTGGCTATTACCAAATAGCAATGGCTGAGGAAGACAAGGAAAAGACGGCATTCATCTGCCCACTGGGGTTCTTCCAGTTTGAGCGGATGCCACAAGGGATAACCGGAGCCCCAGCCACCTTCCAACGTTTGATGGAGAAGGCGGTGGGTGACATGAATCTGCTTGAGGTCCTCGTCTACCTTGATGACCTGATTGTATTTGGCAGAACGTTGGAAGAGCATGAGGAGAGACTCCTGAAAGTTCTGGATCGTCTGGCAGAAGTTGGACTGAAGATCTCAGTCGACAAATGCCAGTTCTGCCAGCCAAAGGTAAAATACCTTGGACACATTGTATCGGCTGATGGTGTATCGCCTGACCCAGCCAAAATAGAAGCAGTTACAAACTGGCCACAGCCTACTCACCTGAAAGCTCTCCAATCTTTCTTAGGGTTCTGTGGCTATTACCGACGATTCATAGCCAACTACGCAGCCATCGTCAGGCCGTTGTCAGACCTAACCAAAGGCTATGCCCCAACCCAGATGGGCAAGAAGCAAGACAAAGCTCATACCAAGACTTACCTTAAGACGTCTGAGCCATTTGGCGACAGGTGGGATCAGTCTTGCACAGAGGCATTCCACAAGATTATTTTCTGCCTCACTCATGCACCGGTCTTGGCTTTTGCAGATCCCAACAAGCCGTACATCTTGCATGTAGATGCCAGCTTAAAAGGGCTTGGAGCAGTTCTCTATCAGGAGCACAGAGAGGGTCTGAGGCCTGTGGCTTTCGCCAGTAGGAAGCTTACGTCATCAGAGAAGAACTACCCCATTCACCAGTTGGAGTTTCTGTCCCTTAAGTGGGCTGTCGTGGATAAATTCCATGATTATTTGTATGGGGCCAAGTTCACGGTACGTACAGACAACAACCCCCTCACGTACATACTCTCAACAGCAAAGCTCAGTGCGGTAGGGCACAGATGGCTCTCTGCCTTATCCACCTATGACTTTGAGGTACAGTACCGACCAGGCAGACACAACATAGATGCCGATCTGCTCTCAAGGAACATGCCTGATGAGAGTGCTGAGGATTGGGAGACCATACCTCAGACTGGTGTGAAGTCCATCTGCAAACGAATCTGCATCCATGGGACTACCAGCAATCCGACAAGATATGTGGACCAGTTGGGAGCCTCTCCTGATTGTGTTCCAGACATATACGCTTTCCCAATGCACCTGGAGTTGCAATCACTAGGACAAATGTCAAAGCAGGAGCTGATAAAAGCTCAGGAAGAGGATGAAGTCATGAGATCTGTCATCCAAGCAGTAAAAGGTGGCAAATGGTCTAAGGAGAATGACTCCAGTCCAGAACGGTCTTTTTTCAAAAAAGAGATGGGGAAACTGATGATGAAAGATGGGTTACTCCACCGATTAAGTAAACGATCTTCTGGAGAAGAACTCATTCAACTCGTTTTACCAAGGGAGTTCAGAGGAGTTGTGCTGAAGGCCACTCATGATGATCTTGGACACCTTGGTATAGATAGAACTACAGACCTGCTGAGGACCAGGTTTTTCTGGCCTAAACTAGCACATGATGTTGAACAGTACATAAAGAACTGCGGAGAGTGCATCACTCGAAAGACCCCAAGTCATCGAGCAGCACCATTACATCATATCACGAGCAGTGGACCAATGGACCTGGTATGCATTGACTTCCTGTCCTTGGAACCAGATTCCGCAGGCATAAGCAATGTATTAGTAGTGACTGACCACTTTACACGCTATGCTCAAGCTTTCCCAAGCAGGAATCAAAAAGCACAGACAGTGGCGAAGATCCTAGTGGACAAATACTTCATACATTATGGCCTACCAGCAAGAATACATTCCGATCAGGGAAGAGATTTTGAGAGTCAGTTAATCAAAGAGCTCTTGAACATGATGGGAATTCGGAAATCACGGACCACACCATATCACCCTCAGGGAGACCCGCAGCCCGAGAGATTCAACAGAACTCTTCTATCCATGCTGGGAACCCTGGGCTCTGAGAAGAAACGGCAGTGGAGCAAACACATTGGGTACTTGGTTCACGCTTACAATAGTACCAAGTGTGATGCCACAGGCTACTCGCCCTATTTTTTAATGTTCGGCAGAGAAGCAAGACTTCCTGTAGACTTGTGCTTTGGAACCTCTCCCGATGGCAAAGCCGAGGGTGGCCATTCACGCTACGTGGCTAAGTTGAAAGATGACTTGCAGAGTGCTTACAAGCTTGCCTCTGAAGCTGCCTATAAGACACATGAAAGGAACAAAAGGCTGTGTGATAAAAGAGTGGGATTCCAGACACTGGATATCGGTGACCGTGTGTTGCTGAGAAATTTAGGATTGAAGGGGAAACATAAGCTGGAGAGTCGATGGAGTCCTATACCATATGTAGTGATGGGGAAGATGCCCAACCTACCAGTGTATAAAGTGAAACCTGAAGATGGAGGAGGACCAGTCAAGACCCTACATCGTGATCATCTCTTGCCGATTGGACAACGGGTGAGAATGCCGATGGGAGAGACTGAGGACGTTTCCCATGTCCAAACAACGACAAGACCTAAGACACACAGGAGATCAAAGAAAGCCTCGCCTGAAGCTCAGGAAATTCTTCAAAAGTTGCAGGAGAGTGAAGATTCCTCTTCAGATGTGGAGTATTATGGTCCTGAGAAACATTACAGTACTCTCCTGAAAGAAATCCTGCAAAAGGAAAGAGAAACTGCGAGACCATCTGACCCCATCCAGGATGACAGCTGGGAGGAGGAAACCCACAGCATGGATGAAGATGGCGATCAAGATTCAGTTCCTGAGGAAGAAAGAGACCCAGAGTCTGATAACCCTTGCCACAGTGAAGCTCAAATTTCTAGCCCAGAAATGGTTAGCAAACCTGTAGCTCGTCCAAAAAGAACAGTGAAACCAGTCATCAGATTAACTTATGATGAGCCTGGTATGTCAAAAGACAAGCCGATCACCATAGTGCATAGAGGTGTTATCATTAAGATTGGCCAGAGCTAATTGAATGTAGCTAATGCACCCTTTACCTCGAGCTTATTTTAAAAGTTGAGTACATTTTGTTTGATGAGGACATCAAAACAATTTAGAAGGGGGAGGGTGTAACCCGGTTAGAAAATGTGTTTGGTTTAGTTTAAAAGCGATTGTTCAAATCCAGTTAATATATAAATGTTTCAGTTAAAAACTGTTATTTATGTAATGAAAGGTTTAAATACATTTAGTACTGTGATTTGTTTGTTTGGTTATCTTTTAAAAATGTGAAGTGTAACAAAGAACTGTTTGAACCAGCATTTATGGGGTTAATGCGTGAGTAAGAGAGGGCAGAGGGAGTGTCAAGAGTGAGAGAAGGAGAGGAGCGAAGAACGAGTGTGTCGAAACAGGACGGAAGCGAGTTTTAAGGCTAAGTACACAGAAGCGGGGATTCTTGTGTTTCTTGTGTGACTGTCTGCTCGACAATCTGTCGTTAGAGCACAAGTTCTTCCTGTTGCGAGGACGAGAGGGGTGGCCAATTCTTCTGTCAATGACTGTGTATGACTGTGGCCCGTATGCTAATGTTAGCCCGAGCGTTAGCGCGTGTGCTACGGCTAAGCTAACGAGCTTGATAGCATTGAGTCAGCACACTACAAGTGTACAGACTGTTTGCGTACAGTTGGACTAACCCAGTTGAACTGTGTGAGAGGGGAAAGACTGTTTTCAGACCGTGAACGGAGTAAATACCCTGCTCGAGGATTGACAGAGCCTCATCTGTACCTGTTCTGGAAGCGAGGTGAGCGAGGAGACAGTGGACTCTGCTGTGCCGGTGAGGTGAGAAGGATCTGCTTCAGAGCAATTACCTGACTGTTGGATTACAGACCAGCATCCAAAATACTAAGGTACCACTCATTTATTTTGGCTCATTAACGAGTGAAACGGCCATTGTGTTTTGGGCCTCCACGTACACTAGCCACGAACCAGGCCTGCAACGTTTTATTTGGTTTTAAGTAATTTTGAGTTTGCCGGCTTTAGGTGTGTGTGTGTGTGTATGTGGGCCCACATATGATATTGGTTGTGACTTTATACAAAGGGGTTCGAGTCAGTTAAATGTTGAAGACCGTTTAATGTAATTGTATTTGTTTTTTCTATCTTTTGATCAAAACTAATAGTTTTAAGTAAATCTGTTCATATTGTTTCTTAAAACTTGAGTGCCGTGAGTTTGTTTATAGCTTATAGATAAATAGAAACCATTTCATCTGAAAAGTGTGTTTACAGGTTTTTTGATTAAAACTCTTGGAGAGACAGAAACCCTTAAAGGTGAGTTTTAAAAAGTGTGTTTCGAAATGTTTTATTGGTACTGTGTAACCTAAATCCAAGGCTTAAATTGACACTGACTTAATCAGGGTTAAAACATAGTGAATATAGCATAAGAACCCAAAAGCCCTACCCCTATTAATATTTCTATTTACGGGGAGCGCTACACATTATTTCAGGAATATCCTACTGATGTCTTCATGGGTAATTCAAATTCAGAGAGCAGAGCAGTCTGAGATAGTACACAGTACCTAAACCAAGGTTGAAGTTTCTCTCCGTACTTTGCATGAATTGATTTTTTGAGTAAGAAAGACAACCAACCCAAACCAATTATATAATTTCATGCACAGAGATAAGACTAGCTAAATACACGCAGAGATGTTTTTCTTTACCCCTGCTCTTCCTCGCTTCCAGTACTAATACCCCGAGTGTCCTTTAGCCTAACCCTTTACCCATGCCTCGTTTCTAACCTTCCTCTTTTACTTATTCATTGAAGAGTGGCAATGAAGAAGGCATATATATTAAAGTGGCTAAAGTCTATAGATTTGTTCTCCTGCAAGCGATGTCCTCTGCACAAGACTCTGGTCTGCAAGCAAAAAGATCTCCCTGAAACATTTATTTTACATAGAACTTTAATGAGGGGTGAGGGGTGCAGATGTGGGGAGGAGATCGCCGTTCTCAGTGGAAATGTGTGTGTGTGAGAGGGAGGAAGAAAGACAGTGCTGTATCTGCACAGAGGAAGAACCATGCAAAATTTATGGCCAGGGGAAAATCTGACACTGCTGTTGAGGGACACGAGGTGAGGAAGGATAAGAGGGCCACGCAGGGATGGAGATGAGGAGGAATGGAAGGGTGATAATGTGGGTGGAAAAGGCAGAGGAGGAGGAGTGGGTGAAGAAGGAAAAGCAAGAAGAAGATGAAATGCAAAGTGCAATGAGAAGGCAGAAAAGTTGGTCTGTTGGAGAAGAGACAGGTCTGGAAAGAAACACAAAAACTGTTGCCATCCGATGCTTGAACATCTATTCCGAATTATTCAGTTCAAAGCTGAGATATAATTTTAATTATTCCCAGTTAACTGTACTATTAGTACTCCAGTAGGGAATAGGGAATGTACAGATAGACAAACTGCTGATGGCTAACCAACTGGACACAGTCAGACAAGCAGAGGAAGAAGGCTGTAGTGACAGATGTAGCCAATACCAAGTGATAGCAACATCAACAAGATGGAACACAAGAACGGTCAATGGACTGGTTCTTATAGCGTTTTTCCACTCTGCTTAAGCACTCAACACATTCTATACAACATGCCTCATTCACACCCATTCATACAAACACTTTTCTCTACACCTAAGTGCTTTCTAGCTAACATTCACACACATTCCCACTCTGATGGATGATGAAAAAAGAACAACTTGAGAAGCTCAAGAAAAGGGCTGAGGAAAGAGCCAGAGAAGAAGGTGAAGGCAACAGTGGACCCCGTGGTAATCGGAACACTCGTGGCAGTGACGGCACATTGCTGCTGACTGTTTCAATTTTTCTGTTAGCTTGTTCCACTTGAATCTAGTGAATCTGTAATATTTAAGTTTTTACCCAGTTTTATCTGTAAAACTCATAACAAAACAGTATGAATGGATGTTCTTGATACATTTGCCAAAAATCAAAATGCAGGATGACAGATTCAGCCGCAGGTTTGATGAACAGAAATGGGAATCAAAGCACAGATATATTATTGGAATTCCAATTCCAATTCATTCCGATTGAATAACTATATTATCCACAATAATAATTAGATTGCTTCTACATTGTATATATAAAGCATCACTAACATCACTTTTTTTTTTAATCAAATCCTTCTTTTGTGCATTTATTCCATACATGCAAACAAATACTTTACTAGTAAAAACTCTTTAAGAAATGCCTCTGAATTGTTCTTAAAGTTTTTATCTTTTAATAGCAAAATCAAGTGATACTGTTCTAGCCCCATGAAATTGGATATCTCCATCAGGTCAAACTGTACTGCTAAAGGAGCTGTCCAATCAAAACAGTGTTTTGCTTTGACTGTACAGACTCTTTCCATCAGTTCTGCTTTCAGAATCACTTTGTGAAATTAAATTAAAAAATAGCTTTAGTTCTGACAGCCCACAGATTCAAGCTCAGCCAGCAATCCTGGCAGATCCATTGCTTCAGCCTGGATACAGTTGCTGCCCCTGTTAACTGCTTTACAACCCACTTCCACCCCATATCTCCCATTTCATGCTTCTCACACAGTTTCTTACCTCATCAGTGTCACGTCTTTGATGTCTGCTCTGTGAAGGTGTTTTGCTGCTACTGTCTGTATTCCAGATCAGTTGGGCCAAAAAGATGAATGCCAGTTTTTTTTAGAAATAACATCTAGTTTCCAACGATGCACTTGTTTTATTTAAAAAACATCCCAATTCTACAAGTAAATGGGCCTCTAGTGACCTGGTTGATGTTAATAGAGGAATAGATTAATATTAGTTAATAATAGTAGTTTGTTTGCCAGTAATCTGAGAGATCCTGTAAAACTAGAAGGTTAGCTATTATACAGTGTATCACAAACGTGAGTACACCCCTCACATTTCTGCAGATATTTAAGTATATCTTTTCATGGGACAACACTGACAAAATGACACTTTGACACAATGAAAAGTAGTCTGTGTGCAGCTTACTGTATATAACAGCGTAAGTGTATTCTTCACTCAAAATAACTTAATATACAGCCATTAATGTCTAAACCAGCGGCAACAAAAGTGAGTACACCTCTAAGAGACTACACCTGTAAATGTCCAAATTGAGCACTGCTTGTCATTTCCCCTCCAAAATGTCATGTGACTCGTTAGTGTTACTAGGTCTCAGGTGTGCATAGGGAGCAGGTGTGTTCAATTTTGTAGTACAGCTCTCACACTCTCTCATACCGGTCACTGAAAGTTCCAACATGGCAAAGAACTCTGTGAGGATCTTAAAAGACGAATTGTTGCTCTACATGAAGACTGTTATATAAGCTGCACACAGACTACTTTACATTGTGTTAAAGTGTCATTTTGTCAGTGTTGTCCCATGAAAAGATACAGTATACTTAAATACATGCAGACATGTGAAGGGTGTACTCACTTTTGTGATACACTGTATAATACTACTTCTGAGTTTTTAAAAAGGTAAATGCCAATGAAAGGTTAAAGCTTATGTAACTGGTTTTCTTACAACACCCCAAAGGTTGGGTTGTGATTCTTTGTATACTACATAATATACCTCACATTGATTAAACCAAAGTGAGAAATACGGAATAAAATATTTTTGGTATATTTTTACATAAAGCTGTCAGTGATTAAGATGTTGCGGGAAATTGTTTTATAATATAAGAAGTACATGTATCAGGCATGGTGTCGTCTGTGGACTTTGAGACCAAAGGAGCTGTTGAATAGTCAATTTTGCTAAGAAGTGTTCCTGAGTAAAGTGATCCAGCAGATTCTGAATGGCCTCCTTCAGCAACCTTCCGTTATGAAAGGAAAGGAAGTAATTCCATCCCATAATTCATAGCAATGCACCATCCACTTGATCATGAAAGCAACAACATTAATGACTAGTGGTGCAGATCATGAAAATGATCTATGAAAATTGTATGTTTTTCATTTCATGTCATTGGATAAGTGATGGGTGACAGGAATTTTACTTTAGTCACTGAAAGCCTTACCAAAGAAGGGGAAGTATTAAATACAATTAAATGAATTATATTTAATATTATGATTCATATTTTAAAATAAACAGTTAAGCTTTGTTGGTGGTTATACAAATACGCCTGCATCACAGCTGCCTGTTTCAGATCACAGTGGTATTGAAAGGTGGTATGTCAATCTAAAGCAGGTTTCTTCAGGGGCCCGTCTATATTTGGCTGCGCTCTTACTTCCCTCAGCCAAGTCTTACTGTATTTGCTCCTCATCAGATCAGATAATCTGTAAATCTGTTTCTCTCAGAAATCTTTGTAAACTGTGTTTGGGAAACTGTACCCAAGGTTCTCAAGAGTGGCATCCATCTGGCTGCCACCACAAAGGTCTGAGTGATAAAATGCTGCCATGTTACCCTCATGACAGGTTTGGTTTTTTTCATATTTTGAAGTACTGTTAAGTTTTTGGTGTCTTCTGACCATGTGATCTTCTTGCTGAGTTACTTAATTTATCCAGGTGGAAAAAACAGTCTACAGCTAATTTGATTGGACTTAATGGTTCGGTTTTTTGTCCTGACATGGAGTACATTTTGTGGACTCTTACACTGGTGTGTGTGTGTGTGTGTGTGTGTGTGTGTGTGTGTGTGTGTGTGTGTGTGTGTGTGTGTGTGTGTGTGTGTGTGTGTGTGTGTGATATGTGAGCCATAAAATATATCCAGTGAATTCTGTTTGTCGCAGGTAGACTCCAATCAAGATCTACTGGGATTACTGAAGCAAATAGAATGTATTTGCATACAATTTTCAGTACCATGCTGAGCGGTCTGAATACTTTTGTAAATGAAAGATTTGTGTACTGAAAGGCTCGAGCTCATCTGTTCATTGCGGACTTAAATGAGAGAAATTACTGCACCTAATGTGAAGGAAACAGTTAATTTATGCATCAGATCCTATCATTTCATTTCTACTTCTCTGCAGTCCTGCGCTTTTATATGTGATACTGCTTTCATTCCATAAAGTAAATGATAAATGGACCGGTTCTTACATAGCACGTTCCTATGCTACTTGAGCACTCAAACAGCTTTATGCAACAGGTATTCATTCACCCATTCACACCCACATTCATACAAATACTTTTTTCCTACACTTCCACATCTAAACGCTTTCTACCCAACATTCGAGCACACATTGAGGGAATTGCCGGTAGTGAGGTGCACTGATACCTGTATATAACAGTAATAATAAAACTAACATTTACGCTCTGAGCAACTTGGGGTTCAGAATTTTACCCAAGGAGACTTTGCCATACAGACTGGAGCAGCCAGGGATCAAACCACCAACTTTCCGGTTAGTAGAGAACCTGCCATACAGCCTGAGCCAGCCAGGATACCACAGTATACACAGATAATCTGATCAGACTGTAAAACATTATGCATAATATATTTACATATTCTTAAGGAAAAAAAAGATTTTTCTCTAACTCAGGCCTTAAGACATGGACTGTGTGTTAACAAAGAAACATTTTCCAATTAATGAACTAATCATGTAATAATCTGATTAGTGGCACTGCTATGTTTAATGTGATTGTGGATATTAGACTGCTTATTTGTGCCACAGCATTAGTTATTGCTTGCTGATGCAACCATAGTGTGAATGTGTGTGAATGTTAGATTGAAAGCACTTAGCCATAGAAAGTACTTGTGTAAATGAGGTATGTTGTATAAAGCACTCTGAGTGCTCACAGCAGAGTAGAAAAGCACTATGACATAAGGTTACAATTACATTAAATCAGGTCATGCCATTGCATTGTCCTCTTGAGTAATCACGTTAACCTTCCTTGTAATTATATTATACAAAGGCATAATCACAAGATCATTTAATACTGAAACATCTAAAACACTTATTCAAGACATATAGCCCTTTTCGACTAGCAGACAACCTTCAGACTCACATCTCTCAGTATGTACGCATCATACTGGGTGGCTGTGGCTCAAAAGGTAGAGCAGGTCATCTACTAATCAAAAGATTGGTGGTCCGAACCCTGGCTGCTCAAAGTATCCTTGCCAAAGTGTCCTTGGGCAAGATATTGAACCCCAAGTTGCTCCCAATGCAACCGTCAGAGTGTGAATGTTAGGTGGTATCCAATTAGCTGTGGAAGGAAGTGCTTGTATGAATGGGTAAATGCAAATATCTTGTATAAAGTGCTTTGAGTGCTTGGCTAGAGTAGAAAAGCAATATATAAGAACTAGTCCATTTACCATTCAAATATTTTTTTCTTTACTTGCATGTACTCACACATACAGGAAGCAAACTAAAATGTTCTAATTCAGCTTTGAAAACCATAAATCCAGAATAACTTAAACCGTAAGTGATAATAAGGACCTCACCTGTAACCCTGAAGAGGCACCACTTAATTAACTAAGGTGAGTTTTCTAATACTGTCACTATGAAAATCACCCAGCTTTAGTATTCTAAGGTTTCATGGTGAAATTTCGGATTGCTACATTGAAATTAGCTACAAATTGTCCAGCTCTACTATCTTATACAAATACAGATGCATCCATTTACAAAAGCAAGATGGCAAATACCAAATAAAAGGCTTCAGAACAGTACACCACACACCAGTGAGTGTTATCATAGCTGCTAAGTTCATGTTTTGTATACAGTTGATGTATATATTCAGCTAACAAAGGTCAATCTGCTTGTTAATGACCATCAGGGGATAACTGTAACCTATCTAAACTTAAATGTCAAAATCTGAAGGCTGATTTACATTTGAAAATAACCGCTTACTCTCTTTATTTCAGTTTTTATGCTATTAAATTTATGGTTCAGAAAGGTCATCAGGGTGTCTCAGTCAGTACAAGTGTTCTGGGAAAATGTTTAAGTGGGGGAATTCTGCTTATTACCAGTACCTGTTTGTTTAACTAAGTGTGGAGAACTGCTTTCCTTTTTTTCTTTTTTATGTAGTCCACTGCTACCATCCATTTCATCCCATTACACGAGAGAAGACCTACACACTGATATTTAGGCTGAGCACTCAAGTTGCATAATGATTTTGCTTGATATCTCGAGAAAAGGCATTAATTTTTCATCAAGTTCTTGAAAAAAAAGAACATTATCAAACATGAGGCAGAGTTAGAGGAACTGCCTCTAATTGGTTTGGGGTAAAAAGAGGATGATTTAACTTGTTTTGATAAGTTTTCGACAGAAATACTCATCATATTCCAAAGTGTTACTGTTTTTCAAAATAAAGTTTTCTTATTGAGCGCTCAGATATTTGGTTGGGTATTTACACCAATGACAGTACAGATGGCATAGAAAAGACTGTATTCTCTTGGCTAAATTTACTTTCTGTATTGGTTCTGTATTGGTATTGGTTCCATTTCAAACCTGCTGGAGTTGTTCTTATCAAACTTACTGACAACCTTATCAGCAGAGGTGGGAAGTAACGAAGTACAAATACTTCGTTACTGTACTTAAGTAGATTTTTCAGGTATCTGTACTTTACTTGAGTATTTATTTTTCTGACTACTTTTTACTTTTACTCCCTACATTTTTACACAAGTATCTGTACTTTCTACTTTTTACATTTTCAAACAGACTCGTTACTTTTTAACACGTCAGAGAGAAGTTTGCATTTCCGGTCAGTGCGCCTTCAAACATAAAAAGATCTGAGCCTAAATGGAGGAATAATAACATTTAAGAGACAATCGTACTGCATATCCTCCATCACAGGGGCTTATCTCGTACAAAGGGATTAAATACGCAAACCCATATAATTAATGTATCATTTATAGCGCTATAATCGGACCAGACCGAGTCCGTAAGTTGCGCTGCGGCACATACCTGTAAACAGCTTAGCTAGCGCTACTGAAGAGGAGCGAGCATGAAGGGAGTAACATGTGGCAGGTAAATGCAACGTTTTTAAATGCTCAACAAATATCAGCAAACACACAAAGTGTGTGCAGTTTGTCACACAGTGTGTCTGCTAGCTAAAAGAAGAGCTGCTGTATTTCAGGGAGAGCAAAGAGAGAGAAGTTCACTCAGAGATGGAGAAAGAGGACAGGAGAGGAAGAAGAGAGGTTAGATTTAAAGGTAAGGACTGGAAAACAAACTGAACTATGCTGACTTTGTGTAATTCAAAGATTCTATGAAAATGCTGCAGTTTAGTGTTTAATAAATGGGTTAGTTTGTTGTACTGTATTTACAGTAAAGCTCTGTGTTGGTGCACAGAGGCTGTGTTGATGGTCAGAGTTACAGGTTACATCAGTGCAGCAGAGATAAGTTTGAATCAAAGCTGCTGATGCTGAGATTCATTCACTGAATCCAACATTTCTACAGCCTGTATGCTGTCAGTGTAGGGGATGGAGATCAGCTCAGATAGCTGTGAAATACTGGGTTACATCTTTGTGAGTTCACTTCATCCACACAGAGCAGCAAACCTCAGAGCAGCAGGTCAGCTGATCACAGCCTGCACACCAACATCATTTACTGCAGCTACAATAGAAACCTGTGGTTCTTCTCCCCATGCAGAGCCACTACAGCTGATCTTAGGGTTCCTCCACCTTCTGAATCCCACTGTAACCCCTGAGTATCCTCATGTTGGTGTTTAGGTGGAGGCACAGTCACCCTCTACTATGGAGGACACAGAGAATAGAGCTGTGTTTAAATTCCCTTTCACAGTTTGTGTCCTACATAACAGATTCAAGCTGAGTGCATTCATTAGAATTAAAATTTAGATTGGAATAACATTTGTATTCTCATGTACTATTTTATATTATTACAATAATATATAACGAGGTTCGGTTTGTTTTACACAAAAATAGCAGGTAGAAACATCCTCCAAAGAACTACTTTTACTTTCTTACTTTGAGTACATTTCAGAGCCTGTACTTTTTTACTTTTACTTAAGTAGAGAAGTTGAACCAGTACTTCGACTTTTACTAAAGTATTTTTTAACATAAGTACTTGTACTTCTACTTAAGTACAGAATGTCAGTACTTTTGCCACCTCTGCTTATCAGACGCAAATATAGCCAGAAGTGAGTGTGCTTTTTAACTCTTTAATGCCAAGTGTATCATATTTGATACAAGCTTTTGTGAGTTTTTGAGACTTCTACATCATTGCCATTTTAATAAATTGCAAAAACTACTGGATGTAGCACATATGATACAAATTAAAACTAAAACATGTATATTAATATTTAATTTCTTCTTTTTTATGTATCAGAAGATTCAATAAACACTGAATTCCCAAAAAACTTTGAATTTTCTGGTAATTGTTTCATGGCTCAGGCTTTACATCAGTGATCGGTGAGAGCGTGAGTGTGAAAGGTTGTTTGTCTCTCTGTGTTGGCCCTGCGACAGGCTGGCGACCTGTTCAGGGTGTACCCTGCCTCTCGCCCTATGACAGCTGACCCTGAACAGGATGAGTGGAAGCGAATGGATGGATAAAGAAAGAAAAATATAAATTACTGCAGTGTTTGGAGCTATGGTTATCTTAATATAAATACAGGGAAGGCATGCAATGAAGGTTAAATGGTTGTAAAATATTTAAATGCTGATGCTTCTCAATCAGAAGAGACTAATGCCACCATAAATCAAGAGCTTCAGCCAAAAGAATGTCTGAGATAAGCTCGTCCATAAGATTAGCCTTGATCCTAAGTTTAATATCTGCACTGAAATTTTATTGGGCTCAAGAATGTTTTGTTTACCGAAAAGCTAAAGTATGTGGAGTCTGAGACATTGGGACACAATGGGCTGTGGTGTGTACACTGTGAGCTCTTTAAAAAGAAGAAGAAAACAATAGATACTTGGATCCAGATCTGAACACACGTGGACTAATTAATCATGCTCAAAGTACAGAGGATCCACGCTGCCTTCTTCTGATGTATGGTAACTGGCTTTAATTATGTGCTCTGAGCTGAAAGAGCCAGATACATACTGTACTGTAATTTCATGTTACATGCAGACCCTTATGGTTAGCCTATGGTGTAATATTATGTAGGGGGATGTGGGGAAATTGCAGCACAAATTAGAGTTTTTACTATGAAGCGAACAATGCCTGAATGTGACACTTCAGCCTTCTGCTGAGGTAGTTTGTTTCATGGCCAAATGGGTATAAATGGAAATCTCCCAGCAGGATAAGGATGCTCTGGATCCATGTGCTCGCATTTTATTCAAATCTGTGAATCATGTTTTCTTTTATTAGCTGTTTGCAGTGTGAATGTGCTGCTGAAGGACCTGCAGGAATCAAGTGACCTGCTGTGGACTAGAAACATTTCCAGCATCTTGTTGAGTCAATTCAGATGCTGAACGCTGGAGAAAAGCTGGAGAGGCACACATTTATAATCCTGTAATCCTAATTGCCAACATGTTGATGAATGATATGCAAAGAGAGATGCTCATTTTTTCCTGAGTGTGCCTTGTCCCATTTTTATAACCAGGAAAGCTGAGAATTTAATAAACAAATAAAAAACACTGCCGTGCAGGGCAAATAGTTGTTGTAAAATCTTGTATTTGTCATGAATATATGCTCATTTTAGTGAAAAATATTTTTTTTATTGCACATACACATAACAGTACTGTCACAACCATGTAGTGTGGCATATTTGCCAATTTAAAAATCTGAATAAAAAATTGCCCCCAAACTTAAAATTAAATCAACAGGGTACAGTGTTCACTTTTACACAGCACTTTGTTCTTATTAATTAAAACATATTTGCATTCAAATAATTATTCACTTAAGCAAAGTGAATCTGCTAAAAGCAAACAAAAAAGTATTTTCTTTCCATTCTTTGTACCTGCACAATGTTTCTGAATAAAACTCGTAGGAAAGAACTGCTGTGAGGTCCCTCTCTGATTCCCCTGGCTGCTTTTGCATACAGCACAGGTTTTGCCACTTTAGAAAAATAATTGCATGAGAGGATAACATTTTTTGTCCACTATGCTTAGAATGTTCCTGAAGCCTTCCTGAAAGCCAACGTGTGGACAGAATATTTGCCAAATGGAATGCTACTGCATTGATAATTTCAGTGCATCTTTGTAAACTATATGGATACACAGACATGTTGCACAGCCTTGCTGTTATACATGAGTGAGCTGATGGTGGACAATTCATGTTAGCGACCACTGCATTGCTCTTCTTGGCCTTCATGGATAATTAATGCATGAAGGCCAAGAAGAGCAATGCAGTGCGGTTAAACAAGTTAGTTGTGTTGGTAAAGAAACTGAGCTATTACAGTTTCTATATATATTACAGTTTCTTTATATAACACCCATTCACAAGAACACTCATTTTAAGGTGTTTTTTTTTTATTATTGAAAGGTAAGACCCTACATTATTAGAAAGAAACCCCCAAAATTACACAACCCCCTATGAGCGAGCACTTGGCAACAGTGTGAAGGAAAAACTCCCTTTTAATAGGAAGAAACCATCAGCAGAACCAGGCTCAGGGAGGGGCAGCCATCCATGCGGGGTGAGAGGAAAGAGAAGAGAGCAAAGAGAGAACAAAAGGCAAACTATGGGAGAGAAAGCCAGAGTTTAATCAGTGCTACTGATTAAATTGAATAGTGGCATATAAACACACAGGGGATGAAAAGAGATCAGTGAAGAAATGCTGGTGAGCATCATGGGATGCTCACCAGCAGCCCAAGCCTATTGCAGCATAATTAAGAGATAGTTCAGGGTCTAATCTTAAAAGTAGAGAGGGTGTCTGTCTCCCAAATCCCAATCTGGGAGCTGGTTCTACAGTAGAGGGGCCTGAAAGCTGAAGGCTCTGCTTCCCATTCTCCTTTTAAAAACTGAAGCCAGATGACACACATCAATTAGTTAAACTCCAGGAATGTCTTAAAGACATTAAGGCCTGGATGACCTCTAATTTCCTGCTTCTAAATTCAGATAAAACTGAAGTTCTTGTACTCTGCCCCACAAATCTTGGTGTCAAACCAGATACTTACTCTGGATGGCATTACTTTGGCCTCCAGTAACACTGTGAGAAATCTTGGAGTCATTTTTGACCAGGATATGTCCTTCAATGCACATATTAAACAAATATGTAGGACCTCTTTTTTGCATTTGCGCAATATGTGTTGAATAACACATGTCATTCAACCTCTGTTCATCGAGGGGGATGAAGTGGAGCTGGTTTCAGATTTTAGGTTCCTGGGAGTACATCTGCAGGATGATTTGACCTGGAGTATCAATACGACCAGCATTGTCAGGAAGGCCCAACAGAGACTGCATTTCCTGAGGGTTCTTAGGAGCAACTATCTGACCCAGAATCTGCTGGTGTCCTTCTACCGTTGCTGTGTAGAGAGCATCCTGACCTACTGTCTGTGCGTGTGGTTCAACAGCTGCACAGCAGCAGACAGGAAAACACTCCAGCGAATCATCAACACGGCTCAAAAGATCATAGGCTGTCCCCTGCCCTCCCTCCAGGAACTGTTCAATGCCCGCTGCCAGAGGAGGGCACAGAACATCCTCCAGGACCCCTCACACCCTGGACACTCCTTGTTTCAGCTACTGCCATCAGGCAGACGTTTCAGGACAATGAAGGCCAGAACAAACAGACTGAGGAACAGCTTTTATGCCAGGGCTATCATTGAACTGAACTCTGTGTGGTTTGGACAGTGATGTGGGGTGGTAGTGCTGACTGTGTGCGTGCGTTGGTGTGTGTATTGGGGCTAGATTCATCTTAATTTACTATTGTGCACTGTATTTTAGTAATCATTTTTATCACTCATATTTTTATTATTTTATTATTTATTGTCTGAGGCACCTAGAAAGGAATGCATTTTAAATTTCGTTGTGCAACTTCTGTGTACAATGACAATAAAGATTCTGATTCTGATTCTGATTCTGATTCTGATATTTCTAAAATTAGAAACATCCTTTCTCAGAGTGATGCTGAAAAACTAATTCATGCATTTATTACTTCTAGGCTGGACTATTGTAATTCATTATTATCAGGCTGTCCTAAAAGCTCCCTGAAAAGCCTTCAGCTGATCCAAAATGCTGTGAGAGTACTAACAGGGACTAGAAAGAGAGAGCAGATTTCTCTCATATTGGCTTCTCTTCATTGGCTCCCTGTTAAATCTAGAATAGAATTTAAAATCCTCACATACAAGGTCTTGAATAATCAGGCCCCATCTTATCTCAAAGACCTCATAGTACCATATCACCCAAAGAGAGCACTTCGCTCTCACACTGCTGGCTTACTTGTGGTTCCTAGGATACTTAACAATGGGAAGCAGAGCCTTCAGCTTTCAGGCCCCTCTTCTGTGGAACCAGCTCCCAGCTTGGATTCAGGAGATACACACCCTCTCTACTTTAAAGATTAAGCTTAAAACATACTTTTTTTCATCAAGTTTATAATTAGGGCTGGATCAGGTGACACTGAACCATCCCTTAGTTATGCTGCAATAGGCCTAGGCTGCTGGGGGGGGGGGGGGGGGGGGGGGGGGGGGTTCCCATGATGCACTGTTTCTTTTCATTCACCTTATTTACTCTGTTTATACTTCATTCTGTATTTAATGATTAATTATTATTATATCTGGCTCTCTTCCACAGCATGTCTTTTGTCCTGTCTCTCTCACACAGCAGATGACTGCCTCTCCCTGAGCCTGGTTCTGCTGGAGGTTTCTTCCTGTTAAAAGGGAGTTTTTCCTTCCCACTGTCACCAAATACTTGCTCATAGGGGGTCGTTTTGACTGTTGGGTTTTCTCTGTAATTATTGTAGGGGATTTACCAACAATACAAAGGGCCTTGAGGTGACCGTTTATTGTGATTTGGCGCTATATAAATAAAATTGAATTGAATTGAATTGAATGAGGCCATTGGCTTGTCTAAAGTCCTTTGAGTGCTCAGCTGGGGTAGAAAGCACTATCTAAGAACTAGTCCATTTATCATTTACCTACAGAGGTTGCACAGGTAGTCCAACCCCTCCAGGATTCCTGGATTCCTCCAGGATGGCACATCAAGACGTGCTCTTGCCAGAAGGTCTGCTGTGTCTCCCAGTACAGTCTCAAAAGCATGAAGGAGATTCCAGGAGACATTCAGCTACTCTAGGAGAGCTGGACAGAGCTGTACAAGGTCCCTAACCCATCAGCAGTACCAGTATTGGTGCCTTTGTGCAAGGAGGAACAGGATGAGCACCGCCAGTGCCCTACAATATTACCTCCAGTAGGTCACTGGTGTGAATGTCTCTGACCAAACAATTAGAAGCATAAGGATGACCTGAGGGCCCACCTTCCTCTGGTGAGCATTATGTTCACTACCCAGCATCATGGGGCCTGATTGGCATTTACCATAGAATACCAGAATTGGCAGATCCCCCACTGGCACCCTGTACTTTTCACATATGAGAGCACGTTCACCTTGCCCTGCTTCATGTTGCGGCAGTATGCAGGCAGTTCCTGGAAGATGAAGGAATTGATACCATTGACTGGCCCCCATGCTCGCCTGAGCTTAATGTAATAGAACACATCTGGGATATTTTGTTTTGTCCGTCCATCCATCCATCCATCCATCCATCCATCCATCCATCCATCCATCCATTCGCTTCCGCTTATCCTGGTCAGGGTCGCGGGGGGGCTGGAGCCTATCCCAGCTGTCATAGGGCGAGAGGCAGGGTACACCCTGAACAGGTCGCCAGCCTGTCACAGGGCCAACACAGAGAGACGAGCAACCTTTCACACTCACATTCACACCTACGGGCAATTTAGAATTGTCCATCCAATGCTGCCATATTGCACCTCAGGCTGTGACTTTGAATTCAGTTGATAATTTTCATTTCCATCAAATAATGTGGCATCCTTTCATTTCCAACATATTACCCAGTCCATATCAATACCCAGCATGATTTTTTCCCATTGAGATTTGATGTTTTTCAAAGTCCACATATATATATATATATATATATATATATATATATATATATATATATATATATATATATATATATATATATATATATAATATAAAATAAGGAGAAAAGAGGGAGCAGAAAACTTATTACACTAGTGCATAATTCATCATTGGTGGGGTCAGTGTTATTATGGTCTGAATAAGACCTACGATGATGTAGTACTTTGAGTATATGCAGATTCAGATTTTCATTTGCATTTTTAAACAAATCAAGACCATGAGGCATACAGTAAGGCCCGAAAGGGTATGTTTGGATAACCAGCTGGTTGGTCAGATCAAAAATCATTTGTACTGATACTTTTGATAGTTCAGCATGGAATGCTATGAACCTATGCTAACACTCTAAAGTGTGACACTACAAAAGCCGTACAAACTTGAAATAGTGATGAAACTCACTGAGTTCTGTTTAATAAAACTAGCTTTAACTCTCTAAACCCTGTTATTTATTTATTTGTTTTTGTCTGAAAACCATACCCATGTTCAATTAGTAATGGCTAAACAACTTACCAACCTCGGGCCCTGTGGATAAGAAGAACTTCTGTGCCATTTTGAAATACAAGTCTTTTTATCCACAGTAGCAAGTCAAAATGAGAGCTAACAAACTGAAATGACCTGTCATGATCCTGGTCCATGTGCCCAGTACTTTGGGTTAGTTCGTTTGGTTTCTGTTTTCATTGAGTCCTTGTTATGGTTTCCAGTTTGTATTGGGTTTTGTTCATTCATGTAGTTCCTGTCTTATTTTGGTACTGTCTTATTTCTAGTGTAGCGTGTTTAGCTTTCCTTCCTCTGTCTCCCTCCCAGGGGTTCCTTATCCCCTCGTTACCTAGTGTGTTTATATTGTCTGTGTTCCAGTCAGTCCGTGTCGTGTCATCGTGTCATCAGTGCTCATCCTGCGGTCGTCAGTCAGTCAGTTAGTTTTAGTTTGCTCCCTTTGTGTGTCTGCAACCCTTTCTCCAGCATTAAAGTTGTGTTTTTGAGTTTACCCCACGTCTCTGGTGTCTGCTTAGAGGTCCTCACTCCTGCCAGCTGCAGCAGTTCATGACATGACCATTGTGCTTTAATAGCAGGCCAGATCTGCTATTAAAGCACAACCCACCTGCAATTTTTCAGGTTGCTGAACTTGGCATATTTAGTGAAAGACTACCTCATAATACTAAAATGAGTGACCCATAGCTGTGTTTCATTTTGTTGCATTAATCTGGTGCAGTTCAGAATTTTTATATCAAGTTTAATAACAGTTTTTACTGACTCATAATTATAAGGCAGTTGTTTTTATCTCTAATTTATACTTTTGATTAGTTGGTAGTAAAGTAAAAATGCAAATTTCTGTTGGACTTTTTTATAATTTCACTCTGGCTCTGTGATAGGGTGATAAGCCTTCCAGCTGCTTCTTATTCATGGAGCTTAAGTTGTTGCTTAGGTTGCACAGTAACTAAAATAAATACATCTATATCAACTGTGTCACATCAGACATCATTCAGTGTATTATAGCAGCAGTAGCTGACCTAATCAAATCTATCAATAAGTCTTCTGGTTTTATCCCAGGATCACACTATTATCAAGGGTGTACAGACACTGCAGTGAATTAAGTCTATTAGAAGAAAACATTAATTTCAAAGTGGTGATCTTTTGTCTATCAGAAACTGCATATGCAAACCCAAAGTTATCACTGGTTTCATTATCAGTACTGTGTCTCCTCACTGTGTGCTGTTTAACATTCATTTTTTTTTACTAATGAATCTGTGGTGTGATGAGGTTAACCCAACCTTCTGAGGTGAAATTATTAAAATGATTATTTAACAATACCACAGTGGAGTACCACTAACAAACTATATTTAAAGAAGGCAAAGCTTCGAAAAGTGATGCTGCACCCCACTCTACCACAATAACCTCTTCATTAAGTTTGCAGATGATACAGCTGTGGTGGGTCTCATCAGCAGGAATGATGAGACAAACTACAGGAGTGAGGTGAATCAGTCGGCCATGTGGTGCAGTGACAACGTTCCCTCCTTGAATCTGGAGAAAGGAGATTGTCACTGATATCCAGAGAGCACACACAGCACCACCACTCCTGGTTCTGAGCACATCACATGAGCAACTCTGCATCAGTGGCCAAGAAAGCACAACAATGTTTCTACTTCCTCTGCAAACTGAAGCATCCTGACATCTCTCCCATTACAAATACTGAATTCTAACACATACACACAGATATATGAAAGATATGAAAGTAAATATGAGGTATCAAAGTGTTGATTTCACCTTTTACTTGGGAAACATTTTCATGCGTGACTGGACTTCCCTTCCAATCATCCTGATTGGAATTCAAACTTTAATTCAAAGTTATCCAATCAAGTGCTTGAAGTTACATTTGTAAAGCCCCAGGTTTCCATTGCTTATCACCCAGACAGCTAAGGAACCATAGAGAGATTCTACCAAACCTTGTAGTCCATGTTATGCATGTATTGCCTTACACATGGTCCGGAGTGGGATGATGGAATACCTTGTCTGCTGTTTGCTGGGAAACAATGCAGAAATCTTGGGGTTCAGGCTTGCTGAGCTGATATTTGGCCACACTGTTAGGGGCTCCTCTGAAGCTGTTGTGTAAGCAGTTGATGGCAGATCATCCACTTAAGCTGTGAGATTTTTTTTTTTTGAGAGCAGCTCCATCATGCCTGTGAAATGACCAGACAGGCAAACAAACTGGCTGAGTCTGAGATGAAGTAGCAGTTTGAACAAACATGCAGCGGGCCACTTTTTTCAGCCCTGGGACTTAACACTGCCTCTTTTGCTGATACCAGGATCAGCAAACAGGCAGAGTTCAGGGGCCCTCATGTGATTGAGGAAAAAACTGAGTAAATGGACTGGTTCTTAAAGAGCACTTTTCTACTGTACTTTATTCACCCATTCACACACATTCATACCAGCACTTTTCTTCTTTTAGCATCCAAGTGCTTTCTTTGTTATGTTCACACTCCGGTGAATGCATTGGAAGCAACTCTGGGCTCATTTGCGTTCATTCATTTGCTCTTTTCGTTATCTCAACATTACAAGCACAACTTGGACATCCATCCCTGAACTCTGACAGATCAGAGAAACAATGTTACATTTACCTTTGATGCCACCTTTTAGATACAGTACTGCCTTTATTCTAGAGTTTGCTGATTCCATCTTTCACCCCCAGCCACACTTTCTAGTTCCTCCTTTGTTCCCAGGCCAGATAAAACTTTTTTTGTCATGTTAAAAAGAAAGTTTTCACAGCTTGCAGTCCTATGAATACTTTAAGTACAGCCTATGATTCAATGGCTTCTAGAACCACTTTTAGCAGCAATAAGTTTAAGCAATCATATGATATTATCAGTCTCACATTGTTGGGGGATTTTGGTCCACTTTTCTTCACAACATTGCTTCATTTAATTGAGGTTTGTGGGCATTTGCACATTTCTCTTAAGAACATGCTAACTGAGGCCTGTCCATCATTTGTGAATATGATCCAGAAATACTTGAACTCCATCGCTTCTGGCAGAGAAAAGTTAATAGTATTTTCATATCTTTAGAAGTAACTGAATTGTCTGACGGCAGGTAAGCGTGTGTGATCTGAAAAAAAAAATCTATTTTCTGTCAGAAAAATGTTCAAACATAGTTAATAGCATTTTCATATCTTTAAAAAAAGTACATTTTTTGGTGGTAGTTACCAGGCCAGATAGTATGAAGTGCTAACAGAGTGGTTTATGTTGAATCAGGGAAATGCACAATTTAAGCCTTTGATGTTTTTATTTTTTATTCACGCTTGTTTTTGGTTTGAGAAATTAAAGTGACACCAAATTAAAATTTTCATCTACAATATGTGGAGTAATATAGTAAAGTACTCAAAAGTGACTCCTGAACGCTGTGACTAAACCTTTTAATGTGATTGAGAGAAAATACTACAGTAGCTCTCTCCAGGTTAACTTTCATTCAGCCTAATATACCAGGAAAACTGATGCTTTTTGAAGTTGGATATCTGTAATTTACACTACATGCCATTCTCAGGTCACCAGCCTGCTGCAGGGCTAGCACAGAGATGCAGACAACCACTCACACCTATGGGCAACTTAGAATCACCAGTTAACCTAACCCCACTAACTGCATGTCTTAAGAAACCAGGATACCCACACAGACATGCTGAGGCTATGCAAGCGCCACACAGAAAGGCCCCAGCCCGGTGGTGGAGTTGAACCCAGGATTTTCTTACTGTGAGGCAGCAGTGTTAACCACTGCACCACCAGCCTGCCCAATAATGCAATTATAGCAAGAAAAAAAAAGGTTTTCAATTCACGAGTTTATTCTAATTTATCCAACTTGAATCTATACAGAATATTTCTCAGTTATATGAATTCAAGTAGCAACTGAGCTTTCATTTCTGTCATTTTCTAAATATTCAATACAAATGCAACTTCAGACATAAGTGCTTTGATTTATGACTTCCAATAAGCCAAATGGCATATTAAATTAAAACCACGTATAATTATACAATTTTAATAAATCATTAATTTTTTTCCGCTTTTGTGATATTAAATTCTGTTGAAACAGATGAGCTTTCTTAAACCGATGGAAACGTTTTACGGCAAATAAAAGAATTGGGTTTTGAATATAAAACAACAATGACGTGAAAATGAAAAGAAATTATATTGCTCACATTTCAAATTCATTAAAAAAAAAAGGATTCAGCTGAAATTGAAAAACAGATGTTTTTATTATTTATTTAATGAATGATTTATTTAATCTTGCAGGTGAGTGAATACTCAGCTCTGACGGCTGGTACTAACCTTTTCATACTGACACTTCAAAACATTAATCTCAACCGTTACATCCAAGCTCGCTCAACTCAGGAGTTTACTATGAAGAGAAGAAAACCGTTCCTCACTGACACTTGACACATGGTACTGGACTTAATAATGTATCAGTCTATTACGCATCAATTTACACCCTGACGTGCAATGCAGCATTACAACATTTTTAATCAAGATTAATTAACAGTGAGCTCATTTAGAATTCACTGCTGCACACCCAAAGGATTTACTCATTAATGAATTCAGAGACAAATGGATTCCTGTGGCATACACTGTTTTACACCAGGTGGAATTGAATGGTGTAATTGATTGTATCTATTGTTTTACATCTGTTAACCTTCCACTTATAATGGATGACTCACAAGAGAGGCCAGTTGATACCTCAAGATATGCTGCTGTATTAGTGTTCCCATCAAAGTAGCCATTTTTGGAACAAGATTTATATTACAGCAACTTATTTTTCTGCTCTGTGTCTTTGCTTCAGCTCCTTTTTACCTGTTTTGGTGCTTCAATAGAGGTGAGAAACCAATTTCAATATAATTCAGACAGTTGTTCATATTCTGTTCTGTCAGAGACACTTAGGTCAATGTATGTTATATGCTTTTCTTTGTCAGAATAGGCTCTACTCCTGAGGTTAATCTAAGCCGGCAGAATTCAGGGGAGTTCAATAAACCCCTAGGGCTGTACACAATAGAGCCCAACAGGTGCATTCTACTGGAGATAAAGGAGACAGAAACCACAGAAGAAAAGGATGCCATTACCAGATTTGGGCATATAATACTAGACGTGGAGGAGGCTAGTTCAGAGAAGAGAGAGATGAGTTGCAGCAGCAGTATTGGTGTTGAACAAACAAAGCATAGCCAGTAAGTCGGGTGCTGTGACAGAATTGTTGCAACTGGAAAGACTTGGAACAATTTTCAAAAGCCAAAAGCACAGATTCTGATCGCAGAGAGTTAAAGCTTAGACCTCAGAGGTCTGAGTACCCCAGCGGTAGAAAACTATTGTTTGTAGAAAACCTTTATTTGATTTTTTTAATGTTAGGCCATTGGTGAAAGCAGCACATCCTGACCTATTGCACATTAATCCTCATTGCAGCCTCACTGCAAATCAAATCAGGGAAAACTGTGATTTAAGCAAATCGTGAAACTCTACATGCCATATCTGTGTGTATTTTTTACTAGGCAGTGATAACTTTTAGAGGGACTTTGACACTGTCACAAGAACTCTGTGTTTCCACCACATTTCCCACAGAGACAGGTACCTGCTGCTCTCCGAAACAGTGAACTAGTAAAACAGCATAGGAGTGTTCATATATGTGTATGTAAGGAACGGCGGTTTTGTGCAGAGGTCAGAGGGTGTCTTGACACAGACATGACATCTGTACCTGCAGGTAATTTAAATCATTATGTTTTCATGTCTTATGTAAAACTGATTTGTGTGATAGATAGTTTTCTCTAAAAGCTACTGTTGTAAAACCTAAGAAATACACTATCCCTGCTCTCTGAACATTAAAGATTAATCATCCGTTACTTAATGTGAGATGTGCTATAACATTTCTGTACATAAGCAACTTTTAGGAACTTTTTCAGACAGAACTGAAAACTGAAAATTGAACAGACTCTTGAGAAAATAAAAACACCGACTTTGATGTTTTGTATTTTTGTTTCAAATAAAATTATATTCATCACCCAACCTATAAACTTTTGTGGGAAAATAAAAACTGTAGATAACTGGTTCATCCACTTAAGTTGGCTGGTTTTGCAGCTCTCATTAATCGTGGCCCGACCCTACATTACTGAGCATGGATTATCAAAATGTGTTGAGCCATGACTGGCAATTTTTGCTAGGCCCCAGTGGTAACAAATTTGCTATCTCTCCTTTCTCCTGCTTATTAAGCTTAATTCTTAGTGCTGCACTGAATCACCACTGTGGTTGGTAAGGTCATTTGCATTTATACCTGTGTGCTCGTGGGCCTGCATTGCTCTGCTGCCACAGGTGAAACTGAAATGTTCGTGTTTGTCTTGGAGCTATTAAATCATGAGCAATAGTTACTTTTAATGACACATAAAAAGGAGAAAAGGCTTCAAAACAGATTAATTCTACATGTATTTTCAGAGCTATGAAAAAAACCATGACCAAGAACAGAAATCATCTAACAAAGAATCAAACAGAGATATAAAAAAAAAGAATCAGAAAATCATGGGACCATGACAGCCAGGGGTATAACTTCACATTGTCAAAGTCCCAAATGTGCATTCAAACATTTATGCTAGTTAAAAGGCAGGGCAGGCTACATATATGTCACTCTATAACTTGTGCAAAAACACTATACATTCCAGCTCACTGCACACAAACTGTGATAAGTGTGTGTTAACTCAGGGACAGTCAGAGTTCTGCTCGGGAAAGTGATGAAGTAGGCCATCTCACTCCCATTAGTCAACACGGTTGCTGTTGCAGCCACTTGCCAGGTTTGTGCTTCTTATTAGCTGCAGGCTGTGACGCTGAGCTCAGCCAGTGTTTCCCAATTCTCTGTGTGTGTTTGAGGAATTCCATCACGGTGAGCTGCAGTGCTGGCAGAACTCTATCACACATCCATCAACAGCAGGTCTATACTGAGTGCCAGACCATTCAGGTTAGAAGAGCGTGGATCACAGTAACATGTATGTCTTCCAAAAATTGAGAAACACTACTGGAATACTGCGCCTTTTCCCAGCTGTAGAGATGAAGTTAGGATACCAACAGAAATTAAAATTGCACAAGTATTCCAGATTTTGATCATCTCACACCAAAATATTACATAGTTTGTTGAGCCATTTCATGGAAAATTAACTCTGTTAAACCACAGCACAGCAGAAACCAGGATTCAGTTTGCTAAATCACACAGCTCACCATCTGTTTTCCTCCTGGATATTTTTAATCGGCTATCCTCAACGGCTGGGGGAAGGACACCACTGTGCTACTGAAAAGCTTCCAAATAAACGTGGTGTAACAAATGATTAAGAATGAAACTTTTGTCTGATATGCTCATATATGCTTATAAATAATGTATATATATAAATAATCATTATAAAGATTATTTCAAAGCATTTTCTTCAAATGCCGATAATTGATTACTTGGGATACACAGCTGCATCTCCACCATATGCTGTATGTGACCATGATCATATCCAATGTCATGTCACCAATTGCTTAGTGAAGTCCCACTGTGGAACAGTGACCTGAGCACTTTGGCCATTCTTGCGTTTTGAAATTGGGCATGAAGGTCGATGGGCAGGTTTGACCATGCACGTTCATACAGTAGAGACTTATAAATAACAAGGTAGGCGTGTCCAGAAATATACTGTGGTATACTCTTTTTAGAACCCATTAGTCACAAAATTATCATTAATAATCAAAGTTTTAATGACTTAATGAAAGTCTTAAATTTGTCTTAATGACTCATACATTTTGGTATGTGAATTTTGCTCCCCAGTGCTCTGTAGCTCAAAACATCTGCAGAAGGCACAATTTTATCCCATTCTCTCCCTGGATCAGCTAATCCTGGCCACTTCTACTTCCAACATTACAGCCCTTCTAGTCTGTGCCACAGTGTACTTAGCAATTGTCATGTTTTAGAAAAGTGGTTCAGAAAAGTGGCAAGAAAACAGTGCCTGCCAAAGAAGAGCAAGCATATATTTTCTACTGATATTTGTGATGGACACTGCCACATGCTTACATCACTGACAAAAGCTTTACCCTACTTTATTTTTAATATATTATCGAAGCCTGTGGCATCCGAGTGCTCATACTTCTTTATTGAACCCTAATGTATATGATTCATTGGCCTTTTTCACAGCAGACTGACTTTTCCTAGCAGGGAAGAAGCACATTTGCAGTAATATAAAAAAAACAGTGATGTAGTGTAGCAAGTGGGGTTATTATTTATTTTTTTTCCTGCTCTTGGTGGAGACGGACGCATTTTCTTCTTCTCCCCAGCCTTCCCTATCTACCCCTGCTTTTTGCTGCTTCGCTGTTCAGAGCATCTCTTCACACATCCCCGAACTGGAATTTAAATTATGGATCTGGTCAGCTGGTCTCTCAACACTATTGATGATCAAATTCTCATCACGAGGAGATTGGGAGAAGGGGAACCCTCTTTCCTCTGGTCCGACTACACACCCGGCTGGCTATGTTATGGATTCCTGTGGGGATGGAAGATAACGTTCCTGGCTGCACTGTGTGGACGTGGCATATATATTGATACCAGGATTTTTTTCCCGATTTGGACCTGGGGATACCTGGTTTCCGGGCAGCTGTTCAGGCCCTAGTAAGGCTGCCTATGAGAGATGCAGAAACAGTACGAACTCAATCAGACTCAGTAGAGCTGAATCGAAGTGGATTACATCTGGAGGAGTGTTGGAGTGTCTGTTCTGCATGGCGGAGTAGAACCAAATTCGGATTATTGGACTTCTGAGAGGTAACCAGAAAACTGTAAGTCTGTCAGCAAATAGTTATGACGGCCTGAACTTAAACAATTGCACTATTTGGAATTTGGCTCCCAGACGGCCTTGGATGCTGTCTATCTAAATTGCCTCTTGGAGATGTTTGTAAACAGATGCTCTGCACCCCCGCCCCGTGTTGTGACCTGTATGAACTGGTAACCAAGGCTGACTGTACCATCTTATCATGAACATTATCATGAACTGCTGGTCTGGAAGCTGTGTGGCCATCACAGTATCCTGCTCGTCTCCACTGGCAGCCCCTCCCCTACCCACACTAGTGCTCTCCAGGCTTTAAATGTGCTACTGCTTTGCTGAGGTGTTTTTTGAAACCTCGTAAGGTGTTCATAATGAACACAGTTAGAGATGATTTTTTTGAACCTACCTATCCCAGTGTATCTCTTTCTGTTTTCCTGCTAAAGGTAGCGCCGGTAAAACGGCTGCATGACCTCAGACACCTGCCTCCCCTGTTTGTTTCTGTTGTTTGTATTTCTCTTGGATGAATGTTCTGGAATGCAAATTTCTTTATATATTTACATATAATTGGTTATTGGTTCGCTAAACCAATAACTCCCCAATGACCCTTATGGCAGATACAGCAAGGGTGCAGTTTACCCTGCACGGGATAGGGTTACCAGGGCCCCACTCTGGAACCAGGCCTGGGGAGGGAGAGTGCCTGAGCCTTAGCCCGTAGGGCTTGGCCAGGCACAGGCTGAAGAGGAGACACGGGTTGCCCTCCTGTAGGCCCCCCACCCACCACCTGCAGGTAGAGGTGAGGTGCACTGTGTGATGGGCAGTGGCCAAGGGTGGAGGTCCTGGCCGACCGGTCCCTGGCTTTTGGGACATAGAACACCACCATATTTATTACTTTTAGGCTAGACTATTGTGATTCATTAGTATGAGGCTGTATTAAAATCTCCCTGAAAAGCATTCAGCTGATCCAAAATGCTGCAGCTAGAGTACTATCTTAAAGACCTCATAGTACAATATCATCCCAATGTTTATACCCCACTCTACATTCAGTCATTAGCTATTAATCTCTGGCTCTCTTCCACAGCATGTCTTTAATCCTGTCCCCCTCCCCTCACCCACAACCGGTTGCAGCAGATGACTGCCCCTCCCTCAGCCAGGCTTTGTCCTGTTAAAAGAGAGTTTTTCTTTCCCACTGTCACCAAGTGCTTGCTTATTGAGATTCGTTTTGATTGTTGATGTTTTATATGTAATTATTGAAGGGTCTTTAAGTTACAATATAAAGGACCTTGAGGTGACTGTTGTGATTGGGCGCTATATAAATAAAATTGACTTGAACTGAATTTAACTTCGCCTTTATATAAGAATGTAACTAGAAAAGAGCCTGTTGGCAAAACCAGCTGTCAGTTCCCCTGGAGCAAAGAGACACGCTGCAAATGAGTTGCATTCATTGCAGAAGGAGCTCTCTATCAGGAGAAACCATCTACCAGACAGGCAGGTAAGCAGTTCCTAAGGTGATTCCAATCTCACCTCATGTGGTTAGTTTGAAGTGGATAGTTTGAAGAAGGTGTAAATTCCCAGGGCTGCAGGTGAGTTCAGGATCAGAGCGCTGAATGGGAAGCAAACAGGTAACAAAGTTAGCAACAAGAGTGAACTGAGGTATTAACTATGTGTCGTTCTGTGACGAGGCTTCGAAGCGTGTATCGAGTAATTGAGGGAGACTTTTGTGACGCGCGTATCGAGGCTTGTGTCGTGACGTGCGAAGCCTCGCAAGCCAGCCGTACCACGTGAGTGATTCAGAAAATGATTCATGGGTTTGGTGTGTGATTCAGAATATAACAGGCAACGGATCCCCCCCTCACCGATTGTTGTATTGGCGACTGTTGCGCATTGGTTTGAAATCTATTTGAGCTGTTTCTTTTTTGGTGATGGAACCAGCCAGGAAGAGGAGATTTTCCCTGTTTGGGAACATTTTCAGCTGATCTCACCTAATAATGTGTGCGCATAGTAATAAATTATTACCCCAGCGTCATCTGTCCCCTGTGAAATGGTACTTTCTGAAGCAGGTGAAATTGTTTCAAACAAAAGTAAACGCCTGAAGCTCAGCACTGTGGCAAAGCTGTTATTTCTAAATAAAAACGAATGAGTAAAATGTCCCTAGTGAGCACATTTACCAACCAAGTAACACAATCACATCACAACTCTCTCCCAAATTTATTTCCACTTTCACTCTTGACCCCAACATTGTATCATAAAGACAGACACCATATTAGTTAGCTCAGGATTTATTTATTGTCATCACAAAAATCCTTTATTCTGTTCAAAGCTTCACGCACCAAAGCCACTTTGCGATTATAATCAGTCTGTCTGTTTTACATTGACTGTCCTCTTGATGGCGCAATAGAGCAAATGAAGCACCATGAAGCTTCGACCCATGAATTCGCTGATTGGATGGAAAGCTTCAAAGCTTCATGAAACTTCATCTCACCAGCACTAGAATTAACAAAAGAAACCTAGTTACCCCCACAAGGGTGAAGACAACCTGGCAATGATCAGCTGTCCATCCAGCTTTCAAATACTGCCACCAGATGATGGGATGTGGAACAAGTGTGACAGCCAAGCTGAGACCAGACTCCGCCCATGTGTGTCAACAGCAGGCCACCTGAATCTGTGGTTTTTCTTCTTAAGCCAGCTGATAAATCTGAGACTGGGAAGTTTGTTTCTGAAATGGCAGACATTAAGATGGCAGACATTAAGATCTTATCCCTGAGATCTCCATTTCTAAGTTGTTCCATTTGAAAAATGAGTTTTGTGTTTCTGAGCTGGTTACAAGTGACATTTCATGTTGCGCTTCTGAGCCAGAGTTTGCTGCTCAGAAGCCAGCTCCTTTTGAGACTTTTAGTTGTGTTTGCCAGCCTGTAAAAACAGAGACTGTTTATGGCAGAGGTCCCCAACCCCCGGGCCGTGGACCGGTACCGGGCCGTGGGACATTTGGTACCGGGCCGCACATAAAGAATAAATAACTTAAATTATTTCCGTTTTACTTATTATCTGCGCCTAAACTATATTTTATTTTGAAAAATGGGCGGATTCGCTCCGTTACTTCCCTCCATGACTTCCTCTTGACGTGTCAAGACGTTTCTGCTCACATGATACGTCACCGCTAAAATTAAACCCAGAAGCTTCAGGCCTGTCTAACGAAATCGGTTGGTTGACCTACATAACGCTTCTTTAAATTTTTGAGTGCTCAACAAGAGTAGAAAAGCGCTATGTAAGAACTAGTCCATTTACCATTTTTATTTATCAACACCGGGGATAGCAGTGAGGTAGACCCAGCCATCAAACTGACTCTCCAGCGCTTGACACCGCGGCTCTGCAGCCATGCTCCATGTGAAATCGGCCGAACCCAGTCAAACCAGAAGCCAGCAAAAATGAGTATCAGAGAAACAAGCTCAGGGGGCTTACACTGATTCAGTGTTATGGTGAGTTGTATTTTTCATGCGCTTTATACAGTAAAAATCACCTAAGTCGAAGTCGCACAAATCGGGTTTTCGCTCTAGTTGGATGGCATCTGCAGGTCCTGATTTTTCCTAACATTAATTCCAATAAAATCATCACATAAATCCGTCGGATATTCACCTACCTCGGATGAAAAATCTGGTCCCATTGTAATAAATTTCCAGTTAAATGTGATCGCATAAACTGGATGAGTTTAGCGCTAAAACCCTCCTCAGCTCCTGTCCGCCCACTTCCATGCATCGGCTCGTTCATGCACAACTACACACACACTAACAACGCCTGGAAATTGTTTTAGTGTTTATATCAGTTCATTTCACCGGGGATAATCGTGGCAAGGGTAAGCTACAAACTTGCACTTACGAGTAAAATTTCAGATTATAAAATTTGCAGAAGCAAATTCATAGATGAAGCAGAAGCCATTGCAGCAAAATTCGATAATAGACCCCAAACTGGGCCATTTGAATCCGACTGAGGTGATTTCTACTGTATTTGTTTTTGCGGTGTAGCTTATTTTGAAGGCATGTTTTACCGTGGCTCTAACAGCTGACCAGGCAGCGCTGTGGGCAGAGAGCCTGTTATTCATGTTGAGGCGGGATGTTACGAGAACGCTGCTGATAGAGTTGCATACGAATACAAAGTGGATTCCCGTTTTTTATTATTATACGTAGAAAATATCACACTTGGTTATGGTCGTATCATTTATTTTGACGTATTTATTCGCCACACTTTAAAAGCCGGTCCGTGGAAATATTTTCTAACACTAAACCGGTCCGCGGCTCAAAAAAGGTTGGGGACCACTGGTTTATGGTACTCCTCCATCGGAGACAATACTGGGTGTCCCTTTCTCTGAAACTGCTTATTGTGCTCTTCAGCCAATGACATTTTCTGTTTCATAGCTTACCCCTTCAGATACTATAATTGTTTCACTGCTTGTGTTATTAGAGACTCCCCTGTACCTGAGCAGCCTGCACCTACAGTGCCTTGCGAAAGTATTCAGCCCCCTTGAACTTTTCAACCTTTTGCCACATTTCAGGCTTCAAACATAAAGATTTAAATTTTTAATTTTTTGTGAAGAATCAACAACAAGTGGGACACAATCGTGAAGTGGAATGGAATTTATTGGATGTGTCAAACTTTTTTAACAAATAAAAAACTGAAAAGTGGGGCGTGCAATATTACTCGGCCCCCTTGCGTTAGTACTTTGTAGCACCACCTTTTGCTGCAAGTCGCTTGGGGTATGTCTCTATCAGTTTTCCACATCGAGAGACTGAAATTCTTGCCCATTCTTCCTTGCAAAACAGCTCGAGCTCAGTGAGGTTGGATGGAGAGCGTTTGTGAACAGCAGTCTTCAGCTCTTTCCACAGATTCTTGATTGGAGGTCTGGACTTTGACTTGGCCGTTCCAACACCTGGATACGTTTATCTGTGAACCATTCCATTGTAGATTTGGATTTATGTTTTGGATCATTGTCTTGTTGGAAGATAAATCTCCGTCCCAGTCTCAGGTCTCTTGCAGACTCCAACAGGTTTTCTTCCAGAATAGTCCTGTATATGGCCCCATCCATCTTCCCATCAATTTTGACTATCTTCCCTGTCCCTGCTGACGAAAAGCAGGCCCAAACCATGATGCTGCCACCACCGTGTTTGACAGTGGGGATGGTGTGTTCAGGGTGATGAGCTGTGTTGCTTTTATGCCAAACATATCGTTTTGCATTGTGGCCAAACAGTTCAGTTTCGGTTTCATCTGCCCAGAGCACCTTCTTCCACATGTTTGGTGTGTCTCCCAGGTGGCTTGTGGCAAACTTTAAATGGGACTTTTTATGGATATCTTTGAGAAATGGCTTTCTTCTTGCCACTCTTCCATAAAGGCCAGATTTGTGCAGTGTACGACTGATTGTTGTCCTATGGACAGACTCTCCCACCTCAGCTGTAGATCTCTGCAGTTCATCCAGAGTGATCACGGGCCTCTTGGCTGCATCTCTGATCAGTCTTCTCCTTGTTTGAGATGAAAGTTTAGAGAGACGGCCGGGTCTTGGTAGATTTGCAGTGGTCTGATACTCCTTCCATTTCATTATGATTGCTTGCACAGTGCTCCTTGAGATGTTTAAAGCTTGGGAAATCTTTTTGTATCCAAATCCGGCTTTGAACTTCTTCACAACAGTATCTCGGACCTGCCTGGTGTGTTCCTTGGTCTTCATCATGCTCTCTGCGCTTTGAACAGAACCCTGGGACTATCACAGAGCAGGTGCATTTATACAGAGACTTGATTACACACAGGTGGATTCTATTTATCATCATCAGTCTTTGGGACAACATTGGATCATTCAGAGATCCTCACTGAACTTCTGGAGTGAGTTTGCTGCACTGAAAGTAAAGGGGCCGAACAATATTGCACGCCCCACTTTTCAGTTTTTTATTTGTTAAAAAAGTTTGACACATCCAATAAATTT
This sequence comes from Archocentrus centrarchus, assembly GCF_007364275.1. Lineage (NCBI taxonomy): Eukaryota > Metazoa > Chordata > Actinopteri > Cichliformes > Cichlidae > Archocentrus > Archocentrus centrarchus. The sequence continues at coordinate 30,489,377 of NC_044355.1, read as the reverse complement.
CATTCCACTTCACGATTGTGTCCCACTTGTTGTTGATTCTTCACAAAAAATTTACATTTTATATCTTTATGTTTGAAGCCTGAAATGTGGCAAAAGGTTGAAAAGTTCAAGGGGGCCGAATACTTTCGCAAGGCACTGTATCTCTGTTCCCAGGGTGAGGGTGGCCATAGCTCAGCCTGGTCTCTGGAATGAGCAGTGGGCCCTGCTGAGCAGGTGGAGGAGGTGTCCAGAGAGTCCTGAGTCTGACATACCTGTGCCGGTGTCCAAGAGACCAACCCCGCCTGTGTCAGAGGTTTCACATCGTCTTCAGCCTGCTGCCAAGCCTCTGGAGGATCTCTGCTGCTGGCCTTCTAACCAGCCCCCTGAACTGTTTTGTCTCAACTGCGAGCCATGCGACTAGCCCCCTGAATGGTTTCTTCTCTGCTGCTGGCCACAGAGTTGGCCTCCTGAACTGTTCTGACTCTACCACTGGCCACCTGGCTGGCCTCCTCGACTGCACCCCTGCTCTGCTTTGTCTCCAGCATCCTCTCTTGGCCTTGTACTGTTTTTGGTTTTGTTTTGATTTTTTACTTTGTTTGTTCTCTTTATGTTTATGGTTACTTTGAGGTTTTGTTCATTATTCTATGAGATCCTTGGTTTGCCTGGTGTTTATATTGTTTCTTGTATATTTTCTGTTTAAGTGTATTTAATCGTGTTCTCAGTTTGTAGTGCTTCAGTTTAGTTCCTTTCTCACTGTGTCTGTCGTCCCTGTGTGATGTCAAGTCTGCATTCCTGTCTCCTTGTTCAGTTGTTTGCTTTTACTTTGTTGGTCCCTTGTCTCTTGTGTTTTGTATTATAGTTTTACTTCCCTTGTCTTCCCTAGTTTAAGCCGTGGTTACATCGTGTAAATGTATCGTCTGTGTCTCCCTTGTATCCTCATCGTATCCTCCTCCCTCATGCTGAGTACTCCATGTGTTCCAGGTTTTCTCCGTGTGTCCTAGATTATGTATTTTGGGCTCCAGTCCAGCCATGTTAATACTGTATTTTTTCCCTGTGAGTTCAAATGAATAAAGCAGTTTTAGTTCATTCTCTGTCCTCTGTGTCCTGCCTTCCACACATAGCTATACCATTACAGATGGGGAACATTTTTCCACAGAATAATTATTTTTTGTTTGATAATTTATGTAAAATTTATGTAAAATGTGTATTACAGTTTTATATCCATTTGCTTGCCTTCCTGAAAAAGCTGCCTAATTCCACTAGTTAAATTACACAGTAATCGTTTGCAAATGTTCACCAATCAGTCTGAGTGATTGCAGTCAGACCGAGTCGGACCACAGTTGTTTAGAGCCAGGTTGTCTCTCACCGGGTAACCTGTGCATTCACTTTGTGGGCAAAAGCGGTTGCCAGACGTTGAGTGTGTGCACACTCAACCTCCAATCAACCAGGTCACCACAAACATTTGCAGTCGGTTGTTGATTGTAAAAAAAACTTAAGGGGCAATCACTCACAGGCAGGTTCCTGTCCTATTTTTACTCTACACTGTAAACCCAGATAAGTTGAATATACTTAAAAAAAAACAAGGTTACTCGTTGCCCTAATTTTTTTAAGTAATGAAACAGTTCATTTAACTCCGCCTGTTAAGTAAGCACTACTCCATTTCCAATTGAACTAAATTGTATGTTCTAACTGACCAAATTTATCTTTTATAGTTCATGAAAAAATAAAATGTCTTTTGATCAATCAATTCCCCTATCCTTTTCATGGTTGTGTGGGGACTGGCGCCTATCCCAGCTGACAAGGCAGTAAGATGCAGGGTACACCCCATACAGGTCACCAGCCTGTTGCAGGGCTGACACAGACAACCATTCACACCTGTGGGCAATTTAGAAAGACCAATTAACCTAACCCCAGTAACTGCATGTCTTCAGATTGCAGGAGAAAACCCACACAGGGAGAACATACAAACTCCACGCAGCAAGTGTCCCAGGCTAAGGTGGAATTGAACCCAGACTATCAGATAGCTATTCTAGCTGTGAGGCAGCAGTGCTAACCACCACGCCACCATGCTGCCCAGTGACACAAATATTTTTTTACAGTGTTGAACTGTGTCTGTTTAAATTTGGTAAATAAACATGATAAAACTCAGCCCTGCTGAATGCTGGTACATTAACATTTACAAATAACATTTGTCCATGGAACAATAAAAAAAACTATACGAGAGAGCTTTGTGAACAAAAACACTAAATGTCAACTATTCCAAACAGCGAGAGGTCTGGGCCAAGCCAGAATTGAACCCAGACCTTCTAGATGGCATTCTACCTGTGAGGTAGCACTGCTAACCATCATGCCTCCATGCAGCCACATGTTAAGCCAATCTGTTAAAAGTAGTATAAACTAGATTTTTAGCAGGTGCAAAACTTGATGATATTCAGTTGTTTGTACTCAAACACATAATTACAATGAGATAGACCATCAAAAAGCACAGTCTACTCAGCATTAACAAGTAATGTTCACATTCTAGGCAATTTTAAGTAATATGAGCTCAATATTTTTAAGTGGAATCAAAATCTGGGTTTACAGTGTAGCATGAATCATAAAACAGGAGCACAATGTGGCAATGTTGCTAGTAGTAACAGGAAGGTATACTCAAAACCTTTTAAAAAATAAAAGAAAAAATGTATCATCTATGAAATTTAAATGTATAGAATGGAATTTGTCCGGAATGTGGCGTACAGTAAGCGCCCCCAACGGAACAGGAGGTTTGAGTGGGAGTTCAAGAGTATTTAGAACTTCTTCCTTTAGGAACTCTTATACGTGGGCTGCTTTGTGGCAAAATCTGTTTGGCTTGGCATGGGCCCGCAGATATTGGTAGGTTATACATGAAATAGGAGATAGTAATTAAACAGGGGTACCCTCACTAGTCTCCCTTACATCTTGTGGATGTTAAGAGGCTAACCTGCAATGAAAGAATGCTGTGGGTGCTAGTCCTGCTAACATTAGTCAAACTATCCACATACACACAGTGACAAAGTAGATTGCTAAGTTACGTGTGCATTTGACAACATTTAACATTTCAATGTTGTCAAATGTGATGAACAGTTTCAAATGGCTCTTTAATAAAATTACAGTATGGTAGTTCAAATGATGAAATGAAAATTAATAAAATTATATCTTCTAATACATTGTGCTCTTTCTTTACATTTATATATGTTTAAAATGAATTCAAATTTAAATATGATCTGTAAATAGGTTTATTTTCTCATTGAAATAAACAATTAAAAAAAGTAGAAACAGATGGATATAATATGGAATATATTACTCCAAATTATGTATGATATTCATTGCAATACAAATAAACCATTAACAAAATCTTTGTTTGGAAAGCAAGCTGTGTTGTTTGTTTGTTTGTTTGCTTGTTTTTTTGTGTGTTTGTTTTGCTGAAATGTGAGCAGAGAACAAATTGGTGAAAAGCTTTTACCTGCCTAATAAGCACACTCAGGTTGAATCAGCAATGTTTCATACTAATTTGGCTTTTTTTTCCCCTCTGCATTCTCTTCTGATCTGTCCGTCAGTCATGAATTTCATCTCCCTTTCTCTCCCAGTCTTTTGGCTGTCACCAGAGTGGTAGAGAAGAAGAGGAGCAGTGAAAAAAAATGGGACAATGGCAAGAAAAGAAAATAAAGGCTGAAAATGTCATCTATCTTCTGTGACCATAGGTCCAATTTCTTATTTGTCATTTTTTCCAGTATGGCAAAAAATAAGGTGTGATGCAAGCAAGCAGATGACAGGTGAAGAAATAGATGTAGCTTCCATTGTTCCCTTCTGAATAGGCCACTGGGTAAGCATAGAGTGTGCTGGTGTGTGTGTCACCTCTCCTTCTATAACTGCCATAACCTGGTATACTAACCAAATAAAAAAGCCAGTGGAACAACTTTAAGTTTCAGACTTTAGACTGTAAATGTTTGCAAGTTCAGCACACAATGGCATAATGGTTACATTTTACTTTTACTTTTAAAATTATTTATTTATTTAATAATTTGCACTGCACACTAAACATAAAATCATGCATTTGAACCCACAGCACTTGAAACAGCAGGACCAAGGGATGAGTTGCCCCCATGACTTTATGCCCACCAGATATTCTTTTTATGTTGCAAATAACTGCACTGAAGCTTCCATTATTTGCTCTATTTAGTAAAACAGAGCAAGTAATGCTGTCTTAATGGGCTGCACAGCTGAGGTCCATTCTGTTCTAGTTTTCAACAAATGATATTCTTCACTGGGAACACATGGCATCTTATTGTCTCAAAAAACACAATGAAAGTAAAACACTGCAGACCAGTAATCCAACTGCATTTATTATAAGCATATAATAATACATAATATATCTATTTTTTTTAAATATCTACAGCTAAGAATTTCAGTGAAAGCATACAAACATACTGCGGTTCACTTATGAGACTCCTACAGACACTTGATATTGTTAAGGAAAAGGACTGTTAAGAAAGGGCATCACATGCATTTCGAAATCTGTTTTTACAGCCAAAATGGAAACTGAAATCCCAGCAGATGTTTCTAACAGCATTTGTGCTACAGCTCATAAAATGTAACCTTACCTCTCAAACTAATACACTAATATTCCACAACATTGTGAATTACATATTTGGTTCTTTGTCCTTGTTTAAGTCTGCACCCTGCTTGTTTTGATGTTTTTTTTTTTTAATTTTCCTGTTAAAATCCTTTACATGGTGGAAAATTCTAATGTTTGCATAAAACACATCAAACAATGTGTTTTAAAAACACATGAACCAGTTCGTTCTCATGGATGCCACACGGCAAGGGCTCTACAATATACAGTTTCAAGAATGTGGATAAAATGGCAGTTCTAGGTTGAGGGGTATACGTGACGGATTGAATCTGACACTTAAAATAGCTTTCAAAGTTCCTGGCAAAGGTGACAAATGGATCAGAGACACAAAGAAGAGCTCCAGGCTGGAACTCTTTCAGGGATGTAAACAGGGCCTGTGGGGGAATCCCCACTGGTAAGGGATGTGATTCACACCTTGCACAGCTTGGATGAAATCTTTGGAACGACAGCTCCAGCAATGTATGTACATGCTTTGTTCTCCATACTCTATGGATGAGCACAGGGTCTCCTTCCAGGTGGGGGTTCTCTCTCTCAGGCTCACTAGATGCCTCCAGGTTTTCTTGTGAAAGGGCTGTTGTTGCAACAGGGGCAGGGACATATGATGCTGCAGTATTAGTATTATGACATTGATTCAAAATTTGCTCTGGATGAAATGGAATCCAGCAGTTCTGATGTTGATGATGCCAATTAAGATCTCAATTAGCATCTCAGGGTTACCATGTAGCCAAGCAGGGTAGGACAGTCATTAAAACCATTGTATCCTCTAATGAGGCAATGCACGTTCTTGATGTGATCTTGGTTAAGCTTTCAAAGGCACAGGAAGGACATGACCTTTTGGCAAAGCAGGATCTCCTCACTCGTGCTACTTTTCCACCACCGAGGTGCCGGTGCTTGTGCCAGTGCTGGTGTCGGTTTCAATGAACCGGCGAAATGCTTAAGAACGAGCCTGCGTTTCCACCACGCTTTGTGAACTGCTCCTTTACGTATGAGTGCTCCTTTACGTATGAGTGTGGGCAGGTCCTCATCTGGACATGGAAGCCAAAGAGCGCAAACGTGGGAGAACACACTTCCCTTTCTTGTGCTGCAAATACGTTTCAAGGTCCAAACCAAACTACTGCAAACTAGTGCAGCACAGAGGTAAACACAGACAGCGATTAGAGCAAGACTACAAGTATGCACTTTGTGTCCTTTTATCTGTGATACAAACTGATACAAAGCAGCAAGTTCAGCCTTAGAGCCCAACCTAATTCACAGCCGTGAAAATCGCTTCGCTTTTCTCATGTAATACACATGTAATATGGTAGAAAAGTTTATGTTGCGACGTCAGAGTCACGCGCTTCTGCCTCTTTCGTCACGCATTCTTGGTTCGAGACCAGCTAGCTTGCGGGGCCCGAGTTGAACCCGTTTTTCGGCCGAGCACCGAGTGCGTTCGCGATGGAAAAACCGCTCAATGGTTCAAATACTGGCACCGGCACCATAACCCCGTCAGTGGAAAAGCGGCCTCAGTAACAGAAAACAGAAAGCACTCAGACACAAGCGCCAGCCCTTCTGCGAAGGAGGACTCCTGCAGATCCTCTTTTGGCAGTTGGATGGAAATGTCCGTGATGCCATGAATTCAGAAAAGAATGAGAACTTTGCTACTGCTTTTACAAAGTTTCTGATCACCGGACAACTGACTGCACTAGAATTGACATAGTCCCACATACAGTTTGGGGTCAAGCATACCCTTTTCAACAAAAGTCTTCATTGCTGCAGCCACTGAGTGAGAGAACACTTGTGCAGCAAGCAAAACCTTCATCTTCTTTCCTTTGGAAGGGTGGAAATGCTCTGAGGTCTACTAGGGGAGTCAGCGTGCTGGGTTTTGTCTGTCCAGTGCCCACAAATAAACGAAGACTCTGGCGAGGACGAAGACTCCGGCGAGGACGCTCCAGTGGCTGCTTTTTGGGGTCCACTGCTGCTCCCTGAGGTTTGGAAACAAGGATACTGTTAGTTTAGTCTACTGTTAGTACCAGCCCACATCAGGTGATCACTCAGTTGTTACCTGTAATGAAAATTATGTTGAGACTAGTTTTACCTTATTCAGTAACAATGGAGACAGAGGTCATACCCCTCACCACTCATCACCCACCCCCGATCTCTCTAGCTACAGAAAGGCATTATACCTATACTTTATCAACAAGCACCTAGACTGCACTTGTGGCCGTTTATAGATCCAAAACAAATGGCACCATCAGTGCAATAGGATATTATCACATCATAAAGCTTCACCAAGACTTACTTTTGTTCAGGCATCCTAAAATAATGAGACCTCACCAAAAACTCCTGCAATAGTACCTACGTGGTTCTGTACAAGCATCTTGTTGCTTGCTATTCCAGAACAGAATTGTGCCACCAAATTTAAATTACTATAGATGGGAATAACCTTGGCTCTCTTGACTTCAGTGGTTCTAATTAAAATCTAGTTACCCATCATTTGCAAATAACAGAAACTGCAGTCCTTCTGATACATATCATTAATAGAAAATAAAAACTTCAAGACCTTTTACCAACTGTACTTGGACTCTACATGCAGCTTCCACATGAGATTTGCTGCCAGCTAACTGTTCTTGCTGTTGCCTGTTTCACTACTTAACCTTTTCTGAACTATGACTTTAATACTTCAGAAGGTAATCTGTCATGATCTGTTACACACAATAGTTTCTCATTGTATTTCTCCTCTAATGTGGTTGTGAGCTGAATATATTTGTGTAGACTGCATGCCTGAGCTTCATGAACTCAGGCATGTAATAAGTCAATTTTTGGACTTCATCCAAGCAATGCTGGACTACATCCAAGCATGTATGCAGTTAGGTCCAGTTTCAATCTTGGTGTTTAAACATTTGTCAAAGATATGTTCATTAATTACTTTCAAACTCTACTGGGCTTCAGAATTGTAGGTTAATTTGGATAATTATGGCTAAACTAAAAAAGGGTGATTTTTGTGTTTTGCAAAAAGGAAATCTTCTGAATTTACAGGCATATGGATAAGTGCGGTTACTCTATGCATATAGCTTCTGTATTTTTAACTTTTTTGCAGCTGGTTTAGATGTTCAGGCTGAACTGTAGCTGAATCAGACTGAACCGAGTCAGAACTTTACATTAAGCAGTTATTGAGTACCTTATTCCTGCGGCAAGCAATGTCAAGAAAAGCACCTCACAGCTAGACACAAACAGTATGTATTTCCCTCTTAGTCCCTCCCTCTCTATCACACACACACGCACACACGCACACACACACACACACACACACACACACACACACACACACACACACACACACACACACACACACACACACACACACACACAGGAAAGAACTATAATTAAAGTTAAAGTCAGGTGAGTAGTTTTCAGAATGATAGATCCTAATTAGCTCCACACAAACACACTTATGTACCCACCTCAACACCCCCACCCCCCACCTCCACACACACACACATGCACACATGCACAAACATGCAGATCCTGTGGGTACATCTGTCTTTAAGCCTTTATCTGCCATTTAAAAAGTAAGCTCCATTGTTATGCTAATTAACCAAGGTAGCAGTTGTTTTTTGGAATTGTATCCGTTTTTTCATGTCCTCTGGCTAAATGCAGTGCTATAGTTTAATTATTTCAAATTGTTTTCTGTGTGAATGTCCTGTGATCATAAGCTGGATAATCTGCATTTCTCTGTCGAGCACGCTGACAGCGTGGCGGGCCGTAATCATTCACTTTTTTCCTCTCTTCTTTTATTCTCTCTCTCTTTGTCTCCCTGCTTCAGTGCAGAGGGTTTAATTTAACAATTTCCAAAATATCAGCACATGAATTGCACAAGAAAAACACACATGATAAAATGCATTTATTTCTATACACAAATACATAGCTTCCTCTAACTTCCTTTGACTGAACAGGGATTCTTGATATGTGTTCTGTGTTCTAGTAGCTGCAATTTTCTAAATCACCAAATTAATACACACATATTCCTGCGACAATGCAATGCACAGATCATATTTCTACAATATATTTCAGAACGATAAAATTGCCAAATTGTTTGCTGCCAAAAAATAAATAAATAAAAAGGAATAAAGTTCCATTTATGAATCGTTGGGCAGTGATTTCATACCGTTGATCTCTAATATCGAACCTAACCTGCACAAGAGCAGATTAGGTTCCAGATGAATTTAGCCTGGTAAGAAGTGAACCAAATGCATATACTGTATATATTTTTAATGTTGTTACTGAATGGACCTAACCTCGTTTATATCAAGGGCACAATTTTACATGACACAAGCAGCTTTCTTGTAAAAAAAGCCCCCTGTGAATAGAAGCTTCCAAAGCTGGTTCTTTCTTTGTTTAGCCCTTTACACCAAGCGTATCGTCACTGAAATGCCCTTTAACCCCCTTTGACATCAAGTGTATCATGACAACACACTTGTGAAGGGGCACTTTGCATTACCGTAACTACAGGATGGTTTGTCCTGTCGGAAAAATTCAAATGAAAGCTGAGAAATTGCGCTGCACAGCCAACATGTGGATATTACGGTAATTTCACTCTCACTGTTGCAAGAAGCCTGTAAATCTGCTCCTTCATTTTCACACACATACACACACACACAGACACACACACACACACACGATGCAGTGTAGAGGGCAGTGGAGGCATGGAAAAACGGCACTCTTTTTCAAACCTGAAACCCCAACAGGTTTCTGTGTTAAAAGGTTAAAGGTTACTGTACTGTCCTGTTTTCTGGTCTGCCAAACTCCAGCCATTACAAAATGCTACTGTTAGATTATTAATGTAAACTAGAAAATGACACCCCATTTCACCTCATCTTATGTACACACAGTGCATGCCGCACTGGATTTGAGTGCTTCTGCTTATAAATAAATCATTGAACGGGCTTGCAGTATCATATCTATCCAACCTTATCATCTCTTATGTATCCCACTGTACCCTCCACTGGCACGATGCTGCTGACGTTGCTCTTCCAAGAACTGTACCATAAGTGTTTTCCTACCAAGTCTCCTGACAATTGCGTAACTTCTCTCTTTCAATTAAGGAATTGAATTTCAGCTCAGAATCCACTGAAGTTCATCTAAATGATGTTTGACCTACCATAGGTATTTTAGAAGAGTAAACACTAAAGTTTTCAACTAGCAATACGCAGAAGAGGATGGACGGATGGATGGAAACAGTAAATATCTTCCCTTACTTACATTTCAGTTTAGTCATGCTAATACTGCCCATCCACGTCACTATCATGTAACAGTACATGGCTGAATAAGTGCATGGATTGTGAAAGGGATGGAGTTGGGGGTGGAGGAGCTGACTGTTGGCCTTTCTTCAGTTTTATGAACTTGTCTCACACAGTGACTTCACCTGGCATTGGAAACTAAGCTAGCTGCCAATTTCTGTGCTGTGTTTTGCTTGTAATCTCAATTATGTATTGTCCACATTCTAATACATGCTTTGCTGGGCTAGTGGGGGATCACCTTTGTGGATTTGTTGGCTGAATGTGTTTATTACATTTTGTCAGCAGTTGCCAGTTTAAACAATAGCCAGTTTGCATTTACACTTCACATAATATTGCAAAAGGCATTAGACAACAGTTCAGCATTGCTGTGTGAGATATTTATACGGCTTCACAGCTGCACCATATCAGACAGAATATGGATGGATGGATGGATGGTTGGATGGATGGATGGATGGATGGATAGATAGATTATTGCACTGGGGAGGAACAATTTCCTCCATCATTCCTTTGAGGAATGGGGTTGTAGGTATCTGTTGCTGAGCTTGCTTTTAAGTCTACTGTGTTGTGTAGAGGGTGAGAAGCATGGCTCATGATGACTTTCAGTTTTGTCAGCAATCTGTCTGCAGTCACCACCTCCAGAGTGGCAAGCTTTGAGCCGACAGCAGACGCAGCCTTCCTGATGACTTTATTTAGTCTGTTTGCATCTGTTGCCTTGATGCCCGCACCCCAGCACACCACAACAAGAAATATGATGACTGCAACAGCAGACTAATAGAATATCTGCAGCAGCTTATTGCCTGAACCTTCTCAGGAAGCAATGGTGACTCAAACCGCTTCGCCTATGTGCTGGAAGACTACGCCAGTTTATCTTCCAGCCGTACACCTAAGTATTTATAACTAGACACTGTCTCCACAGTAGTCCCCCAGATGCAGACAGGTGAGAGTGGCAGCTTTTTCTTTCTGACGAGTCAACCATTATTTATTTTGTCTTCTCCATTTTTAGCTGTAGGTGGTTCTACCCACACCACTTCACGATCTGATCCAACAGGCCCCTGTACCATTAATACATCCCACTATGGCCACATTGTCCAAAGGTTTTTGCAAATGGCATCACTCAGTGCAGTACTGAACTCTGCGGTGTAGGTGGTAAAGACAAATGGGAACAGATGGTAAACAGCGGTGTTTCACTTTCAGTTGACAAGAAAAGTCCAAGTGCAATAATTTGTCCAATACACATAATCTGCATCCTGATGTTGTCAAAAGAACAGCCAAAAACCTAAAACACAAAAAAGTTAGAAACACACTATGGAAATCCAGGAGCTACTATGACAGGTAGCTACTAGCATGGGGCCTCATGTGTGGAATGCTGAAGCTCAATGAATGTGGTAAAGATGAGGTGCTTTATCCATTTGAACTGTCCACAAGGTTGACAGTTTAAAGCAGTCTTGAGGTCTTGGATTTTATTATCTTTATTGTACCTTTTAAAATGAAGTCATATCAACTGAAATTTATTTGTATAGCACTATTCAGTTACAAGGTATTTCAGAGTGCTTTGCAAAGTGATGGAAAGAGGAATACAAAGAGAAGTGGATCATATGATTTTTCAAGAATCCCAATAGTAGGTGGAGTGCATTCCTCATATTGTTTTCAAGTGTAATTATTTTCTGTTCATAAAATCTCAATCAGATAAGACAGTCCAGCACATAACAGCATACTATGCCAGCCACTTGGTTATGGCATTCCATGTATGCACTGTCTCAGGGGCATCTCTGCACAGCCTGCACCTGGTGTAGTAGACTCAAGCCTCCATTGATCTTGTGCTTAGAGTTTGTTCCTGCGTTGCCATGATTAGTGCCTCTGTGCCTCTTTCAGTCCAGCCATTGGTAAAGATTTTTTTATATCAGCCACTTCTTCTATCTGCTGGTGGTACGTGCAGAGCAGGGGCCTGTCCTTCCACGATGGTTCCTGATCTTTCACCTCTTCTTCCTCTGGTCTCTGCTGCCTGAGGTATTCACTAAGCATGTGATCACTTGTGGCCATTTTCCTGATGTATTCATGGATCTTTGTTTCATCCTGGATAGTGGCTCTGACGCTTACTACTCCTTGGCCTCCTTCCTTCCATTTAGCGTACAGCCTCAGAATGCTGGATTTGAGGTGAACCCCTCCAAGCATGGCAAGGAGCTTTCTTGTCTTGGTGTCAGTGGCTTCTATCTCTTCCTTCGGCCAGCTTATTATCCCAGCAGGTTATCTGATGACTGGATCTTGTTCGCCCATTAAGCTGGCTCCCCAGAACTTGCCTTACTCTCTGCAGGTATTTGGTAGTTGCAGCTTTCCTAGTGGCCTCTTCATAGTTCCCATTTGCCTGTGGGATTACAAGGTATTTGTAGTTATCTTCAACATCTGCTGTGTTGCTTTCTAGTAATGCAATCCCTTCAGTTCTGACTACCTTGCCTTTCTTTGTTACCATCCAACTACACTTCTCCAGTCCAAATGACATTCCAGTGTCATTGCTGTATATCTGTTAATGATCTGACTGACAGTGGTGGCCAAAGTACTGACATTCTGTACTTAAGTAGAAGTACAAGTACTTGTGTTAAAAACTACTCTGGTAAAAGTTGAAGTACTGGTTTAACTTCTGTACTCAAGTAAAAGTAAAAAAGTACAGGCTCTGAAATTTACTCAAAGTAAGAAAATAAAAGTAGCTCCTTGGAGGACGTTTCTACCTCTTTCTTACATCTTCCTCCATCTGAGTGAAGTTATTGCTCATTCTTTGCTCTTCCTTAAAATACAGCAGCTCTTCTTTTAGCTAGCAGACACACTGTGTGACAAACTGCAGACACTTTCTTTGTCCTCTACGTTTTCTGTCATTTATTTTCCTCACCGTTCCGGCGTGCAGCCTCTAAGTAAAGCGTAACTTCCTCTAGCTCTTTCCGGTCTCTGAGTGAGCGTTGCAGGAGCCTCTCCCGCTACCGTGTGGGGTGTCTGTTCCCCCCTCCCACCCTGTTGTTGCGACTTCCAAGAAAAAACCCACTTACAATCAAAAGCCGGCTCCCGCACTGACCGGAAATGCAAATGTTTCTCAGACGCATAAAACCTAAAGTAACGAGCTTGTTTTGAAAATGTAAGAAGTAGAAAGTACAGATACTTGTTTAAAAATGTAGTGAGTAAAAGTAAAAAGTTGTCAGAAAAATAAATACTTGTATTTGTACTTCGTTACTGTCCAGCACTGCTGACTGAGGGGGTTCAGACCTATGTAGAACAGCAGTGGGAACAGTAACTTGGAACTTGGTAAATCCCGCACTTGATGGTGACATGTGCAATTGGTATCTAGTGTTGATTTCCACATCCCCAATGAATTCCTGATGAAGGCTCTTAGGACCCTGTTGATCTTATACAGTTTTAGGAATTCCAGGATCTATATGTGAGGCACTGAATCATAAGCGTTCTTGTAGTCAATCTAGGAAGGCACAGGTTCATCAGTCTGGTTTTACAGTCTCAAGTGACTGCTCTAGGAATATTGACGTGTGCTAGCTTTAGGCTCAAGGCATAACAATGGTTGTTGCCAGCACCATGGGTTACTGCAGGAGTTGATGGTAAAAGGAAAGACTTTCCCAGTGAGTAACATTATAAGAAAAATGCAGTATAATGAAGACTCACAGCAGTTTGTCAGCTCTGTGTAATAAAAGGAAAAAACAGGAAGGCCCCAGTACACTGATTCCAAAGGAGTTAAGAGCTTTACTGGGTTTAGCTTTTCTCTTGCAGTCCAAGGATATACTTGTTCATTATTTTATTCCATCATTAAAGCAGTCATGTACTGTCATTAAGCAGTCCCTTTTCTTTCTAGCAGAAAGTGTGCATGATGACCACTCAACAATGGTTAAAATTCCATAGAAGAGCACATTCGATTGCTTTGTTGCTCTCATACAAATGTGGCAGAAATGATTCATTTTCAAGTCTATGATATTGGTTCATACACAGGTGACTTAGGCCTGAATAGCCTACATGTAGTATCTGTATTATATTTGATTTTGTGAATGCACTTAGGCTGGCTTTATTTCTCACTTGTGGATCAGCTCTCCGTTTTATTGCTGTCTGGAATGAGCTGCGAGTGTCAAGGTGATTTCTTTTTTTTTTTTTTTAATCTGGGCTGAAATTAATTCCATCAGCTTTTGTGTTTGGCACTTGAACTTAGCTTTCAATCAACCACAGTAGCATTTCTTTTCAGCTGCTTTAACTTCATCCCAATTGATTCCCGCTGAAAGAAGCTTTATCAGTTATAGTTTATGCCAATGCAGGTTACAGGCCAGCTGTTACCAAGAGATATGACAGCTGATCATCAAATCAACAGCATGAAGTCTGGTAAATTAACTCCAGCTAGATGAAATGATTTTGAACATTACTGAAATTATGTACACACACACACACACACATCCCATTCTTAATCTATAACAGCTTCAACTCTTGCGGGAAGATTTTTCACAAGAGTTAGGTGTGTTTATGGGAATTTTTGACCATTCTTCCAGAAGCGCACTTGTGAGGTCAAACACTGATGTTATCTTAAAGACTGCTGGCTTACTTGTGGTTCCTCGGATACTTAAGAGTAGAATCGGAGGCAGAGCCTTCAGCTTTCAGGCCCCTCTTCTGTGGAACCAGCTCCCAGCTTGGATTCGGGAGACAGACCTCCTCTCTATTTTTAAGCTTAGGCTTAAAACTTTCCTTTTTGATCAAGCTTATAGTTGGGCTGGATCAGGTGACCCTGAACCATCCCTTAGTTATCCAGCAATAGGCCTAGGCTGCTGGGGGTTCCCATGATGCACTGAGTGTTTCTTTCTCACTCACCTCTTTTCACTCTCAATGTGTTTATACCTCGCTCTGCATTTAATCATTAGTTATTATTAATCTCTGGCTCTCTTCCACAGTGTGTCTTTTGTCCTGTCTCCCTCCCCTCACCCCCAACCGGATGTGGCAGATCACAAGCTCTTTCCTGAGTCTGGTTGACAAGCACTGTTGCCAAGTGCTTGTTCATTGTTCATAGGGGTTGCTTTGATTGTTGGGTTTTCTCTGTAATTATTGTATGGTCTTTACCTTACAATATAAAGCAATCTGATTCAACTGTTTGTTGTGATTTGGCACTATATAAACAAAATTGCAGACAAATAGAGACGGATAAAAAAAAAGAGAAAACAGGGCAATAATGGAGTTCAGACAACAACCGGATAAATGGTGAGGGAGAACACAGAAAGAGCACATGAAGAAGAAGAAGAAGTATAATAAGGTACAGGGGAACCCAACTAAGAAAATAACTAGAGAAGGAAAATAAAAAAGGGTAACAATAGCAAAAATACAAAAAAAAAAGCAAAAACAACCTTCAAAATAAAAACAGAAGGTAAACTGAAAGAAAGACCAAGATTAAACTTGTGCATGACAAACAATGAGATAAGACAGGGGAAGCACAGAAGACAGAAAAAGAAACAACATACAAAAACACAAAGGATGAGAAAAACTAAGGATTATAGCAGAAACTAAAGATAATTACAAAGACCATAAATACAGAACACAAGCAGCTGGTCTGTGTCTCAGCCATCCACCCATCACTCCACTTTTCCATCGACATACCCTGGTCTCCCTGACCATCTCCAGTCTCTTTTGAGGAAGCCAGCTGAGAGATATAATCTCTCCAGCAAATCCTGGGTATGATACTCAAACCATCTTAGCTGTCTCCTTCCAATGTGAAGGACAAGCAGCTCTATTGTAAGCCCATACCAAGTGACTGAGATTCTCATCCTACCTCTTAGACTGAGCCCAGATGCCCTTGAAAGGAAGCTTTTTTCTTCTTCTGTGATTTCATACTTTCAACCACTACCCACAGCTTGTGGCCAGAGGTGAGAACAGGATCTTAAATCGGCTGGTATACTGTATTGTCGGCGTTGCCTTCATGCTCAGTTCTCTCTTCACAATGTTTACATCTATAGACACTGCACCAATTAGCATCCACAATTAAAGCCTCTGTCCAGGAATATTGATTCCATAAAGTGCTGTCCCATTCTTCACACAGTGTTAGATGCCCTCATATTTGAATGTGATCACAGGATACACCAAACAAAGTCTTTGATGGAGTTAACACCAGAAATTAATTTAAAAGCCAGTTTAAATGATTACCTTAATTCCATTCACTTGAAAGCACCATATCTGCATCCCTCACTGACTTTCAGCAAATTTCTGCACAAGAGGATTAATAGGATATGAAATGAATCCCCCAGATCATCTCTGGTTCAAACCTTCTGTTTAGGAGGGACAGGCACTTTAAGCTGGCTTAAAGTGAGTGTGGCTTTAAAGAGAGATAAGGGGCTGCAGCAAAGCTAAGTATGAGATAAGTATATTTGCATGATTCACAGTTCAAAATGGAGTCCAAGAATAAAAGTATAGTTGGAAAAGGGTCC
Source organism: Archocentrus centrarchus (assembly GCF_007364275.1). Classification (NCBI taxonomy): domain Eukaryota; kingdom Metazoa; phylum Chordata; class Actinopteri; order Cichliformes; family Cichlidae; genus Archocentrus; species Archocentrus centrarchus. Next base: position 30,473,031 of record NC_044355.1, on the reverse strand, counting down.
AGTTTAAATGTGTTGACTTTTTATTGATTATTAAGTTTAATTTGTGACAATAGAACAACTTTATCTCTTTCTTCAGCTCCTTGGCCGCTACAGTTTTTGCTCAGGGTCTCTACTGTCTCACTTCTGATTGATCAAGAAAAAAAAAAAGAATTCATTTTCACATCAAGGATACAAAAAATAAATAAAAAAATAGAAAAAATATGTGTCCCAGTTCTACCATCCTCTGTGAGGGAAATGAATTCTCCAACTGTTTTTCAGATGACTTCTCGACTTGGTGTCCCGCCTCGGGTAAATGTATTCCTTTGAGGGCCAGAAATGTGTTCTTTATTCGAGGCCTGTTCCCTTCATTTTCTCTTTTACCCCATGTAATAAATCATGATTCATTCAAGTGTCACTATGGAAACTGGTGATGCCAGACAGAAAGTTGATGGAGAAGAGGCAGAATGTATGCACTGTATAACCCATCAATGGAGCATTTCTGCATTGTGTTTTTGAATGTATAGGAATAGATGTGAATATGTTTGTATATGTGCCAGTGTGTGTGTGTGTGTGTGTGTGTGTGTCTGTAGGCTACGACTTGTATCCCTTTAGAAGCAGGGCTGCTGGCTTAAATCCCAAAGGCCCTGAGGGAAAGGCACCTATTGATGGATAAAAACTCCCACAGTGCTTTGCTTCCTGTGTGAGCAAACCCACTGAGTCTACAACCTCTCAGAGCCTACACACAAGTTTAGAAGCAGCGTTGTCTCTTTTCTCTTCGTGCATCTCCTGTAACTTCATCTGGTAGTAGTTTAAAATAGTGTCTCTCTCTCCAAAAATTCCCTTTCCCTTATTTCCATTGTTATTGTTCTTCTTGTCCTTCCCATTAAATGCTGTTTGGCAAGTCGGCTGTGATGCCTGTTATGCCTGCCTATGTCATGCATGTCCAAGTGTTGTCCATGTGTTAGCCATGACTGATAGACCTTGAATCATTTCACATCACATTTCTTAAATCATTCAACAATCGCTGCAGTTTTCTGATGAAGGATATGAAAATTTTGAGCACTGATTAAAACTAGATGCACATTACACGAATGCCTGTCCATATATAAGAATGAATATAAGAATATAATGAATATAAGAATGAATAAAACAATTATAGATAATCCTGTACCCAATTGCATTAACATCCACCAGGTCTGGTCTGTCCGGGATCAGGTTCATATCTTCTCCTCTATAGTTAATATACACCAATTTCATTAGAGACATTAGAGAAAAAATTATTCATAACCATCTCAAAGATTTATCTTCATGTTCGGCTGCTTTCAGCACTGCTGGCATTTGTTTAGACTCTTTCGCGCCAGTTGATCTTTCTGAGTTAATAGTTACTTCCTCCAAACCAGCAACATGTTAATTAGATCCCATTCCCACTAGACTGTTCAAAAAAGTCTTTCCATTTATTGATGCTTCTATCTTAAAAATGATCAATCTGTCTTTATTATTTGGCTATGTACCACAGGCCTTCAAGGTGGCTGTAATTAAACCGCTACTTAAAAAGCCATCACTTGACCCAGCTGTCTTAGCTAATTATAGGCCAATCTCCAACCTTCCTTTTCTCTCAAAGATTCTTAAAAGAGTAGTTGTAAACAGTCAGTTTCAGTCAGGTTTCAGAATTCATCACAGTACAGAAACAGCATTAGTGAAGGTTACAAATGATCTTTTTACAGCCTCTGACAGTGGACTCATCTCTGTTCTTGTCCTGTTGGACCTCAGTGCAGCTTTTGATACTGTTGACCATAACATTTTATTACAGAGATTAGGGCATACTATAGGTATTAAAGGTACTTTAAGGCTTTCCCGCCTGCTCTCTGACGGAGACGGTCACATTCTTTCTCTCTCCCTGCCCTCTCTATGTCTCCTGCTTGCTGCTTGCTGTAAGTGCGTCTCTTACACACTGTCCGAATAAGAATAAGATTAAGAGCAACATGGATCTGGCAAACTGGGCCCTAAATACCACTGATCGAATTTTCTCTACTATGAGATCGGGGAAAGGGAAGCCCGCGTGTCCGAGTGGAACAGACCCAGTTGGATACGTCATCGATTCTTGGAGTTTGTGGACACCTGTGTGCCTCTCAGCTTTAGAGATCGAGGACGTTGAACACGTCTACATATTCGGCTATTTGGTAGCGGTATCTCTTCTGTTTGGGCTCGGAGGATACCTGATTTACCAGGAAATTAAGAAAATCTGGGCAGCAGTTTTACATCTGCTGAGGCTGCAGACCCAGGTGGATGGGCTATGCAGGGCTGTACAAACTCAGACTCAAAGCCTGTTGCACCTGAGCCGTAAGTGGACGGGTAGTCCAGCTGAGAACGTGCTCGCAGGCGAGAGGGGTTAGATCTGGAGAGAAGGTTCAGTTCTGCACGGTGAGGACGGTAACAAATGAATTTGGAATATTGGATTACTGAATGGGTTCCCCAGTGAGACTGAAGGCTGTTGGAAAAAACAAGCAGCCTGTTCCAAAACAACATCTGCATTATCAGGAATTCGGCTCCTTCGCCGGCCTTGAGCTGGTAATCATATCTCTCCAGGACAATGTGTGATGGTCGCTCTTCCCCTCAGCCCTCTCTGTGATTTGTGAAGCTGGATCTGGTGTACCACGGCCGCTGATGAACTTCCATCATTATCAGCGAACTGTTTTGGCTAGGAGCTGGCATCTGACTCCACAATGCCCTGACCCTCTCGTCTCCGTCTGCATCCCCTCCTGCCGTCCCTCCTTCCCCACCACATTGCTGTCCTGGCTTTAAATGTGCAAATATGCTTTTGCTAAGGTGTTTTTTTTTTTGGACCCTGGTATGGTGCTCATTTTGAGCACCGTACCGGATGACTTTTTTTTAACCTAACTACCCCATGATGTGTGTTTGTTTCCTTTTTCTGAGGACTGATTGTAGCGGCGGTGCCAGTGAAAAATGGCAGCGGCTGCGGACACCCATCTCCCCTATGTTAGTCTTGTCTGTTCTTCTCTGGATGGTTGTTTCAAACCTAATTTCGTTATATTGTGACAGAACGTCGTTATATAACTTGTTGTATAATGATTAATTTCGTTGTATGTATAATGGCAATAAAGTTCTATTCTATTCTATTCTACTGCACTGCAGTGGTTTGAATCATATTTATCTAATAGACTCCATGTAAATGGGGAGTCTTCTTCACACACTAATGTTAATTATGGAGTTCCATAGGGATCTGTGCTAGGACCAATTCTACTTATAGTTCTTTCTCATTGTTTGTCATGCACAAGTTCTTTTGCTTGTACAAACAAATCTTAGATACATGGTATCAAACCAGATACTTACTCTGGATGGCATTACTTTGGCCTCCAGTAACACTCTGAGAAATCTTGGAGTCATTTTTGACCAGGATTTGTCCTTCAATGCACATATTAAACAAATATGTAGGACCGCTTTTTTGCATTTGCGCAATATTTCTAAAATTAGAAACATCCTTTCTCAGAGGGATGCTGAAAAGCTAATTCATGCATTTATTACTTCTAGGGTGGACTATTGTAATTCATTATTATCAGACTGTCCTAAAAGCTCCCTGAAAAGCCTTCAGCTGATCCAGCTGCAGCTAGAGTACTGACAGGGACTAGAAAGAGAGAGCATGAGAAATCAGTTTCAACAAAGGTGCTGCACTGTAGTTTTTATGTTTGTCTACAAACGTTCACTAACTAGCCAAGCAGTAATAAAACTTCAAAAAACGTGACACAAGCCAGGAATGGAGAAGGTTTGCCTTCAAAGTAAAGCTTTCACTCAGCTCTGCAGCAAACATGTTTCAGAAGGTGTAACATTTACTTTGAAGGCAAATGGCCTCTATTTCTGGTTTGTGTTGCATTTTTGGTTGTATCAAATCCAATATGATGGACCAGTGGGGGTCACTGACCGATCTCTAAGCCTGTGTGACTGAAGCTTTAGCAATAATTTTCCCAAGGATGGCCATCAACCTGCAGTAACCACTTACAACCAGTCAGGGAATACTTATTTTTTCCCTCATGACTGGTGTTTGCCAGATGGTCATGGACCAGTGTCTCACGCTGTGTGACCAGGGTTTTATTCCCTTGAGCCTTCATTTTTACCACGATTGTCAAAATGGCTGACCAGTTAATGTTATGTGGTTTGTAGTCAGCTAACAACAAAATGCATCTAAGATGCTTGGTATAAAAATACATCTTTTTAGTGTGTGAAACTTTCCATATTTGTCATGTAGCTAAAATGCAGCTGAACCCTGACTCTACCCCTTAGTGGTTCACCAGGAACCTGACATTAATAAGTACAAATGCAAAAACTGTCACCAGATATTAAAGACTGTTTTTTGTACAAGGGTCCAAATAAGTACACCTGCCAACAATAAAACAATAGTACCTGAGAGGGTACCACCCCAGTAATAAACAATTGTACTCTAAAGGTACAATAAAATACTTTATTTTTTGGAGTGTGCTTTAGTTCCAGAACTCTCAGGGGCAAAGCATGAGCCTGAACAAAAAAGTTTTTATTTGGAAGCACAGATTGCAGTAGCGGCAGATATGTACTAAATAAACAGACAGACCAGTAGCTGGACAGATACAGAGATTCATGAATAGAAGGAGTGGGAGTGTGGAAGAATATAGCTGCGCAAGGTGAGAAATGTATTTATAGAAGCAGAGATGTTGGGAGAGATATGTAGGGTGCTTTTTATGTTTGAGTGCTAAGAGAGAGCGAGAAGCTGATTGCACATTTAGCTGTGAGTGAATTCATCAAAGATGTAGTATATGTGGCTAATACTCACCTAAACCAAACACCTCATAGAGAAGGAAGCAACAAATGAGGGGAAAAACAAAACAAAACAAAACAAATCTCTTTCCTTCATTTCCTTTGTGTATGTCTTTAATTCTTGATGTAATCTTAATCTTGAGACACATGTACTTTGATGTGATTAAAAGGGTTTAGAAAGGATATAGCTGTCAAAAGCTAACAAGTCCTTACATTTGAATGGAGAATTTGGTATTTTGAGCACGTTTACATCAGGTTCATTATCAGGTCAGAAAAGACAAAAGTAAGATAGCGAGAGCGACAGAAGGGTAGGATGAGAAAAAATGGTCTAAACTGAGTGTGGCCTTAAAGAGAGCGGTAACAACAAACAAGGCTGGGGTAACAACAAAGATCCTCTTTGTTGTTACCCCAACAAACAACAGCAGAACATCTACAAAGACATACAGTCTTTGTAGATGTTCAGTCACTATGGGAACAGGAGCGCTGCTGATAGTAGCATGTTTCCTGTAGTGAAGGTATCATGCCACCAATTACAACGTGAAGGATAATCAGACATACAGCATTCATATATATATATATGCACATGCAATCATCAAGTAATTGTTCTTACCAAAAAGGGATAAAATAAAAATAAAAAAGCTATTTTTTGGGGGGTGGGGGGTACTCAGTCACAGCAGATGGGAGACTGTTCTGCACTTTCCCACTCGAGTGCTACAATCCATCTTTTTAAGCCACTGCCTCTCCCATATCCTTCTAGCTGTCTCTGCAGCTCTCACCCTCTGTGTTTCTTCCCCATTAGATTCTTTGTACTCGCCTTTAGAAAAGATTACGATTCAGTTGGTGGTACAAAATATATTTATATACTTCTGTATCTTCTAACTTTTTAACAGTCACCAGATGTCTGGCAAATAAATTAGTTAAGGCTGGAGCTGAGACAAGGGTTAGGTCATATTATAGTCACATGTAAAGAAGCCTACTTTCAGGAACTAGGAGAAGTTACCTTTTAAATCAAAACTCTTACATGCATTTTGGCCTTATGGTTCTGTTAGATTTCCATTTCAGTACATTGTACATAGATGAAACTTCTCTATAATATATAATCTATAATCTAACTCAAACCCTAACCAATTTGCCAGAGACCTGCTTGTTAAGAATTTAGGGTACTAGATGAATCATAGGCTGCTATAGTCATGAATTTGCCACTTTTAACCCTATTGATTTGAGTACTGTACTTTGACACAGTTTAACACCCGAGTTCAGTAACCCTTGTCATCTGTACTTTTTGGCACTGCATATCCTTTTAAAAAGTAGCAGCTTTAATCCATTCTTAATCCCTAGGGTTTAATATGGTGTCAGCCCACCCTCTGCAGCTAGAACAGCTCCAACTCTTTTGGGAAGGCTTTACACAAGATTTAGGAGTATTAATGGGAAATTTTTGACCATTCTTCCAGAGGCACTTTTGTGAGGTCAGACACTGATGTTGGATGAGAAGGCCTGGCTCACAGTCTCCACTCTAACTCACCCCAAAGGTGTTCTGTCAGGTTGAGGTCAGGACTCTGTGCATGTCAGTCAAGTTCTTTCACACCAAACTCACTCATCCATGTCTTTATGGATCTGTTTTGTGCACTGGTGTGAAGTCACACTGGAACAGGAAGGAGCCATCCCCAAACTGCTCCCACAGAGTTGTAAGCGTGAAACTGTCCAAAATGTATTGGTATGCTGAAGCATTAAGAGTTCCTTTCACTGGAATTAAGGGACCAAGCCTAACTTCTCAAAAACAACCCCACACCGTGTAGTTAGACACGTACCGTTCTCCTGGCAACTGCCAAACACAGACTCATCCATCGGCTTGCCAGATGGGGGAGTCCAGTGGAAGCGTGCTTTACACCACTGCATCCAACATTTTGCATTGCGCTTGGTGATGTAAGGTTTGGATGCAGCTGCTTGGCCACAGAAACACAAGCTCTCTACTGTTCTTTAGCTAATTTGAAGGCCACATGAAGTTTGGAGGTCTGCAGCAACTGACTCTGCAGAAAGTTGATGACCTCAGATAGATAGATAGACAGACAGACAGACAGACAGATAGATAGATAGATAGATAGATAGATAGATAGATAGATAGATAGATAGATAGATAGATAGATAGATAGATAGATAGATAGATAGATAGATAGATAGATAGATAGATAGATAGATAGATAGATAGATAGATAGATAGACAGATGGATGACACCTGAAGTATCTACCTGACACAGTCAGGGGATACAATAAATAAATATAGGCCAAACATAAACTATAAACAGTACATAAAAGCAATAAAATACCCAAATATAAAATTTTAAATTATCCCTGTAAGACTAATAATCGGTATTATCAAATCTAACTAGCAGGTATAAAGGCTCTCCTGATTTGCTCAGTTATACAATGCAGGGACAAAAGTTACTTTGTGTGCTTCTCTGTCCAACCAGAATTACATGGAGAGGGTGCCTGGGGATGCTGAGGATAACCTGCAAATTGCTCCTCACACACCTTTCAAGCACAGCCCCACAGAATCCACAATTCCACACAACACTCAGGTACCCTTTTTAACCAGCTCGTCCGGGTTCTTACTGCTTTTATCAGTGATGTTGTTACCTCAACAAACAACAGGAAAAAAGATGACACTGGCAACAACTGCATGATTAAAGAAGTAGAGCATTTCATTACACACATTTGAGCCTCGTGAGAAGAAAAAAAAAGAGCCTCCTCTGCTCTTTTGTTTAGGGGGCATCAGTACTGACAGACCAGTCTAACTTGTCATCAAGGTGTACAACAAGATATTTGTATGACCTCACCACTTCAGTGTTAACAGGTCCAAGGGGGAGCTTGGACCTGCTAAAGTCAACCACCATCTCTTTAGTCTTACTTTGTATTCAAGATGAGACACTTCTCCTTAGTCCAGTCACAGAACTTTCTGGTCAAGTTCTTGTATTTCTCCTCGTGACCATGACTTATACATGCCACAATTGATGTGTCATCAGACAAATTCTGAAAGTGGTAAATCAGATGTATATTTCATGTATGTATATTGCGTGTATATTGCATTATACAGTGTGAAGAGAAATAAGGGTAGAACAGTTCACTGTGGGGCTCCAACATTGCTCACCACAGTTCCAGAAACCCAAAAACTGTGATCAGCCCAACAGGTAGTTATTTATCCAGGAGGTGCAGCTGTAATCCACCCCATCTTTTCAAGCCTGTCTCTCGAAATCTGGGTTTGAATGGTTTACATGCTCTGGGGAAAAAACAAACAAAAAAAAAAAACCCACTGTCCTTACATATCCACTGGGCTTGTGCAAAAAGGAATAAGTCCTGTGAAGCAAGTACACGACTGTGTCGTCCACGACAGTGTTCTCCTGGTACGCAAACTGTAACAGGTCCAGGGCATGCTGGACTACCGGTGTCAGAATGGCAAAGGAGTGGCCTCTCCATTGTTCTCATGATATGGGAAGTGAGGGCTGTAAGGTCTGTAGTCGTTAATGACAGTCAGCCGCCCTGCCGTGGGTCCCTGTGACATGACATGATGTTTTCCACATGGTTGGAATCCTCTCCAACTGAAGACTCAGGCTGAAGATTGTGTTAGTGTGATAGTGGAGCTATGAGGACTTACTGCCTGTCAACTTGGTGCATGTGGGGAAAAATAAATAAATAAAACAAAAAATAAATCACTTTTACTTTGTCAGTGTTCATGAAGTCACATTTAATTGTTTTAAAGCAAATTAACAATATGTAAATATGATGCTACGTGGTGGTTAGCACTGCTGCCTCGCAGCTAGAATGACATCTGGAAGGTCTGGGTTCGATTCCACCTTTTCCTCTCACTGTGTGGAGTTTGCATGTCCTCCCCGTGTCTGTGTGCGTTACATTGAGTACTCCGGCTTCCTCCCACAGTTCAAAGACATGCAGTTACTGGGGTTAGGTTAACTGGTCACTGTGAATGGTTGTCTGTCTTTCTGTGTTGGCCCTGGTAACCTGCACAGGGTGTACCCTGCCTCTTGCCCTGTGTCAGCTGGGATAGGCTCCAGCCCCCCCACGACCCTGAACAGGATAAGCCGAAGAGAATGGATGGATGGGTGATGCTACTGCCCTTTTGCCTTTAAAGCAGCCAGCCGAGAAACATTAGAGCCACCAGAATTCCACAAGGGCTCATTTTGACCGCAGTAATGGCAACAAGATCATTTCTATACATTTCATACATTTCACTGTGCATTGTACTGTGTATAACTGTGCATGTGACAAATAAACACTATCTTAATCTTAATCTTGAAGAAGTTCAGTTGTTAATTTTCATCTTTTTTTCTAATTTGAGAAAACAAATATTTAAGATTAATTTTTACAGCTTTTATTAGTTTTATAAATGATTTAGATCATTTTTATTACAGATTGTAAAGTTAAAATACACATAAACTAATAAACAAAGGGTAAATAAAACAATACTTAACACATCTAAATCATTTAAGTATTATAGAAGAAGAACATTATGAAAAGTTAAAAAATGAATTTCGTATAGTGGGTGGTGTTGGAGCGCTCACTGTGAAACAGATTGAACAACTCATTGCTTACATTTTAAAATTAACCTCACAGCTGGATACAAAAATGAAAGAAACACATTTTAAACACATTAATTGTTGTAAAAGTAGAAAGTCAAAGTTTATCATCCCGTTCACATCTGCCTCCACTCACTGGACCTGCAGCCTCTCATCAACTGTCCACGCTGCACCACCTCTATCTGCAGATTCACCTCCTCAGCTCTGCTCCTCAGGCCTGAAAACTGTCCAATTTGGCTGCTCTGCTCTGGATTTCACTCTTTATTTGCTGGGATTAGTTCTCCAAACTCTGGACTCTCTCTGCTCAGTTCAGCTACGGTTCACCCACTGCTCTGCACAGCCAGACACACACACACACACACACACACACACACACACACACACACACACACACACACACACACACACACACACACACACACACACACACACACACAAAATCCCCCTCTCTGACCCTCTTTGCTCCAGCTCAAAATCCCATTATCAGCCCGATAGAAATTATTCATCTTTTTTCTGACTACAGTCCCTTATTTATTTATTCATCCATCACATCTAGCTAGCTCTGGCTAATGTTATAGCAGCCTTCTCGTCAAAATCTGTGTAAACAATAAATGTTGAGAGTCAAAATGATGTCCTCAGAAGTTCTAGGTATAAGTGGTCATATTTTTTTTTTTTCTTTTTATCCCATCAACCCCAAATCACTATTTGATGAATAAGCACACTTTAGGAAATGTCATGAAACATGAGACTATGGAGTTCTAATTTAACAGAGTTAGGTGATTTTTTAAAATGTTGTAGTGTTAAAAAGCCTCCTGGATACCTCAGGAGTTATAGCCCTGTCTCCTGGAGCAGATGCAGGATACATTGAGTCATTTCTCCGACTAGTTTGGAAACCTGTTGTGTCGCCCCCAGAAGAGCTGGAGAAGGTTTTTTGGGAGAAGGAGGTCTGGGCATCCTCTTCAACACGGACCCACAGGTGAAGCACAAGCACCTTGCAATCAGTTCACGGTTTGTCTATCCTTGGACCTCAGACAAGCTCTAACTTAGGTTAGAGCTAACATTATGCAGATCTTAATCTTTGTTATAACTATTATTATAACAAATATTATAACTATTGTTCACTTCATCTGTGTTCCTCATGTCTCTACCATAAATAGTATAAAAGATGGAGGTACCTCCTGGGTCTGAAAAAGGTAAAAACAATGTAGAAGTGCTTTAAACCCATATTCTATTTAATAGCTGCTAAGCAGCAGCCCCTGTGCTTGGAAAGAGGCTTCAGCTCCTATTGAAGCCTCGGGGAAAACAACCTTCGGCCCTGAGCTGGGTAAACACTTTCCTGATGAATTTATGGGCTCGGTCACTCTTTTAGGATCATACTGGATACAGCATAAAGGCAACCCTTTTCAATTTTGGTCAGTCTAAAAGTCCAAAAGCAGGATTATCAAGGGTGTTAACAGTTCAGAATCAGCTCTGCCCCTTGATTGTGATATCCGGTTTCCAGACACGAAGGTGCCGACAGCAAAAATGGCTTCATGACTGGACTTCTCAAAACAATAGGTGACATCATCTTTGTGCTGTGTATGGTTTCTACCAAAAAATGCAGAACCAGAAGCACAAATACTTTTGATTTCATCAGCAGGCAAATAAAAAGAAAGAAGGCAATAATATATTTCATATAGCATGTGTCATTGTAATATTTGCAATAAGATGCTAAAAGCTGCCAGATGAGCAATACTGTACAAGGTCTGCCCTTTAGCCTGTTTTTGCCTGTATATTTGATTAAAACAAAATAGATTATTACACCAAAGCAATGTTTCTGCTACCAGCTAATCCGCTGTTTCAAAAAAAAAAAAAAAAAAAAACTGGTGTCAGATTACACACACACACACACACTCTCTTAACTGTTCTGGCAGAAAAATATATGTGTGGAAATCTACAGCAGGTGTGTTCACAGTTTGACTCAGTGTTCTTTTCCAATATTTAATTGAATCTTGTTTGTTGCCTACAACTAAAGTAACATTGAAAGTTTGGAGCACTTGGATAGAAAGAGAAAACTCACTGCAGAGAAAGTGCACCAAAGAAATGGTAAATCTTCTGGTACTTATATAGCACCTTTCTCTTGAGTTGAGCACTCAAATCTGATTCACCCAATCATGCACTCACATTTATAGAGGGCTTTAATCTCTGCCAAAGTGCTTTTTAATATGCATCGGGCAAGGATACCCCCCCCCCCCCCCCCCCCCCCCCCCCCCCATGGAAGCAAGATAAGATAAGATAAGATAAGATAAGATAAGATTTGTCCCACATTGTGGGAAATTAAGTATTTGCATTAACTAGCAATGAGTCTTTCTGGCATAATTCATGGTTCTAAAAATTATAGCAAGTTGTTCATGTCCCAAAGCAGCCCCAGACCATCACCATATTCGACGGTTGGCATAATGTTTTTTTTTATTGTTATTATTATTATTTATTTATTTTCATGAAAAACCATGTTAGTTTTATGCCAGATGTAATGGGACTTAAACCTTCCAAAAAGTTCAACTTTTGTCTCGTCAAAAGTCTTGGGGATCATCATGATGTTTTTTGGCAAATGTGAGCTGAGCCTTTGTGTTCTCTTTGGTCAGCAGTGGTTTTTGCCTTGGAAATCGAATGCCATTTCTGCCCAATCTCTTTCTTATTGTTGAATCATGAACACTGACCTTAGCTCAGGCAAATGAGGCCTGAAGTTCTTTAGATGTTGTTCTGGGTTCCTTTCCTGGATGAGTCGTAGATTATTCTTGGAGTTATTTCGATAGGTCAGCAGCAGGAAGGTTCACTACTGTTCCAAGTTTTCTCCATTTGTGGATAATGGCTCTCACTGTGGTTCGTTGGAGTCCCAAAGCCTTATAAATGTCTTTGTAACCCTTTCCAGAATGTCAGTGACTTTCTTTCTCATCTGTTCTTGAGTTTCTTGAGATTGTGACATGGTGTGTTTCTTTTAGAGATCTTTTAGTCTACTTCACTTTGTCAGACAGGCTCTATATACCGTATTTTCCGGAGTATAAGTCGCACTTTTTTTCATAGTTTGGCTGGGGGTGCGACCTATACTCCGGAGCGACGTATATGTGACATTTATAACACATGAACCAAAATACTCCAGCCACTTGACATCTCCATGAACCGGAGCTTTAAGGCAGTCTTGCGTAACCTGTGGGCGCAGTGGATGATGGATGGAGAGCACAGCTTAACGGCAACTGGGAGAATGCGCCACCCAACTTTCCTGGAAGTCATTGGATGGATCAAGAAAACATGGGCTTCAGTGACAACCAAACCATCCTGTTGGGATTCAGAAAGGCTGGAATAATTGGAACTGCAGCTGACGACGAGTCTGACTAACGCGACACAGAAGAGGAAGCGGCGCTTCGTCTACGGAGTGTACGGAATTGTTTAGAAGTGACACCGAGGATGAAGAATTCAATGGATTGATGGTTTGGTTAACTTGTTAGTATGTTCTTTATGCTATGGTTATCTGAATAACTTAATGTTACGTTAACATACCGAACATGTGTTCGTTGTGCGTCATGTAGCTGAATGTGTTACGTTAGCATAACGTAGGCGTAACCGTGTTCGTCCTGTTCTTTAATCCATTATTATTTTAAATTGCCGTTCAAGATGGAATTTCTGCTCTGGGTCTCGGATTCTATCAACCCCCCCCCCCCCCCCCCCCCCCCCCCCCACCAAAAAAAAAAAGTGCGACTTATAGTCCGGTGCGACCTATATATGTTTTTTTCTTCTTTATTATGCATTTTTTGGCTGGTGCGACCTATACTCCGGAGCGACGTATAGTCCGAAAAATACGGTAAGTGATTTCCTGATTCACCTGGTCTGACAGTAATCAGGCCTGGGTGTGGCTAAAAAATGTGGTTAATCACAGTTAGTTCATGATTTAACACAAGGGACTTTTTCACATTAGGCCAGATAGGTTTGGAGAAGGTTTTTCCTCTTAATAAATTAAATCATCATTTAAAACCTCCATTTTTTTTTACTCAGGTTATCTTTGTTTGGTATTTAAATTGGTTTGATGATTTCAGGCAAACAGGTTTTTTTTGTGAAGGAAGACACCTGAAACACTTTAATTAAAAAGTAAAACATTTAATATATTAAAGGATCAGAAAAAGTACACATGGCCATGTGGGGACTCAGAGCCCGTGTTCCTGTCTAACCAAAACATTTTTATACTCCTGTTATCTAAGCATAAACAATCTCTGGGCACTATGAGTTGACCTTCATCATCCAGACTTGTTCCAGCTGGTTTTTCATGACTCAGATTCCTCTCAGTCATAGGCACATCTTCTTCCTGATGTTCTAATTTAATCAATACAGAGAAATCTTGTCCAGATTAATGACAGAACATTGTGACGTTGGCGATGTTCTAACTGTACATTCGGTGGCCGGACCTTGAGATAAGGTGCTCTGAAACAGAGAAGTTAGTCTACTACTTTCTCATCTGTTGCTCTCTGTCTAATGTATTATTTAATTGTTTATTATTTGGTTGATCCACTGTTTATTAATTAATTTACTGGAGTTTTACCATTAAACATATGTCCTGTATTCACTGAGTAAAAAATAATCCCCAACAACGATGTGAAACATGGAAGCCTGGAAAATATGAAGGAAATAAGAAATCAGGAAAGGAGCAAATGCTCTCTCACAGCACTGTATATAAGGCCGATCGAGATGCAGATGATTGGCTGACTGAGAAGCCTGATCCCTCACACACCTGAACACACAAAGGAAAATGAGGGCGAAAAAGGAACTCCAGGCTAGGAGGAAGAAGAAGGAGATTTTTGTCATTCTAGACTATTAGGCATCTAATATTTGTCAGTTAGTCAACATCATCAATTGAACTCTAAACAGTCTAAACAAACAGGTGAATGTGATTCTGAATAAGAAAGAGGATGGAGGGATAGCCAGCACAGATCTAATTATAGGTGTACTATTGAGTGTTACTATAAAGTAAATGAAAGCACAATACACTATCAATATGAACTGGTTGGATTTATTCATACATTTTACTTATTGCTGGATTACAAGAAATAGATTGAATGTCAAGAATGTTTTGTAATAGGTATATGCATTTGTATATGTAGAGACTGCATATTTACATCAATACAATTTTGATTTCATTTAGTTTTACCTCCTCTAGTGTATCTATAGGATTTGGTCGGTAAAAAGGAGGAAAAAACTTTTATTAGTTGGAACGTGGTGTATCAAATGGAGGCTGCTTGAAATCAAAGTCGTTCTTGAAGCAAGTCTCACTCCTTAGCACTTAAAGGCTGCAAAGCTGATAAAATCTGCTTTAAAAGTTTGCTGACTTTGCCCCAAAATCTAAACCTGAATCAAAGTTTGTGCTTACAATGCACTAATGTTCATTCCTTGAGTTTCTCTTCTTTGAGGGCTACGGTATTAGTGGATTCTTTAGCAGTTTCACCATGAAGGTCTGCTTCACACTGCTTCCTCCCAACAGTTGAGATGTGACTGTGCCTTGACTGTGCTTCCGGGAAGCACTGATGTGGTCTCTGATCTATTCTGCTGTGAACTGTTCATTTCTAAATGGGATAACTTTAGTGAAGATCATTTCTGTAATACAGGAAACTTTGCTCTTTCTTTCCTGGAGGAAGTTCTCAGTAAAGCTGGCTTCATCTTAGTCTCAAGAGCTTGAAGAAGGTGATTGGACCACTTTACATTTTTTTGAAGGCATGTCACCTCTTATTCACGAGGCTTCTTCAGTAAAGCCAAAAGATTGAGAGTTCCAGGTATTTTAATCCTAGTGGGAGATTGTCCCTTTTGGAGGGGGTCGTTGACCTACAATTAATCATATGTGTCATCACATTAGCCAAGGTGTGAAAAAAGATGTGGGTCAATTGGACTTCTTTAAATTTTTTAGTATGGTGAGACTGGGGGTTGAGGCACCTGGGAATGGATCTCAAGACTGCATTGTAGGTGGCGGACAGCTGGTGTCGTAATTCACCACCTCTGTTCGGTGAAAAGAGGCCATCTATGTCCGCTGTGAACGATCATCTGCACAGGAGCACCGACGCAGCAACTGCAAGCTAGCTAAGCCAGAATGTCACAGAGAAGGAAAGCTTCTGCTGAATGCAAACAATTTCATGAAAGAAGGGAGAGACTGAGTACATCTGAGTATGGTGTAAAGAAAGTATCCATTTTCCAAGAGACAATCTCTGGTTTCCAAGAATATCAAGAGACCGATACACAGTGTCATTGCAAGGCAGTGTAGCAGGCAAGGTAGGACTCAAATGCAGGGCTCAGAAGGCTGGACGTGAACTTAGAAAGCTCAGCTTTATTTCTGGCTACCCAGGAGTACAAGTAATACATACGCTCAAAGAGCCAATGATCCAACATTACTGTGAGTGAGTCTGAACTTTCAGCTGGCACTGACGTATGAAACTGTCTAAGATTATAGTGTAGAACTTCCTGTTCTGACAATAATGCATTGCCTTTAGCAGTGTTGGGTGTAACACATTCCATTAATGTGTCCACTAATTATGTGATAATTAGGGGTGGGACTTTAACGCGTTAATTTCGATTAATTAATTACGCGGAAATTAACGCGTTAAAAATTTTAACGCATTTTAATCGCACTTTGCACCGTGGAACGTTTCTCAGTGCACGAGTTCCCGGCATACAGATTATATCGACGCACAATGTCCAAATTAGGGGCCGCATCCTGCGAAGGACCCGGCCCACGTCTTTCGCAGCCCACGAACACCACAAAGGCCGGAAGTGAGCGGCTAGCCTTCATATCAGCTGCCGTCACCTCTGTGTAGCTCATGTCGCCTAGCAACCGTGAGTGCGAAGCACAGCTGGGTAAAAGCAGCTGTTAAACGGAGAACGAACTTTTTCTCCTTTTTGTGGTTTAATTTTAAATCTTTAATTCAAAATAAGCTGTTAAAACAAGCGTAACACATTTCAACATCAAGGAATACAGCTGAGCGTATGATTAATTTCCAACTATAACAAGTGAGACATTAATGTTGAATAAAACTATCCAGTTATGATGCTTAACTTTAATTTCAGGAGTTTGCTTATCACAGGAGCACTTCCACCCTTCATTGGTCTGTGTAGTAGACTGGTGGGAAAATAAACAAAATTTTGAAGTTTAAGCTTATGTATATTGATTCATTCATCAACTAAACTTAAATTAATATTTCTCATGTTAAATATTGAAATGCGATTAAAATGCGATTAATTTCGATTAATTAATTACAAAGCTTGTAATTAATTCGATTAATTTTTTTAATCGAGTCCCACCCCTAGTGATAATACATTTCTGGCCATGTAACACAAAATTAGCGAGCAGTCTAACAAATTACTTTCTCTGACAATTATTTATGTAAGATACTGCATTCATTTTAAGCAATACATTACTATACATTACTTTTCTGAGTAACTACCCAACACTGGCCTTTAATATCTATTATATATTAAGGTCTATGTTATCAATGATGACAAGTTCCCCGACCCTAATCAGTAGCCCTTAAATCAGTTTTATCAGAAATGTGATTTTAGGATTTTGGAAATTGTTCTCCCATGTCTTTTCAGTTAGGATATATATATATATATATATATATATATATATATATATATATATATATATATATATATATATATATATATGCACCCTGGAGACTATTCAGCACATTGCAACAGGATGTAAGATGCATGCTGGAACAGGTGGCTGGGATAGTGCACAGGAACATTCATGCCACATATGGATTAGGAGTCTTCCATTTGGTCCCAGCTGGATACCCAGTATCTCTAGCTGTTTGCTGCTTCAGTGCAATCGAGTGAAGCAGATTCAGAGAGTGAAGCACATTTTAAATTTGCCATAACATAAATTTCCCTGAATCACCATATTACCTTGGTGAGCTTTGTGCAGAACTCTGCCTCCCCTGTATATTTTATAACTTGACAAAACTCAGATGGCAATTGTGTGCTGTAAAGGGGTACTTCAAAAGAGTGCTTCCTGAAGTGAGGTCCTGGGGAGCCAGCAGGGGTTATTTTGCAGATTATGGATCATACAGACTATTAAAAAGCACAAAAGATGTCCTACTCAGCAAATGAAAGCAGCGGCACTTTCTGCTCTGAGAGCAGGGAAAAAGTGATACGGCTGTGCTTGCTGAGAACAGTGACTGTAAGGAGGATTACACGGATGAATGATCACTGTGATCATCCAAATGCAACTCCATCATGAGCTTCTCTTATGTTCAGAAAGTATCAAAACTGTCAAACTGAGAGAATTCCATTGTTGTTCTGTGACTCCAATAAAGTATAGTGTGTTAGGAACTCAGGCTGTGAAGAATATAGATGAAAATGCAGTTCAGCACAAGGAAGTTTGAATAAATAAAACACTTTTGAATAAAGCCAGTTTGACTTCCACGGTACTGTAACAGTAGCAGTCAAAAATTTGGACACACTCCAAAAATGTATGTTTTCTTTACAGTATGGCATCAGGTAGTGGTCATTAAAACTGTTTACTTGGGGAATGTGCATTATCATGTACATCAGTAGTCACTGTCCCAAGCCAGCTCCCAACTCATCACATAGTGATACTTCGCCAGGACAAGTGGGTCTCACATTATGTTGTATTTTATATTGCTTTAGCATAATTTTCCCTGTGCAGATCATTCCAAAGGAGTTGACTCAAAGTCATCTGAAATGCACACACACACACATACACACACACACAAAAAGACCACAGGCAAAAGTGCTCAGCTGGTGTTGTAACTGTGGTAAGAGAGGAAGTGCAGAGAAGCTCTTTGCAGATGGAGGAAGAATCCCATTTAAATGTGGGTTAAACATTTGGAAAGGGTGTATTTCAGTCAAAACCATTTTCCCCACTAAACCTAACCAAGTAAATTCAGGGCCTAAACAAAACCATGCAATTTAATGCCCAATTTAACCATCTGAGGTCTGAGGTATAATTGGCCATTTTTGACTACTTGATTTTGCCTTTATATTTCACGTTACTGTTTACCTTGCTTTGTTTGGAATGGATTTTTGAGCACATTCTGACATGCGTGTGACTCTACAGTTATTTTTTTCATTTTGACACACCGCACTAACACATTGGACCCAAAATCAGACAAAAAACATAAAATTTTTTGTTTTTTGTTTTTTTTACTGTGAAAACCATAAACATGTGTAATGAACAATTTTTATAACTTAAAATTTAAAACTAAAATGTAAATTTCAAAACCTTATGAACAAATTTAGCAAACAACAATATTATATACAACTTTATACATTAAAATACGGACAATGCCTCAGGGATTTTTTTTGTACAACTATCTACTACTGGTTACAACTATTTATTGATCAGGTGTCACAATAAGATGCCACACAAATGATTTGTGCCACTCCAACAAACAGTTCCTGTCCCCCACAGACAGAGGGCGCCATCACAGGCCTGATACTTCCAGGTGTGTCACTCTTTTGTTGAACACCTGGAGACAGCGTTCACATTTGAGTCTGCACTTCACCTAGCGACAGCAAGCAACCTCACCCATGCACTTGCCAAATGGTTGGGAAATACACATTATTTTTCTTAGTGGAGGGGGGGGGGGGGGGGGGTGTCACAACCATCTGTGCTTCTCTTACTCAGGCATTTGTACAGATCTGGATGCCTGACTTTGCGCTCTTGCTGTGCTTTCATTTGTTTCTGGCATTCCAATTGTTTGTCTATTATCTCCAGTACTTACAGCATCCACAATGCCTGCAGTAGGTTACTGCAGAAATGCAAATTTCATTTTCATGTTTCAAATCAACTTGTTATTTAGTGTCTAGTTTAAACTACTTTCTTTTCTACCCAGGGATACATTTACCATTTGTCTGCATATACTTAATGGGATATGTTTCAAGGTTTATCTTTAAAATATACAATCATGACCATATACTGTGATGAGACGTAACATTATGATACACCCACCCCATCTCATCACTGCCTTAGTTTTGCTGGCTTTGGCCTTGTCAAAAATAGCTGTGACCTGCCAAGGCCTGATCTCTGCTAGACATCTAAAACTGTCATCTAGCACCAAGATATTAGGAGCAGATCTTTTAAGTCCTGGAAGTTGTGAGGTGGAATTTTCATGGATCATACTCAGTGCAGACAGGCAAAAGCCTGAGTCATTTTTGAGATATTCCAATTACTCACATGGCTATAACAATTTGGCCTGAGTCTCAGAATATAAAGTGTGCATTTAGTGACAAGGTGGTTAATTTTGAAGTACTCCATTTCTGTTAAATTAAGTCTGAGGTTGTGCTTCCATCATTGTCAAAGATGAACTCACAACCTACATGTTACGTGAATGAACTCTCTAATATAACTCAGATGAAAGGAGAAGATTTAGATTTGAGTTTTGAACAGTTTTGAACTGCGAGTACTTGCGGCCACATCTGACATAAGTACAGGCACACTGTCCAACATCCTGGCTGTGCTTACAAAAAATACAACAGCACAACCATTTCAGATTCCACAGAGTGTCAGAGTGTCGGCTTCCTTAAAGGGAAAATGTAAGTTGCTGTTGTTCATTTATTTGGGATTTTGTTAAGTTGCTGACACAGTATTTCTCTTTACATTTCAATGCTGAGGTGTTCTTGTATTTTGAGCCTTCAGTAAACAATTACCGTATTTTCCGGAGTATAAGTCGCACTTTTTTTCATAGTTTGGCTGGGGGTGCGACCTATACTCCGGAGCGACGTATATGTGACATTTATAACACATGAACAAAATACTCCAGCCACTTGACATCTCCGTGAGCTGCAGCTTTAAGGCAGCCTTGCGTAACCTGTGGGCGCAGTGGATGATGGATGGAGAGCACAGCTTAACGGCAACTGGGAGAATGCGCCACCCAACTTTCCTGGAAGTCATTGGATGGATCAAGAAAACATGGGCTTCAGTGACAACCAAACCATCCTGTTGGGATTCAGAAAGGCTGGAATAATTGGAACTGCAGCTGACGACGAGTCTGACTAACGCGACACAGAAGAGGAAGCGGCGCTTCGTCTACGGAGTGTACAGAATTGTTTAGAAGTGACACCGAGGATGAAGAATTCAATGGATTGATGGTTTGGTTAACTTGTTAGTATGTTCTTTATGCTATGGTTATCTGAATAACTTAATGTTACGTTAACATACTGTAGCGATTCTCTTAGTTAGAGAGCGTGTTGATGTTGTGGGATTTCGGACTGTTCGGGAGGTTCGTGAAGGCAGCATGGAGAGAGAGAAAAAGACCGAGAGCTTGCCTGTGTGTGTGTTGCTGTTCCGCTGTTGTAGTTGTGGTTGGCGTGGCTGTGGCCTACAGCAGCTGTTTTTCTGTTAATAAAGACGACCTTTGTTGTGAATATCGCCGACTTTGGAAGTGTGTTTACAACGTTACAATACCGAACACGTGTTCGTTGTGCGTCATGTAGCTGAATGTGCTACGTTAGCATAACGTAGGCGTAACCGTGTTCGTCCTGTTCTTTAATCCATTATTATTTTAAATTGCCGTTCAAGATGGAATTTCTGCTCTGGGTCTCGGATTCTATCAACACCCCCCCCCCCCCCCCCCCCCCCCCCCAAAAAAAAAGTGCGACTTATAGTCCAGTGCGACCTATATATGTTTTTTTCTTCTTTATTATGCATTTTTTGGCTGGTGCGACCTATACTCCGGAGTGACGTATAGTCCGAAAAATACGGTAAATAATTTTATATATATATATCTATATATATATATATATATATATATACACACACATTAGGACATGAATATTTGCAAAATTCCAACTCTGTCACCTTCATTTCTCATGAAATCTTTGACACCTGCTGTCAGTTTTTTCTTCATAGCTATCACTGCTATTAAATTGCCACCTCTACAGTTTTTTTGTCCATCTTTGGTGTCCATCTGCAGCTGTACTTTTCTGTACTGCTTTCGAAGAAGCCTATACTTTTCAGTGAACAGTGTGGGTGTTACTGTGAGTCCTACTTCCAGGTAATGCCTGACAACGAGATTTTAATGATGAACTTTCTTTTGCTTGTGGGCCCAGTAACAGCGTGGGTTCTGAGATTTTCATTGCATCTGTTTCTAGACTATTGCATTATGTTGCAGCATCAGAATAGACAGCTTTTTCATATAATAGTAGTTTTGTTTTGTTTTACACATCACTTGTAACATCATAACATACCCTGCCAAGTGTATATGAGTGACACCAGCACTGGCATTAAAATTCCTGTTGCTGAAAATGACACTATAATGCTGTCACCCATGTAAATATTGCAAACCGATGAAGCATGCTTCATCCTTTCATGATTTAATGGCTTGTTAATGAGAGAAAAAGGTCATCAAATGTCAAGAATGACCAAAGAATTGCAGATAGTTTTAGGATGAACATTCATTTGTTCATGCTTGACTTGAATGGAAATTGAATATGGGGACAGTTATCTTATGCACTACTAGTTAAAGTAAAGCTCCGTCAATTATGGGGCTATTATTGTGGAAAAAACTATTTGTGTGTGCGTATCTTAATTTGCATGTGTGTATTTTGATCTGTGTGGAGAATTGTGTGTGTGTGTGTGTGTGTGTGTGTATACTGAGATCTGTGTGTGTGCGTATTCAGCTGTCTGTAAAAAATACACACAGATCATCAGTTACTTTTTTACACATTAATTTTGTGACACTTCTACCCTGGCATATCCGTGCAGCAATTTGTAAGTGCAGGGTTTCATAACCCTGAGCTCAGGTTCACATGTTCAGTACATACCACCAGCTGGCGTATTACTCAGTCTTTAAGCATCAGCTTGGTCAGCTGGCAGTGGTGGTTGTGATCATGAAAGGGAGGCTCAGATGGACAGATCATAGTGGATTCACCATATGCCTGCTGTAAGAACGTTTGTAAGTTTATGTTCATTCAGTAACTTCATAATTGGCTCGTATTGGAGCTGTGTGAAAAGTAAAATGTTATCTGTAACTGGGAACAGCTGTGATTACTCAGCTTATGGTTCACCAGCAAACTTTTCCATCAGCTGGCAGAGAGGAGTGAGCTGCTTATTCACATTTCATAACTCCTTTAGTGTGATAAAACAAAGCGAGTACTTTGACCATTCTTACATCACTGGTATTTACTCTAGTCTGTCTCTATTCTCTGAATATGTATTAAAGTCTGATAACTAGGTAGTTAGCAGGAATTATTGGGAGCTAATTTCTTACTGTAGTTCCAGATAGGCTGCACATGTTTATTATTATTATTATTATTGCCATCCATGCTGGTGCAGCTGTATGATGAGCCAGAGGTGTTCACGCTCAAAGCTAATTCAAATGATGTTCAATATCCTGCAGCGAGGTTATACAGTCAGTTTCAGGCACATCACTCTGCCTTCGAGTTAGAGATCAAATCCTATACTGACTTCTATACTGTGAGTTTCTTTTTTAGCTAACTGCTTCAGCAGAGTTTGCTGAAACATCCTTTCTCAGAGTGATGCTGAAAAGCTAATTCATGGAATTATTACTTCCAGGCTGGACTATTATTATCAGGCTGTCCTAAAAGCTCCCTGAAATGCCTTCAGTGTCATGGCTGGGAGCTAGTGGACTCAAGCAAGCAGGAATTCAAGGTTAGAGTTTGATTTACAATGTGCAGAGGGTAAGGGCGGGGGGGGGGGGGGGGGGGGGGGGGGCAGGTATGCCTTCGTCTCTCTTGGGGTCCAATCCAGTTCACAGAAAAATCCACTCTGACCCTCTCCTCTGATGGTCCTCTGGTCCACAGCTCACATCCTCTTATCTCATCTGAAATGTTCTTGACTCCTTTCACTCGACACCTGAGTATGAAGATAAGAGAGCAAGGATTAGCAAGATGGTGAGTAACGTAGCAGGAAAACCTGAAGGTGAGCTGTCAGCACTGACTGTTTACGGCAACGATCCAGCGAAGACTAACTGCCACCAGCCAGCTTAAATAGGAGAAAAGATGAGCCAGAACAGGTGTGTCTGCTTACTCCCAGGTGAGTCAGATGACGAGAGAGAGAGAGAGACAGGAGGGTGGAGGGACCATGACATTCAGCTGATCTGAACTACTGCAGCTAGAGTAATCACAGGGACTACAGAGAGAGAGCAGATTTCTCCCTTTACTGGCTTCTCTTCATTGGCTCCCTGTTAAATCTAGAATAGAATTTTTAATTTTTCTCCTCACCTACAAGGTCTTGAATAATCAGGCCTCTTATCTTAAAGACCTCATAACATCATACTACCCCAATAGGGTGCTTCGCTCTGAGACTGCTGGCTTACTTGTGGTTCCTACTGTAGGATACTTAAGAGTAGAATAGGAGGCAGAGCCTTCAGCTTTCAGGCGCCTCTTCTGTGGAACCAGCTCCCAGCTTGGATTCAGGAGACAGACACCCTCTCTATTTTTAAGATTAGGCTTAAAACTTTCCTTTATGATAAAGCTTATAGTTGGGCTGGATCAGGTGACCCTGAACCATCCCTTAGTTATGGTGCAATAGGCCTGGGCTGCTGGGGGGAGGGGGGGGGGGGGGGGGTGTCTTATGATGCACTGAGTGTTTCTTTTCATGCACCTCTTTTTACTCTGCTTATACCTCACTCTGCATTTAATCACTAATCATTATTAATTTCTGGCTGTCTTCCATGGCCGCTGCTCAATACTCAAGTACGGAAGTTCGTACTTGCTTACTTGACAAGTACATGCTTCCCAAGTACAGTAGGACGCAGAGCAATTATTTTTCAGTTGGAACACCAGTGTACTTGATGACATCACAGTTCAGCTCCAGTGTTTCTACCGCCTCCCAGGTTAAATTTACTGTGATTAATACTTACAGTGGAAACTGCCCACAATACACATAAAACTAGAGTTCTTTAAAAAAAAATAGTCTTTTAAAAAAGTGTTTTAAGCACTTTTGCAAAATGCTCAGCTTTAAAAACCATCTCTCTGAATAAAAACATTATACATGTATACACAGGTCATGCTGCTGACTGAAGAAAACAGGTAAGATGTTAAAATGATGTTATTTTTACTCCAGAAGACTCCCACCACTTACAACAGACAAATGGCATTTAGAATAGAGTTGAATAAATATTAAACACATATAACTCGATCATTTCTGGACCAGGCTTGGCATCAGTCTTCATGATCTTCATGAACAGCATCAACATGCCACTGCGATGTTCCTGTTGAAAAGGCTCTCGCTTTCGTCCCTGAGTAAAATATTTTTAATGTCAATTTTAATTCGAAATAAGCTGTTAAAACAAGTGTAGCACATTTGTACATCGGGGAATAAATATGAGCAGATGATTAATTTCCAAATATACAGACGGCTCTCCAGTAAGACAAACAACTATTCAGTTATGAAATTTGAGCTTGATTGTGCTTTGACATCAATTCTGTTAATCTTCTATAATAGCTAAATTAGTTGTTCCATCTGGTCAATTCAACATCTCTCTGTGTTCTACTCTTCTTAATAGAATGGTTAAATAGGCTTCTCTACTTTTACCAACCACATAAAGTGTTTAAGTACACCTTACTCATACTGTGATGGACCCCTTTTTGCCAGTTATGTCCAAGAAACCAGTCTGAGCTGATCTGAGCTTTGTGACATGGCACATTACCCTGCTGGAAGCAGCCATCAGAAGGTGGTTTCTGAAGCTAATGCAGAGGTCAAACTGTGTGCAAATCTGATCTGGATTCAAACTGGTTCTGTTTTGAAAGGAGATGTCTTCTTGTAGTTGTTTTCTGACAGTCTCCACTACCTCAGTTGTGGGTATGCAAGGGAAATGTGAAACCACATCAAAGGACACTATAATTTCACCTGGATTCAGTGCAATATTATGGCCCTTGCTGGTAAAGTCTGTGGAGTTTTCGATGTGATGGGGTGTGCTGCCTACAAGCGGAGATAAGATGGCGGCGAGGTACTTGGAAATATTGTAGGTGACTGAGTTTATACTGCTGACAATGGCTCTGAGTGGGACTCCTTCTTTGTGGATCTTCAGGAGTCCATAAATGCATGGAGTAGTTTCTCCATTTTTTTTCCTTTTCGAGCTGTTGTAGGCAACAGATGACTTTTTTCTTGTAGTTGTGTGTGAGGTCTTGTCTTAAGACCTCATAAGTATTGTTGTCACTTAATTTTGGTGTGGTAATCAGCTGAACTCAGAACAACAGTGCATCTCCCCTTGTCAGCTGGTAGTATGGTGATGTTTTGATCCTTACTCAGGGCTGTGATGGTTGGCTGGAGGAATTCTTGCACTGCAGAGGGTAGTGCAGGGTAATGTACCCACCATCAGAAGGTGGGTACACAATGGTCAAAAAGGGATGGACATGGTCAGCAATAACACTCAGGTAGGCAGTGGTGTTTAAACGATATTGAGTTGTAACTAAGGGGCCCAAAGCGTGCCAAGAAAATGTCCGTCACGCCACCACTCCCCAGCCTACTACAACCATTAATGCATAGCAGGATGGATCTGGGCTTTAATGAGTAAACCCTACCATCTGACTGTCACAGCAGAAAACAAGACTCATCAGGGTACAAATCTTCTATTGATCAATTTTGTAAGCCCCTGAAGTGAGAAGTGATGAAGTACAAATATTTTGTCAGTGTATTAAGAAGAATTTTCAGGTACCTGTACTTTACTTAAGTATATATTTTTCTGACATTTTTTTTTTTTTAATTATTTGTACTTTTTACTCCTTACATATATAAAAAAGGCTCATTACTATATGTTGAATGCATTTAAGGAAGATTTTATTTTACAACACTGTGCACCTTCAAACATCAAACCAATCTGAACTAAATGGAGAACAATTACATAAAGATAATCCTACTGGTGTATCCAACACCAGGACTTATCACATACAAAGAGATGAAAGAGGCAAAAACATATAAATTATACATCATTTATAGCACTACAAAGTGGGCATGTCATTTCAAATGCAGCTCAACAAATATTCACAAATACACAAACTGCTTGTGTGCAGTTTATCACACGTTGTGTCTGCTAACTGAAGGTACAGCTGCTGTATTTTCCAGTGAAAGAAAAGAGAGCAAGATAACTTCACTCAGAGATGGAGAAAGATATAAGCAAGCCAGGACAGGAGAGGGAAAAGAGAGGTTATATTTAAAAGTAAGGACTGTTTAGTGGCATTTGATTCATTCATTTTTTTCATGATAAACATTCTTTTATTTGATAAACTTGAAATTTCCATTCAATTCAGTTTTATTTAAATAGCGCCTCAAGAGGTTTTGTATTGTAAGGTAAAACCCTTATAATAATACAGAGAAACCCCAACAATCGAATGACAGTGAGAAGGAAAAACTCCCTTTTAACAGGAAGAAACCTCCCGTAGAAACAGGCTCTGGGAGGGGCAGCCATCTGCCCGTGACCAGAAGGGGGTGAGATGAGTGAGACAAGACAAAAGACAGAGTGGAAGAGATTAATAATAACTAATGCTTAAATACAGAGTGGTGGATAAACACAGAAAGTGAAAAGAAGTGAGTGAAGAAAAAACACTCAGTGCTAGCGATGGGAAGTTTAAGCTCTTTTCAATGATTTGGTTCTTTTGGCTCGGCTCCCTTAGAAGAGCCGGCTGTTAAAGCTCCCAAATGGCTCTTCATTTGGTATCACAATACTGTTAAAAGGGTACAGACAAAAAGACTTAAAAATATGGCAAAAAAAAAAATCTTGAATTAAAAAAATAACATGTATTTACTTGTACCACTGACATGAATATAAGTGCCTATTTTTATAATGACAGGCTTTGTATTTAACACAGAAAAGTCAAACAGTTCCAAGCAGCCTGTCTTAACTAATTATAGGCCACTCACCAAACTTCCTTTTCTCTCAGAAATTCTTGAAAGAATAGTTGGAAAAAACCATTCCTCTGCAGAGGAATGTTTTTTTGAAGGATTTCAGAATTCATCACAGTACAGAAACAGCATTAGTGAAGGTTGCAAATAAACTTCTCATGGGCTCTAACAGTGGACTCATCTCTGTGCTTGTCCTGCTAGACCTCAATGCAGCTTTGGATACTGTTGACTAGTGGTGGGTCCGGCAACACCGATGCGTCGGCGCATGCATCGAGCTCATAGAGCAAAACCCGTGTCGGTGCGCGTATCGCTTATAGAAAGTCACGTGACCGATAGGAACTGTTTCAAACTGACACTGACGCGCCAAACTGTGTTTATAAGGAAGCAACGGGATGCATCTAGCGACAGAATCTTTGATCTTTTTCCGGTCATTATTAAATCCATCAAGAATCATGGAGCAGCCTCAAACCAAAAGAAAGGTTTCTGCCGTGTGGGACCATTTTGATCTCATATCGGGAAATAAGGTATTTGTTTTAATTTCCTTGTTGTTTCATCCTTTTCCTCTCAGAGTTTCCACTTGATCTGTCTGAGTTCAAATTCATTTCAAAGTGACTCTTAGTTCACTATTCATATTATTTTCTGCAGGTTAAATGTCGCATTTGTTCGACAGAGCTCTCGTATTTAAATAAATCCACCTCCTCAATGCTGAGGCATTATAGGGCCAGGCATGAGAATGAAGTCCCAGATACATCCAGGGTAAACCCAGGTATACAGCCATTCTACAACGTGCTCACAGTTGCTTTATTGATAATTAACTCCTATTCATTTTTTCGGTATCTCATTTTTAACCATCAAGCATCCAGGAAGCAGATGCTGGATGAGGCTCTGCTGAATTTCGTCCTGAAGGACTGCCAGCACAGCAGCATTGTGGAGAGTGAAGGGTTCAGGGAACTGGTCCAGGTCCTTCAGCCCTCATAGGTTTTGTGAACCAGAAAGGTCCAAGTCCAAAGGGTCATGATGGAGGACTGGGCCATAACCAATAAAGTAAAGTGTCTTGTGACCCGACGCAGCACCAAACATGATTGCATCCACCAGACAGCTCCAATTCGACGCTCAAATTGCATTGCACATAGTCTCAATTTATTAGTTAGAAAATCATGTGATCAGATCCCCACACTTACATCCATCAGACACAAAGCCAGGCACATTGTCACATACTTCCGATCAAGCACTACAGCCAAGGAGGAGCTTGCTCAAGTGCAGCAATAGATGGGACGACCATCCCTGAAACTTATCAATGAGGTGTCAACACGCTGGAACAGCACATATGAAATGCTGTAGAGGCTACATGATGAGAGGGAACCAGTGTGGGTATCTCTGGCCTCTCTAAAAACAGATTTGACTCCACTTACAGCTGATGAGCATACCATCATAGGAGAAACACTTCTTGTACTTGCTCCTTTCCATCAAGCTACAGTGGAGTTGTCTGAAGAGAGGCGAGTGTCAGGGTCAAAGGTCATCCCAATGATGAAAATACTCTATCTTGCACTAGAGCGTAAAGCTTCAACCTTGCACACACAGGCAGCCATGCACCTACATGAACACCTGAAGCGTCGAGTCACAGACACTGCTTCCAATCTGGAGTCATCAAGTGTGTTGACCCTAGCAACACTTCTAGACCCCAGATTTAAATCACTCGGGTTCCGCAGTTCCTCCAAGTGCAATGAGGCCATTAGTAGACTGCAGTCAGAATGTGCGTCTGTGATCGAACGCAACAAATGAGCCCCAGCCGGGGCCGTCTTCACGACAGCTGTCTGCACCCACTTCAGGCACGTTATTCAGCATTATTTGTTTGTTGTTCTTTGGGAATCATGTACTAAAATGCCACTTTGTTGTTTTTTAGATAGCCTTTGGTAACATGGTAAATGGTAAATGGACTAGCTCTTATATAGCGCTTTTCTACTCAGTATGAGCACTCAAAGCGCTATTACAACATGTTTACATTCACCCATGCACTCCCATTCATACAAGCACTTCCATATGTACTAAGCTAAGTGCTTTTTAATTAACTATCATTCACACACATTCATACTCCGACGGGACGGTCGGAGAGCAACTTGGGGTTAAGTATCTTGCCCAAGGATACATTGGCATGTAACCTGGAGTAGCCAGGAATCAAACCGCTGACCTTCTGATCAGTAGGTGACCTGCTCTACCTACTGAGCTACAGCCACCCCATCTCATCATCGAAGCGGGCAGGCAGACCCAAAGTGCCACAGCTGATGCTCATCCAGGAGGTGCAGAGATATTTGGCAGTGGGCAATATTGCCAGGTCCCAGGATCCTTTGAGATACTGGGACAACCAAAAGACAATCTATCCAAAGCTCTTCTGCTGTGTGAGCGGGTGTTTTCCACAGCTGGAGAAGTTGCATCAAAAAAATGCAACAATACAATGGTTTAAATTATATTATTGTATATACTAGGTCATCACATCAGCTGAGTCTGTCAAGTAGGTTGCCTGTAGGGATTTTTAAGTTCCAGCAGGTGTCAGTATTCAGTGACACATTATCAACACAGTATCAATACAGTTTGGCAGTGTGTTGAAACGCTTCATAACGCCTCATCTACCCATCGCTACTGTTGACCATAATATATTATTAGAGAGATTAGAGCATGTCATAGGTATTAAAGACTCCAATTTGTTCATGTAAATGGGGAGTCTTCTGCACACACTGAGGTTAATGATGGAGTTCCACAGGGTTCTTTGCTCGGACCAATTCTATTTACACTACGCATGCTTCCCTTAGGCAGCTTTATTAGAAAGGATTGCATACATTTTCATTGTTATGCAGATGACACACAGCTTTATCTATGCATGAAGCCAGATGACACACATCAATTAGTTAAACTGCAGGAATGTCTTAAAGACATAAATGTTTAGATGACCTCTAATTTCCTGTTTCTAAATACAGATAAAACTGAAGTTATTGTAGTCGGCCCTACAAACCTTAGAAACATGGTGTCTAACCAGATACTGGTTGGCATTACTTTGGCCTCCAGTAACACTGTGAAGAATCTTGGAGTCATTTTTGACCAGGATATGTCCTTCAATGCACATATTAAACAAAGATGTAGGACCGCTTTTTTTGGACTTGTACAGTATCTCAAAAATTAGAAACATCCTCTCTCAAAGTGATGCTGAAAAGCTAATTCATGAATTTATTACTTCTAGGTTGGACTATTGTAATTCATTATTATCAGGCTGTCCTAAAAGCTGAGAATTTATTTTCATTCACCTCTTTTTACTCTGTTTATACACCACTCTGGATCTAATCAATATTTATTATTGATCTTTGGCTCTCTTGCCTAGCATGTCTTTTGTCCTTTCTACCTCCCCTCATCCCCAAACGATCACGGCCGATGGCTGCCCCTCCCTTAGCCTGGTCCGGCCGGAGGTTTCTTCCTGTTAAAAGGGAGTTCTTCCTTCCCACTGTTGCCAAGTGCTTGTTCTTAGCAGGTCATTTTGACTGTTTGGTTTTCTCTGTAATTATTGTAGTGTCTTTATCTTATAATATAATGCGCCTTGAGGTGACTGTGGTGATTTGGTGCTATATAAACAAAATTGAATTGAATTGAAACTTTTGTCAAAATCAAATTAAACCTTGAATTTTGTAGTTTCTGCCAGGTTTCTAGGTTTGTTAGTGCTTTTTTTGATTGCCTTCTTCCTGTTTAATCAATATTGGACCCTGACCAGAAGTTTATCAAGGCTGCTAAAAAGTATCCAACCCAGAGTAGTTATTTTAGTCTCTCTAGAAAACAGTCCTGTGGGACATAGAACATGAGAAGTTCCCACAGTGGGAACATACAGTATATAAAAGTTTGGTCAACCCAAAGTCCCAATTCCAGGAACCCAACTGAGTTTTCCTGGGATAAAAACACCCTACTTCTCTCTTATTATAACAGAATACAAGCCCATTATAAATGTTAAACAGTTAATGGGCTGGTTCTTATATCGCACTTTTCTACGCGAACACTCAGATATCACACATCTTGCATCGACACATAATAATTATATTAAGAGAACAAAAAAGAATTTATCTGTCTCTGAGAGGAACTAAAATGAAAGCAGTCTGAACTGAAAACAAAACTGTAGAATTGAAAAAGAAAAGCAAAACAAAACACGTGAGACCAAAAAACCAAAACTGTAACTGAGAGTGAGAGCAAAGTGATATAACAGAAACAAAGGCAGAACAAATGGGGAGCTGAGGAAGCCTGAGCCAGACACGTGGACCTCAGGCCTGCAGTCCCTATGCCATTGCTAACATCAACACACATAAATAGGGAAAATTCCCACAGAGAAAAGAGCCACACCTCAGGCTAGATGTCCACACTCATCCTAAAAGAGAACAGCTTTGATGCAAAGCCTGCTTTTATGTGGGTCTACAGTATGTGTGTGTGAGACAGTGAGAGCATGTTTACATAGACATGAACCTCTCTGTTGTGATGATACAGGGGACATGATGCTTATATTGAACACAGAGAAATTGAGTTCTAGCAAGACTCATGAGAAATATAAGTAAGCTGGGTGCTGATTTCTGCAAGATAGCTGCACCACAATATTCTGCATTAAATATAAGTTTTTCCTTCAGTTATCGGTAGGTATTTCCATGATTCTGCATTCAATTCAATTTAATTCCATTGTGCTCCTTGCCATTCTATAAAAGTCACTGCACACCACTGGACTGAATAAGCCATACATTAAAATTATATACCATGTGATATTTTAAGTGTGTATGTTAGCTGCAAACACACAAAAGAAACATTTTTGACATTTTTATGAAATTATGGCAATCATTTATAGATGTCAGCAAAATTTATTTATAGCTTTTGGCTGCCCAAGTTGGAAAATAAAAAAAACTACTTGTGTGTTCAGAGTCATGGGGTTCAGGCAGCTAACATCATTTTATAATATTTCTTCATTAATTCTACTTCTGTTTCATCATCAAGGAATACCTAGTCACAGCAGTGGTACCATTAAGGAACTGCTATAAACACTTGACAGACCTGTAGTTATTGTAATTTTACACCTTAGTGTAATGGTACAAAATTGACCTCTTTCTATCTTTCTTTTTTATGTGCAAATTAAGTACACAGTACATTACTGTATACACTTTGATCGGTCTACATATGTCCTACTGCAGGGTTCCAGTTTTGCCTGATGAGCAGACCTGCTCTTGATCAGGCAGTGATGATTATAGCAGCACCATCTTAAAATTACACTACTAGTCCCATGATGTAGTCACATATCACATTGTGGATCTAGAGTCCAATCACCACCTTATATTGATCATATACTTTGTAGCAAAATAGCCACTATAATAGTACGGATGGTAATATATATATATATATATATATATATATATATATATATATATATATATATATATATATATATATATATATATTAAAATGACATTTATATAGCATTGTAATCTTGCTGAAGCCTAAGACCAATAAAGAATCCCAAATGAGCTTAAAGTATTTTTTTGGACTGACAGAGGAAACCAAAGCCCCCAGCAATAACCCACCGGGGTCAGTGTGAGAATGCATTATATTTTTTCCATATATTAAAAACAAAAGTAAAATTTTATGTCCTAAGTGTAAAATTCATATTTTGCCAAATGTATTTTTGCATTTTGTTTTCCACAAGTTGTTTAATGATACTGCATTTTAAAATCTCAGAGAAAATGGGGACATTTGTATAGGGTTTTCTCATTTATATATTTGCATAGGTTCTGTGTGCAGGAATAGAAAAAAGGACTTATTATACTCCTGTTTCTGTGAGCGTAGAATTGTAATTTTATGTCCTTTGACCATCATTTTAGTGTTCATATCTTCAAATATACTGTATGTTTGAAATTGCTTTGTCATTCTCTGCAATGGTCCTGCTTTTAAATAATCTTAATTATGAATGGCACAAAAACGAATTCCTGCTCATCAGCATCCTCAGGTGCATCTTCCACATCAAATCCCATTCAATATCAACCACAATGCTTTTCTCCACTACATCTATAACCCAGCTGCAACAATGAGCCACAAAACTAAGACTTTGTCATTATTAAGCAACAAATGGGAAAAAGTTATGTTGTCAGATATGTTAGGCTGTTACCCTCATATATTTGTTGAATAAAAACAGTCTGGTACTGGATCACTGATGAGGACAAATAGTTTGAAACTATGTTCCAAGCACCCAGTAGTGCTTGGATACAATATGTGCCTTCTTTATTGCTCCAGAAATAGAACATATTTTCTGCTGCCATTGTTTGTGTTTCTGTTATGTTGCCTGGTCAATGCCAAGTAATAGTTGGAAGGAGTCCTGAAGTATTCAGAAACATCAATAACGTGTTTACATGACCAAGTACTCAAGCTTCTTTCAGTGTACTTTAGCCACTATAATGGCATGTCCAAGTTTCTAACAATAATGTTTACATGTGAAAGCATAAAAATGGGATACTGGAAAAAGCCTTCCAGTGTCACCACTCTAGTTGATGAAGAGAAATCTTCTCAGTGCCACTGGATATTTTGGCTGGCTCTAGTACAGCTAGTGAAATTCAGTTTGCGATGAGACATCTGAATTTCTGTGCTGGGTGGATGATTGTCTGAGAATCTGCAGTCCAAAAATGTCTCTACTGTGACTCACAGAGACAACATTTTTAGCTAAAGTTTGGACTAGACAGAGTTCGCAGTGCATGGTAGCTAATAGTGAAGGTGATGGACACTGCAAAGTGCTAAGGCACCTGCCTGACTCAGAGTAACTGTCACAAGCAAAGTGGTCTTGTGTGACATTTTACCATATCTACACATTTGAGCTGGGGGTAGTAACTGGAGAAACCAACAAACAATCATGTTCACCAAGTGTTGAACTGTATTTATATGAAGTTTTTTAAAGACTGACAAGAGGTTAACAAAGATCATCAACAAAAAAATACTTTACAACTTAAACATCCAGTACAGCCAACCACATGAGTGCATCAGTTAGTAAAGATGTACTGTAGGTCTTTTTACCATCAAGCACATACAAAAATCCCACAAAGTTTGCAGCATAAAAGGAAAGGAGGTTAGAAGAATTTGTCCTCTGAACTCAGATTAGGTGTTTGAAATTCTGCCCTTTCCTTTCCACCTGTTAAAGTGTCTTCGGCCACGTTACTAAACTTCAAATTATCCCTCATGATTACGTTGGTCAATATGTGACAATCATAGACTGTTTATAAAAGATGGATGTAGCCAAACATTTAGTCATATATCAGCCTGGCTGAGTACCTGATCAATGCCCGGTAAGAAAGAAGCCAGAGGCTAGTGCAACACACATCCATTGCATTATTATAGGACATTTAATGCAGTGTTTTGACAATCAAGACATTTGATGTTGTGACAGTATGAGCCAAGTGGGTGCAGGCGGCAGTAGTTACAACTGGCATATCAATCAAATGCAGCAAGTCCTCCAATCCAAATGATAACATCAGTCATTTGTTCCTATTCTCAAATACAACCAATACAAGCATTTCCAAAATGAGCACCCTCAAAATAACTCAATATACAGCCATTAATGTCTAAACAAAAGTGAGTACACCCCTAAGAGACTACACCTGTAAATGTCCAAATTGAGCACTGCTTGTCATTTCCCCTCCAAAATGTCATGTGACTCGTTAGTGTTACTAGGTCTCAGGTGTGCACAGGGAGCAGGTGTGTTCAGTTTTGTAGTACAGCTCTCTCACTCTCTCATACTGGTCACTGAAAGTTCCAACATGGCACCTCATGGCAAAGAACTCTCTGAGGACCTTGAAAGACGAATTGTTGCTCTACATGAAGACTGTTAGATAAGCTGCACACAGACTACTTTTCATTGTGTCATTTTGTCAGTGTTGTCCCATGAAAAGATATAATTAAATATATGCAGACATGTGAGGGGTGTACTCACTTTTGTGATACACTGTAGCTGGTTGCATTACTGTATATGAAGAACCTTTAAATTAGCAATACACACCAGATTACATATCAATAAAAATAATTATTAGGTTCCAACTTTGATTTATTTAAGGGGTTTATAGATGTTTTTATAGAGACCAAGAATGATCAGGCTAAATACAGATAGCATTAACATTAAAAAAATCTGTAGCCAATCTCCTAAATTCAAAGTACATAAGGTGCAAATTTATTAATGTCTGCAGATCCCTCTATATCACTGCTGTAGAAGTGTAATTTGACATTGGAGCATTGTTAGTAGTAGCTACTGCTGACATATTTATTAAGGGATTTTAATGTAATTTAATCCACGGATGAATAGGGGAGAAGGATCTGTTCAAAAGCCAACACTGTGCTGGAAGGGTTTTAGGTACTGTTGACTAAAACTAATGCATTCAAATATCATAATTTTACCATAGATCATATTTATTATCAAAGATATATTCTGTGCTCGTGATGAAAAAATATATAAATAAAAGCAAAAAGATAGAGATACCCATTTATTTGATACCCTTGTCATTTATTTATTATTTATTATAATTATAGAGCTTACACGTGCTACTTTCCCGAGGTGCCGGTGCTCGTGCCAGTGCTGGTGCTGGTTTCAATGAAGCGGCGAAACACTTAAGAACGGGCCCGCGTTTCCACCACGCTTTGTGAACTGCTCCTTTACGTATGAGTGTGGGCGGGTCCTCGTCTGGACACGAAGCTGAAGCGCACAAACGTGGGAGAACACACTCCCCTTTCTTGTGCTGCAAATACATTTCACGGTCCAAACCAAACTACTGCAGCATCTGTGTGCAGCACAGAGGGAAACACAGACAGCGATTAGACTAAGAAGACAAGTACGCACTTTGTGTCCTTTTATGTGTGATATGAACCGATACAAAGCAGCAAGTTCAGCCTTAAAGCCCAACCTAATTCACAGCCGTGAAAATCGCTTCGCTTTTCTCATGTAAAACAGATGTAATATGGTAGAAAACTTGATGTTGAGACGGCAGAGTCACGCCCTTCTGCCGCTTTCATCAAGCGTTCTTGGTTCGAGACCAGCTAGTCTGTGGGGCCGGAGTTGACCCCACCGAGTGCTTCCGCGGTGGAAAACCTGCCTAACGGTTCAAATAAAGGCATCGGTTCTGGAACCCTGTTGGTGGGAAACAGGCTACAGAGTACACAAGTATAGGTAATTTTGATTTGATAGTCTCTGTACATGAGAGTTTGTCCTCTTACATTTTGCAGATAAACTCTCTCCTGAGCACACCTGCAGTTCCAGCTTTGCAAAATGTATTACTGGGGCAAAAATCTGCAGCGCAGGGCAGCCAGCCAAGGTCCGTGCCAACAAGCAGTCAGAGCAGCTCAGAAACATGCGCCTTTTTATTCCATGAAAGAACTAAATGATACACTTTCAACTCTTTCAGATTGAAAAACTTAATTTGTGCCATCCGTGACCTGTTCTTCTGCTTGGGAAGTAGTTAAAAAAAAAAAAAAAAGAGAGAGAGAAAGGCATGATGATCAGAATGGCTTTGCACCTGCAATCTCCCTGAGCTCGACATGGCAAATTAAAGTTTTTTTTACCCATTGGTTACCTTCATGTGGTCATGAACATTTGTCATCATGTCTAAACTCTTACTCATGTATACTGTTTTGTAGTCATCAAAATCAATACAATAGGATGGACAGCAGCTCCAGAGAGACTAGAGGTAGACTTAAGAGTGCAGCTCTAGAGAGGAGGAGATTGCAGCTGCACTATGACATCATGGTTTGTGAAGGAGCTTTCCTAAACCCATTCTAATCTAGCTTAGTGTAAAATTGCTGGCCTGCTCAATCTATTAAGGTCATGCAACTCTGTCATTTAGACACAGGTCACGTTTTCATTAATGTTCCTCCCAAGTTCATTCAGACATTCTCATTACAGGAGTCACAACATGCAACATTTCTATAGATTAGTCAGTAGTTGTAAATGGACTTATATATAACACTTTTCTGCTCTAATTGAGCATTCAAAGCAATCTATACAACATGCCTCATTCACCCCATTCATACAAACACTTTCTTCTATGCCTAACATTCACACTAATCACACTCTGATGAATGCATCTGAGAACAATGTGGGGTTCAGTATCTTGTTCAAGCATATTTTGGCACACACTCATGAGTGTGTCCAAACTTTTGACTGGTACTGTATGTATGCAGTCAAAGAAGCCAGAGGAGCATCAGCTGGCCTGGGAGTGGAAATGAGGATGTAGGTCTCTCTTGCTTTCTTGACTGATTAAAACTTCATTCATAAAAGATGAAAAATCACAGAGTGCAGCAGAGCAAAAGTATGATGTATAAAGCTACTAGAAATTTTACTTTTTTATTTTATTATTTTTTATCCATAGAAAGATATATTGAAACAGTATAAGGCATATTTATAGCTAAACAAAGAAGCTGTAGATATATTTTATTCTTTAATGTAGGACAGAAGGAGCTGACAGTGATAGTGGTGAAGGGCAGATAGCAGTAATGGGGAAACAAATGAAGGCGGTTGGCAGAACAAAAATGAAGTTTTTTGTGGGTTTTTTTTTTGTTTTGTTTTTTTGCAGAGGAAGGAATAAAGAGAGACAGGACAGAGGAAACCAAACATGCAGGAGAAATGGAGTGAAGAGGAGAGAACACTGACAAATCCTGCTGACTAGGAATGCCAACATGATTCTAATACTTACTTTATCAAGCAGCCACACTTCTCTGACTTCTCTATTAATGCAGCACTATTTGAATATTAAGTGATTTAATATTCAAATAGTGCTGCATTAATAGTGGTTAGTGGTAGTCCCTCAGGTCTGAGCTTTCTTAACATGACAACTACATTTTGGTAGTTACTTTGATAATTAGTCTCTGTAGTAAATGGATCATTTTTGACTGTGGCTTATAAATGACAGATCATGTCACTTCCATTTGCTATTAGCTCCTGATTGATCTTGTCTCTGTTTAGGGAATAATTTATTAGAAGCAACTGAAGAAGTCACCACTGTTTCTTGTGCGTAAATGTTTTAGATTAGATTCAACTCATTGTCATTGTGCACACAACGAAATGATCATTCCAGATCACTCAGAGACCGGTGCTACCGTTAGGCAATGTGGTTTATGTGTCCTGCCCAAGGACAGAACGCAGCACAGGAATAGGGGCTCGAACTGGCAACCCTCCGGTTGCAAGGGGAGCGCCTACCCACTGCACCACTGCCACTCAATGTATGCTACTCTCTGGCTTTGAATAAAGTTATGGAAAGCTGCTGGTACGTAATAAGCTCAAAAGAAAAGCAGGTAACTAAGGCTGTAAGTACACATATTTTACAGGGATGTACCCTGTAAGTACATTTAAGTTCTGCGTAATTCCCAGGACTACGGATGTAACTTCCGGGACTAAGGCTGTAATTTCAAGGACTAGGGCTGCAAGTATACATATTTTATAAGGCTGTACCCTGTAAGGATTTGGGTGATATTTCTTTTATTTAGGAAGAGGAGGAGAAGAACAAAGGAAGAGGAGCAGAGGAAGAGGAGCCTCCAACATACACAGAGTGCTACTAGGAGGTCTGCGCAGAGGAAGGGAAGGTGTGGCATGCCAACCAGGTCCAGATCTCCTCTGGCTGAGACAGTGGAGCACACCTCAGCCCTGAGCCATGGAAGACAGAGAAGGATGCTGACACTGCCCCAGGAGTAAGCAGGTTCCAGCCACGAACAACAGCAGGAGTCCAGGTAGAGACACTGTCTCCTCATATTCCAAAAGACCTTTTTCTATTGTTTTTTGCCACTGACACAGTCAGGACCATGTACACCCACAAAAATGCTGTAAAAAACAAAGAATTAGGGAAGAAGCACACATGGACTGATGTAGAGACGGAGGAGTTTTATGAACTTGTTGGGCTCCTGATTTACATGTCATTGGTGTCACTGCCAAGTCTCTGAGACTACTGGGGACAAAATCACATGTTGTCTGTGCCCCTTCCACCCAAAGTGATCACAAGAGACGGGTTTAGATCCATATTTTTGGAACATCCATCTCAGTGATTCTGAGGAGGATGTAAAAAATGACAAAAAGAAGGGAATGCCAGGCCATGACAAATTCTTTAGAATCAGGCCTGTTTACGATGACATCCTCATTGTGTGCCAGGTTTATTACCACCCAAGGAGGGAGGTGGCAGTGGATGAAAGGATGGTTTCAACTAAGGCAAAAACTGGCATGACACGATATATGAATGACAAGCCAACTAAACAGGGGATGAAGATTTTTATATTGGCTGAGTCAAGCAGTGGCTAGACCATTAGATTCACCATTAAACACTAGCAAGACTGTAACTGCAAGTGAACATGGGCTGTCTTATGATGTGGTCTTGAACTTCATTCACCCATCCTGTCTTGGCACTGGATACCATATATACATGGACAATTTTTACACCAGTCCCAAACTGTTCATGGAGCTAGTCAGCATGACGTTTGGAGCATGTGGAACCTACAGGGAGAGCAGAAAAATGTGGACAAGGAGCTGTGAGGTGGATCAGAGGGGGGCCCACTTGTTTTTATAAAGTGGATGGAGACATGGAAGGTGTCTGTGTGCTCCACCATCCATCCTGCATTTCAGGTGAGACAGTGCAGAGAAGAGTGAAGGATGGAGATGGATGCGATCATAGCCTACAATAAAAATATGGGTGGGATTGACCTGTCAGACCATCTCATTCAATATTACTCCACCCACAGAAAACCTGCTTGCTGGTACAGTACTGTGTTGGACATTGCAACAACAAATGCATTCATTGTACACCGTGAGATGAGCAGTGCCAAGGAGGGTGACACACCCTGATAGTGTCAGGCCTGTGATGTGCCCCTGTGTTTTGTGGTGGACAGTAACTGTTTTTTGGAGACGCACAAATAATTTATGGCATCTTATTGTGACACCTTGATTGTTCTGTAAATAGCTGCACAAAAAAAAGGCCTGCATTTTAACGTAAATAGTTGTATATAACATTGTTTGTTAAATTTGTACGTAGTTTTATGAATTTTTACAATTTATATTTGTATTTTAAGTTGTAATAGCTGTTCATTAAACATGTTTGTGGTTTTTACAGTAAAAAATCACATTTTTTGTGTGATTTTAGGTCCAGTGTGTTAGTAGAGTATGTCAAAATGAAAAAGTAACTATACAGTCACACGTGAGGTTGTGCTGAAAAAAACGATACCAAACAAAGTAAGGTTAAACAGTTTTTAAGGTTAAATACAAAGGTAAAATCTAAAGTAGTCAAAAACAGCCAATTATACCCCGGAGGGTTAAATGCACGGTTCTAGACAGCGGTTGATCGCCCAGCACTGCGCCTGCTGAGGTCGCCTTGCACCAGGCTGAAAATTTCACCGGTTCGCTATCTATCAGAACTGTCCTGTCACTGCAATTAGCAAGCGGGCGCGCATCCCGCACACCACCCCGTCGCCGACACCAGACTGATCGCTGCACCATAATATTATTTCACTGCAATTTGCAACCTTCCACTGTCACAGACAATTTCGCTCACAATGTGCTCACGCGATCTCGTGAAGGTCCTGTTCACACTTGACTTTGCCGGGCAAAATAGCAACCAATGTGAAACCGAGGGAGAAAAAAGGGGGCTCAAAGGACAACTCTGGGCTTCCTATTAAACATAAAATCCCAGGAGCTGGTCTTGTTTCTTGTCTTTGTAGACTCACAAGGATAACACACTGACGTGTTGCTTAAGGAATGTTTATTAACAATAGCTGCAGGTAAACGTGCATCTTATTTTCAGAACACAGTCCAGAGGAATCCACACTCCCTATCGCAAGGGTGTCCAAACTACGGCACGCGGGCCAAACTTGGCCCGAGCTCGGATTTTATTTGGCCCGTGAGTCCATATGTGTTATTTTTGGCCTGTCGGCCCAAGCAATGAATACAACTCAGCATGCAATTCTTCTTTTTAACTCATGGAGGCAGTGTCATGTAACAGATGTTTGCCATCTGCTTAAAAACGTAAAAAAGAAGTTCGAATGATAAACCAATCACATGCTGTTTGTTGCCGTGCGCCTTGGGTGGGCATCATAGTTAACACACATTGTTGACATTGTGATTGAACCACTGAACCACTAGTGATTTTTTTTTCCCCCTCAAAAAGGGGGAAAAAAAATGCCTAACATATGGCATAGAAACTGAAGACCAGTATTCCCTGAAAGCCCCCTCCTGTCTGATCATTTCTTAGTAACATTTACATTTACTTTAATGGATTATACAGCAGTGGGGAATAAGTTTTATTACAGTAGAAGTCTTTCTGAAAGTGCTGTAACTAAGTTTAAGGATCTAATTCCTTCATTGTTATGCTCTCCAGTGCCATGTGCCAACACAGTGCAGAGCAGCTACCTAAACTCTGCTCCCAGTGAGGTCGATTATCTCGTCAATAGTTTTACATCCTCACTGCGTATAACTTTGGATACTGTGGCTCCTCTGAAAAGGAAAGCTTCAAATCAGAAGTGCCTGACTCCGTGGTATAATTCACAAACGCACAGCTTAAAGCAGATAACCCGAAAGCTGGAGAGGGAATGGCGTCTCACTAACTTAGAAGATGCTCATTTAGCCTGGAAAAAGACTTTGTTGCTCTATAAA
The DNA here is from genome assembly GCF_007364275.1 of Archocentrus centrarchus. Classification (NCBI taxonomy): domain Eukaryota; kingdom Metazoa; phylum Chordata; class Actinopteri; order Cichliformes; family Cichlidae; genus Archocentrus; species Archocentrus centrarchus. The sequence goes on along the minus strand of NC_044355.1, from coordinate 30,431,165 downwards.
AAAGCCCTCCGTAAAGCTAGGACATCTTACTATTCATCATTAATTGAAGAAAATAAGAACAACCCCAGGTTTCTTTTCAGCACTGTAGCCAGGCTGACAAAGAGTCAGAGCTCTGTAGAGCCGAGTATTCCTTTCACGTTAACTACTAGTGACTTCATGGATTTCTTTACAAATAAAATTTTAGACATTCGAGAAAAAATTATTCATAACCATCTCAAAGATTATTCTTCATGTTCGGCTGCTTTCAGCACTGCTGGTATTTGTTTAGACTCTTTTGCTCCAGTTGATCTTTCAGAGTTAACTTCAATAGTTACTTCCTCCAAACCAGCAACATGTTTGTTAGATCCCATTCCTACTAGACTGTTCAAAGAAGTCTTTCCAATTATTGATGCTTCAATCTTAAAAATGATCAATCAGTCTTTATTATTTGGCTATGTACCACAGACCTTCAAGGTGGCTGTAATTAAACCTCTGCTTAAAAAGCCATCACTTGACCAAGCTGTCTTAGCTAATTATAGGCCAATCTCCAACCTTCCTTTTCTCTCAAAGATTCTTGAAAGAGTAGTTGTAAAACAGCTAACTGATCATCTGCAGAGGAACGGTTTATTTGAAGAGTTTCAGTCAGGTTTCAGAATTCATCACAGTACAGAAACAGCATTAGTGAAGGTTACAAATGATCTTCTTAGAGCCTCTGACAGTGGACTCATCTCTGTTCTTGTCCTGTTGGACCTCAGTGCAGCTTTTGATACTGTTGACCATAACATTTTATTACAGAGATTAGAGCTTGCTATAGGTATTAAAGGTACTGCACTGCAGTGGTTTGAATCATATTTATCTCATAGACTCCAATTTGTTCATGTAAATGGGGAGTCTTCTTCACACACTAAGGTTAATTATGGAGTTCCACAGGGTTCTGTGCTAGGACCAATTTTATTTACATTATACATGCTTCCCTTAGGCAGTATTATTAGAAAGCACTGCATCAATTTTCATTGTTATGCAGATGATACTCAGCTTTACCTATCAATGAAGCCAGATGACACACATCAATTAGTTAAACTGCAGGAATGTCTTAAAGATATTAAGGCCTGGATGACCTCTAATTTCCTGCTTCTAAATTCAGATAAAACTGAAATTCTTGTTCTCGGCCCCACAAATCTTAGAAACATGGTGTCTAACCAGATACTTACTCTGGATGGCATTACTTTGGCCTCCAGAAACACTGTGAGAAATCTTGGAGTCATTTTTGACCAGGATATGTCCTTCAATGCACATATTAAACAAATATGTAGGACCGCTTTTTTGCATTTGCGCAATATTTCTAAAATTAGAAACATCCTTTCTCAGAGTGATGCTGAAAAGCTCATTCATGCATTTATTACTTCTAGGCTGGATTATTGTAATTCATTATTATCAGGCTGTCCTAAAAGCTCCCTGAAAAGCCTTCAGCTGATCCAAAATGCTGCAGCTAGAGTACTGACAGGGACTAGAAAGAGAGAGCAGATTTCTCCCATATTGGCTTCTCTTCATTGGCTCCCTGTTAAATCTAGAATAGAATTTAAAATCCTTCTCCTCACATACAAGGTCTTGAATAATCAGGCACCATCTTATCTCAAAGACCTCATAGTACCATATCACCCCAATAGAGCACTTCGCTCTCAGACTGCTGGCTTACTTGTGGTTCCTAGGATACTTAAGAGTAGAATGGGAGGCAGAGCCTTCAGCTTTCAGGCGCCTCTTCTGTGGAACCAGCTTCCAGCTTGGATTCGGGAGACAGACACCCTCTCTATTTTTAAGATTAGGCTTAAAAGTTTCCTTTATGATAAAGCTTATAGTTAGGGCTGGATCAGGTGACCCTGAACCATCCCTTAGTTATGCTGCTATAGGCCTAGTCTGCTGGGGGGTTCACATAATGCACTGTTTCTCATTCACCTTATTTACTTTGTTTATACTCCACTCTGCATTTAATCATTAATTGATATTAATCTCTGGCTCTCTTCCACAGCATGTCTTTCTCTCCCCTCAGCCCAACCGGTCGCGGCAGATGACTGCCCCTCCCTGAGCCTGGTTCTGCTGGAGGTTTCTTCCTGTTAAAAGGGAGTTTTTCCTTTCCACTGTCGCCAAGTGCTGCTCATAGGGGGTCGTTTTGACTGTTGGGTTTTCTCTGTATTATTGTAGGGTCTTTACCCACAATACAAAGCGCCTTGAGGCGACAGTTTGTTGTGATTTGGCGCTATATAAATAAAATTGAATTGAATTGAAAAAGCATCTAGTGAGAAATTTAGTGACTTTTGGAGACTGTTTGATTTAGCCCAGAAAGCTGAATCCTACACCGACATCCTGTTCTGTGTACGTACAGCGCTCCCTTCATACATCTGGACTTCACTTCGGCACCAAGGGGACATCCCCCCACCCCCAGGAACTTGCAGAACACAAAGCTGCAACTTTTCCAGAGACAATAGTCACACGAGGAGTCCTGCACCACTCGCTTCCCAGCTCTGCAGGAGGTCATGGTTGGAAGTACGAGTGTGTAAACAAAGTGGTCAGTGCTGATGAGTTCAACGACCGTTTTTGTGATTTTGCCGCTATTAAATGACGCTCCACCTCACCTCACCTCACCACCTGCAGCTGGAGCTGGATGAGCTTCAGTGTTACAGCCCACATCAGCATCCCTCTCTCGACTTTTTACCGGTGTCATGCAAAAAAGTGATTTTTGGTATTTGCAAAAAAAAAAAAGAAAGAAAAAAGAGAAAGATTTGCTCTATTTAAACTAGTGTAAATGACTCTTTGGCCTAAAATCTGTCAAACATATCTCTCACAAAAGATATCAATTCATTTTGAGTGAGAAAGAACACTCCTGTCACAGGTAGAAGCTGCAATCATGTTTTGGCAAAATGACTTTTATATATTCTTTTTTTTATCAGGTAAAAACTAATTTCTTGCAGACAGATCTGGCCAAGGGGGCAGCAGAAGTTGCAACAAATATAACATCACAGTTCTACAAAAATAGTTGATGTGGCCAAAAAGGACCAGATTGATTATAATGTAGATACATCAGCATTTTTTTTTTCTGAAATAACTTTTTGGCACAACACCGGCAGCTGGGTAAGAAAAAGTTTCCAGAGATGTGAACATTTCAGCATGTTTTGCTCTATATATTTGTGTGTGCAGATTTTCTCTGTTCTGAACTTAAACAAGAACTGCTTGAGATCCAGACTGAGTGACTCCCACCTATGTGACATTTTACTTCTACCACTGCTCTGGAGCCAGATTTGCCCTGTGTACCTGTGTTCCCTTCACATTAGTATCAGTAGCTTATCTGTTCTTCTTATCTGTTGCTCTGATGCCAGAATTACAGAGCAGTATTTTAGTTTCTGTATGTTATAAAATTCAATTGGAAATTCAGAGCTTTAATGCTCTACATATGTTACAACATGTTTGTTGGCTGCATGGAAATTAAAATATTAAATAATATTTATATTCATCTTTTATTCTTATATTATATCTTAAATATTGTCATCAGGGACCGTTGGCCCTCGGGCACTTTAACATTATCAAGTCTGGCCCCCCTTTGAATAAAGTTTGGACACCCCTACCCTATCGGCCTCAAATGGTCCAATCAGATTCAGGTGACTTCAGTGACCCACAGAACCAACCATCATCAGAGAATATTACATACATAATATCCAACTATTATCCAACTGTTCACCGTCACTGAATTAGCAAGCTGGCATGGCATTTAGTGTTTAGCAAGCTAATGCTAATTTGCCCTCACCCCCCAACACGCGCGCCGGGCGTACCTGTAAGTTAGGCTACTAATCAGAAGGTTGATGGTTCAGTTCCTGTCTGCATGTCAGTATCCTTGGGCAAGATACTTAACTCCGAGTTGCTCTCCCACGTTTGTTGGAGTGTGAATGTGTGTGACTGTTAGATAGAAAGCACTAAGAAGTAGAAAAAAGTGCTCGTGTGAATGAGACACGTTGTATAAAGTGCTTTCAGTTCTTGAGTAGAAAAGTGCTATTAAGAATCAGTCCATTTACTAGACCTCATATCACTGGAGAGAAATCTGCAGGCAATACTACTGAACTAAACATGGTGCCTGTGGTGATATTTGCAGATAATGTATTGTGAATGTCCTCTCCACCCCTTACTGAACATTTTCTCTAACAACTGTAAGTAGCTTTACCATAATATCTACATTCATTTTATATTTAACCTCCTTATTGTAGCATATTAGGTTTTGATTTATTGAGCTTTACTTTTTCGTATGTTCTATTTAACTGGCTGCTGTAACAGCAGTTTCCCAACTTTTGGGATAAAGGAGGTACTTACTATCTTATGTTTTGGGCACCTTGCCATGCAAGATGAGCCTGTGCTCACATTCAATGGATCTCTGAAAGCTGTACAATACCCCCCCCCTTTTTTTTTATTTTAAAAGTAATCTTTAAATGCAGTAGTACTTTAAACATGATATCTTATTACAGGTTGTCAAGTGTCAATATATTGACTGTCTTTGGCAAATAATAGGACAATATTTAAACGTAACATTTAAACATAATATCCACATTTGCTGAATGTGATTTCTTTTATAAATAAAAGTCACCTCGTGTAACATGATTCTGTGATTCACTGATGAAAATAAGACCTTCCAGTTAAAAGACCTGAAAGTTGAAGTCATTTAAAATTTTGAGTAAAAACAATCTGCAATGGGCCTGCAATGACTGATCACCAGAGATGGCTGCAGGGATATCTCTGGGAGAACAAGGAGTCACAGTTGGTCTTTACCAATGATGTGTTAGTTTCTCACATGATAGAATTAGTTCAGGTATTGGCTCAAAAACATTAAGAATACTTGGTAGGATAGGCCTCATACATCAGCATGTGTGATGTGTAAACCAACCTTGATCCTTACCCTAATAAAAATACTGTGCTTTTCAAACTTGAGATCAGGGCCTAGATATAAATTATTCGTTTTTGCTACCTTGAAATTTAAAAAATTAAGTCAACTTAGCAGAGATCATTAAAGACAGTCGATTAAGTGTTATTGTGGTAATTTCAAAAGGTATATGTGGCATGGAAGCTCATACTGTAGGTAATGACATCAAAATCAGGCTTACTACAGTAGGGCACATACATGACTGCATGAGAAGTATAAAATCACAGTTATCTATAATGACATGAATATATACACAGTTACAATATTGTATATATGTTTGCAATATGATTAACAAAAAAGATTATCTCCACAGTTTCAGCCATGCAGGTTTAATGATATAAAGTGTGTGCAGGTCAGCTGTTCACACTGTAGGAAAATAATATTAAAAGTATATGAAATTTCCAGATTCAAGATGTATTTCAATCATAAACTTGTTAGGTTATGATGTTATTTTAAGTTACATTAAGTAGTAAGATTACAACCAAAAAACAATTCAATACAATTTTACTTTTACTACGCCTCAAGCCGCATTGTATCCACGGGTTTCTGGAAGAGCACACGTAGGCTGCAATGACAGTCTGCTACTTCCGCTGTACGGTTTTATACTTCCAATTACCCAAAGTTAGAGCCAGAGTTAATGACAAAATTTGGTTACTTTGTGCTGTAACAGGCGGCTTTATTAGTTGGAACATGAGCTTGGATTCAACTTGTGCGGTTATCGGTTGTCACTACATCAGTCTGTACATTTTCTCAAATTATTTTATTCTGTAAATTTGTTCTTTTCCCCCCAAATTATACTACCCAGTTGCACATCCTATTACCGTATTTTTTTCCTTATGTTTTTAAGTTTTTCTCTAATGTACAGCCTCATATTTTTTGTTATTTTATTTATAGTGTGACACTACAGTATACAGCCTACACAAAGCTTAAACAATGCGTGCGTTCATGTAAACACGTAGCAGTTAGCAAGATGACAGCTGCGAGTCTCCCCGATCACAGCCTTTGGCCAGTCCAGTGTTTCTGTTTCAGTGATCTGAACACTCTGATATCCAGATAAGTGATATACCTTCCACAGAATAGCTGCCACATCACTACATGATTTCCCTAATCAGCAATACAGGAACAGCTGACTGTCTCCTCCACTCCACTTTCCCTTAGCATGACCCATGCTAAGCGCTTAGCTTGCATGCTGTGGCTCGGCTCTACAGCTGCTTTAAGGAAAACAACTTTGCCTTGTTTGTTCAGCATTACTTTATTGATTTTATTGCTTTGAAGGTAATCTAATGCTCTTATAATTACGTGATTACTCGCCATCAACACCTTCAGAAAAAACAAGGTAACTGATAATGTCGATGTAGCTGACTTTGGGCCATAATTTCATGTCATTTACACAAGTGACAGTGAGGCACTGTTACCTCACTGCTTTTTTAAACATCCTTGCAATGTATCCACCTCAGATGTGGTAGCATTTAGGCCAGGTAAAAGAAACTGCAGTGTCAAAATGTTTAAATGAACGGCAAGTGTGTAAGCCCGCAAACAAATACTCTTAGACTCTTTACTGGGAACCAAGGTAATGCCATCCAGAGTAAGTATCTGGTTAGACACCATGTTTCTAAAATTTGTGGGGCCAAGTGCAAGAACTACAGTTTTATCTGAATTTAGAAGCAGGAAATTAGAGGTCATCCAGGCCTTAATGTCTTTAAGACATTCCTGCAGTTTAATTGATGTGTGTCATCACAATGTTATGTGTCTTCATGGATAGATAAAGCTGGGTATCATCTGCATAACGATGAAAATGTTATGCATCTTTTCTAGTAATACTGCCTACAGAAAGTATGTATAGCGTAAATAGAATTGGTCCCCGCAAAGAACCCTGTGGAACTCTGCAATTGACCTTAGTGACTCCCCATTTACATGAACAATCTGGAGTCTATTAGATAAATATAATTCATCACTGCAGCGAAGTACCTTTAATATCTGTGGCATGCTCTAATCTCTCTTTTTAATTACTGCCACCTTAAAAGTTAGATGTTAGATTCAACTCAATGTCGTGCACACAAGGCACACAACGAAATGAGCGCTCCAGATCACTCATCCAGAGACGAGCATCTGCCGTCATGCCAGAGACCGGCGCTACCGTTTAAATAGGCAGTGTGGTGGTAAAAGTCTGTGCTACATAGAAGACTAATAAAGATAGATTGATCTTATTTAAGATTGAAGATTCAATTAATGGTGGGACTCCTTTGAGCAGTCTAGTAGGAATGGGGTCCAATAGACAAGCCAATGGTTTGGAGGAAGTTAACTCTGAAAGATCAATCAGAGAGAAAGAGTCTAACACATGCAAAATATCACTAATATCTAAAAATATCACCTAACATGCACAAACGTTTCACACCTTTTTCCCCTTTAACTCAGCCACTTCATCACAGTCACCTCATAGTTTTTTCCTTCAACCACCCATTTTCAACACGTTGAGCCACAGATAACTTCAGTGAAATCAAGAGACATATTTAAAATATTTGACATATTTACCGTTGCTCTGTATTTAAAAGTGGTGCACGCTGGTGTCGGAGCTCGCAGCCACGCAGAATGGAAAAGAGGAAGGAGGAAGGCTGACCATGCTAGCATTAGCATGAACTGCTACTGTAAGTGCTAACAAACATTTTGTCGAGCAATTAACTGGTCTTACCGACGTAACTTGTTTCTTGCCGAGGATTCCCATGGCCCAGGACCCAGGACCCACAGCAAACAGGTGAACTTGCCGTAACGGCCTATTTTCACTGTCTGATGTGAGAATCTTCCTTTGCTTTTTTTTTGCTTGCTGCTTGACACACTTCCAAGTGCCTTCATCTGGAAATCCACCAGGAAGCCTCTTGATCCTTTAAAAACAAATGTACATAAACTTGTGGCTATTTTAATTTTATATGTAAAAGACAAACTCAGCAGCAGCCACAGGTAATATAAAAACATAGTGAAAACAAGAGGAAATCACCTCAAAAAATTTGAACCAACCTTCTTGGTGGTCATTGGTTGAGGTTCTGCTGTCACTGTTTCTTTGTGAAGGCTCCAACAAGACAGTGATGTAGGAGCTGGTGTGCCTTCAGTGAAGCTGTCCAGACCCATCAGTGCAGCTGCCATTTGTTTGGGTGTAGTTTGCTATTATAACACATACAAACACACACAGAGAAACACAGGGATGAACAGAATCACAAGGAGAGGAAAAGAAGCAATAGATCAGAGCAGAACAGAGAGTGGCTCTAATAAGAGCCTCTGGGTTCACTTTTAAAGAGGACTGACTGTGTGGATTGTGATAAGGTCATAAGGTGGCTGGGACAAGAGATGCAAAATAATTTATTAATCCATAAAATGCAATCTCATAACTTGGCTACAATAAAATTCTAAACTACAAAATAGCCTCATAAGTGTGTAGGTGGCATTTTTCAATGTAAATTTCGATGAAAGCATATTTAATTTAACTGAAATAAAAAGAAAAATAATAAACTTTGTTAATATCTCTGCAGCATTGGCATTACAGTGTGATTTTTAGAATAGAGAATGATAGTCTGTAACATGGACCCAATTTTATATTGTTGTATCCAACGAAACAGATGACATTCAAATGAATGGGTGAGTGTGTCCAAACTTTTGACTGGCACTGTATGTGTGTGTGTGTGTGTGTGTGTGTGTGCCATCACACACAAAGATGGCAAGAAAGTGGTCACAGCATAGTAAAAAGGTTAACTAGATAACACGATCAACAGTAGCAATCAGTCATTTTTTCATCACTGGTTTTGTGTCCATTATTTTTTTCATATTCTGGTTAGCATCCAGCATTGAATAGTAAAAAGGAAAACACACTACTTTGATTTTAGGTTGAATATTAAATGTTTTTGGTTTCAAAGGCATGCTTTTAAAGTCACATATCCATATACAGTCATAAGTTTTTACGTTTTCTTCCACTGATGTTATCAGTACACCCAGTGGTATAAAGCAAAAAGAAAATGTTAACAATTAACGGTGATTATTGTTTTCTAAAGTAAACAGAATCATACTTTATGTTTACCAGAGTTCTGGAAAAAAAACCCAAAAAAAACCATTTTCAGTATTTCTTCAAAATGTAATGGAGAAAACTGAAAATCCTTTCGTGCCAGACCACTAGAGGCTGCTTAATTTTAAAACATAGGTATTGGTCATAAAAGTGTGCTGTTGCATTCCTCTCCTTCATATCGATGCACTCTAACCATTCTCCTCTGACCTCTGGCATCAGCAAGTAATTTTCTCCCAGAAGGCTCCTTCTCTCTGGCTATTTTCTCTTTTTCAGACTATTATCTGTAAACCCCAGAAATTTTTGTGCAGGAAAATCCCAGTAGATCAGTAATTTCAACCAACAACCGTACCAAACATATTTATACTGACTTGTCTGGTTAAATAAAGCCACCAGTCTTCCAAACAGTAGATGATCTGTTCTACCTCCTGAGCAACATTCACCCCATAATGTTAGCAAAAGCATGTATTTATTTAATTATTTTTACCATACACATTCTACATTGTACACATTTATACATTATACTTATTTGCTTTAGAATTTGGATAGTAATACTATGAATGTACATATGCAGTCAAAGAAGCCAGAGGAGAATCAGCTGGCCTGGAAGTGGAAATGAAGATGTAGGTCTCTCTTGTTTTCTTGACTTTACTGATTAAAACTTCATTTACTGTATAAAAACTGAAAATCCCAAAGAGTGCAGCAGAGCTAAAGTATAAAGCTACTAGAAAGAAAAATTTTATCTTTATTTTATCTTTTTTTATTCATTGAAAGCTATACTGAAACAGTATAAGGCATATTTATAGCTAAACAACTATAGAGATATTTTATTCAATAAAATAGGACAGAAGGAGCTGACAGTGATAGTGGTGAAGGGCAGATAGCAGTAATGGGGAAAAAATGAAGGATTTTGTGATATAAAATGCAGAGGAAGGAAAAATGAGAGACAGAACAGAGGAAAATGAACATGCAGGAGAAATGGAGTAAAGAGGAGAGAACACTGACAAATCCTGTTGAATAGGAATGCCAACATGATTCTAATACTTACTTTATCAAGCAGCCACACTTCTCTGACAAATCGCTTAATATGCAAATAGTGCTGCATTTATTCCAGTGACAAATCACACACTCACCTAAACAGATGTATGAAATACAATGCATACACACACTTAAACACAGGTGGTAACACACACACAAACACAGATGGTTTATTCATCTGTTGTACTTCAGTGCTATATAATAACTGCTGCATTTGTCTCAATTAGAAAAACTGCATACTGCAGAGGATAAATGCCACAGTTCCACTTGAACTGCAGATTGTGTGCATGTTAATATATATTTAAAAGATACTCTTTTATTAGAGCTAGTGACTTGTTATCTACATCTACAGTCACTTCATAAAATATTCTGACCTCAGAGCCCTTTTGCACAGTCAGATTTACTAAATCACATAAATTACCACGAGGCTGGAGTTGCACAAAAGTGCCTCTGGGAGTGGAACGTTAATCTGATGCAAACATTTATAAAGCCATTTTATTTCAAGCAGATATGGACCTGGATAAATCTGACAGCCAAGGTGGAGCACAGGATTTGATCATAGAAGGGCTTTATTACAGGTCTACCATATAAACCTGAAATATGTGTCTAGTATTGTTTACAACCCGATGCTCACAGATCTGTGGTTTAATGAAGTTACTGCTACTGTGCCATTTGTGTAAATGCTCATTTCTCTCATCTATTTCAGGTATGTAAGGCTCATGGAAGGTATAAAATTGGGATGTACCCACTGTGACATCGTCCATTAGTTAGTGACATTCTGTTATGAGGCCCTGAACTCAGCATTTTCACTGTGGCAGTCTTGGTGTTTTGAAACCAGATGTGATGAGTGAGGGACGGATCGGACTGCAGCCAAACCAGAAAGACTATCCAGGATATTCTCACTGGTTAACAACCTGACACTATCAATTATCATAATTTACAAAATCAACCAAATGTTTATTCAGTACAACCTCAAACTAGTAACTGAGCCCATAAAGCCAACAGCAAAGTGTTTTCTGGCATCATTGTACCGTAGAACATTACACAACCAGAAGTCTCTTTGCATTCACAGGTATCATTAAAAAAGAATGCAGGTTGGAGGCACTTAGACCCCGGCTTCACTTTTCAAACTGGAAAACTTCATCCATCTTTTATCCTCTAAGGCGAGCCTACAGGTATTTAACATCTGAATGACACATTGCAAACTGTGGTCAAGCACATCCCTATCTGTGTGTATACAAGGCCCTACAATTCACACATATCAGCATAAAACCCAAGCCATGAATGGCAAGGAACTCTATAGTCCTCATCCAGGATCAGGGGCAGGATAAAGTTTTGACCAGGTCCATAGTGGTCAAACTTCCAGAGAAGTTTGGAACCACCACAACTCTTTTTAGACTTGGCTAGCCAATCAAAGTGAGTAACCAAGCCAGACGGTCAGGAAGGCGACGAAGAGCCTTAAAGTCACTTTAGAAATCTTGCCAGAATAGAAGAATCTGCCAGAAAGACAACCATCTCAGAAGCTCTTTGCCATCAGACCTCAACAGTAGAACAGCTAGATAGAAACCAACATGAGTAAAAGACAAATAAAGTCAGGCTCAGTGTTTGCCCAACTGAAAGAACACGGAAACATTCTCGTCTGATGATACAAAACACTGTCTGAATATCAGGAGCTGTGATCACCTGGCTAATACCATCCCCAGAGTGTGTGTGTGTGTGTGTGTGTGTGTGTGTGTGTGTGTGTGTGGGGTGGGGGGGGGGGGGGGGGGGGGGGGTCGCCTTTCAGCACCACAAAGATACAAAGTACGGTCAAAAAAACAGCGGCTTTCAGACGTCTCTGAAGTTTAGGTTTGAGCTTTCACTGTAGGACGGTCACAGAGGAACAGCAGAATGAATTGCAGTCACGTTTCATCCAGTTAGCTAGCATTTAAGATGATCTGACAGGAAGAATAGTATAAAGCCCAGAAATGATCAATATTACACAACCAATTGGAAGCTGTAATTGCAGCCAAAGAGTCTTCTACAAAAACTATCTAAGGGTTTTCTTTTTTTTTTAATAAACTTGTAAGTAACACTAAAAAGATTTTCATCATTGTGAATGATCAAAATACATCTGTCTTTTATTTTTGACTATATACTTTAACTTTCATCAATAAAATCAATAATGTCACATATGAGTTTTCTTTTTATTCACCAAATATGCCTCCATGTTCAGCCAAGCGAGTTAATTTGATACATTTGCTAGATAAAAAGGAAAGCCTGCCCTGGTGTTAGAGGAAAATACAGAGAATCAAGAACAGCATTAAAGCATGCCACCAAGTCAAGCTCAGCCTGGTCCCGGCATCTAAATCCAGTTAGCAAATCTCATAATAGGATGCGCTATTTAATCTGTTTCAGAGTGTCCACAGTTTCTGTGACTCTGCAAGCCACTTTATACCCTACCCACACCCTATCTCCTCCTGCCATGCTGCATCTAATGCAATCAACATCATATCTGCGGTCACTGATGATGGCTTTGTTCTCTGCAGGGGCCTTGCCGGTGCTCTCGGTGGCTCTGGATTTCCATGTATGCGCATCGAAGGGCAAGAAACTTTATACATACACACATGAAAGGGCAAAGGGGTTCGAGAACAGAGTGAGGCTGCAATATGTACATTATTGTCTGAATTACAGTTGATCCTAAAGGAGGGCAAGATAACCTGCAGCAAAGTAATGAACTGATTAGATCTTTCACTTGAACCTACAAATTTAAACTTTGTAACAAGAAGTCAGGGCACCCTTAAAATCATTTTGAAACGTCACCTAGTCTTGGAGTAAATAAAGAGATATTTCACTGGGTAAATGAAATCTTTGAGTTTTGTAGTGGCAAAATATGAGGGAAAAAAAAAAACTATGGATGTTTGTGTAAAACTGTGCTCCAGAAACATTGCTGCCAGTCTTCGCTATAACAGCCCCACTTATTTATCTAGTAATTACACTCATGCCCAGAAATTAATGTGCTTTTGATTTATTGATCTTTAACTGCTCCCCATTAGGAAGCATCCATATGTGTGCGGGAACATTCTCTTTGTGCATCACTTTCATTTTGCATAATGCAATTCAGTGAAATGAAATGCAACAGAATCTGTGCATGTTGGCAGCCACAAAGAGTTACATCAGCAGGATGGAGAACAGAGCTGTTCTGTTCTCCATCCTGCTGATGTAGTGGGGATTATCATATAATCAAAACAGAACTGTGAGCACTGTCTGAGTTGTTTTCTCACTTTTATCTGCCTGCTATTTGATAGAGGCCAACACCACAATAACGCCATGTCTCCCAGTTTACAGTCTGCCATCAGATGTATAACACATCTGCTTTGTTGTCTTTGTTTAAGTCATGCATGAACGGTCACATGAGAAAACTGATAGATTAACTAACTTCCAGCTTATAAAGCCCCCAGTTGTCTCTGTGTTCTGCTTTCATACAGCTGCATAACAACGAGCAGAATGTGTTCATAAATCAGCCCAACAACCGCTGCAGGTCGTCAGAACCGCACCAGTCCGCCAACATGTGCATCCAGATCTGCTTTGAGGGATCAAGTGCAAATTTATTATTGGTGTGACTGTTGGAAATGACCGATCCAAATAACTCTAATTGGAATTATTTAGCACTGAAATTTGTTGGCATGGACTGTTTTCTTTAAAGATATTTTAATACACTTCCAACTACTCAGTCAGTATTCACACTGTGTGGCTCCAGTCTCTCCCATGAAGGCAGAAATGTTCCGTTATCTCATTGACAGCAAGTTTGTTCTGTCAGCTGGAAAGTTTGTTTTATAGTCCCTCTGTTCTCCATCTGTTTTTATAGATCTTCACATGCAAATGATTTACATTATTTAATAGACAATTAATTATCTAACAATATTAATCTAGAATTTAAAAGAACCAAGTCTTTCAGTGCATACCACAGTAAATCCTTTGTTTCAATCAAGCGCTGAACTTCTTTGAACTTTCAAACTATGCTGGTGCTTTTATTTGTTTTCTGTCATATACATTCTGTTAAAATGCTGGATGGTGGTCATGATCAAAATCTTAAATAATGAGATCAGTATATGGTTTTTGTGGCTTCACATTTAAAGCATTTCACTGGTGAGATCTTGCCACTTGCTCTATTTATATTCTCTATTTAGAGAAGTGCGCTGTCCTCAATGTAAAAGACACTTTTCACTCCATCCATCCTCTCATCTTCTTCAGGGATGTGGGTGGGGTGGACAATATCCCAGCTGTCATGGGGCAGGGTACACCCTTACAGGTCACCAGCCTGTCACACACAAAGAGACAGACAACCATTCATACCTATAGGCAATTTAGAGTGACCAATTAACCTAACCCCAGTAACTGCATGTTTTTGGACTGTGAGAGGAAACTTTCACAGACACGGGGCGAACATGCAAACTCTACATAGAGGCCCGGGCCAAGGTGGAATCAAACCCAGACCTTCCGGATGTTATTGTAGCTGTGAGGCAGCAGTGCTAACCACCACGCCGCCGTGCTGCCGCTTTTTGCTGCCACCAGAAATCAGATGTAATGCATAAAACAGGGACTGTAATTCTAAGGAGTACTTTTGAATCCTCTCAGTGTGTTTTCTTGCATGTGATGCATATATTTTCTGACTGTAGTCACTGTACAGTAAACTGAAATGCTACATTGCAACATCTTGTGAACCTTTCACCTGTCATGCAGGTATAAAAAAAAAGAGAAGAAAATAATGTCTCATAAATTTAGATAACAGTAAAATAGAAATAGTAGTAGTAGAAATAGAAATGATAGAAAAATAAACTTTTTTTTTTTTTGTATAACTGTATTTCATTCTTGTACTCAACATGCCTCTGGACACCTACTGAAGCTCCCCCTCATTTGTAACAATATTAACACAGCACAATATTATTGATACAACCAGGCCAGTTTCATAACATCTTTTGTTTGTCTCTGATTAATCAGATTAGCTGATTTAAAAAAAAAAAACAGTCCTTCTGCTATTGATTGATTTGATCCAATTAAAGGTAAAAGCTGAAAGTAAAGGTTGAGGCCCAGCTAAAGAGAGAATATACAGAACTCTGTGGACATATAAGCTTGTTTTGACTCATAACTCCACAGTGCAGTTTTGCATAGTAACCACAGCTGGTATCACTCAGATCAATCTGAGATGCAAACTATTAGACTTTGAATGTTAAACCTACCTGATCCCAGGCATTATATCATTCCTGGGTACAATGTTCCACTGTTTCCTGTCTACCAGCTCAGTGCTTGCATTACAAGCACACCATCAGACTGATTTAAAACGTGGTTTTTATCAACTGACTGTGAAGTCCATGAATTGTTATTCTGTTAGGTACATCTAGTCAGTAGAACTTGTGTCCAACCCCGGAAAGAAAAGCTACAACACACTAACAATGTAAAATATTGTAAGAAGTGTGTATATAGATAATGGACACACTTTGTTAATGATTAATCATCAAATGTTAATTTTTGTATTCCTTATACTCCTCAAACTATGTCTTTAACAATGTTTTGGTGTTCTAATGTTTTAAATGTTGCTAATGAAAAAGTTTGTGGGTATATAATAACATGTTTTCAAAAAACTGTGTGATGTTATAGATTACAGTTTTGTGTGTTTGTGACAAAAAGGAATAAAATAAATAAAGGACGATTATACAGCACATCAGACAGACAGACAGACAGACAGATAGACAGATAGATAGATAGATAGATTTCTTTTCCAATTTGGGGACCTAACAGAACTAAGAAATTGGTTTCAGATGCTGTGGGCGTTAAGGAATACAAAAGAAAGAGGTGCCGTTGCTTTTTCTCTAAAACTCTTATTTGTCCAGAATCAGAGGACTCACAAAATCACTAGCAGTGCCTCATCTGTCCATCAATCTGGACCACTAAACAGGAGAAAGGTGTCCTCTGGATCAATAATCATATGCATCTGACTGTGGTTAGGGGTTGTTGTGCTGACTGATTTGGGTTTGTAAAATGTCACTCTGAGATGTTCCACTAAAGTGTGCAAGAAGAAATGAACTACATTATGAAAAAGACTAGTCTACAACAAGAAATAATCCAGTATTTACAAAAGGTACTTTTCTAAATGGCATTTAGGACAAAAAGTGTTGTTTTTTTGTTTGGTGTTAGTGGGCTGCACAGTAGTGTGGTGGTTGGCACTGTTGCCTCAAAGCAATAAGGTCCTGGGTTCAAGTCCCGTGCTCCATGTGGTGTTTGCATGTCCTGGGTACTCTGGCTTCCTTCCACAGCCCAAGTATGGGGCTAGGTTAAACGGTGATTCTTGACTCTGGGTTTGAATGATTGTTTGTCTCTGTGTGTTAGCCCTGAGACTGACCTGTACAGAGTGTACCCTGCCTTTTGCCCTATAGTCACTGTGCTGGAGAGCAGTTTGTTACCTTGTTTCCTAAATGTGCTGAGCAAATAAAACTATTATAGGTTAGCATAATCACTCAGAATGTCAGTGGCATTTGCAGCACTCTCTGGGGGGTCTCAGTGCATCAAAATCATGCCAGGAAAATGCATCACACACGTAGCAAAGCTGCCAGAAACTGTCAGCACATGCACCTCCGGCATGTGAATGTCTTTTAGCATGCAATACAAACATCATTACTGGAGATTTATTCAGACAGGAGTGAAGGATGATTCAGCTCAGTCAGTGCTGTTGAGCATTCACATTATTGTTATCCTTCTGCACGTTTTCGGTCTTTAACTCCATCCACATGCTTTGTGCTACAGAAACTGTTCTGATATGAAAATGTTCTGTGTTTTCTGGAGAATTATGCTATTACTTTTCCTTTTTTCTAACTTTTATACTTTTTAAAATATTCAGCTTTTCATGAATTTTATTTTTGCCATTTGAAATGAATAGAGGAAGTTTGAAATCCTTTTCAAACCCACCCTACTCTGACAGTTAAATAGTTCAGCATATTTTGACCTAGAGAAAAATGGTAAACTTTAAACGAGATCCAAGACCTTGAACTACTCAATTATTACTCAGTTTGTTGACATCTTTTATGGTTTTTAAACAGTGACAGTTTAAGTTTGATGAAATTTTCAGAAATGTCAAGTTTTCTATGGTGACATCATAACCCACTGAAGAACATGGGCTGTTTTACTTTACAGCTTTTTCCCTCTTTCAACTCTTTTTACTGTCACAAATTTTGGTCTACCCCAATAATTTATACTTCAAATTGTAGCAATGGTTGTGCTCTTTAAGAAAATGACCTTTTCAAAACTCTGAGAGTGTCAGGAGTACCCTCCACATCTGATATTCACTCCAATGTTAACTCTTCTCCTCTATTTGGGGCAAAAACCAAAACGGAGGCACTTTTTCTCACTCAACTTTTGTGGTACACACATAAAAAAATGTATGTCCTGCTTCAGTAACATCTCCTTGTGCTCACAGTATAGAAAGTTTGTCACTGGGACCTACAGTTTTTGTGTGGTAACCTGTTGTTTATGGGTGGGTCAGCAGGATTTTCTTCTGCGTCACACTCTTTTTTGAAGGAAAAGACAGTTTGAAGGAGCTTGTTTCTGATTGGTGAATTCAAATTCAGACGCATGAGGCAGGTGGTTCAAATATAGGCACTTAGTTCTAATGTTAAATGGATTTTTTTCTGCTGTTTAAACCAATTCAGCAAATTAAGTTTAAGCTATTTTAAGCATTTCTAGGCACTCCAGCTCAAATCTTTTAGCTTTCAGCATTTACATCACATTTTCACTGGGAAATGCTTTTTTCTAGTTATATTTGTCTTTTTCATCATGTCATGTATGGAACTTTTTAATTCTCTGCGAAAGTGAGCTTCACTTTGCTCATTTTGGCTTGGGCAGGAAAGGGATAAAAAGAGCTTGACAGGTTTTTCTGATTTAATACTTTTAACAATCAAATCAGTGCAGAAACACATGGTGACTGTTCTGGAAATATCAAACTTCAACTGTCAAACTGTCCACCAAATTAAGTTTCTTCATAAATCTGAGGTCTGAAGTAGGCCATTTGGTTGCTGAATAATGCTTCATTTCATAATTCCAACACCTAATTTGAATAGTTCAGCAGAGTCGGTCACTATGCCCAAAATAAAAGCGCTTTTTTTGAGTTAAACATTTCTGACGTTGCTCCTGGTGGTACCAGAAGGCAAGCTTCAGTTCAGGGAAACTCAGGTAAAAGTGAGGTATAGAATGCTCTAACTTTAGTGGGGATGACCTTTTGAAATTGAATTATATGAACAGAAGATTTAAACATTTTCCACATTAATTAAGCCACAGAAAAACTGTA
The DNA here is from genome assembly GCF_007364275.1 of Archocentrus centrarchus. Lineage (NCBI taxonomy): Eukaryota > Metazoa > Chordata > Actinopteri > Cichliformes > Cichlidae > Archocentrus > Archocentrus centrarchus. The sequence goes on along the minus strand of NC_044355.1, from coordinate 30,412,829 downwards.
TTGCCATTGTATGTGATCTTTAAATTAAAACAATTTAGAACATTTTTGCTTAAAAAATACATAACTGTTACCAAATTTTTAAATTTCCTTTTACATTTCCAGACTCTATTGGCAATGAAAAGTCAATAAAAGTGAGCTACCAACAACTTTTTTTCTTATAAAAGAAAAAACTGAAAAAATAGATTTTACCCTGGGGTCTCTTAGGATGTTAACTGGACAATGCTTAATGAGGCCTTGTACACCTGTTTAAATTGTTGCATTTTTTTAAAAGGTATTTAGTGAAGTGAAAAAGGAATTCAATTTATCTTAAAGCACAGTTGATCCAGGCATAAGCTCACTCACCACAGGAGTAATCAATAGTTACTGACACTGTGTGACTCGACTGCTTTTGTCTTTAAAACTTTTAGTCCTTTGTTATCCTGATTTCCAACAGCATCTAAAATGTCATGAACATGACAAATTAAATAGCTGTTTTAAAGTGTCATTGCTCTATACTTTAGGTGCTAATGTGGTCTCTGTACTGCTATGTTAAACCCTAAATATGTATGTATGGTGTCTTTCTTAAGGCTTGTATAGATTTCATGTAAAAACCGTAACTTGAATTTATCGTAAAGGTTTGATATCAGCTCAAAGGAATGCACAGAAGGCCCCTGGTAGGCTCTCTTGCTTCCATATAAGGAACTGGCCATATGTCCAGCTATAGGGTTGAAGCTTTTTTCATAGCCATATATGGAAAGTTAGGATGTGGGGGCTTCGCCAACACTATATAACCTTTGTGATCTCTTTGTTGAGTTGAGTTAGGGCGATTGGAAATCCCTCTCCCAGGCCGCTAAGGAAAAAGCGTCTGTTTTGACACTGTCTGTTTTTTGCAATTAACTTTGTATATATGCATTAAGACTTTGTCAGCGAGGATTTTATCTTCAAGAACACATCCATCCAAGACACAGCGCTAACAACAGACCTTTTGTTTGGGGGGACAAGAGCTCCTGGAAAACGGTCCCAGTCCTCAGGCAAATGTGAATGTTGGTCACGCTATCCCAATTCTGTGCAGTTAACCTCTCATAAACTGAAGTATAGTTTGGGTTTATTTTCTGTTTGTGTCTACTGTGAATATAGGGGCCATGATGATTTTTCACTCTTTCAAGTAAACAACACTTTTGTGTGTTATGAACATTAGAACTGGCAAGCGTGTCATGTTGACCGCTTGGCATTAAAAAAAAAAAAAAAAAAATCATGCAACTCTCTTACAGAGGGGAATTTGTAAATGAAGTCTGTCATTTTTATGGTAGTATCATTTTAATGGAGTGAGACAGGATTTGCATGTCATTGAGTGAAATAAGAATTGAATTCCCGAGCAAAACATGAATTAGTAGATTGGCAGAGAAACCTTTGTTTGCAAGTAAAGTGATAAAACATTTCTTCTAGTTGATCACCTGGTTTGCACATATTTCAGGCAGGATTTTGGCCCACTCCTCTTCACAGAAACTCTTTAAGTCTTTCAGGTTTCTTGGCTGCTGCTTGGTAACTCAAAGCTTCAGCCCCTTCATAGATTTTCTATAGGATTGATGTTTGGAGACTGGCTAGGACACTCTGTGATGTGCTTCTTCTTTAGCCACCCCTGTGTTGCCTCGGTGGTATATTTTAGGTCACTGTCATACTGGAAGAAATTACTAATCATACCTGTCAAGCCTCCCGTTTTGGCCGGGAAACTTCCGTATTTTACCCCTCCAAGCTGAATTCTGTCACTAGCCTCGCGAGAACTGCCACCTGCAGTAGCCTGGGTGGAGGTTAGTGCCGACAGCGAGAACAAACCCGGAACAACAACTGGACCTCGGCTGGTCTGGTGGGACAGCTCGCAGCAGGCGGCAGAAAATTTCCTTTATTTTCAAATACACAGGTATGTTACTAATTACTATTACTGCTGTTGTGGCTGGATGGGGTCAAAATGAGCCCAGCCCTCCACCCCCACTCTTGGCAGTTCTAGGGTTAAGTTGCATCTATAGTGAAAATGATTCAATTGGCCTGGAATGTCTGCAAGCAACTGGCCTTCAGTTTCAAAGTGATGTGCAACCAGCAAATCACTTCTAGTGTAGACGCAGCGCACGCAGCTTTCTGCTATACATAGCCACTTTGATATCATCCATTGATTACTGGACTCCACTTTTTGAAGCCTCAGAGTTTTTCAGCTGCCATCATGTTGGTTTTAGAGCTAAGAGCACTCCACCCTCTGCATCCATAAATTATGCATGTGCAACATAGAGACAGAGGTACCTGTCTCTGTAGCCCTGCAGAGGTGAGAAACAGTGTAATTTAGCATTGCCGTTTGATTGGGTCCATCTGTATGTATTTGGAAAGTCGTATATAAATGCTTATCTATCTGCTGTGCATTATTGCTGCCAAAAGACTTTGATATAGGGAGTTTCCTGCAGGCGTGATCTATAGCTCATACTTTCTTTCCCCCTTTGCCTGCCAGTGATTCATTTTATAAAGAAGCTAAGTATATGATATTCATGAAAACATAAACCAAGCAGAATTTTAAAAGGCTGCAGTCTATCTGTATGTACTCCAGGCTATTAACAGCCCAGTCTATCAACTGTGGGAGAGTGCAGCAGGGTGAATGATCAAGTGTTAACCACCACTGCTACTCCACTGATTACACTGCCGGGCCCTCCATCTGTCTCACCCCTCCCTCCACGGCTCTCCTCTCCTCCACCAGGATACACAAATAATTCATTCTCTAGATATTTGTCTGTATTCCTCTCACTGCACGCCCACTCTTGTCCTCTCTCTCTCTCTCTTTCCCTGACCTACAAATCCCTTCACACATGCTGTCTCACCAAGAAATGCTCATGATTGCTACTTCTCTTTCTCTCTGCTTTATTTTCATGAGTGCTCACAGAAAGGCACTTGCCAGCAGAGTGAAAGAGGAAAGAAAGAAAATGCATTGTAGGCTTTGGCATGAAGACAATAAGTTTTATTGCAGAACAGGAGATTGAGGAATTCACCAGGCCTTTGTGCATCCATTCATCTGTTCTGCTAGTCAGCCTTCGTCATGCACGAAGACTTTTCCTGCCGAAATTGACCTGCACTCATTGATTTGTCTCCTGTTGCAGCAGTTGTCTTATTGCAGGGTGGAAGGGGGTGGTTGTTCCTCCGACAGGATGACATGGTCCCATGTCAAGCTGCTCTTGGTAATTGGCTCATTTCTATTTAGGCACTGCACAGAGGGACATGTGGCAAGACAAGTCTCAAGGGCTGGATTAAAGGCAAAAAGAGCAGTATGTGGTTGTTAGACTGTCGAGGGTGGGTGGGGGGGGTGAGTGTCTAAAACTCAAAGTTGGACTCTTGGACTGACTGAAGTTTCATTGTGATATGTTTGGCATACTTATTTCTTAAACCTCACTGGTGGCATGAAATGTGACAAGTACTACATGCATCACCATCAGGGATTGTTGGTTTCAATTGGTCTGAGAATACTCACTCTGTCTAGTCAGTTTTAGTTGAATAATTTGGGGTTATTCACTGCTATATTTTTAATCTTGTAACTCATACCAGACTGAGAAGATAGTATATACGGAACCTTAGAAGTACAGAGGCTTGTCACTGTTGCACTACTCTTTAAAGTACTGTCATTGTACCCATGACAGAGGATATTTATTAGTACCTTTGTGGTTTGTATCTGATGGAGACCAACTTTGAACCTCTAATGACAATTTTGGAGTGGTACAAAAACCGAGGTTCTAAAAAGGTGCGACACGGAGTACAGAGGTACCTATTACTTTATTGTAATATGCATTCATACACTTGGAAATGAACTGACATTTGCATAGCAATTTTCTGTTCTCACACGTCCACCTACAAGCACCTCAAACAAAGAGAACAGAGGCAGGTTCAATCCCAGAACCTTCCCGCTGTGGAGCGACAGTACTAACTCATGTTGCTTCTATACAAGACAGATACAGAATGAAACTTGTGGCAATGTTTCTCATTCATCTCAAGGAAAATTATAAAACCTTAAAATCTAAGTTTAAAATAGTTTATCTAATTTGTTTTTTATTTGACCAAATTCAATTTTATTTATATAGCACCAAATCACAACAGCCAGTCACCTCGAGGCACTTTATTTTGTAAGGCAAAGACCAAACACTACAATAAATACAAATACAGCCAGCTTTGTGAAATTGCAACTTTAGGTCATTAAGAAATGGTGCACCTATGAATCTTTTACTGCTTGGGGAAATATATATATATATATATATATATATATATATATATATATATATATATCGGCCCCTGAAATGGTACATGTTTTCCTTGAACTAAATGCTCCTGGGGTACATGTAGCTCTCACCTAGGAACAGACATGTACCTATTTATACCTTAACCACATACCAGTGCCTGCATAGGAAACTAAAGTTAGATGAGTTCTGACATGTGACACATTACATTTCATAAGTCAATCTGATAAAATGAGAAGATACAATAACTTCAATACCTTCTATTTTTGTACCAATTAACCAAGTAAGATACAACATTTTAATTAGAGAGCTGGCGAGGTGCCGGTAGTACAGCACTTTCTCTTTGGACAGAGTAATGGTGGCCCGAGCCCAGGGTTTTCAGTCATTATGCAGAGCTAACTAGCTGCCAGCTCTGAGGTGATGTCAACTTTTCTTTTTTTGCTAACTCTAGCCAAAAACAAGAAATCACAGTGAAGGCTTCTACTCTGCATGAATTTATCATCACCTGGTGAAGTCTTGGTTTTCTGCTAATCAGCAAATACTGAACATTACCTTTTGTAGGTAACCATTGTCATTGCCACAGAACAAATCAGCAAATCCTCTCTCCCACATATTTTATATTTGGTAACAGAAGAAAAGTGGAATATATGTAAATTGGCTTTGAAATATATCTTGTGATACAGAGAGGTGGGTATCAAATGCAGGTCATGTCCCCTTTCAAGCAAATCATGCATCAAGCATGTTCTTGAATTGAAAACATGGGAAAACTGATTAAAACGTGGCAGTACTCACCGACACAGGTATAACTCCACAGAGACTGTTCAGAGCTTGCATTCTTTTATTGCAGTGGTTGGTGTCTGAGACAGAGTGGCACCCACCCACACACACATATTGCTGGGTTTACACTACTCACGACTCGGAGCCGACACCGACACACATTTACACAACATACAGCCAACAGAGAGTGCGGATGCTCGAGATGCAGCAGCAGGTTCCTGCTGTCTCAGCTCAGCGAGCAGAAGAGAGTGCACTGATGTTGTACCAGACAGTGCTAGTGTCAGCAACGTGACACCGAGAATGGATTGGTTTTGATTTTTGGATTTGGGGGTTCCTCAGAATTTTCCTTTCTAATCACCAGAGCAAAGTGAAGATGTGACATTTATGGCAAAGGTGTAGTTTATCACACTGATCCATTCGTGTTTTAGAAGGGACACTTCCTGTCATGTCAAGCCAGGCAGATTGGACCCAAATGCAGAGGTGACAGTTCTCGTAAACAAAGTTTATTGAAGAAACAGGTTCAAAGAAAACAGGTGGGAGTGATACTAGTGGGGGTGTGAAATGTCTGGCAAACATGGAGGATCTGGGGAGAAGAAGAAACAGCGTCAGGCAGGATAAAACTAACAATACGGTGGTGGTGAGTTGAGGGGAAGTGAATGGGCTTATGCAGAGAAGCTCGATGGTCAAACTGGTCAGGGTCGTGGCTGGTGGGGGAGTTTCCAGGGTCCGGAGGCAGGGGTGAGTACGGGCTGGTCTGATTCGTGGGGAGTATCATGCAGCAAATTGGAGTAGACTGGTGAAGCAGGAGATGACAAGATCACAGGCAGGCAAACGAGATCAGTATGCAAAAGACTAGTCAGCTTGGTTACCACCATGGAGGTTGAACAATCTGTCGGTGAGTCGGCGTCTCAGCCACTCCTAAATACTCCTGGCCTTGATGACAACCAGCCACAGGTGTGCACCTTGGCGCAGCCACGAAAGCGGGAACACAACTGCATTGCCCACCAGATTACCTGGAAACAGACAGACACTCCAACCGCCTGCCCTGACCCATGACACTTATGTTTATAAGACATGCATTTGTCCCCTGATTATAATCATAAAATAAACAGAGGAAATTTTCAGAAAAACTGTTTTAACTCAGAGAGGAATCCCTCCAATAGGTGCAGGTGTTTTCCTTTAGCAATAGGCTTTGTTGACTTCCAAAATAAATTATCAATACAACATTAAAAAAGTTTATACAACCACACACACACACACACACACACACACACACACACACACGGTGCTGCGAACTCAAGAGCAGCAGCTGCACAGCTTCTCTTATGGTGCCATGCACACACACGTATTGTTTTAAAATGTATTAAAACCAAGTAAGTTAACTGTTTTTTTTTTAAAGCTTAAAAGTGTTGAAGTGTTGCTGCTTTGCTAAATAATCTTAAAGTAATGTTGCCTATGGTTCTCATTTTCAGTTAGCTTGAATAACGTAGTTGAGATGTAACGATTCCTGTAAAATGATCTTCTGTGACATATTCAGGAACGTTTTCTACAACGAAAACTCTCAGGACAAGCAGCTAACACTGTAAGCTGCAAAATTCAGTCAGACTCAGAGACAAGAGATTAAAGGAGCCTGAACAACTAGGCTGGTGACGTCACCAAAAGCGGCCCTGACTGAAACTAGTGTCTGCCATATTTGTTTGTCTGCCCAGACTCAGTGTTTATATTAATAAAGAATTAACAAAAATCAAGGGAAGCCTCTGGGACAATAAAAAATTAACAATGATCTCAAACCAACAACTGAAGAAGTCCATTGACAGCCACCTGTACTAAGGCTGCATATATATTTATAACAAACTGTATCTATTTATAACAGAAACTAAAGTGAATTATGAGGCTCAGTATTATAATTGCACAATGATATAATTATAACCCTCTGTAGCGGCCAGCAGCTGGTCTGTTTCTGCTGCTGTGTGTTTATATGAACACTTGTGTACAAACTTTATTGTAACATTTTAATAATATCAACATTTATAAATAAATTATCTACACTTAGCTAAGTGAACCTTTGTTTGAGGTGGATCTAATGTTATCAATGACTCAGACACAGAATGTCAAACTATATCAAACTGTTTCTCAGAGGGGAAAGTGTGAGTGCTAGGACACTTGAGCCTAATATTAGCTGGTACACAGTTAGCTTATAACCAGCTGTTGTTGATTGGCTCTTGTCCGAAGGGCTGCAATTCTGATCTGCAACAAAATCAGGAATAAATAAGCATCTATACGTATGTTTTAGGCTAGAAGTGAAATCAGCAAACTGACCCTTATTTTTCTCTATTTATCATCAGATTGAACTCTATTTATCACCATTCACACTGACTCAGGGACTCACCTCTTGGTCGATGGGAGATTGATGAAATCTGTACTACTGTCCTGTCCTGGGGTCAGTGTAAGTCTTGCTGTTACTGCTGCAGTTGATGGTGTGGCAAAGCAAGCACCTTTGGTCATTGTCGCAGACACTCTGGAAGTTCGAACACACTGAGCCAAACGCCACACAACAGACAAATACAAATGATGGGCTCAGAAGTCACATGATTTGCCGGGGCCACATCAAAACTGTTCAGTGTCCCTTAATCTCTTGTCTCTGGTAGACTTTCTATGAAGGAAAACTGCTGTGTTATCTGAATGATCTGGTTTGCTAAGAATATGGCAAAGTATTGGCTTTAAAATACATTTTTTGTACATCATTTCCTGGTGAGAATACGAAAAAAATACACTGTCCCAAATTGATTACTGTGTGAATTGTTCTGGATGTCTTTGCTACAGCTACTGGTTTTTGGATGATTTAGTAGCTTATTTTCTCCACATCATTGCAAATATTAAAAGAAGCTTGGACTCCAAGTCATTTGTCTGGTTTATTGTTTGGAAACCTAGTATATGTGTTCAGCTCTGCTTGTCACGTCATCCTGGAACTTGTGCACCCTTGAAAGGCTGCACTGTGTCTAGTACCTGTGAGCAGGTGTCTCACAGAATAGTGTGATGCATTTCCCATTTCTGTTCTGTGTGATCCCAGCAGCCACCAGAATGATCTCAGCTGTCCCAGCCAAAGAATCTCATTAGGACTCATGTACACATCTGGTTGTGCGCACCAAAAAATCTCACCTACTGAATGTCATGCATCAAATAGAACACAACACAACCTATGGATGGTACAGATGTACATATTTGCATGTGAGTACACTTTCACCTACAGAAGCACAAGAACATATATGCATATATCAATGCAGACCAAACTATTATGGATTCACATAGACAAAATAGATGCGACGGAAAAACTTTAGATCCTCCAACTGTCTGCACACAGAAGTCCAAGTAATCTTCCAGGACTGATGATGTGATTGTCCAGAGAATTGATTGGTTAGTAGGTGGTGATTTATGCCTGTTTATCTCTAACATAATCTGCTCTGGAGCAAGTTAGGTTCACACCACGTACAGAAAATCAAGGGTTAACCCTGAATTTACCTGGATACCTTGTAGTACTGCCCTCTGTTCTTAGCTTACAGGAGTGGCAATCAGTGTGGTCAGTGTGCAGCCCGTCTGTTTCAAGTTTCAACATGTTGTACATTTAGAGATGCTCTTCTGCATATGTAGCGAGTGGTTATTTGAGTTACTATTCGCTTCCTGTGCGCTACAGAGTCTAGCCATCCTCCACCGACTTCTGACAGCAACAAGGCATTTTAATCCAGAGAACTGCCGCGAACTGGATATTTTGTTTTTGACAGTCCCAGCAGAAAAACTCTGTCTGACACCAACAACCATGCCACATTAAAAGTCACTTAAAGTCACGCTGACATTAGCTCTTTCTCTTCTAAGTCACTGTTAGTAAATGATTTAATAACTGAGGAACATACTGATTTATTCTGCCTTACAGAAACCTGGTTGAAAACATTAGTTTAAACGAATTAACACACCTGAGTCATATTAACTGTCAGAACCCTCAAAGCAGTCAACCAAAGACCTAGACAGAGTTTTAATTCATTTAAAAGTCTGGCTCTCAGCTTTGTCTACCCTAATTGGAGAAGGCAAAAATTTTCTAGTTTTTATGTTAGATTCAACTCATTGTCATTGTGCGCACAAGGCACACAACGAAATGATCGTTCCAGATCACTCATCCAGAGACAAACATCTGCGATCACGCAGTCAGAGACCGGCGCTACCGTTAGGCAATGTGGTTTGTCTTGTCGCCCAAGGACACAAGGCAGCGCAGGGACAATGGCTTGAACTGGCTGCAAGGCGAACGCCTACCCACTGCGCCACTGCCACTATCATTCTCTTTCTATCTCAATTCTCAGACTTTATATCAGATGTTGTGCTCAGTTCTGATAAAATAATTATTGTAGGTCATTTTAACATCCATGCAGATGTTGAAAATTACAACCTCAACTCTGCATTTAAATTTTTTATAGTTTTATAGTTAGCGTCCCACTTAATGTTTTAATCATACTCTGGATCTTGTCCTGAATATGGCATATAAACTAAACATTTAACACTATTTCCTGATATTCCTCTTTTGCCTGACCATTTCGTCATAACATTTAATTTTACAATAATGGATTGTAAAGCACTGGACAATACATTTTATTATAGTATGTCTTTCTGAAAGTACTCCAACTCAGTGTGCTTCAAGTGTACATCATGTGTTGGCAAATGTCAGTGTCATGTGCCAACACCTGATGCTGAAAAGCTAGTTCATGTCTTTATTGCTTCTAGGCTATTCAAACTTTACTCCCACAGAGGTCGATTATCTTGTGAATATTGTTACAGCTTCACTCGGTATCATACTGTGAGTCCTCTGAAAAAGAAGGCAACAAATCAAAGATGCTTGACTCCTTGGTATAACTCACAAATCTGCGCTTTAATGCAGCTAGTTTGTAAGCTGGAGAGGAAACGGCATTGCGCACATTTAGATCTCCATTTGGCCTGGAAAAATAGTTTGTTACTCTATGAAAACACCCTCCATAAAGCTACAGTAGGACACCTTACTATTTGTCACTGATCAAGTAAAACAGGAAGAATCCCAGGTTTCTTTTTAGCACTGTAGCCAAGCTGACAAAGAGAAACTTGCTATTTACTTAAAATTAAAACGCTCTCTCCTATTGATCTTCCTGAGTTAACTTAAATTATTTTTCCTCTAAACCTACATGACTGCTCAAAGAAGTTTCACCATTAATTAATGCTTCATTTTTAAATACAATTAATCTATCTTTATTAACAGGCTACAGCGGATGGCTGCCCATCCCTGAGCCTGGTTTTTGGAAGTTTGTTCCTGTTAAAAGGGAGGTTTTCCTTCCTTCTGTCGCCAAGTGCTTGCTCATAGGAGATTACATGATTTTTATGGTTTCGTTCTAATATTGTTGGGTCTTTTACAATATGAAGCACCTTGAGGCAACTGGTGTTGTGTAAAAACTGGATTGAACTCAGTTGAATTCCTGCCATGTGACTGGCTAATTAGATCTCTGAATAGACATATTTAGTGTATGGTGTATGGTACACATTCACTAAATGCACAGAGGACAGAGGCACATGTTTTCACTATTTTTGGCAGTGTAGAAAGATTAAAACATTTTGGGAAATGACATGTGAGAAGATTATTTTTAAAGGAATTCCAAAGGGCCCAAAACTATTTCTGCTTGATTTGAATCCAGAAAGACACAATCATAGTAAAATGCATGACATATTAGTAAACCTTAGTACAAACAAACAAATCAAAATAGAATTGAAAAGCTCTAGGGACTCTTTTTGAACATTTTAACACTAGAACTCACAGGATTTTTAGAACTGCTAGAATTCCCATAGACAGTGGTCATTCTGACAGGAGGTCAGTCCCAAGCCTGGATGAATGGGGAGGGTTTTGTCAAGACTTGCATCCGATACAAAGTCTTTGCCAAATCAAACATAAAGATCATCAAGAAAGAGATTTCCATATCAGATCAGTCAGGACCCAAGTTAACAACAACCGTCTCCAGGGCCTTTGACCAATAGGGCAACAGACGAAACTGTGCTACTGCTGGCCAAAGACAACAGAAGAGGAAAGTTGGAACCACATGCAGAGAGTTGGTGTGATAGAGGAGGATGCTAGTGATTGGGTGAGATGAAGGCAGATGATCCAATGTTTGACCCCTAAAGGGAGCAGCCAAAAGAGGAAGAAGATGAAGATCTGCATTTTTATAATAATCATCATCATCATCACAATAATAAAACCTTACGACATAAACGAGCCCATGCAATGTTACATGCACACTCTCACATCACCAGCTAACAAAAGAAATAGTGCACTCTTACCGGGGTGTTGTCAGTCTGTTGTCAGTCTGTTCAGTGCCCATCATCAGCATTTAACAGTGTGATTAAGTCCATTATTATTTAGCTTTTCTTTTGCTCATCACTGGGATCCAGAAGATCTGGGAGATGACTCCAAACCTGGAAACCAACTGATCATCAGCCCACCTGTTCATCCCTGGAGTAGTCACCGGTGATTCGGAGGTTGCAGAGCAAACTAGCTATCAAAGATCATCTCTTAGCAAGAGTGATCACTACAGAATAAATTTGAAGGATTAAAAATTGGCCAAAAACTTCTCAGTCTCATGAAATGAGAACTGTTTTAAATAGCCTTTAGGAAAGAGTCATGTTCCATCTGACTATTTTCCAGAGTCTGGGAAAAAGAGTCTGAGGAACTGAGTGAAAAAAAATTCTTTATATTTTGCACCATTATAAATACACTGTATTCTGTCTGTGTTGCTTGCTTTTTCCTGTACATTAGGGGCATATGTTTTTTGTTAAGCACCACGAGGCAAGTGCCATTTGGTTCCATTACATTCAAGAAAAAAATTTCAACAGTCAATAGTCAAGGCATTGATCACTTTTTTGGTTCCATTCATGTGAGTACAGTTCCACTACAGAGATACAAAGATCTGAGGAAACATGATTGACGCACTGACTTTATTACCCCAGTCACAACTGGTCATGCTAGGATCAAACACTGCAATTTCTGTTAAGAGATGACAGATGTCAGACTGTCTCTTATAAAGCAAAAAATATTGACTCTAGCAATGAAGAAAGTTAATTGAGATTTTGCAATGTTTTTATTACAAGAAACTTTAATTGAGAAGTTATTTGGTTAGAAAATCTAATTAAAAAGACAAACATTTATGCTATTTACAAGTTTGAGACTCTCCTGTGGCTCATTAACTTTGCACGAGTCACTCATTCTACCAAGTGAGAATGTTTCGTGCCTTTCATTTTGTTCTAACTGATAAATTCAAACCTTTTCAGCCAAACTAGGCATTGAGAAAAAAAACAGTCAGGTGACATTTATTGGCAAAGATAGAATTTCATTTGTTTATTAAAGATATTTTCTAGCAATCAGACAAATTGTTCTGGAACTGTTTAGACCAAACTAGCATCCTGGGCTTCAGGAAAGATTCAGCTGCTAAAACACACAGGTGGTGGTGGGGAGTAGCAGCAAACATGAAAGAACAAGAAGCATGGGATAGAGAGTTTGAACTCACCGGGGTGTACAGCAGAACAAACTAGTAATATGTCACAGAAAGATGGGACACACAGATGCAATGGGAAGTCACAGAGCTCCCATACAGGGAGCATGCTTGCTGTGGAGCATCAAAAACACCCACAATCAGACTCACTGGGGAGACACAAAGCTGACTTTGGTTGACTGAGCTTGGATTGGAACAGCTTTCAATTACCAGTAGTGTCGTGCTGGTTTCTGGCCTATCTGAGACACCCTCCAGCCCACAGGGGAATACAGGACCTCTTATCGTTCAACAACCAAGGCTGCTGGATTCGCCTGATCCATTATTACTGTGTGTGAGCACCATTAAGAAGAATGTTTACTTGTGTTATGGCATTTTGCACATAAGTCAGATACGTACTGTGTTAGACTTGCCTCATGTAAGAACTAAAGTATTATTGCAGCATTCAGTTTACTGTGAAAAAGTATTTTCCGGATTTTTATTTTTTTTTTTTTTGCATATTTGTCACACTTACATGTTTCAGATCTTCAAACAATTTTGAATATTAGACAAAGATAACCTAAGTAAATTTAAAATGCAGCTTTTAAATGATGATTTCATTCATTAAGGGAAAAAAGCAATCTAAATCTAACAGGCTCTATTTGAAAAAGTTATTGCCCCAGTTGAGTTGAGTTCAGTTTCACTGACCCAGGCCTGATTACTGCCAGACCCGATGAATCAAGAAATCACTTAAATAGAACCTGTCTGATGAAATGAAATAGGCTAAAACATATCAAAAAGCAACACTTCATGCCACGATCTAAAGAAACTCAGTAACAGATAAGAAACAAAGTCATTGACATGAATCAGTCTGGAAAAGGTCACAAAGGCATTTATATGGCTTTGGGACCCCCAGTGAACCATGGAGAGAGTCATTGTTCACAAATGGAGAAAATTTGGAACAGTGTTGAAGCTTCCTGGGAGTGGCTGGCCTACCGAAATGATTCCAAGAGTAACTGATGTGTCATCTGGAAAAAGGACCCACATCAACATCAAAAGAAGTTCGGGCCTCACCTGGCTTAGCTGAGGTCAGTGTTCACGATTCAACAATAAGAAAGAGACCGGGCAAAAATGGCATCCACAGGAGGGTTCCAATACAAAAACCACTGCTGACCAAAAAGGAACACAAAGGCTGGTCTCACATTTGCCAAAAAAAACCATCATGGCAATCCCCAAAACGTTTGGGAAAATTTTATGTGTACTTTTGAGAGGGTTTGTATGCTGTTACATTTGGTGTAAAACTAACACGGCATTTCATAAAAAGATCATACAGCAGTCATAAATTGTGGTGGTAGTGTGATAGTCTGGGGCTGTTTTGGTGGTTCAGGACCTGCACGACTTGTTGCAACTGATGGACCCATGAATTCTGCTCTCTACTAGAAACTCCTGAAGGACATCAGTTTGCGCACTTGGGTTAAGCAGCAGGACAATGATCCGAAATCCCTGAATGGCTAAAGAAAATGAAGGTTTTGGCGTGGCCTAGTCAAAATCTGGACTCAGATCTGATTGAAATGACTTTAAACAGGCTGTTCCTATTCATAAACCAGTGTGGCTCAATTAAAACAATTCTGCAAAGAGGACTTGGCCAAAATTCCTCCACAGTGATGTGAAAGACTCATTGGCAAACACTTTTCACAGCTCCTGCACAACCAGTTATTAAGGTTAGGGGGCAATTACTCCGCCCCATAGGGTCAGGTAGGTTTGGATAGCTTTTTACCCCTAAATAAATCAAATCATTTAAAAACTACATTTAGTATTTACTCAGGTTATCTTTGTCTAATAATAAAATACGTTTGATAATCTGAAACATGTTCATTGACAAATATGTAAATAAATCAAAAATCTGGAAGGGAGGCAAACACTTTTTTCACAGAACTGTAAGTGTTAGCCTTCATCATGTGCTGAAAGGCAAAAAAGTAAAGGTTGACACCCTTGTGAGTGGGTGAGCATGTTCAGAAAGAATATTTAATGTATTCAGACTTATTAAGTAGTCATCTGAAGCCAGGAAGAAAGTCAAGGTTTAATGCTCTGCAAAAAGGAAACAGAACAGTAGAGCAATTTAGTGAAAGAAAGAAATGGTTCTCTGATCAAAACTAAACTCTGCTTTGCCATCATTATATTATGTTTTAGTAAAAAAAAAAAAGTTCACACCAGAGGAATTTAAATCACATCAGATTTCAGTATTAAGTCTATTATTTTCCCCTGCATGCAGAAAAAAATAAGTTTCAAAAGGAAATGATGAGTTATTGATGAATGCTACTGGTTTCATTTTGTAGTGAGTCGTTTGAGAACTATAATTTAAATTTAGGTAATTAGTCACTGCAGTTGCATCCCAGTCAATGTCTAAGATATCTTCAAATGCAGGTGAGTGAAACCAAAATCCTGTATTTGAACTGCACGTACAGATACTCCAAGAGAATCAGTTTTTTTCTTATTTTGTTTTTAGTTGGCACGTCTAAGCACCAAAGTTATGCTGAAGTATTGAAAGTTAAATGTACTGCAACAGTGTTTAGAGCTATCTTGATTAATATTTCAACATCTCTGCCAGCTTAAATGACCATATATTTGGCAGTTTGTACTTAGCCTGTGATGCAACCCACAGGAGCATATGGGCAGCAGTTGTTAAAAGGGGCTGTTAAAAATGGCCTTGTGACAGGGACAAAAAGATTTATTGTATTTCAAAATTCTGCCAAGTATCTGTTATCCATACACTCCAAGGTTGTTTTTCGGGGGCCTTACAGTAGTGATGCTGTTACTAACTGAATGTGGGGATTTCTTTTTTCCAACTGAACTTTCCAAAAAGGTCAGAGAAAAGGCTAAAAAGACTTTCATCGTGGTTACAATAATAAACACCAGTCTAAGAGGCATGTATGTAGCATTAGTGTCACAGTCTGCCTTCCAGAAGCCTGTGTCTCTCTCTCTTCAGTGTGGGTGTGGGTGTGGTCTTTACCTTTTGTGTTTTAGTGGGTGGGTCCGCCTGAGTCTCCGCTTGGCCTCTGCAGCACACCTGTTGGTGATCCCCTCATCTAGCCAGTGTTTATGCTGTGCGATGGCTATCAGTCAACGCTGGATGGTCTAGTATACACGTTAGTGTTCTCGGCTCAGTTTCTTCCCTGTTTTCTACTTACCTTCGCAGTACGGCGGGTCACTTGTTTGCTTCTCTCCAGACAGACCTCCCCGGTGTCCCCGAGTGAGAAGGAGTGGTGAGAGGCTTAGCTGGAGTCTGTTTGTTTGGGAGCTTTTTGGACCCTGTCTGCTTGTGGAAAATCAGAATCGCTGCAACCTGTCTTCCCATGGAAAACCTGCGTCATTGATTCTCAGTTTGTGTTATGAATAAACCTATTATTCTTACTCTTCAAGTCCGCGTTTGGAGTCCTTACTGACTGAGCCATGACAGTTAGTGGCTGAAGGTAATAATCTATCAGATTGAAACTGATATACAAGCATTGTTTCCTTTGTAAAACTTCATCGTGTGGTCAACCTGCCCATCTATCCCAACCTGGCCACACTGACCTTGTTGCTTTGTACATATAACTATATCATCTGACTGGTCTTACTGTAGCTCCCATAATTATTAGTAAATCATTTCACATTATAAGTATGTCATTTTGGAGCTGTTGCTGAAAGTTACCACTAAAACACAATAACTTATTATAAGGAAGTACTCCCCTATCCTCACGTACCCTTAACCTAAACCACAATATTTGTTTGTTTGCATTGATCCATAAACCGAAACAGTGAGTGAAAATGAAACTAAATAGCAGTGAAAACAAAATCAAACTAACAGAAAACTTAAAGCTCCTACAAACTGAGACAAAGTGAGTGACAGTGTTGCAATTTAAACTTGGGTTTAAAATGGGTGATCTTTTATGAGAGAAAATGATAACAGACCCTCTATGGTTCTATGAGAAAACTGTCACCCTAACACTGCTACACCACTCAGTGATGGTTTCTTTAGTTACATATTTTTGAAATTTTCTCCCAAAAAAGTGCTTTTATTCTCAGAAATTTCAAGTGTATTAAAAGCATAAAGAAAATGATAAAGTTAGTCACTGGCTGATGAATTGAATGAGCTTTCTTACCTCATCTGGAGGCATTTACCTGCTAAAGGTAAATTATTCTTCATTGCTACATTTAAAAATTTTAAACTTCAAATTTTAGTTACAGACAGGCTGGCGACCTGTTCAGGGTGTACCCTGCCTCTCGCCCTATGACAGCTGGGATAGGCTCCAGCCCCCCACCCGCGACCCTGAATAGGATGAGCAGAAGCGAATGGATGGATGGATTTTAGTTACATCCAAAATTAACTGACTGACTAACCAGCTGACCATTACAGCACCAGGAAATATGCCCCACTTTCCAGAGCGTCTAAGTATTAGCCACTTTTTGTCATCTGTTGACTTCATTAAAGTTCTGACTAGACTCTAGTAAAGTTGCAAATAGCATTTGACACCAGGTTTCCATTGAGCAGAAGAGTGTTCCTCCTCCTGAACTTCATTTTAATACTTGACTTCATTTGAATGAAATGAGCTGTTTTAACCCCGCACGGCACACAGGAAAAACACGGGCAAAGAAGTTATTAGAATAATAATGACCTGCTGCTGAGATGTTTTCATTGTTATTCTATGACTGGAAGAACTCTGAGAGAGGAGCTGACCTCTTTGTTGGCTCACAGAAAATGGAGGTTAATGATAATTGAATATTTAAACAGGAAGCTGAATAATAGCAGCTATAGAACACCATAAATTGGTAAATTGAGGGTTGGAAAAGAATGACAAAGAATTTTTTTTCTGAGGAGTAATCACTTCTTGGAAAACAAGCAAGCCTGCCAACTGCTCTTTTTCACTTATACTTACTTCACACTTATACTATTACTTCACATAATTGTATCTGCATTGTTCCCTAGAGAATTGTATTGCCCTGCTGCCTTATAGCTTGGAGAGTGCAATCTAATACAAATATGTCATTCCAAACATAACTTTGGTTTGTACTCTGAACAAACTTTAGGGTCTTTAATGGCTGAGGTGAACTTTTAAATTAAGGATTGGTATCTGTCTCTTTATCACTGGTTATGGTGCATTGTTAAAAGCTCAGGGATATGTATTAAGCTCTATGATGGGAAGGTATAATGGAGTGCACCCTCATCTTTGAGAGTTATTTCAATTTCAGGTCTTTTTTTTTTTTTTTTTTTTTTTTTAACATCACAGTTTCCACAGAGGAAAAACGTAATGTCACGTCTTATCTAAGGGATCAACTCCTGAGCTTATATTTCTCTAGATCTCCATGAAACCAGAGCTAATGCTATCTGCTAATTGAAATTAAGTGATGCAGTTTACAAAAAAAAACATAAACAACAAACAAACAAACAAACAAAAAAGTGTGCCCATTGTATGTGCTACAAAGCAATATTAATGGGTTAGCAAAATCTTATTGTTGCAGTCAGGTCACACTAGCAAAATACTGTATTTGTGAGCCAACAGCAGTGCTCACAGAATTGTTTATCTGATAAATATGACAGAAACAGATGCATAACAACCTCTTCATTGCATTTACTGCTGCTGTTGTTATGTAACAACGTGAAAGAAGCTGCTATTTTTATCTATTTCGTGGCTCAGCAGGTCGCTCACTCAGAAAGCCTAGCATGTTTTGATGAAGCACAGTGGGTGGATTTCACATGTGCAAACTAAATCAGTGTCTGGATTTGATAACATAATTTCAAGGTATGCAAATTCTTTTTAATAACAGTTAAACTTTTTTTTTTGTTTGTTTTGTTAAATGTCTTTAATTAATGATTTATCCTGGTGAATAAATATTTATGTTCAGCATACCTCCAGTGGCCTGTACTACCAGTCCAGTTTAACTTATCCAGAATTTATTTTTCTTTGTCTGGCTTTATTTACTCCAATGTCAACAATCAGGTTAAGCAGTCACACAAGGAGGATCTCAACTGAATGAGCCAATACAGGGTTTCCCAATCTAGCTATGAGTGCAGTACAGGCAGGATGTGACCAATCACAAACTACATCTTAATTATAACACTGTGTGAACATGTGCTCTAAGCACTATGACTGGAAAAGTGCTAGAATAGTCTATTTAACCCTGTGAAATAAAATACAGTGTGTCAGCAAAATACAGTGTGTCAGCTAACAAACTTGTTAGCGTCACAGCTGTGTCATTAAGAAACAGGAAGATCTGGCTACAATTACGATCTCGTATCCCAGCTGCATTGCTTAGATGTTCTACCGTGTGCAACACTATTCCAGAGTTCCTCTTTTCAGCTGGAAGCTGCCAATCAGACTGCAGCACATTAGCGCCACTGAGTGTGATAACTCCTTTGTACTGGTTTCTCTGCCTTGCACTGTTTGACTAGAACAATGTTCAGGTGACAGTCAGGTAGATTTCAGCAAACTCAACCTGCAGCTTCTGTTCCCCTGGTAACTTGAAACACAAAGAAGGATTGTGTGTGTGTGTGTGTGTGTGTGGGGGGGGGGGGGGGCTTCGTGAGCATCAAATCATTGCTAAACTGAAGGTTTCTAAGGGAACAGGGCATGGCACTTTAAAGCACTTTTGTGGGATCCGTACTCAAAGAATGATTGTGCAGCAAAAGTACCACTTAACTGCAGGCGCAGCATTTGCCAAATAAAGATCAATCAGGAAGTGTAGTCGTAGTGTGTCAAAGCCACTTTACAAGAGGGGAGTCATACCAGAGACATACTACTGCATTTCAGAGTGGAAGAAAATTCTATTCACTTTTGTGGTGCACATTAGTCATAGTAACAGAGGGGTGTGTATTAAAGAAGGGGAGAATGAATGGGTAAAGTGCTGAGCTGATTTGTTACTGTGAGGTGGGACACTGGTGCCGGACCCCACCCTGACAAAGGTGAAGTAGCCGTCTGTTCTTCAAACACACGCTCTTGGCTGCACCTTTGCAGATGTGGTGACTCCACCAGCCACCGTCAACTGTTAGCATTTCATTGTTTGACCACATTTCACATAAAAATTGACAACAACATGATATGTCAGTCTTTTGTTTTCATATATTGTCATCTTTATTTATTACTGTTTGCTAATATGGTGATTCCTTATTTCAATTTTGTATTCCTCTCCACGGAGTTTCACTATACTCGGAGAGAACGCCCGACTCCCGGCACATCGTTTTCAAACTCCTGCCGGCTTTCGCCACTGAGTGGAAATTATGCACAGATATAATTCACTCAGATGATATTTAAAGGTTGATATTTGGTTTATTTCAGTGTTTCATTTGTTCCTCAGGAAATCAGGTTAGCTGAGGTTAAAGTTAAACTGAATATTTTTAGTTAACTTTAATGTTTTACTGAAACACTGCCAAATATTGTCATGTGCCACTGTGTGGCAGACAGGAAGAGGACCCCAGTGCAGGACTCTGGACAGGGACGTTAACTCAAAAAAACACAGCTTTATTGCTGGAACTCAAGACAGAGCAGGACGGGGCTAAAGGATGGATGGATGGATGGATGGATATTGGCCTATGTTCTCTGTCCTTTTGCAGTTAGTTGATTCAGCAGTGACCAAAAAACCTGGTGGAGATCATACTGTCCAGGAATACAACCAGATAAAGTGCTCTGATGGACTTCACTGTAGATGTGACTGAAGATCATGGGTAATCAGGATATACACTGCCTGGCCAAAAAAAAAGTCACCACCAAAAAAAAAAAAAGGTCACACACTAATATTTCATTGGACTGCTTTTAGCTTTGATTACGACATGCATTCACTGTGGCATTGTTTCAGTAAGCTTCTGCAATGTCACAAGATTTATTTTCATCCAGTGTTGCATTCATTTTTCACCAAGATCTTGCAGTGATGATGGCAGATTCTGACCACTGCACAAAGCCTTCTCCAACACATCCCAAAGATTCTCAATGGGGTTGAGGTCTGGACTCTGTGGTGGCCAATCCATGTGTGAAAATGATGTCTCATGCTCCCAGAACCACTCTTTCACAATTCGAGCCTGATGAATCCTGGCATTGTCATCTTGGAATATGCCCGTGTCATCAGGGAAGAAAAAATCCATTGATGGAATAACTTGGTGACTTCAATCTTTGAGCACATAATGTTACTGAACCTAGACCTGACCAACCCCAGATGATAGCACTGCCCCCACAGGCTTGTACAATAGGCACTAGGCATGATGGGTGCATCACTTCACCTGCCTCTCTTCTCACCCGGATGCGCCCCTCACTCTGGAACAGGGTAAATCCGGACTCAGACCACATGACCTTCTTCCATTGCTCCAGAGTCCAATCTTTATGCTCCTCAGCAAAACAAAGCCTTTTTTTCTGGTTAGCCTCACTGATTAGTGGTTTTCTTAAGGCTACACAGCTGTTCAGCCCCAATTCCTTGAGTTCCCCTCACATTGTGCATGTGGAAATGCTCTTACTTTCACTATTAAACATAGCCCTGAGTGCTACCGTTGTTTTTCTTCTATTTGATTTCATCAAACGTTTAAGTGGTCGCCGATCACGATCATTCAGGATTTTTTTCCGGCCACATTTCTTCCTCGAAGATGATGGGTCCCCACTATCTTTACAGTTATTAATAATGCGTTGGACAGTTCTTAACCCAATTTTAGTAGTTTCTGCAATCTCCTTAGATGTTTTCTCTGCTTGATGCATGCCAATGATTTGACCCTTCTCAAACAGACTGACACCTTTTCCACGACCACGTGATGTGTCTTTCGACATGGTTGTTTAAGAAATGAGAAGCAACTCATTGCACCAGTTGGGGTTAAATAACTTGTTGCCAGCTGAAGATAATCGCCCATGCAGTAATTATCCAATTGGAGGCTCGTACCTATTTGCTTAGTTAAATCTGGGTGGCAACTTTTTTTTTGGCCAGGCAGTGTATTTTAAACTGTTCTTCAGTGCTAGCTGGAAAAAAAAAAAAAAAAATCAGTATTTGCCAAGTCAATTAAGTTCTTTAACTTCAGGACAGTTTTCATGCAGGACCTTTAATGGAGTATTTTTATATTGCTGTACTGGTATGTCCAAGTAAAGGACATAGACCCCATTCCAGAAGACAGGTTTAGTGAGCACTCTGAGTTTGTTAACCCTGAGATGAGGGAAAAACAGGGTTGTTTTTTGTTCCAGAAATAGAGTTATCTTCACTCTGAGTCAGATATCATGCTCACTGGCAGGTTTTCGTTAACAGAGCGTATCTGAGTCTTTCCCTCCTGTTGCATCTGAACCAGCTGACTGACACTCAGATTTATACGGTTGAAGTCAAAGCTCAGAGTGGAGCACATTACTTTGTAAAATTTGCATCCTTTTGCAGACATGAAATCCCAGGTGGACATTAGTTTCTTGTTACATTTAACATTAGCGCTTTTAATCAGTCGATGATGATGATCAGTAAACATAGTGCATTATCAAGAGCTCAAAATGAAATATGTACTCTCTATCTTTCTATCTCTGTGGACGGCAAAGCAGCTGCCAGGCTGTCAGTCAGTTTCCCTGAAACATATACCGTACATTACTGTAACAATATCTGTTTAAATAAAAGATATGCTGTAATCTGAGATACAGTGCTATGGTGAATCCTGGTATCAGGTTAGAGTTGACCTGAGCTTGTTGAACCTGCTTTCTGGACCAGGGTCCTGATTACGTTCTCCACCACTGAATATGTTTCCATATTATAACAGCCACTGGATAGCAGTCGTTCTTGAAAGTTGTTTTGTATGGGAGAAAATAAAATTAGACTTTTGAAATTGTAAAATAACTGATAATTACTTAAAAATACCTCCACCTTCTACTGCTTAATATCTCTTGTTTTACTGGCACTGTACTAATTCTCTTAGAACTACTACTAGAAAAAACACTAAATCAACCAATACTAACAAGTTGTGCCAGGCACCACAAACCCCGCCCCTGGCAGACGTTTTAGCTGATTTGAATGTCACTCTCCAAAAAATGAATCAAGATGTCAACAAATTAATCAGTACAGCCTCTACCAAAACAAGTCGTAGAATCAGAAATTTAGCTCCCTGGCGGCCTTGGACTGCCGCTTATCTCATTTTTCTCCTGGATGTTTTGTAAACAGATGCTCTACGCCCCCGCTGTCCTGTCTTCTTCTGACCTGTGTTGAACTGATCTCAGCAGAGATATTGCCAAAAATATACATTGAATGGTCTTTCCCATTAAATTAAATTAACCTGCAAATCCGAAATCTGGATCAGATCCAGATGGTGTTCAAACCACAACCGTGTACCACAGGGAGATATGTTTTTGCTCTATGTTACAGATTTTTTTTTTTCTGTATTTTTTTTTCCAATTATGACCCAATTATGGCCAATATAGAATAGAACAGAACAGAATAGAATAGAATAGAATGCCTTTAGTTGTCATTATACAGAATGTACAGAATGAGATTGGAAAGCCACTCCTGTTTCAGGGCCACACTGTAGAAAGTCCACACATAAATATATAAAATAAAAGAGAATGTATAAAAAATAAATCAATAAATAGATAAATATATGCATATAAACATGATGTACAGTGAGTGAGCATTGCCCTTTGGTGAATGAATATTGCACATTACAGGAGTGAGAGATATTGTTCAGTATGAATAATATGAATATTGCACCAGTATGGTACGTGCTCAATGAATAAACCATGGTGGCGAGCACAGACGCAGCCCTCATGGTTCTTCCTTTCGGTGCTCTTTTTGTACTTTTTGTATTTTCTGTTTGTCATTTCATGTAGTTTAATCTTCATGACCATCTGCTACACACACCAGGATCTTGTGCACATTGGCTAGCAGCACAAGATATCTATATGGAGTGATTTTCACTACACTCACAACATCTCAGACGACATAGCAACACCGCCGGGCTCTCCATGGATCGTTGTTGGGTCTGGAAGGTGTTGCAGATGGCGGAGGGAGAGGAAGCAGAAGCGGTGATCTCGGGATCATTGGCTATCTTTTGTGCAAATTTGGTATGAATCAGACTGGTAGTTTTGTTATAATATGCTTAACAAACAGACAAACATACCAAAAACAAAACCTTGCTCAGCACAGTTTCTTCAAGCCACAACTTAATAATCACATGCATCAAACATTGCCAATGACTAGCAATCCCAAAGAGTCAGTCCTACTTAAAAATATTTCTGTGTCAGTTTCTGAGTGCCCTGTGGCAGGGTAAGTGCTGAATGAGGAGGACTACAGTTTTTTTTAAAGACATCCTGATACCTGATGAGCAATGAGGAGATGTTTGACATGGAGAGTCAGCCAGCCTGAGTGGAGGTCCACCAGACTAAATGAAATACTGCAGGAGTATTTCAGGAGAAACGAGCTCAACAACTCCTGCAGGATGGTATACGGCAGGGTGGCCAGTGATGTGGCCACCAAGAGGCAGCCTTCCAGAGGACTTAAGGCCCTTTATGTGAAAGAAATAAAGATAATAAAGTCCTAAATTACTGTTGTTGCTGCTGGTTATTGTTTTGATAATTTCCTTCATTAATTTGGCTGTTTCCACCACAGTTTCCTGGACTGGAGGCCAAAGTCCTAAAATGCTCTGTTTTGTCTTGCCAACACATCAGAACCAAAAATATTGAGTTAAGACACCAACATAACACATTTTCACTCTGGAGCTGAAACCAATGGCGTTGTTGGCATTTTTTTCTCTGAAAATGACTGAAATCTTTAAATGTTCAGAACAGCTTCAGATTAATTTTCAGTCAATCACCATTGTGGGAACTATAAAGCTGCAACAATTAATCCTATTAATCAGTTCCAAGACCCATATCCCAACTTGTCTATTTGTGAGCAATTATAAAGACTACCACAAAAGTATCAGTTAGTTTTGTTCCGTGTTAGCTTGTATGTACTGTATGGTTAAGTAAAAGATTTTATCAGGTTTTTAAACTCCTGTCAGTACTCCTGACAGTACTGCATGTGAGACTTGTAATACACAAAACAGTTGAAATGTACAGAAACCAAAATGTTAAATCCAGAAGTTTTAGATTAGCCTATCCAAAACGGATTCTGCTGGTCCTGTTGACAAGATGAGATGAGATGCAAGGGGATGTTTTTCCAGATACTATAAAATATGATGTGACTCATGAATTTAAGATTTCTAATCTAGCACTGCAGTAATGCTGTAAATGACGTTGAATATCTGCTGTGTGCATATTTAAGGATATCAAATATTCAGCACCCAAAATGATATGTGTCAGATGTCTAGTTTTGGTGCATTAATATACAGTATTTGGAAGCTGGATACATCAAAGATAAAGTTAATATGCAAAAAGATCCTAGAAAAGATCTTGGGTTAAATATTACATATATTTTCCAGATGAATATCTGAAGTTGGGATTTTTATGGGTCCAATCTTGTCAGTTTATGGAGATATCTCAAAAGTGGGCCGACCAAATACTGAGTTATCCTAACAGTCATTAACATTTTCCAGAGATTCAATTTTGCACTCTGCTAAATTGATATCATTTCAAATCAGTATACACTGCATAAAATCATAAAAAACAACAAATTCAAAACAGAACTATCTTCAATAATCAATAATATAATAATATAATTCAATTTTTGGACCCTAGTGTACAGGTTATTTTTTCAACTTTTTTTTTTTCAGGAATAGAGAGCAAATAAAATCATGTTTTAGAACAGCAACAACACTGGTCCAGTCAGGAGTTATTATATGGTCAGCAAAGTGGAGAACTCTGGTGCTCCTTGTCTTAATGTGAATTCAAGTTATACCTATGTAGTAACACTTTGGCTACAGTGAAATTATCCACACACTGAAAAGCTACTCATAGGTAATGCAAAACTATAAAAGCTCAATGAGATATCAGTGGTCTAATGAGATTTTATAGCTGCCATACAGGCACATTTAATCGCCAGTTAATGGGCAGATTTGTACTGTGTAAACAAATGTGAATGCCAGTGACTCAGTTGTTTGTTTGCAGACAACAGTTTGGCTCAATTCATCTGCATTAACCCAGACCAACATAATTATGTAGAAAGATAAAGAGCAGAGTGGGCAGCCATGGGTGTAGGCATGTAACAGTGACCAGCTGTGTCTATAAAACTCTTGCCGTGATGGAGGGATGTTTCTGGACCTTAATTAGTAAGGCAGACAGAGCTTGACAAATACCTGGTGGATGTATAGGGTACACATGGTAGAATACTGTCATGGTTTGTTGAGAAATGTTCACGAACAGCAGAGACTTGCAGGTGGGTGAGAAAAAAACAAAAAACAAAACAAAAACAACAAACTTTAATAAGACTTCTGGTTGAAATGTGCTATGCAGCAAGACAGTAAAATCCAATAAAACCAATAAAAAAAATTAAAGAAGAACTATTCAAAAAAGCAGAGACAGAAGAATGAAGATAAGAGAACAGCAGTGAGAAAAGTCGGTGTGACAAAGACTGAGGGGACAGCATTTGGAATGGATGTCACAGTTAACTCAGTGCAGCTGCACGTTATGGTAGCAGAATAAGTAAAACATTTCTATTTGTGCCAGTGAAGTTTAGAATGGGAAAGATGGCTGTTACTTTTACAGAATGCTGTCATCTAAGTCTCCTTTGAAGCAAAATGCAAATGTTTTATGGCTGCAAGCCATTAAAGGAAGAGACCGGACTGAATAAAATTCATTCAGTCAGAGTTAGAGAGCATTTCAAATCAGGCAGGGTTTTCACATTTTAACCCGATATAAACTCTTCAACACAGATAAAGGCAAAGTCAGAGATGTTGTTAATAAAAAGAAAGGAGTGACAGCAGCAACTGCAGAGCAGATTTTCTCATTAGACAGCACGTTAGCGACATTAGTGTGTTAGCTGAAGTAACATGTAAACAAACCAAATATGCACAAAGACGATTTAGCTGTAACCAGTGAGTAAACAGGGCATGTGGTGATATTCATATGTGGTATCACATTTACCTAATTGAACATGAACAGGACTGAAGACAAACCTGTGGCCCCCATGATCCAGGATCTGCAAAGTCCAGACTTCGACTCTGTATGCGTGGGCGGCATGTACTTTGATGCTCATCACAGACACCGTCTTGTACAGCTTAATTTTATGTCCTTGTCTCTAGCTATTGGCTAGTTCATCACACAGAAGTCAGTCAATAAATCTTGGTATTAAATGAAAGCTTTAAAAACAATGAAAAATAAAACAGAAAGTTAACTGAAAGTGAGATCAAGAATAAACTCACAAAAACAAAAATAATGAGACAAAGAAGGAAAAAAGGAGGCACAGAAAATGAAAAAAAATGAAAAAAAAACCAGGAAAAACACAAAGGAAGAGAAACGCCTATGATGGTTCGCAACCACAGATAGTTAGAAAGATCATAACAAATAGCTATTACTTTCTATACCTGTCTTTAAAATAATAAAGACATACATGCATAAAAACATTAATTCCAGTATCTTTTTGTTTGCTTGTTTGTTTGTTTTCTCGGTTTTTTTGGTGCTGATCTCTGCTTGTATGATTCTGCATTTTCATAAGCTGTCAGTTCACCCACTCAAATGTCAACCATGTAGCAATTTCCCCTCAGTACATCAAAGTGGGATGATAACAACCTTGGCTGCACCCTGCGGTCCTTGTGCCCTGGTTTATATCAGTGGATTTGATAGTGAAGATAGCAGTGATGATACACCCTCACACTTGAACGACTGGTACATATTGAGCTGTAAAAAAGGCCAGCCAGCTTGTCCTTGGATTGAGGCGCTGGCCCGTACAATTTAATGGCACATATACCCTTCCTGCTTTTACAGTGTGATTGCAAGCAAGTGAAAGGGTGTGTGCATTTTAACGGTACCTATAAGTTTTGAGGAAAAATGCACAGACGAGGTAAATAGAGGGGTGTTTAGGACGCCATTAAAGCCAGAGAGTCAGCACAGACATGTACTTAGAGGACAAAAAGTTTTTTATTCTAATAATGAGTCACTCCAAATGTTGCTATCAAAGATCAGAGTCAAGGGTAGTTAGCCCTGATGCTACATGTAGCTCACAGTGGTTTCCTGTAAGGCGATCTCATCATAAATTTTTGTTCTTTTATTTGACTGTCAGGAGAGTGCTCAAGCTGAAGCTGTCTGATGAGGAAGCAAACTAAAAGGTTTGGTTGCAGAAACAAATGGTGGTGAAACACATTTCAAGTTTAACAAACCAATGTTATTCCAGAGCCTCAGGGATCAATGAATGAACAGAGACAAAGAAAGAAAAAGGAAATTTAGAAAAAAAGGTAGCCTAGGTAGCCAATTTCTGTAATTAATAGATGTACTGTGGTGCAACTAAATCAGCTAAACAGTTATCCCATTTGGACAAATCCATTTTCTTTTCTTTTTTCTGTCAGTGTGATGTTGAATTCATGGCTTGTACTACAGTAGTGTCAAAGTTACCACCATTAACTCATGTAGTGTCATTTTTAGTTCATCTTGTTTTGCCACCCTGGATCCCAGGGATGCCTCTGTGACTACATCTGCGTGAACCTTTCATTAAAAAAACATCAGAAGGTAGATGGAGTCAGAACAGAGCGTTCACACATTAGATTACTGTGGTCCTCATCCAAATCTGCTATCACTCTTTGTCTCCACGCTGAATAATGTTCCTTTCTGCCTTCCTCAATTAACTGCTCTACTCACGCTTTTCTCTTTCACCTTTTGGTCTCTGTCTTCATTTTTATTTTTGATAGACCTAGCATTCTGTCTCATATCACTCCATTTCCAAAAAAAAAAAAAAAGACACTCTGCAATATGTTATGAGTCACTGTTACTGAGATTAATTGAATATTATTGTGACTGGATATTACTGAAACTATGCTTAATGAAACTAGCAAAAAGGCACGTCGAGTTTTTTGAATATGTTGTAACGTCTTAACAACATAAGTCATTGGCAACCCATCTAGGGATTGAATTTGGAGTTTGATAAATATCCATCCCTGTTTATAAAATTGTCTGTTTGAACCCCTCCTCCAGTATGACCAGAATATATCACATTTCAAAACAGTGGGGATTGGGACATATTTACATTTCAGAGGGAGTTACACAACTATACACATTTAAAAACTGAGGGGACCAATTGCTGTTTGCTAAATATGTTTGTATTCTTGATTGTCATAACATTAGTTGCTCAGTGTTTCACAACTGCTATATATATTTAATGAGTGACTCATCTAAAATGCTAGCAGTTTACCACCGTGACTGTATTATGGGGCAATGTGCTAGTTGTGAAGTATTTGTCTTAGTACACCTATACATAGTATTGCTAAAATAAACAAGACTTTTCCAGAAAAAGACACTGTCTGGATGTTATTCCAAAACATGTATTTATCATTCGACATTAATGGCACCTTCACATATGTACAAGGTGCTAATACCATGTGCCCTAATTTAACTCCATAGCATCAGAAATGTTTGACTGTAAAACAGTGGCTGACTGAAAATGATGAATGCTCAAACCACAGCACAATTTTCCATTTTACTTACTGTAGTCCACCTTGACTGTATATGAAATCTGGATATAGCCATTATGACATTATCTACTGGTTTGTGGGTTTTGAAACCAGAAGTCACAAGCAAGTGGATTTGACTAAAATCCCAAAGACACCTAGATAACAGTTTGTCGATCACAATGAAGTCACGGCCTTAATCTTGCTCTACTTTATCATCTCTATGACTATAAATGAGACCAATTTAAAATCTTTGCTATATTTTTAAGCTAAAAAAAATCCAGAGAATGTATAAAAAAAACATGATTCAATAGAATGGATCGTTTTCTGTATATTTATGGGCTCATTACACTCAGGAGCTGCTAATAACTAATTCAAAAGTTAAAACGACTAGCACTAGCAGTGCCTGTTTTTGACAATACAGCAATTCATAAAAAAAAGCTTTTGATTTCTGTGGAGGTGGTAAAAATAATTACAAAACACTTTCTGGACTGGATTAAAAGCTGACTTTCTCCCTTTTATAAGGTCTGTGTAATAGCCTGACCTACAGATATTTTATTTCATTAGTTGCATAAAGCTGATGTCTTTAGTAGAAATAGTTTGCAGTTTCTTTGGAGTGCACATACAAGATATTCTAATCTGAACCGAAGGATAAAGTATAGTAAGATAATTTTCATATTTTACATTACAATGTAACAGGTATTAACCCTCTGTACCCCAGTAGGGCCACGTCTGGCTGTCGGGTTTCTACTACTATATTTGAACATGTTTTAATATCAGCACTTAGTAATAAATCATAAATAAGAACTGGATAAGTGACAAATATCTTGCATTTTTTATCAGACAATACCTCAAACACTCTTGCTGGCATTCATCTAGTGAGTGTAGGCTGTCAGATCACTGTTTACCTCATAATGCTGGGCATGGAGTGTCCACGCCTCTTTACTCTGGAGGAGGCTGTGAAACTGTGGGAAAGGAGTCCGGTATGAATCGATGAGTCAGTGGATCTCACTTCTGTCCAATGACAATGAAACTGAGGTGAGTTGTTGAGGATTTACAGAACTTTTCCATCAGTAACTGCTTCTGTTTTTGCTACTATTAACTGCTGTTAATGAAACTTTCTTTGAGATGGATCTAACATTATTAACAACTCAGACACCGAGCAGATAAATTCTCATACGATGTGAGAATGTAATCAAACTGTTTATCAGAGCAAAAATGTGATTTTTAGGCTACTAGAGCCAATCATTAGCTGGTATACTGTTAGCTTATAACTAATTGTTGTTGTTGGAGCAATAATCATCTTAGTTCAGGAGATGAGGCATTAGGTGAGGAGGAAGAGGATGAGGTGGAAATGAAGGAGGAGGTAGAGCAGTGGCAGAAGAGGCAGATGAAGAACAAGAGGACAATGAGATAATGAGAAACATGATGAAATGTATAGAGTATGTTAAATGGTCATATATAGAATAGAATAGAATAGAATAGAATAGAATAGAATGCCTTTATTGTTATTATAAAGTGCCATGCAATAGAAAGTCAAACTTTCTAAAAAAAATAATAATAATCTAATAAAATCTAAAGATATACAGAAAATAAGACATTATGTATAAAATATACAGAAAATAACATGTATAAAACATATACATATATACATACATATATACATATAAAATAAGTGTATACATATAATAATGAAGATGGTGAGTATTGCACTTGGTGAATGAATATTGGATATTACATAATATAGGAGTTATAGATATTGTTCAGTATGAATAATATAATATTGCACAGAGATGTGGGTGGGTGAGCGTGTGAGTTCAGGGTGCTGATTGCTCTGGTGAAGAAACTCTAATATCCAAGATGGCAGCATGCACGGACGTGGTAGAAAAAAGTGTCCAAGCAATAGGGATAACTGCAGTCTGGAGAGGATTGTGAAACAAAACCCATTCAAAAATGTGGGGGAGATTCACAAAGAGTGGACTGCAGCTGGAGTCAGTGCTTCAAGAAGCACAGACGTATGCAGACATGGGTTTCAGCTGTCGCAGTCCTTGTGTCAAGCCACTCTTGAACAAGAGACAGCATCAGAAGCGTCTCGCCTGGGCTAAAGAAAAAAAGGACAGGACTGCTGCTGAGTGCTCCAAAGTTATGTTCTCTGATCAAAGTCAATTTTGCATTTCCTTTGGAAATCAAGGTCCCAGAGTCTGGAGGAAGAGAGGAGAGGCTGGTGTTGGTCCACTGTGTTTTCTGAGGTCCAAGGTCAACGCAGCCGTCTACCAGGAAGTTTGAGAGCACTTAATGCTTCCTGCTGCTGACCAACTTTATGGAGATGCAGATTTCATTTTCCAACAGGACTTGGCACCTGCACACAGTGCCAAAGCTACAGTACCTGCTTTAAGGACCATGGTATCCCTGTTCTTAATTGGCCAGCAAACTCACCTGACCTTTAACCCCATAGAAAATCTATGGGCTATTGTGAAGATGAAGATGCGATACGCCAGACCCAACAATTCAGAAGAGCTGAAGGCCACTATCAGAGCAACCTGGACTCTCATAACACCTGAGCAGTGCCACAGGCTGATCAGCTCCATGCCACGCTGCATTGCTGCAGTAATCCAGGCAAAAGGAGCCCCAACTAAGTACTGAGTGCTGTACATGCTCATACTTTTCATGGTCATACTTTTCAGTTGGCCAACATTTCTAAAAATCCTGTTTTTGTATTGGTCTTAAATAATATTCTAATTTTCTGAGATACTGAATTTGGGGTTTTCAATAGTTGTCAATTATAATCATCAAAATTAAAAGAAAGAAAAATTTGAAATATATCAGTCTGTGTGTAATGAATGAATATAATATACAAGTTTCACTTTTTGAATGGAATTACTGAAATAAATCAACTTTTTCATGATATTCTAATTTTATGACCAGCACCTGTATCGGGTCAAGCACAAAAGTTAAAAATTGTATTTTTCCTCATCGTTCTCTACATTTTGCTAGGCACATTATTTATACATTAGCAATCTACACCACATAATGTGTTTTCATTATAGCTGCAACTTACCAAAATTTTAGCCACTTATTTAGCTGAAACAGTTTCCTCTTTACATTCAGCTGTAGTTCAGCAGCCTGGTGGGACAAACCTGCCAACAGTTTTTAGTTACTGCCGTATTCACTGTTCTAGTCCAATACATTTCCACCAAAATGGCAGAGCACATTTCTTTATTTACACCCTTTCCAGGTTGCTATATAGCGACAGAAGCACGTCTATAAAAGTATACAGAAATAAAAAAATTATACAAGGGCTTAAACGGCAGCTAACTACAAGATAAGATAAGATAAGATAAGATAAGATAAGATAAGGTTTATTTGTAACATGCACAGTTATACACAGTGAAATGTATTTTGTACCTGGATCCACTAATAGTGAAATATATATAAATAAGAAGATTAAAAATAAATACTTCACACTATACAGAATAGAATAGAATCATTTACATTGTGTATATAAACCAATATTAGTTTCTTCATGTGGAGCCTACATGAAAATAGTTTTTATCCAGGAATCTTTAGCTGTAAGTCAGCCTGGTGAAGACGGCTTGTCTGGGTGCTGCTTTTAGAGCTTCTCTGCTGTGACAGACAGACAGCTGGTTCTGAAGGCAAACATGCCAAACAGAGTTGTGGACTGAAAAGACTGAATACTTACAGTATACAGCACTCGCATACAGCTCACAGCCTCTACAGGTCAGTCTAACATAGCCTCATTACACCAAACATGGATCACATCTCTACACATCTGCTACATACACCAACAAACCCATTACTAGTTGAAGTGAATAATAATAATAATAATAATAAGTGAATAATATTCATTAGTTCTTAAACACTCACATATTTAATGTAAGTGTTTTAGAGATGGGAGAAAATGGCCAGTACAAAGTCCCAGGTGAATCTAACAATACAAATTTTGCTGCCATGCACAATTTTGTTCAAGTGGTCCAAGAATGACAAACCGTGAGCTTTCAAATGAATGCTGCATGCTGGTGCCTAAGCTCAAACTGGTTCCTCTCAAATGGCACCAAGGTAGAACAACCATAGTGTGCCAGAGTCTAGGCCTCTGATGGTTAGATTTTTTTTGGGTGGTCGTTCACATTTCCAAATATATGTGACTTGTATGTGATCTCCTGTGTGAACTGCAAACAACCTAAAAGTGTCCCGCATGCACAGTAGAGGATGCAATAACGTCACACGTGGCGAGCATGCTCAGTGTTTGCAGAAGTAAGTTTGTTTTTCTTCCCGCTTCCACGTATCAGGACGCAGAATAATGATGTTTGTCGAGCATCAGTGACGTGCAGGTCGGATAAATGCGACCTGGCCGTACAGACGCAGGTCGCATTTGAAAAGATCAGATACATATCGGATTTAGGACCACATATCTAAGTGGCCTGGGTCGCATTTGAAAAATCGGATCTGTGTTGTTCAGACTGTCATGAAAAGATCAGATACAGGTCGCATAAGAGCAAAAAAAATCAGATTTGGGTCACTTCAGGCTGCAGTGTGAACGTAGCCTAACATGCATGTCTTTGGACTGTGGAAGGACCACAGGACCCAAACAGATCCAGAAAAACCCCACACAGACACAGGGAGAACATGCAAAGTCCACACAGAAAGGCCTCAGCAGGTCGGTGGATTATAACCCAGGACCTTCATGCAGTGAGGCAGCAGTGCTAACCATACCACCACAGATTTAACCCTCTAAAGAGATATGAAGTTGCCAAATACTTTTTTAGATTTGTTTCCATTTAAGGTCACAAAGAGCAAAAATATCTACAGCCTAGACATCTACAACTAGACAAATTTTGCCTTTACTTTTTAACCTTGTTTTCCTTTTCACCTTTTCCATCACAAATCTGCACAAATGCAGATTCAGGCCTCAGTTATGACTTTCTGCCATAACTGAGGCCAAGACTTGGCATTCCATTAAATGTGAAATTGTAATCTCATTTCCTAATATGTGAAAGGTAGAGGTACAACATATTTGTTTACAGTAAACTAGCTTAATAATAATTTTATTAGGTTATGTCATTTATTATATTGCTAAAAGGATGTTCCCAAATTTTATGAAGGCAGCATTAAACAAAGTGACTCTTACTCCTTTTTCCACCCCCGATCTCACCATTCATCTCACTTCAACCCTTCCTTTCTCATTATTCAGTTCCCTCTTCTACACCATATTTTCTCCCTCCCTCTCTCCTCCTCCCCTCCTTCTCCTTCTTCTTTCATCATTGCCTTCATTACTGCTTGCACTGTATTTGTCATTTTTCAGGCCTTTCTTGTCTCCTTCTCATCTCTCCTCTCATTTCATTTCTCTAATCTTTTCTGTGTTGTCCTGTTTCATTCATCTCAAATCACATAGATGTAGATGAGCCTCCGCCTTCATATGGCGTGCATTTTTTTGCTAGAGGTGGTCCTTGCAGAAGATGATTGGACAAGTGAAGGTTTCGCTTGGTTACATCACATCTTTGAAACATCAGTTGTCTTGACCAGCTGCAGCATGGCTGGCAAGATATACTTTTTATGTATGAGAGTTGGATGAATAAATTCACAATGAATGCATGCATAAAGCCTTTTTGTGTGGGAGATGAGTTCCTCGCATTCCCATCTCTTGCAATTTCACACATCTGCCCATACCAACATATGGCACTTTTAATGAGTGTAAGAAATAGTTTGTTACTGCACTAAAAAACACTTTTCAGAGATACTATGTGATCAGACATTTTACCACTTTGACCAAGACCAAAATGGTCAGTAAGTACTGGTTAATTAGCCATGAAGTGTCCACATTCAGTTCTATCAGATGAGCCAAAAATAATCAGAGCAGATTACTATGTCTTCAGCATATTGTCTGGTGTTACACGTAACAGAAGAACTGAGGACGGAATTGGTCTAAATCAAATCAAGATGAGCTGACCAGTAAAACTGAATAAATTAACATAAAAAGAGTCTGCACCATAGCCCAGCTTAAGACAAATATGAATTGTTTTGAATAGTGAATCGTGCCAAGTTACCCTATTAGAGTCCAATAATTCAAATATGGAAAAACTGAGCATAACAGGTGTTATAAACACAGCCTTACAAATGTGTGACATATTCTATTACTTTTTTTGGAGTGCAATAGGTATTCTCTAGAGAATGGCATCCCATCAAGCCCAGCCCCATGTGTGCTATTAAAGATATTCATTGTTCAAATTGTGTTGCCCAAAACAAACTCTTTCCTACTTCTTTCCTACCTACAAGAGCAGCCATGGACACCCATGTGATGATGTTAATATCAGGGAAGTTTGGACCTACACAGTCACTGAGTCAGCAACACTCAGCATTGGACAATCCCACTCTCTGACTTACTGTAGTCTGTTGAGTTGCTGTGGTTCCTAATCACCTCCACTTTGCAATAATACCACTTACAGCTAAACTCCATGTAGGGGGAAAGAAATTTCACAGACTTGTGTATCACCTTAGTAATTAGCCTATCAAGACACTAGGTTTAGCTTCAAGAGAGCAGTCTCTGCCTGTGAAGACTGCAAATGGCCCTTTAACCTCGGGGGTTATAGGGTTATAGAGCAAATGACTATTTTGTTGTAAATTCCCCACACTTTATATATGACACCCATGCCACACCTCAGTGAGGTTAAGAAGCATGTGGTCTTGAAGAAAGGCCCTAATGTTGTATAAAGCCATACTGAATCTGTTAGAATGTTCTAAAAAAAAAATGTTCCTTTCACCATTTACGTGTTTTTCTTGTGCACTTCTTGGAATTGTTTTTCAACCACTTATGGGAAAGGAAAAAAATATTGTAACTAGACCCTGATTTTCTACATGAAAATGAAAAATGTTGAAAAATGTCACAAAAGTAATTAAGTCTTGTTATGTCCTCCAATAACACTCTAAGACTGAAGTTTTGAATTTCAAAGTACTTCACTGAGTGCCGTATAAAGGGTTAAGTGCTTAAATAGTACAGATGTGGATAAAACTGTTTGTACCCTTCAGTCAAAGAAAGAAAAAACTCACAAAGATCACTGAAACTACTTGAAACTGACAAAAGTAATAGTAAAAAAAATAAGAAATAACTCATGAAAATCAGACATTTCTTTTAAATTGTGGTTGAACATAATTTATTGTTAAAATGAATTAATACAACTGGTGCTGCAAAAAAAGGATCAACAATTCAAAATATATTTTCCTTGAGTTCTCCACTGGCTGTCCATTAATCTTAATAAACATGCAATTACTATAATTATGACAATTTATGGTCTTAAATCTACTAATAGTTACTCACTGCAGGGAAACACATCATCAGATGGCTTCACTTTGCAAGGGTGCCGCTACTCTGACGCCATGCAGCAGTAACTGGTGCACCAAAGATTTAAGCTCATAGAAATCAGTATGCTGTTTTCTTCTTTATTTTTCATTCTGGGTGCATCTGATAATGTGTTGATTCTATTTGCACCCAGTTACCAAAAATTAACTAATTAGGTCATCCACTGCAAACACGACACCACTGCAGAATCTTTGAGGATGCTACACAAGATAAAATTACACACCCTGAATGTCATGACCCTGTGTTTTCAATTTTGTACTTTCAGTTTCTATTATTTAATGTTACTCTTTGATTTTGGTTTTGAGTTTTGTGTTTTTCTAGTAAGGGTATTTCCTGGTTGGTTTCCTTATATTTATATTCTCTGGTCTTAGTTTCATTTCCAGTTCTGTTTGGTCTGCAGGAGGTAGTGAGGACCCAAATGCAGGACACAAGGCAGGTATACAGGGGGTAACAAAAAGCAAGTCTTTATTGCAGATGACACAAAACATGAACATAAGATGAGGACAGGAAAGATTATAACAACTGAAACCTTCTGCCTCCTTTTTGTTCTTTTCCTCCATTTTGTTACTACCGACTTTAGTTGTGGTAGTCTTTTGTCTCTAGTTTTATATCCTTTTGAGTCATAATGTTAAGTATCCTCAGCTGTGTTTCCCACCTGCTATCTTCCACCTCATTATCATTTGTGTATTTATTATCTGAGTCTCGCTTTGTCCTTTTCACATTGTCCGTCACGCTTGTGTGTTCCTGAGTTCTGTGTTCCCAGTTTGTGCCTGCGCTGTGCTGCTTATGTTTGGGTTTTTTTTTTTTTTTTTTTTTGCAGTCTAACAGCAATAAAAGCTGAGTTTTGAGTTTACCTTTTGCCTGCTGAGTCCTGCGTTTGGGTCCACATCCTGCCAGCAGCAAAGCCTCATATGATGCTGAATGAGGACACTCAAAACAATTAACCCATGCGAGCTGTGTCAGCACTCATTACTGGCACTGGCAGCTGTAATCCTATAAGCACTTTACATTTTTAATTTCATTTTCTTTTAATTTCCTTTTCTTCCTATTATTAAAAAAAAAAAAAAAATTGCTGTGCATAAGTCAATGAGAAAATGAGCCTCTGCACCATGGTTTGACTTCAGTAAACACTTCTCTAATGAGTTTATGACTCACTCGCAAATTCTCTCGCAAACAAAAGAAAACAAACTGATTTTGTAAATCATGGTCTCCATTTGAGTTAAAAAGGTGGGCAATACATTACTGAAAGTTCACTGGCCTATGAGCATGTGGTGTGGTCACATCTTAAAGTTGCACGTACCATCGACTTTCAAAATATCAAGATGACACCAGTGAAAGCATTCAGCTCGAGACTTCACCTGGATTTCACTGACTAATGGATTACATCACACTGGCTACATCTATCTTTGTATAAAGTCTATACACTCATGGTTGGTTAATATTTCTTTAAGCACCGCTCTGGCAATGCTGAATTGTGCTTACTTTGTACTTTGCTAGTGAAGCTGCAAAGAAATGAACAAAAACAAGTTCAGCTTTTTAGGCTTTGAAAAATAGAAAGCACACCACCTTAAACAGTGAAAATACTGCTAAGGGCAGTTTAAGCACAGAGTCTGCTAATGCTACCAACATTAGGATATAGAGCTTGAAATATAGAAGCAATGCAAAAGGCAATACCTGCCATTGGTGACACGAGGCAGGTTTTCACATTTTCTACAGAATTCTATTCAACCATAATCACTGTAATAAAGATTTCCATATTTATGCCTTCATACACTGCCAGGGGGTTTTACTGTCACTAATGACCATTAATTTTGGCCGTAAATACTTTAATCAATAGCAAGCAGTGAATCAAACTTGCTAACTGTTGTCAATTTTTGCCATTATCATTAGCAGATGAAGTTTTTGTTTTGCAATCCATAAAGAGCGGTAATTGTGAATCCAGCTGTGGCAGAGACTCCCAAGCTGCTCCGTCCTCAGCTGCCAGCCCCCTGACAGCACTTTGCACAGTCGCGTCCTCTAACTACCTCCCCGCACGGTCACTCACACTCAGGTTGCTCTCTCAGGGTTCAGACGTCCTGTGCATAAGGAGCTGGAGGTTAGGCGCTGATTTGTATCCAGAGAGATGCAAAATTGCAGATACAGGAGAGCCAATTTCACTAACTGATTAAGTCAACAATCTGGCGATGAGTGGATGTCTTCCTCCAGCTTAAATAGGGCCTGGCTGATAACACAAATTACTCCCAGCTGAAGTGATCAGCCCAGGAGCACGGAGACCAGGAGCTGGAGGAAGACCCACTTCTGAAACACAGGGTGTGGTTTAGAAGAAAACAAAAACAAACTGATGTCAACAATTAAATAAATACATAAATATTTCACATAGAATGACAGTAAAATGAACTTTGGTTTTGTCGATCATCACTCTTTCATCATTCTGGAATGAGCTTTCTCAAATCAGCTTCTTGTCAGCTGTCATTACAATAACTGGGATGTGTCAATGTGCAACTCTTTATCAAAATCCTTCTGTATGAAAAATGATTTTTGTTGCCAACATCAGTTTGTTTTCATGATGAAAACAAACTAAAACTAAAAAAGCATGAACTACTACAAACGTAGAGCTTATTTTTCACCAACAAATCAAAATGAGAATGGTCCTGATTAATAAATGTCTGACCTTCTGTTCCCCTAAACTGCATAATCTGCAGACGCAGCTGCTGTGGAGCCAGTGCTGAAGCTCTTTAATACTGCAATTCTTCGTAATGGCCAGCAAAGGGCAATACCTCTGGCTGCACAAAGAATTCTGGTTCTCCGTGGGACTTATTATTGAATAAACATGAGGTTCATTTTGCAAATTGTGGTTCACATTATAGTCAGAAAGGACACTTTAGGCTGGGTTCACCTTGTGATTGACAAGGTGTGACTGCATGAGCATACGGTGTCAGATTGACCTCTACTCATCACTGATAGGAGACAAAATGCTCAACGTCCAGATGAGCCTCTACTAAACAATGGTCATGTCAAAGATGTTACGTCAGTCATTTACACATAGTCTGTCATTGTTTTCTCATTCATAAAAAGAACCTCAATTCATTGTTGTTTGTCCTTAACATGGGCTGATGTTTGTGTTTGTATTCAGGGCAATTTTGTGCGTCATCTATTGTATGTCATACTGCTGAGGAGTTTGTTGTCTCAGTTGATACTATCAAGTCTATTTCACAAAAAACTTTGTTCCATCAACATTCTTTACCACTTACCCACTTCAAGTTTGCAAGGGGGCTGCTGCCTGTCCCAGGTGACATTGGGCGAGAGGCTGGGTACACCCTAGACTGATCGCTAGTCCATCGCAGGGCTAGCACACAGAACAATTAACTAACACAAGCTAAGCTTTTTTAAATGGCTCAAAAATCAAACTTTGCCTCGTGGTTGCACATTTCCGAACTGCTGCAACACATTGATGCACTATACTTGCAAATCCTTCACGGTCAGCTTTTGAAGAAAAAGCATCTTTTTCACTGTGGCTAGTTGCCCTGATAAATAGAAATGAAAACAGAGGTTCAACAAGCTTGTGAAGCAGGAAGATCATCTGAAAGTACAGAACCGGTCAAAATTTCTCAGCTTAAGAACTGAGTGAAGTGAGTTGGTTGAATTCTCAAAAGTAAAGCTTCTTTCATGCTCCCTTTATTACCAGTTTGTTCATTTCATCCTTCCTTTAGCAGATGACAAACTGGACCACCCATTATGAGAGCAAATGAGACAATTCAAAGCAACACACTGTTATGATTGGCAAGTGATTCAAATCATTGTTTAAATGACTGCTTTCTTCCCTTTTATACTATTATTAGTATTATTATATAGATAGGTTTTGACCTTCCAACAATCTGATAAATTCTCCTTTGCATAGTTCACTGACTTCAAGACATTTTCCATCAGGCTAGTTGAACATAGGAGGTAACTCTTTTTGACTATCTAACTGCAGCCTTGAATTTTGAATGTTTTCCTGTGTGGGGGTCAATTTTCAGCCATTACATCTGATATACAGTGTATCACAAAAGTGAGTACACCCCTCACATTTCTGCAGATATTTAAGTATATCTTTTCATGGGACAACACTGACAAAATGACACTTTGACACAATGAAAAGTAGTCTGTGTGCAGCTTATATAACAGTGTAAATTTATTCTTCCCTCAAAATAACTCAATATACAGCCATTAATGTCTAAACAATAAAAGTGAGTACACCCCTTAGTGAAAGTTCCTGAAGTGTCAATATTTTGTGTGGCCACCATTATTTTCCAGAACTGCCTTAACTCTCCTGGGCATGGAGTTTACCAGAGCTTCACAGGTTGCCACTGGAATGCTTTTCCACTCCTCCATGATGACATCACGGAGCTGGCAGATATTCCAGATTTGCACTCCTCCACCTTCCGCTTGAGGATGCCCCAAAGATGTTCTATTGGGTTTAGGTCTGGAGACATGCTTGGCCAGTCCATCACCTTTACCCTCAGCCTCTTCAATAAAGCAGTGGTTGTCTTAGAGGTGTGTTTGGGGTCATTATCATGCTAGAACACTGCCCTGCAACCCAGTTTCTGGAGGGAGGGGATCATGCTCTGCTTCATTATTTCACAGTACATATTGCAGTTCATGTGTCCCTCAATGAAATGTAACTCCCCAACACCTGCTGCACTCATGCAGCCCCAGACCAAGGCATTCCCACCACCATGCTTGACTGTAAGCATCACACACTTATCTTTGTACTCCTCACCTGATCGCTGCCACACATGCCTGAGACCATCTGAACCGAACAAATTAATCTTGGTCTCATCAGACCATAGGGCATGGTTCCAGTAATCCATGTCCTTTGTTGACATGTCTTCAGCAAAGTGTTTGCGGGCTTTCTTGTGTACAGACTTCAGAAGAGGCTTCCTTCTGGGGTGACAGCCATGCAGACCAATTTGATGTAGTGTGTGGCGTATGGTCTGAGCACTGACAGGCTGACCCCCCACCCCTTCAATCTCTGCAGCAATGCTGACAGCACTCCTGCGTCTATCTTTCAGAGACAGTGTTTGGACGTGACGCTGAGCACGTGCACTCAGCTTCTTTGGACGACCAATGCGAGGTCTGTTCTGAGTGGACCCTGCTCTTTTAAAACACTGGATGATCTTGGCCACTGTGCTGCAGCTCAGTTTCAGGGTGTTGGCAATCTTCATGTAGCGCAACAATTCGTCTTTTAAGGTCCTCAGAGAGTTCTTTGCCATGAGGTGCCATGTTGGAACTTTCAGTGACCAGTATGAGAGAGTGGGAGAGCTGTACTACAAAACTGAACACACCTGCTCCCTGTGCACATCTGAGACCTAGTAACACTAACGAGTCACATGACATTTTGGAGGGGAAATGACAAGCAGTGCTCAATTTGGACATTTACGGGTGTAGTCTCTTAGGGGTGTACTCACTTTTGTTGCCGCTGGTTTAGACATTAATGGGTTAATGGGTTATATTGAGTTATTTTGAGGGAAGAATAAATTTACACTGTTATATAAGCTGCACACAGACTACTTTTCATTGTGTTAAAGTGTCATTTTGTCAGTGTTGTCCCATGAAAAGATATACTTACATATCTGCAGAAATGTGAGGGGTGTACTCACGTTTGTGATACACTGTATTGTATTTTGTTCATATGTTCAACAAAAACAGGAGATTTTTTTTTACAATATATAAAAACCCTACATTCAAAAATCTCACCCTATTGTAAAGGTTAATTCAATTCAATTCAATTCAATTCAATTTTATTTATATAGCGCCAAATCACAACAAACTGTCGCCTCAAGGCGCTTTGTATTGTGGGTAAAGACCCTACAATAATACAGAGAAAATCCAACAGTCAAAACGACCCCCTCTGAGCAAGCACTTGGCAACAGTGGAAAGGAAAAACTCCCTTTTAACAGGAAGAAACCTCCAGCAGAACCAGGCTCAGGGAGGGGCAGTCATCTGAAAAAAAAAAGAAGAGAACTAATTAAAGTATTTGTCCACAAGACTTTATCCTTTATGTGTTGGTTATCAGAAGCTTTTCAGATGAACAAAATAGCAAGTTGCCGTAGCATCCATTCAGAAAGTTCAGGGTAGCTAAATCCAGCAACTGTGGCTTTGAAAGGCATTCCAGTAATGCAGTTATGTACCATTGAAGGCAAACGCATTGACTCTTTTGTTTGTGCTTTGTTAGCTGTCACCAGCTTTGTTCAGAAAGACCCAGACAGCACTCTTCTCGCTTGCTATTCATTGCTGTTCTGCACAGTGAAATGCTTTGTGAGTGGGAAGCAATCCCTTTACATTTTTATAGCATTTCCCAAAATGATAAATCAATTTTCCAGGCACAGATAACTGCATAAAAAGCATAAATTAGCTTTCTTTATCATTTTTGAGAGGCTGATAACAAAAATAAAAAAATAATAATAACAAGCGAAGCACCACAGGAGTGGAGGCTATTACCACGTGTAATCGGTCCAAGCACGTTCCATCAGACTGCTTATCTGCTGTTAATTACTATTGTAATGGAGCAGAGCAAAAGAGCCAGTCTTTTCCCTGTTTCTTCACTCTCTGCATGCTCTCTGTGCTTTATCAGGCAGTGGGATGCAAAGAAATGCTAATATGGTCCAATTTATTTCAGATCTATTCTATCATCACTCTGTCATGTACAGATATACATCAGTTTTTTATACCCTATTCAAACACAGTCCTATTCTGCATGCTGTATGTGTTATAATTAAAAGCTTCATCACTCTTAGAGCTGCAGCCTAATAGTCCCAGATT
Organism: Archocentrus centrarchus; assembly: GCF_007364275.1. Taxonomy (NCBI): domain Eukaryota; kingdom Metazoa; phylum Chordata; class Actinopteri; order Cichliformes; family Cichlidae; genus Archocentrus; species Archocentrus centrarchus. Next base: position 30,369,614 of record NC_044355.1, on the reverse strand, counting down.
TGAAACACCATTAAGTCGACATGAAAAAGCTACACAAATAAAATGAAACAATTTTGTTTGAAGACACACAGCTTATCATACTAACATGAGCAATGTAAATCAGAAATAGAAAAAAAAAAAGCAGTTTAGATAGTTTTATTAAATTCAAAATAATTCTTTAATTCATAGGCTCGTGGCTGTCAGTTCTGGATCCTGCACCAGGACAAACATGTATTTTGTTTAGCCTGTTCAGTTTCAACCTTAATATAATTAAGTTAATTCAATTCAGTTTTATTTATATAGCACCAAATCACAACAGTCACCTCATGGCACTTTTAAGATAAAGACACTACAATAATTACAGCGAAAACCCAACAGTCAAAACGACTCCCTATGAGCACTTGGTGACAGTGGGAAGGAAAAACTCCCTTTAAACAGGAAGAAAGAACCAGGCTCAGGGAGGGGCAGCCATCTGCTGTGATTGGTCCAGGGTGAGGGGAGAGAGACAGGACAAAAGACACACTGTGGAAGCGAGCCAGAGATTAATAATAACTAGTGATTAAATGCAAAGTGGGGTATAAGCAGAATAAAAAGAGGTGAATGAAAAGAAACCCTCAGTGCATCATGGGAACCCCCCAGCAGCCTAGGCCTATAGCAGCATAATTAAGGGATGGTTCAGGGTCACCTGATCCAGCTCTAACTGTAAGCTTTATTAAAAAGGTAGGTTTTAAGCATAATCTTAAAAATAGAGTGGGTGTCTGTCTCCCGAATCCAAACTGGGAGCTGGTTCCACAGAAGAAGGGCCTGAAAGCTGAAGGCTCTGCCTCCCATTCTACTCTTAATTATCCTAGGAACCACAAGTAAGCCAGCAGCAGCATATCACTTCCTTTGTGCTTTTTGTGATTGGAAATTACAATGCAAAGCAGAGTAGATTGGCTTTTTTGATGTTTTATATATTCCAGGCTATAAACAGCCCTGGAGTGCTAACAGTTTGACCCACCATCATATGACCGAGGGTATATTGTGCACACAAAACAATATATTAGAGTTATTTTGCCTTCTATCACAGAGTCCTCACATTCACAATAACTTTTCCCCTTCCTGTTTTTGAGTACAGGAGGATGCTGGTGAACTAGAAAAACTCCTAGGACCTCCAATGCTATATATGGGTCTTATGTACTGTATTGTGTACTGTTTGTACTAGTTTTTGATTATTGAGTTCTACTTGCAAATACAGATGTTGTGCATCACTACTAGCAATTTTCCAAAATATACCCAAGATGCTTTGGTTTGATCCTTCTGTGTTTATCTGACTACAGACTGAGAAGCAACTGGCAGAGAATTTAAACTTACGATGGGTCATCCATCTCACTAAACATCATGACTCCATTTAGTATCGTAATGGTGCTACTGGACATTAACAAAATGAATGGTACACTCTGATCAGTAGTAATAGAGTCTATGCAAATCTTGAGCACAGTTTAATTTCCAACTTGTAACATATTGATGCTTGGTCAGCAATGCTTGGTGTCACTTGTTAATGCACTGGTTTGGTTGTGGCCTAAACTTTAATCATGTTGATTAGATTTATGCAGTGAAAATAGCTGGTGTGGGTTGAGAAAACACCACAGTTTGGGTTACAGAACAGGTAAAAAATGAACAGCTTGTATACTGAGGGGCTTCAGTTTGGCCTGTTTTATTGCACCAAATATTACAACAGCTCTGTTTATTTATTTGTTGGTTTGCTGCAATTATTGTTGGCTTGTATTTTGCCCAGCACCTGCCCCAGTATTACAGCAGGTGCTGTCGCAAAGACACGTGTTGCACTACATCACACCACATTCCAGTTTTCCTTCTAATCTAGCACATCTAGGCATTTTAACCTAAACCAAAAAGTCTTAGGATCATCAAAGTCAATAGGATTCAAAGTCTAAGAAGCATTTAGGCCTGTTTATGATTTAACTCTGTCCTGTTGGAGATACATTTCAATGTTCATTAAGGTATTTCACTCTAGGCCAGTAGTAGGTAGTCAGTGTTGCCAAGAGTTTAGCTAAAAAAAAAATCTTTGATTACCACACTGCAAAAACTGTATTTCTTTATTTTCTCAAAGAAATGCACAGTAACTGTGCCTGATGCTCTCCAAATATGTTTGAAATAATAAAAATAGCACCTTATCTTCAACATAGGCCAAAGCAGCTGGGTGTAATTGTAAGAGTGAACTCTCAGGGCAGGAACTGAGCGCTTCTACCTTCGTCCTTCCTTTTTATTTTAGCTCTTACCTCTCAGTTGTAATAATTCCCCTGCACCATTTGCTTGACACTACTTTTACCTCCTCACTCTGTCTCTCTGTCTGTCCTTCCTCTGTGATGTAGAAGGACAAGATTGGTTCAAGTGAGGGAACAGATTTCAGAGTGGTGCAGATGAATAAAAACATCAAAGACATGCACATAAATATATAAAAATAAGCTGAAGAAGGATGAAATCTTGTGAGAATAGGGGGGAGGAGAGAGAGAAAGAGAGTGACAGAGTGCAGCAGTCGAAGCAGGAAACAAAAAGTTACATAACGTAGCTAATAACATTATATCAATGGCTTTCACCTTTTGAACCAAACCTAAGCAACCTAAAAAAGTTTTAATTGCCTCATCTGTATCCTAGCAGTGTCAGTAGCCTAAAGTGTAGTAACTTTGATATAACTAGAGCTGCCTGCTAAATATTGATTGTTGGAATTACAAGTTCAGGGGCCCCAATTAAAATGTTATGTTGTCAGTCATATGACTTGTTGACAGCAAGTTTTACAAATCTATGTTGTCTTAAAATAACGCATCTGTCTACTTAACATGCACCACGCAGCCCTTCCACTTTCTCCCTTGTATAAGCATGCCAGCTCACACTGGTAGGGCTCAAACTACCAGCTCACATGCTCTACACCTGATATAGTCAGGCAAAACAGGGCATTATCGTCCATTGGTCTCCCATCCAGTACTTTTAAGGACAGACCCTGCTTAGCTTTTAAGCACCAAAGAGATCAGGCATTATCAGGCTGTAAGCTGTCCTGACAGACTGTAATTACTTGAAAATGTAACATATTCCATCCATCCAGTTTCTACCACTGATCCGGGGCCGGGTCGCGGGGCAGCAGCCTAAGGTAAAAAAATTTATTTTTTACATTGTCGATGCCACCTATGCCACCTAAGTCCAGTTCTGAAATTTCTTCGCTACTAAGTATTCCACAGTCAACTGTTAGTGGTATTATAACAAAATGGAACCAACTGGGAACAGCAGCAACTCAGCCACAAAGTGGTAGGCCATGTAAAATGACAGAGCAGGGTCAGCAGCAGAGCAGAAGTCACCAATTTTCTGCAGTCAGTCACTACAGATCTCATAACTTCATGCAGCCTTCAGATTAGCTCAAGAACAGTGCATAGACAGCCTCATGGAATGGGTTTCCATGGCTGAGCAGCTTCCTTACATCGCCAAGCACAATTCAAAGCGTTGGATGCAGTGGTGTAAAGCACGCCACCCTTGGACTCTAGAGCAGTGGAGACATGTTCTTCATCTGGTAAGGGTTTGGCAGTTGCCAGGAGAATGGTACTTGTCTGACTGCATCTTGCCAAGTATGAAGTTTGGTGAAAGGGGGATTATGGTTTGGAGTTGTTTTTGAGACCCCTTAGTTCCAGTGAAAGGAACTCTTAATTCTTCAGTGTACCAAGATATTTTGATCAATTTCATGCTCCCAACTTTGTGGGAACGGTTTAGGGATGGCCCCTTCCTGTTCCAACATGACTGGTCTGCACAGAGTCTTAACCTCAACCCAATAGAATCACCTTTGAGATGAATTGGAGCAGAGACTGTGTGCCAGGCCTTCTCGTCCAACATCAATGACTTACTTCACAAATGCTCTTCTAGAAGAATGGCCAAAAATTCCCATAAACACTCCTAAATGGGGTGTCTGTAGCTCAGTAGGTAGAGCAGGTCACCTACTGATCGGAACGTCAGCGGTTCAAATCCTGGCTACTCCGGGCTACGTGCCAATGTATCCTTGGGCAAGATACTTAACCCCAAGTTGCTCTCCGACCGTTCTGTCGGAGTATGAATGCGTGTGAATGTTAGTTAATTAAAAGCACTTAGCTTAGTAAAAATGGAAGTGCTTGTATGAATGGGAGTGCATGGGTGAATGCAAAACAGGTTGTATAAGCGCTTTGAGTGCTCATACTGAGTAGAAAAGCGCTATATAAGAACTAGTCCATTTACCATTTAAATCCTTCCCAGATGATTTGAAGCTGTTATAGCTGCAAAGGGTGGGCCGACATCATACTAAACCCTATACATTAAGAATTATATATGTGTGTGAAGGCAGGCAAACAAATACTATTGGCAATATACTGTATATATCTAATGACAGTGCTTATAATATAAGACCTGTCTCTACCTTTTAGTTTCTCTGCAGGCTTTCAGCTATCAGAAGAGGAATGTGAAGTTTTCCACGGAAACTAAATATTTCCTGTAGAAACTGCCATTATAAACACCTTCATGCATGATGAAGTTTGAACACCTGGTCCCTAATAAATTGCAATAAAAAACAAATTTCAGCAAAAGAATACACAGAGAGAGAAGTGAAAAGAAGTGAACCTTGAGAAAGAATTAAGAAACAGCTCTGAGTGTACACTGGAAAAAGCAGATAAAATAAGGCTGTCAGAACTTTACAAGGAGACCTCCCAAAGTTAATTGTACAATCACTTTAAACAGCATTTAACCCATTGTGTTTCAGATTAATAATAATCTCTCTTCAGCAAAAAAAAAAAAAATCCCATATGTACAGGGCAGATTGAGAAAAACTGTTTCTCCTACACAAAGCTGCCTTTGGGACACTTCCATGATCCCATGCATATTTTATCCAGCTTCCATACAGAACCCAGATTAGGAAATATGAAGAAGATACGAGATGTATTTCTACCAACCACGTCTGTTTCATAAAGTACACTGAAAGTTTCATTTTGACTGAATTAAATGAAATAAAACATCTGGAGAGGATTGTATTACCTAGCGATTTTGTTTGCACCATAATTGTTGTTTGCTTAGGAAAAAAAAAAAAAAGTGAAATTTTCCCAGAAATAATATTCACAGTGTTGGGGAGGCTTAGTAAATACTATTCATAAATGTGTCCTTCATTACTGTGACCTCACTAATACACAACATAGATATTATAATCATGGATTTTCCATTTATGGCAGATACAGTCCCCATACGAATTAAATGTGAATTGAAAGCTGTTTCCCTATGAGCATTGAGAGCAAGTAATGCAGGCCAAGTAATGACTGGATTGGCTGGGAACTTTCTAGGATTGCACCTTTATGCCTACAGTAAACAAAATATACTGTTAAAAAAAAAGGAACATTCTTTAATCACTGAACTATTATTGCACAGATCATCTGCCAGTCTCTTGCTTCAAAGTAGTCCTGGAGGATAGGGATGTCTTCAGTAGGCCAGACAAGGATGGTTTTCTGTATAGCTTTCCCAGTGCAGGCCCAAGACTTGAAGGGGCCCTAAGCAAAATTTGATTTGGGGCCCCCATCATTGTCCCCTGAACCTAACCTTTATTAAAGCTTGAGGGTTAAAGCTGATTATTAATTTTTTAGGATGCATTGCTGTTTCAGCCTCATGTACACAAGCCCAGTGAAAAACAATGTATTTTCAATTCAATTTTATTCATACAGAGCCAAATCACAACAAACAGTCACCTCAAGGCACTTTTTATTGTAAGGCACAATAATTACACAGAAAACCCAACAATCATCCTAATCTTAAAAATAGAGAGGGTGTCTGTCTCCTGAATCCAAGCTGGGAGCTGGTTCCACAAAAGAGGGGCTTGAAAGCTGAAGGCTCTGCCTCCCATTCTACTCTTAAGTATCCTAGGAACCACAAGTAAGCCAGCAGTCTGAGAGTGAAGTGGTCTGTTTGGGTGATATGGTACTATGAGGTCTTTATGATAAGATGGGGCCTGATTATTCAAGACCTTGTATGTGAGGAGATAGATTTTAAATTGTATTCTAGATTTAACAGGGAGCCAATGAAGAGAAGCCAATATGGGAGAAATCTGCTCTCTCTTTCTAGTCCCTGTCAGTACTCTAGCTGCAGCATTTTGGATCAGCTGAAGGCTTTTCAGGGAGCTTTTAGGACAGCCTGATAATAATGAATTACAATAGTCCACCCTAGAAGTAATAAATGCATGAATAAGCTTTTCAGCATCACTCTGAGAAAGGATGTTTCTGATTTTAGAAATATTGCCCAAATGCAAAACAGCAGTCCTACATATTTGTTTAATATGTGCATTGAAGGACATATCCTGATCAAAAATGACTCCAAGATTTCTCACAGTGTTACTGGAGGTCAAGGTAATGCCATCCAGAGTAAGTATCTGGTTTGACACCATGTTTCTAAGATTTGTGAGTCCGAGCAGAAGAACTTCAGTTTTATCTGAATTTAGAAGCAGGAAATTAGAGGTCATCCAGGCCTTTATGTCTTTAAGACATTCCTGCAGTTTAACTAATTGATGTGCATCATCTGGCTTTATGGATAGATAAAGCTGTATTTCAGTATGATACACAATGTAAAAATATATCATGTCCATGACACTGAGGAGGGTGGGACAAGTATCAATGCGTGCCATATCCAATATAGAGGGCATAGGCTTTTTTGGAAATATGTGAAACAAGAAACACACTGAGGACGGTGACATAGACTGAGAGGTTGTGTTTTTTCATAGAGATATAGTGACATGATAATTACCATACCTTGCCAGCTAGCAATTGCTAACTATGTTTGGAGTTGGTTACCAACTACACGCATTGTAAATCTCATGGAAACATACCTTTGTCTTTTTTCTTTCCCTAATCTTCTCTTTTCTGTGACATTTCTGTTTTGTAGCTTCATCCACAAATGACTATAACTGACAGACCATCAGGTCACAACTGCTGACACGGTAAGTCAGTGTAGCCTACTCAAAAAATTAGTATTGTTACAATTGTACCAATCTGGACAGTTGGAATAGTCTCTTCTTTCTTTTAGGACATTGGCATGTGTATACAAAAAAAGTTTCATGACAAACGTGGGTGAGCTCGGGGGCCCCCTGGTGGTCAGGGGGACCTATCCAGCCGCATATGTTGCCTATGGTTCGGGCCAGCTCTGAGCTTTCCTGCTCTTTAAACACAGAGCAGTACGCAGGGACCAACATGATGGAGATGTGACCGGAGGAGCCAAAGTGGGAGTGGGATATAGCTCTGTATGTCTATTTGTGAACACTCTGCCAAGTGTATTGTCATCCCGAGTGGCAATGTTGATGTGCTGATGGAACATGGGGAGTGTGTTTTTGAAATCACCCGCAACCCAAATTCAGACTCTGTCTGTTTTGCAGTGAGTTGACAGTGTCAGGTAGCTCCTTTAGGGCAGTGTTAGTATTAGCATGCGAGGGGACATAAACAGCAACTATGAATACGGGTGTGAAGTCATGTAGTGGGTAGCAGAAGCAGCATTTGATGGTTAGGTGTTCAACTAAATTAGAGCAGTGGCTGCCAACCTTGGAACAGTTAATTCACCAACCTTTGTTCACATAGATGTAGAATCCCCTTTCTTTCATTTCACCGATAGCTGGTTTGGATCCAAGCAGAAGAAAATCCACCCATCAAGCTGGGAAACAGAGTCCAACATGTTGCTGTTGAACCAGGTTTCCATCAACACAATAACAAAACAGTCCTGTAACTCCTGCTCACATAGTCTCAATCACGACAGATCCATTTTATTATCCAGAGCGCAAATTTGGACAGAAAGAGTGATGGAATGGCTGGTCTGCTAGTGCTGGCCTTTAGCTTAGCTAGCAAACCAGCTCTCCTGCCTCTCTTCTGCTTCATTGTGCACTGCATAGACTGCTCTTCCATGCCACTGTCGTCCGTAAGAGCTCCAATCTGTCAATCTGCTCTGAGCTTTGGTGGAACTGGAGTCAACCAGTTGTTATTTAACTTCAAAAGTATTTTAAAAGCAAAAAGCATGGTAACTGTAGGGTGACTAGGCAGGTTACTTTAAAAAAAAAAAAAACTTTAAAATTGTTCTGTCCTCACTAATGGTAGTGTTTACGATAGTAGTGATAGTCCCGAGAACTAGAGAAGCCACTTCACTGCTGCGTGCTGCAGGTTATGAATGATGTAACTGACCAAACCTTCTTAGCTGTGTACGGTATTGGTGCCATCCATTTTCTGCTGCTTATCTGGGTCACAGGGGAAGCAGTCTAAGCAGAGAAGCCCAGATTTCTCCAGCCACCTCCTCCAGCTCATCTGAAGGACACTGAGGCATTGCCACTCCAGTGTGTCCTGAATCTGCACTGGGCACTCCTCCTGGCTGAACTGATTCCTTTCCAGAAGTAGTAAAGTCCCTCCCAAATGACAAAGCTCCTCACCTTATCTCTAAGGCTGAGCCCAACCACCATTCAAAGGCAGCTCATTTCCACCACTTGTATCTATAATTTCATTCTTTTGGTCTCTACCCATAACATGTGTCCAAAGATGAAGGATAGGACCATAGATCATCTGTAAATGGAAAGTCTTCTTTTCATACTCAGCTCTCTTCACTACAACAGATTAGTACAGCATCCACATCACTGTTGACACTGCGTCAATTTATCTGTCAAGCTCCTTCTCTCTTCTCCACTCTCTCCTCACTTGTGAACAAAACTGTGAGAAACTTAAACTCTTCCAAGCAACTTAACTGGATTACCCACTCCAGTCCCTGAAATGGAAGGGTTTCCATACACAAATTGAAAAGAGGCACAAATGATTTGCTATACATTAGTTGATAGAGGTGGTATGATGTTAATTAGGTGTGACTAAATATGTAGCTCTATGACTAAAAAGACAATATACTGCACCAAAAATGACAGTATAGTATATGTGAAATAGTAGAGTGGAAACTCTGCTTAAAAATCAGCCTATTTTCAATTTAGCATAGCTGCATAGGCAATGAATATGTCAAAGTATGTGTGTGATCAAAGACAAGTACATGTATGTCAGTGTGTTTGTGTGTGTTGATACCAAAGAATAATAATTATCAGTGTCTGCAGACTGAAGCCTGTTGGCACTCTCTATTGGCAAGAGCTATTACATCACATAGGCAAAACAACATGGCAGCTGTCGGGATTTATGCACTCTATTCACTGACACAAGGTACTATAATTAGTTGCATTTACTGTGGACGTCACTGTCTGTAGCACAACACAGTGCAACACAAAACATGCAGTCATAAAGTGAATGTTTTCCAGAATTAATGAGCTTGTACACATTGTGGGGGTTGAATGGAGGTCAAAAGCTGGGATCAAACCAGCATCCTCACATCTGAATAGCTGAGCTGCCACAGCAGCCTCCCTCAGCTTCATGTTTAATTTAACTGCACTTGTATGTACATATTAAAGACGGATTCAGCTGTTCCACTGAATGGTAAAATATTTATTACACGTGTATCTGACATTTTCAGTTTCCCAAAACAGACTACATAGGGAATCTCATGTCAGACAAAAAACTGCAAAGGCAGAGAGTTCATATAACACCAGGCATGAGTAACTTTGAGTTACTCATGCCTGCTGAAAATACTGACATTACTTCATGAGTTACAGTGGGGCACGTGCACACTAGGCTTCTAAATCAAAAACATATGGGAAGTGCATAATAGGCCTCAAGCCAAGTTGATAGCTGAGTCCAAATGCCATCACTCAATCAACAGCGTAGCTAGATTTAAGAAATACTCTGATTCTGATAATATGCCGCCAAGAGCAAAAAGCAAATCTCCTGATTTTTTCTCCCATTGTTTGAAATTGTCTTTAATGTCAAAAGTTCTTTCATAGATCTCTGCACCATTTTATTTATTGGTATAATTTCTGAGACTAATGAAATAGTCAAATAGGAATGTATGGAGTCTAAAAAACATAGCAGCATGTGATACAGTACATGACTGGGAGGCTGTTTATAGATCCACCAGGCTGGCAGGACCTGTTTGGGATTATGTTACTATGGAATAGCCACTGATTTTGCATACACAAATGACAATTATGCCCGAACCACTTCAACTGCCTCCTTTCGATGTGGAGAAGCAGCAGCTGTACTTTGAGCCCCTCCCAAATGACTGCACTTCTCATCCTATCTCTAAGGGAGAGGCCAGCCACCCTTTGGACGAAGAAATTCTGAGGCCACCAAGACAAAGGCCTTCTGCCACTTGGCTACGCCTAGAAATTCTGTCCATAAAAATTATGAACAGAATTGGTGACAAGGGGCAGCCCTGGAAGAGTCCAACACCCACCAGGAATGAGTCCGACTTATTGCCGTCAATACGGACCAAGTTCTTGCTGTGGTTGTATAGGCACTGAATAGCTCGTAACAACAGGCCAGACATCAAATACCCCTGCAGCACCCCCTACAGGATACCCTGAGGGATGCAGTTGAATGCCTTCTCCAAGTCCACAAAACACATCTAGACTGGATGGGTAAACACCCATGCATACTCAAATATCCTCGAGAGGATGAAGAGCTGTTCCAGTGTTCCGCAACAAGGACGAAAACTGCATTGTTCCTCTTGAATCTGAGGTTCGACTAATGGACAGACCCTCCTGTCCAGTACCCTGGCATAGACCTTACTGGGGAGGCTGAGAAGTGTGAGATTAAGTAAGATTAAGGAGGTCCTCGAAGTATTCCTTCCAGCACCTGACTGTAGCCTCAGTTGAAGTCAGCAGCGCCCCACCCACACTATAAACCGTGTGAGTAGAGCACTGCTTTTCTCTCCTGAGTAACCTGACGGTTTGCCAGTCTTTTTTCCTGGCCTCACCAAACTCCTCCTACACCCGAACTTTTGCTTCGGCCACTGCCCAAGCCGCATTCTGCTTGGCCTGCCCCTACCTGTCAGCTTCCTCCGGAGTCCCACAGGTCAACCAAGCCCAATAGGACTCTTTCTTTAGCTTGATGGCTCCCTTCACCTCTGATGACCACCACCTGGTTCACGGATTACCACCACAACAGACACCAACCACATTGTAGCCACAGTTCAAAGCAGCAGCCACAAAAAGGGAGGTGCAGAACATGGTCCATTCAGACTCAATGTCCTCAGCCTCCCTCGGAATGGTGTTGATGTTCTGCCGGAGGTGGGAGTCGAAGATCTCGCGGACTGAGGTCTCTGCCAGACATTGCCAAGTGCACCCTCACTATACATTTAGGTGTGCCAGGTCTGTCCAGCATCCTCCCCTACCACCTGATCCAACTCACGACCAGGTGGTGATCAGTTGACAGCTTAGCTCCTCTCCTCACCCGAGTGTCCAGAACATACAGCCACAAATCTGATTATATGATTACAAAATTGATCATTGACCTGAGATCTAGGGTATCTTGGTGCAACGTGCACTTATAGACATCTTTATCTTCAAACATGGTGTTCGTTATGGACAAACTGTGTTTTGCACAGAAGTCCAATAACAAAACACCATTCGAGTTCAGATCATGTAAGCCGTTCTTCCCAATCACACCCCTCCAGGTCTCACTGTCATTGCCCATGTGAGTGTTGAAGTCTCCCAGTAGGATGATGGAGTCACGGGTTGGAGCATCCTTGAGCACCCCGTCCAGCGACTCAAAGAAGGGTGGGTACTCTGAACTGTCGTTTAGCGCATAAGCGCAAACAACACTCAGGATCCCTTCCCTGGCCTAAAGGCGCAGGGAAGCAACCCTCTTGTCCGACCATGAAAAGTCCGATGCCGCCTCTCACTGAGGGCAACTCCAGACTGGAATAGAGTCCAGCCCCTCTCCAGGAGACTGATTCCAGAGCCCAGGCCATGCATTGAGGTGAGCCTGACTATATCTAGCTGGTATATCTCAAACTCACGCACTAGTTCAGGCTCCTTTAGCACCAGAGAGGTGACATTCCATATCCAAATAGCCAGTCTCGATAGTCGTGGATTGGTCCACCAGGGCCTCCGCCCTTGGCCACCGCCTGACATACATTGCACCCGACACCTACAATGCCTCATTCAGGTGGAAAGCCTACAGGAGGGTGGGGCCATGCCTTTTCTTTGGGCTGTGCTTGGCAGGGAACCATGGGCTAATGCCCGGCCACCAGACGCTCTCCCTCGAGGTCCCTCCCCAGGCCTGGCTCCAGGATGGGGCCCAGGTAACCCTATCCCAGGCAGGGTAAACAGTTCCCTTGGTGACTCTTCCATAGAGGCCTTTGGAATCGCTCTTTGTCTGGCCCCTCACCCAGAACCAATTTGCCATGGGAGACCCTACCAGGGGGTAAGCCACCACGATAAGGTGGAGATATGTATTTTTAATCAATTCATTTTGTTTAAGAATGCATAAATTTATTTATATATATATAAAAAAAGAAAAAAAAAAAAAAAAAAAAATATATATATATATATATATATATATATATATATATATATATATATATATATATATATTAGGGGTGGGAATCGATTAAAAAAATTAATCAAATTAATTACAAGCTTTGTAATTAATTAATCGAAATTAATCGCATTTTAATCGCATTTCAATATTTGACATGAGAAATATTAATTTAAGTTTGGTTGATCAATCAATATACATAAGCTTAAACTTCAAAATTTTGTTTATTTTCCCACCAGTCTACTACACAGACCAACGAACGGTGGAAGTGCTCCTGTGATAAGCAAACTCCTGAAATTAAAGTTAAGCATCATAACTGGATAGTTTTATTCAACATTAATGTCTCACTTAATATAGTTGAAAATTAATCATTCTCTCAGCTGTATTCCTTGATGTTGAAATGTGTCATGCTTGTTTTAACAGCTTATTTTCAATAAAAGACTTAAAATTAAACCACAAAAAGGAGAAAAAGTTCGTTCTCCGTTTAACCAGCTGTTTTTCCACAGCTGTGCTTCACACTCAAGGTTGCTAGGCGACATGAGCTACGCAGAGGTGAGGACAGGTGATGCTGATATGAAGGCTAGCCGCTCACGTTCCTCCTTTGTGGTCTTCGTGGGCTCTGAAGGACGTGGGTCGGGTCCTTCGCAGGATGCGGCCCCTGAATTTGGACATTGTGCGTCGATATAATCTGTATGCCGGGAACTCGGGCACTGAGAAACGTTCCACGGTGCAAAGTGCGATTAAAATGCGTTAAAAATTTTAATTCGTTAATTAATTGAATAACCTCAAAAAACAACTGACTGTACCTAAGGTCACAAGCTAAGGACTTTGTTTACTGTGTGCAGTGGTGATGAAGAGCAAAGACTACACTCTTTACTGTTTGTAGTACTGACATTTTTGGGGAAATTTTAAACTCCATGTAAAACTGTCTTAGAGTAGTATGTGTATAAATGGATGAGTAAGCCAAAAGGAGTCATCAGTGCATAGCTGCGTTAACATTAAAGACTGAATGCAGCATAAGCTACAGTTTATCATGAAATAAATCATCCCATCAAACAGTGGTAAAGATGTCTCCTGAGCTTCACAAGCAGGTCTGAAGGATGAAGCAGGACAAGATTTGCATATGTCTGTGCTAAGGGTGCTGATTTATTTATTTTTAAAATGGAGAGCACATGTAAGTAGAAGTGCTGTAGTCTTATAAGCAACAAAAGAAAAGGGACATAAATGCTGTATGTGCAAAAGGTAAGATATTTTACAAAATTTGATGAACAAGTAGATTGTTCAGGTTTTTCCAGATATCACCCTTATGCCCGATGCTGAAAAAAAAATCTAATGTGAAAAAAACTAACCCAAGATTAATGTGATTGACACGAACATTTATTTACTATGCAAACTACATCACTCATTTGAAGGAGCTGGAGTTTTCTTCGTAGTACTGTACAAGATCAGTTTATCTTTTATCAAAAAATCTGTATGCCTTTCACAATAAGATAATGTTTGCTAGCATTCTGGAATTGGATAACACTGGTAACACAAGCACCCCATTAGCACATTACAATGAGAAAAAAGTAAGACAATTATCTTTCTATAAGGAGAAACATTTCTTGTTAAATAAAGTACTTCTTCCTTAAAAAGTTTTATTTTTTATATGATATACTGAGCAAATCAGAATCAGAATCAATTTATTGTCATCACATGCAGACATGTAACAAAAAGGAGTTCCAGAACACCCATAAAAAAAGACAAACTAATCAGACAAACACAGGGAGATAAGTGTCTGCGGCCTTGCAGCCATCAGAGGTGCTACCATTTTGCAAAGATAAAAGATGGAAGCGATACACATAAGGATAGATGAGAGGGAAAAAAATCATCTCATACTTTATATACATACACACACAGTATGAGGTTGCAAAAAAGCTCTGCAATAGCATAAATGCACATTCAAAGCAGGGAAAAGCAGTAGGAAGGGTAGGGAGTTGTAGAAGCTAGGGTTAGGTTGGGCAGGGAGGGGGGCAAGGTGAAGGGAGCCGGCTGAGGCAAGTGAGTCCAGGATACTTTGGAGCCTTCCAGCTGTCCTTGACTAAACAGTTCCTGATAATACGTGGAATAATGTTCATCAGTAGCCAGGTCGCTAGGATACCAGTTCTTACAGGTTAGAAGAGACCAGATAGGATTTACATAACTCCAGGAGAGAATGAGATTTCCCAGCTGTCCCAAGGCTAGGTAAGGGGGCCAAATTCCAGATAAATACTATTGTTTTGGTACAGGATGCGTCGTTTACAAAAATTAGTCAAACATCGGGTTGCACAAGTTTGTGTCAAACTCTCAGGCAGTCATGGATGCTTTCCTACCCAAAGACTGTGTTCCAGTGATCAAGGACTTTGATCTGAGTAGAGATTCTGCATTCACACAGCGGAGCTTAGGTTTGCTTTGGAAGATCACAGCTGGCACATTCACTTACTAATTGTCAGCAACAAACAATTCATTCACCTATTTCAGAGTCCTTTCAACTGTTAACAGTGTTTTCTATCCCCTGGGTCTGCTCGCATCTGTCACGATATTGAGAAGAGCCTTCCTCAGGGAACACGCCCTAAAACAGTTTGACTGGGAGTTCATCCTTCCATAGGTCAAAGCAAGAAAGCTTGGTGAGATTCACTCCAAGAACTGAGATAATGTCATGTGTACACTTACATGTGACAATCTCACTCACCAGAACAGTGCACAGAAAACTGTGTGTGTGGTCAACAAGGACATAGCTACTGTGGAGTATCTGTAAGCAGTTCAAGAAGATGGCCATTCAGAGGTTGGATTCATCATGGGTAAGGCTATGCTAGCCTGTCAGAACTTACTGTTCCAAGGCTGGAGTGGTGTGCTGCTGTTTTGTCTGTGGAAATGTCAGATCTAAATCAAGAGGGACTAGACCTTTTAAACAGATAGCAAGGTGGTACTTGGCTACAATTATGAGACCAAATGACTCTATACCTATGTTAACAACAGTAATGTCAGTAACGCGCTACTTAGTAACGTGTTACTCTAATCTGACTACTTTTTCCAGTAATCAGTAACGCATTACTGTTTGCAGTCCAGTAATCAGATTAAAGTTACTTATCCAAGTCACTGTGCGTTACTATTTTTGTCATTTTCCTCAGTACAAAGATATATTTTTGCTTTCTTCTTGCATCTCGGGGAGTGACGTCTGGCAGATGCGACAGTTAAGTCCCGTTTTCAGCATGAGGACAATAACAGCATAGCAACACAAATGTATGGTGCCAGAAAGTGACCGTCTGCCAAAAAGAAATTTTCGGTATTTGCCAAAAAAAAATATTCCCTGTATTTAAACGGCTGTAAATGACTTGTTGACCTATAATCTGTGAAGTATATATCAAACATATCTCTCATGAATGATATCAGGTCATTTTCAGTGAGAAACAGCATTTCTAGCACAAGGTAGAAGCTGCAATCAGTTTTTGGCAGTGACTTTTATATATTCATTTTTTTTTTCAAGGTAAATGTGAGGGAGGTAGGTAAAGGAAGCCACCCCCCCCTCAAAATTATTTGACTTTATTATAAATGTTGTTGGAGAACAGATGTTGGGTCTCTTGGCTGTATACAAACAAACTGTGTTCCAGCATCAGACATGGTACGACGCAAGCAGCTATTCTCATGCTGTGCCACAAGGGGGAGCATCCTCATGGCGAGCAAGTTACGCAGGGGAAAGAGGGCTGGGCCACTCCATGTAGGCAGTACGCCTAGAGTGAACCCAGAGGGAATGTGAGCTGCAAGTAACTGTGCTGTGTCTGTGTGTTTACAGGTAAATCTGTACAAGTCAATGTAGTTTTATTGTGTTGTTATGTTTGTCCATAAAATTGCGTAAAAGGTGGGAATGTTGGCCGTGGTATCCCCGAATGTATATCTATGGATCGAGGCGAGTAATGGTGTAAAGCGGCCGTGGAGCTAACGATTAGCTGCATCTGCTACTTCACCACCTCGCCGACTTAGATAGAGGCCTGAGGGCACGGTAATGATCTTGTACGAGTACCTGACTGTGATTACAGCAAACTGAGAGAATTGCAGTGATGATTTGTGTACAATTGTTCTTGTGTTTTTGGTTATCTGATGTTTGAGGGTAAAGAGGGCTGGGCCACTCCAGGTAGGCAGTACGCCTAGAGTGAACCCAGAGGGAATGTGAGCTGCAAGTAACTGTGCTGTGTCTGTGTGTTTACAGCATTAAAGATGGGCGTACTACAAAACACACTGTTTTATGGACTTTAATTCAAGTGTGCAACAAAATTTGGTGGCAGCGGTGGGATCAGCGGTGCTGTTTTGAAGCAGTGTGAGATTGCAGAACCAACATACGCAAGATGGAGCTGGAGCAACTGCAGGATCAGTTGAGTGAGATACTGCTGCAGCTGAAGTCAGACCAGCTACGGGAAGTGTGTTCGGAGGCTAAGATCTCAACGGGAAAACAGACAAAGAAGCACACGCTGATCCGGTCTATAAGTGAAGCAGTTGAAACAGTTATTGAAGTGGAAGAAGAGGAGGTGGCATATGCATTCCTGGACAGATTAATCAAAAGTGCTAAAGGAATGAAAGAAAAAGATGAACTGACACAGGAAGGTGAAGGGAGTGCGAGTAGGGATGCAGTTGCATTGGCCAGCCTACAGGAACAATATGCTGCATTACAGCTAAGTTTTCAAACCTCTGTAAAAGGGCTAGAGCAAGAAATAGCGAGGCTGACAGACAAAATGGCTTCCCAAGGACGCAGTCAGCACCCAGACTCCCAGTTATCTCCTCTGCCAGCATCATCAACTGTTTCCCCAACAGCTCAACCCCCGGAAGTGACTATACGCAGAGAGTTTCGAATTAGTGGCCAGATTGGTGAATGGGGCCAGAAAGATAAACTTTCATACTCTAACCTCATGCATCAAATTGAAATGGGACTCAAAAGAAACCACAGTGAGGCGGAAATTATTGAAGCTGTAGTTAGAGCAGTCAGCCCAGGTCTAAGTCTTCGTGATATGTTGGAGATCAAAACAGACCTCACCCTCTCACAGCTTCGAATGATATTGAAGGGACACTACAAAGAGGATGGCTCCACAGACCTCTATCATCGGTTGGTAAACATTACTCAAGGAAGCACTGAGTCTCCACAGAACTTCCTCTTCAGAGCCATAGAGCTGAAAGAAAGACTTTTCGCGTCAGTCAGAGAGCCAGGTGCAGATGCACAGTACAGCGTAGAACTGATACAGAAAAAGTTTCTAAGAGCTATTGGTACAGGTTTGATTAGTGACAATGTGAAATACCAAATTAAAAGCTACCTGGATGATCCCAATGTCACTGATGATGTGCTGATTGCAAAGACAAATGAAGCAGCCAGCCTGGAATGGGAGAGGCAACAAAAACTCAGGAAACACACCAGAGAACTGAGGGTGAAAGAAATAAATGCCGAGACACAAAGAGTTCAAGAGACAGTAATTGGGGCAGTGGGTGGACCAGAACCACAATTTCCCACCTCCACAAGGGTGAAAACTGTTAAAACACCACCACCAGTGACCCGCCAGGAAACAGAGCTTCGCGACATCATCAACCAGCTAAAAGGTGAAATAGCTGGAATTAAGGAAGTGATTCGTGAGTCACACCGACCTGCTTCCCCACGCCGTTCAACTGCTAAAAAGGGTTGCCGGGACTGTCAGAACAATAATGGGGGAGAATTTTGTGACCATTGTTTCAAATGCGGACAACGAGGACACCTGTCCAGGGGGTGCAGAGTCCAGAGAAAACCCACTGGCCGGCCAGAGCAGATCGATATGTCAGCAAACACAGTAACGTCAGTTCCCTCACCCTCTGTCAGTGCAACAAACCAGAGTGGACCGCAACAAGATGTTCATGAACTCCTTACAAATAGTATTAAACATCTGGAGACAAAATTGGCAGCCAGCACACAAGATCAAAGAAAAGAAGCAGTTTCTGTCAGCCTTCTCTCCCCAACGCGAAGAGCGCAGCTTTTGAACTTGATTGGGAGGAAACACATGATTAACTGCCTGCTGGATGGAGTGAAAACCACAGCGCTGTGGGATACCGGATCACAGGTTTGTCTTATCAATGAAAAATGGAGACAACTAAACATCCCACACACCAGAGTGAGAAATTTGACTGAGATCTTGGGGCCAGGCATACTAGATGGAAGAGCTGTCAATCAGACACCTATTCCATTTGCCGGGTGGGTTGAAATTACATTTAGTTTACCCACAGAAGGAGCTGCTCAGCCAGAGCTCCTAGTGCCAGTATTAGTAGCTAAAGAAGATGGGGTGGCAGAGGAGCCAATCATTGGCTTCAACGTAATTGAATACATGTTAGAGAAGGGAATAGAACCACCTCGGGCTGTGGCAGATGCTGTTAGTATGGCATTCTCCATCGACTGTAAAAAAGCTGAGGTTTTTGTAAAAGTAATGAAGAGTGGGGATGACGGACTGGGTGAGGGCACAGTGAAAACTGGGAGAGAAGTGTTGAGCATTCCAGCCGGCCAGACAAGGGTTATTAAGTGTAGTGTGAGAGCAGGACCACTTCCAGAAGGCCAGGATGTTCTATTCGAGCCAAATCTATACCCACAGTTGCCGGAGGGGTTAGAGGTGCAAGAGAGTGTAACCCATTTACAGCAAGGCACTAGGTCCCGTATCACCCTTCCCGTCACTAATAACACAGCTTATGAGATCAGACTACTACCAAGAACAGTGCTAGGACAGACTCAGAGGATTCGAACCATTTACCCAGCCAACATGAGACCGCTGGAGTTAAGACATGTTGAAACCAGACCACCCACTGAAAAAACAGCGGCCCCACTCACAGAGCAGGTGCTAGGGCAGGAAAACAAAACAGATCGTGGTCATGCAGGTGCATGGGACCCGCCAGTCCCCCTGGATCACCTTTCTCCAGCACAGCAGCAGCAGGTCAAACAGCTGCTAAGGGAGGAGAGTAATGCTTTCGCTCAGGATGAAAAGGATGTGGGTACCATTCCCTCACTGCAACTCAAGATCCGCCTGAGCGATCCCACACCTGTAAAAAGGACCTACATATCCATTCCAAAACCACTTCATAAAGAAGTAAAGGAGTATCTGGAGGATTTGTTGAATAGAGGGTGGATAAAAAAATCAAGATCTTCTTACTCCAGCCCAATTGTATGTGTGCGAAAAAAAGATGGCAGTCTCCGCCTGTGTTGCGACTACAGAGAGCTGAATATGAAGTCAATTCCGGACCGCCATCCCATACCCCGCATACAGGATATGCTCAACACCCTGAAAGGCAGCTCCTGGTTTTCTGTTTTAGATCAAGGGAAAGCATATCACCAGGGCTTCCTGGAAGAGTCAAGCCGCCCTCTCACGGCCTTCATCACGCCATGGGGTCTGTATGAGTGGGTAAGAATTCCTTTTGGATTATCGTCTGCACCTGCAGAATTTCAGAGGTCCATGGAAGAATGTCTGATGGGGCTGCGAGATGAGGTATGTCTGCCATACCTGGATGATAACTTGGTGCACTCGGGAACGTTTGAGGACCATCTGAGGGACCTGAGGTGTGTACTGCAGCGTTATCAGAGCCACGGAGTGAAATTAACACCCAGAAAATGTGAACTTTTTAAAAACCAGGTGAGATTCTTGGGGAAGTTAGTCACCAAGGATGGCCACACTATGGACCCTGCTGACATTGCCCCTGTGCAAGCTTTAAAACAAAGGAACCCCACCACCATTGGAGAAGTGAGGAAGCTGTTGGGATTCATCTCATACTACCGTAACTACATTCCCAACTTCTCGCGTATAGCAAAGCCGCTGTATGACCTTCTCTCCACAGGAAAGGCTGTTTCCAATGAAAAACACCCAAAAACTAAAGCTAACAAGAAGACACAAAGCAAAGGGGGTCAGTTGCCATCATCTCACGCAGTGGAGTGGTCAGCCAAACATCAAGAAGTGCTATGCCAGTTGGTAGACTTTCTGATTCAGCCTCCAGTCTTAGGTTATCCTGATTTTGAGCAACCATTCATCCTGCATTGTGATGCTTCTCAGGAGGGGCTCGGGGCTGTGCTCTACCAGAGACATAATGGAAAGTTGGTGGTAATAGCGTATGGATCCAGAACGTTAACTGCCCCAGAGAAAAATTACCACCTTCATTCAGGGAAGTTGGAGTTCCTCGCCATGAAATGGGCCATATGTGAGAGGTTCAGAGACTATCTCTACCATTCACCACCTTTCATGGTTTATACCGACAATAACCCTCTCACATATGTGCTGACAACAGCCAAGCTGAATGCCACTACCCACAGGTGGGTAGCTGAGCTGGCCGACTTCCAGTTTTGTATTAAGTATCGACCTGGCAGAGCTAACAGGGACGCGGATGGCCTCTCGCGCATGCCTTTGGATATGGAACAGTATATGCAAACCTGCACTGAGGTGGTGACATCGGAGGCCCAGAACAGTGTGACTCAGGCTCTGACAGTGCAGATGCAGGCAGATGAGCCCTGGCTTTGTCCCCTGACTATTTCAACCTCTATAGCTGGACAAAGTAAGGAGGTGGGGACCCCGGGAGTGGAAATCCCAAAACACACGCTGAGAGAGGCTCAGAAAGAGGATCCTGTAATTGGGGAAGTGCTGGAATATGTTATCTCTAACAAATGGCCAAAAGTTGGAAAGCGGACACACAGTAAGGAGATGGCTGCTCTGATAAGGGAAAAACAGAAACTGCATCTTGATGAGGAGGGGTTACTGTACAGGAAAACTTCCAGCCGAACACAGCTACTCCTGCCCAAGAGGTTCCACAAGCTGGTGTATAGAGAACTTCATGAGGAGATGGGTCATCTGGGAGTAGAGAGAGTCCTGGCCCTCATCCGGGATCGCTTTTACTGGCCTCATATGCAGAGGGACGTGGAACACTACATAACACAGGTGTGTAGCTGTCTGAAAAACAAGCGCCCTAACAAGCCAACCAGAGCACCCCTGACCAACATCGTTACAACTTACCCGTTTGAGCTGGTCTCCATCGATTTCTTGCATTTGGAGAAATGTAAGGGGGGATATGAATATATCCTGGTAGCAATGGACCACTTTACACGGTTTGCTCAAGCTTATCCATGCAGAGATAAAAGTGCCAAAACAGCCGCAGAAAAGATATTTGGAGATTTTGTTTTGAAGTTTGGGTTTCCAACGCGGCTCCACCATGACCAGGGGAGGGAGTTTGAAAACAAACTGTTTGCTAAACTTGAAGAATATAGTGGAGTTAAAAGGTCCAGGACCACCCCATATCACCCCCAGGGAAACGGCCAGGTGGAAAGATTTAACAGGACACTGCTGGCTATGCTCCGAAACCTGCCGGAGGGAGCAAAAGCAGACTGGAAGGCATCCTTGGCTAAAGTGGTTCATGCTTACAATTGTACGCGCAGTGAAGCCACGGGGTATGCACCTTATTTTCTGTTGTTTGGGAGACACTCCAGACTCCCTATTGACCTGATGTTTGGTCTCACAGCAAAGGATCAAGGCTCATCTCACAAAGATTATGCAGAGAAGTGGAAGGCTCGCATGGAGGATGCTTATAGGCTGGCTTCAGCAACAGCCCAAAAGGAGAGAAAAAGGGGGAAAGTGCTTTATGACAGGAAAGTTCATGGGGCAGAGCTACACCCGGGATGCAGAGTGCTGGTCCGAAATTTCAGTGAAAAGGGAGGACCAGGGAAGCTGAGGTCATTTTGGGAGGATCAAGTGTTTGTGGTGACACAAAGAAAGCAAAATGACAGCCCAGTGTATGAAATTAAGCCAGAGAATGCTCAGGGGAGGGTCAGGATCGTCCACAGGAACCTCCTGCTACCATGCGACTTCTTGCCGGTGGAAAAGGACAACTTACCTGCAAAACTGAGAAAGAAAAAACGGACACACAACAAAGACAGTCACGAGCAACCAGCACGAGAGTACAGTTCGGAGGATGAGAGTGAATGGAGAGGAATCGTTGGACTACCAGTGGAGCAGAGAGAGCAGGGAGAACAGCGTTGGGGGACAGAGACACCAGAGGTCGACTCAGAAAGAGGAGCAGGGGCTGTAGAGAATCTCAGTGAGGAGTATCAGAGTGATCAAGAGGGGGAGATGACAGCGACCGTGGAGAAAAACAAAGATGCTCAACACACTCCTCTACTTGAAAATGAAGGCAGTGACCAGGAGGATGCTGAACAGTCACATGTCAACGTGAGAAAGTATCCTTCTAGAATGAGAAAACAAAAGTTAACATTCACCTACCATAAGTTAGGACAGCCGATGATGGCGCAGGAATAGGTAGTTCAGGCAAAATTACCACAAAACTAAAGTTAAGTATGACATTTAAGTTGTTATTTGTTAAATGGGTAGAAATTCTGTTGGAAATGTTGTTTCTAATAGGGTGGAAAACACATAATTGGGGATGGTAACCTGTCGTGTAGATTGCAGTCTTTGTTGTTTAGTTAAGAGGCTACGTCTAAGTGGTAATGCCTTACTCGGAAAAGATGCAGATGCCCATCATAACGATGGAAGAGGGCAGTGGACTGTTATCGTGCACAATGACACCTACTGCAAGTATATGGCATGAAAGGGAGATACATGTCATGTATTTCACTGTGATCAGCAGCGATGCAACTTCATGGACTTTACCAGACTCTGACTCCTGTAGAGATGTAACCTTTCTAGATGCAATGTTGTATTGCCATACAGAGACTGACAGTATTATACTGGCGGGACGCCATTACAATTTGGAGGGGAGAGTGGGAGGGAGCGTAGGTAAAGGAAGCCACCCCCCCCTCAAAATTATTTGACTTTATTATAAATGTTGTTGGAGAACAGATGTTGGGTCTCTTGGCTGTATACAAACAAACTGTGTTCCAGCATCAGACATGGTACGACGCAAGCAGCTATTCTCATGCTGTGCCACAAGGGGGAGCAGCCTCATGGCGAGCAAGTTACGCAGGGGAAAGAGGGCTGGGCCACTCCATGTAGGCAGTACGCCTAGAGTGAACCCAGAGGGAATGTGAGCTGCAAGTAACTGTGCTGTGTCTGTGTGTTTACAGGTAAATCTGTACAAGTCAATGTAGTTTTATTGTGTTGTTATGTTTGTCCATAAAATTGCGTAAAAGGTGGGAATGTTGGCCGTGGTATCCCCGAATGTATATCTATGGATCGAGGCGAGTAATGGTGTAAAGCGGCCGTGGAGCTAACGATTAGCTGCATCTGCTACTTCACCACCTCGCCGACTTAGATAGAGGCCTGAGGGCACGGTAATGATCTTGTACGAGTACCTGACTGTGATTACAGCAAACTGAGAGAATTGCAGTGATGATTTGTGTACAATTGTTCTTGTGTTTTTGGTTATCTGATGTTTGAGGGTAAAGAGGGCTGGGCCACTCCAGGTAGGCAGTACGCCTAGAGTGAACCCAGAGGGAATGTGAGCTGCAAGTAACTGTGCTGTGTCTGTGTGTTTACAGCATTAAAGATGGGCGTACTACAAAACACTGTTTTATGGACTTTAATTCAAGTGTGCAACATAAAAACTGACATTAAAAATGTCTTTTTGAACAAAAATCTGGCTCAGAACGCTGCAGAAATCACAACAAATATAACATCACAGTTCTATAAAGATAGTTAAAGTGGCCAAAAAGCTACAGGTTGATTATTATGTAGGTACAATAACACCAACTCCTAAAGAGAAGAAAAAAAGGTTATTTCTGCATTTTATATATAAGCCCTTCATAAATCACGTTGACTGCACTCTGTTTATCAATATAAGCAAAGACATTACACATAAAAACACACAGAAACATCGCAATCACTTTATGACAGACGATCACATTTTGGCACAAGACCGGCCTCTGTTGAAAGTAACTAATTAAGTAACTTGTAATCTAACTTAGTTAATTCTAAAATTAAGTATTCAGTAAAGTAACTACGTTACTTTTAAAAGGAGTAATCAGTAATCAGTAGTCGGACTACTTTTTCAAGGTAACTATACTAACACTGGTTAACAATCGTGTTCAATGTATTCAGCAGTCCTCAAAGCCTGAACAGGGGTATTATGTATGTATGGAGGTAAATCCTGTAGACCATGCATCAAGGTCCTTGCCTGCATCTCATCTGGCACAAACTTCTTAGTTCACTAGGCTTTCACCAATCTACAGAAAAAAACACAAGCAAATGAGACATAGCAGTTAGTCCAACCTGAAAAGGACTCAGAAATCCAACCTCAAGAACATACCTGTGCTACTTGCTTGGATGAACCAATAAGGAACTGTAATAGTTTACAATGGTTCTCCATTTTTACTTCCTTGGTAAGAGGAGCTCCATTTTTGGTGATATTGCAAGATACTACAAACATGTCAACCAGAGCAGCCAGTGCAAAGGATTGCAGAGATGCAACTTGCCTTGAACTCTGGATAAAATGGCTCATCCAAGACAGTTATCATTAAAGCTATGCAAAAAGCAGTTTTTGCAAAATAACTGCAGTCATCCAAGCCAACACAGCAATATCTAAACAGTTCTTTGCAGAAACGTAGTGCAGTCTTGGAAAAAGGACCTATCTATGTTGGTGGGAGATTCAAATTTCTAATCTATGGTGGCCCTGAAGTGCAAACCACATCAACAAATTACTAGTCACAACTACAAATTTAAAAACACAACATATCCAAAACACCATGACATCTTACAAAACTAACTAAGCACAATTACAAATTACAAAAACACGACATTAACTAAGCACAGTTACAAAAACACAACATTAACTAAGCACAATTACAAATTACAAAACACAACATTAACTAAGCACAATTGCAAAAACACAATGACATTAACTAAGCACAGTTACAACTTACAAAACACGACATTAACTAAGCACAATTGCAAAAACACAATGACATTAACTAAGCACAGTTACAACTTACAAAAACGCAATGACATTAACAAAACGGAAGAGGTAGGTATCAGTGGGAAACCTGAGAAATTGCTTTTGGCTTTTTAACCGGAGGTTAGGGGTTTAGCGCGTTTGTTGAAAACATGAATATTACTGGTGATCCAGATGTAGCTACCGCTATCCACGAATATTTTGAGTCAGGACATACATACGAGGTGATACTGGTCATGCTCAGGACTAACCATGACATTTCAGTTAGTATGTGTACACTGAAGACGCATTTAAATAAGCTGGACTGGGGCAATTGTTCGGCTATCGGACCATGTGGCAAGTTCTGAAACAAAAACACAAGCTACGTGTCAAATGTGATGGAGTTATGAGGCTGTTGAGACAGCTGAATCCTCAAGGAATCCTGAGGACTCACAGGAGGTTTACAAGATGCACATAGCACTCCATGGGGCCCAATTACATATGGCATGTACGCAGATGGTTATGACAAACTGAAGCCATTCGGCTTGGCGCTCTCAGGATGTATAGATGGTTTTTCAAGAATAATGATGTGGCTTGTTTGTGGAATAACAAACAACAATCCTTCTGTCATTGCTCTCAATTATATAAACTGTGTCAAGAGTCTTGGAGTGATACCAATGAGACTACGAACAGACCTTGGGACTGAGAATGGGACTTCGGCAGCAATACAGTGTACCCTCCGTCAGACTATTATGCTGGACCATCAAGCCACAGTTACGGATCTTCAACAGGGAATCAACGCATCGAGTCATGTGGTGGTCTTTTCTCAGAAGAGGAAGGTGGGTACATCTGTGTTTGGTAGATGCGATGTACAGTGGAAGCTGATCAGTATTGATTTTATAACATTTTCTTGTTTTGCCAACTATCATGCCATATTGAGTTTGCTCCCAAAATTACTTACCATAAGCAAATGTTTTGTTTTCAGAATGAGTATTTTCCATTCTCCTCCGCTTATCCTTTTCAGGGTCACGGGAGGGCTGAAGCCTATCCCAGATGTCATAGGGCGAGAGGCAGGGTACACCCTGTAATTAACAGCTATACCTTTAAATTAGAATTTATAGAGTGCAATAAACTGATTTGAATTTTAATGTGAATGTGTACTGCACTGCATGTACACAAAATGTACATACCGTGACACTGAACACAGTGGCAGAGGAGCGATTTGTCATCTGAATAGCCGGTCTTGTGCCATAAAGTGATTTCCAGTATTTGCCCAAAAAACTACTGCTGGTATTTATATTGTTGCAAATGACTTGCGGACCTATAATCTGTCAAAACATTATATCTTATGAATGATAACAACTCATTTTGAGTCATAAAAGAACATTTCTGTCACATGGTAGAAGCTGCAGTCAGTTTTTGGCAATGTGACTCTCATATTGTAGCGATTCTGTTAAAGTTAGATGCTGTTCTGTGCAGATGTTCTGTGATTTCCCACAGATTTGTTGGTACTTGACTGTGTGTGTGCATGAGAGGGGGATGGAGCATGAGAGTCAAAGCTGGAGTCCCGTTTTGTTTTTGTTGTATTTGGCATGGTTGCGGCACACAGCAACCATCTAATTGTTAATTAAAGGGCAACTTTTGCTGGCAGACTTTCACCATCTTCTTCAACGTCTTAACAGATGCTACAATATATTGTTATTTAATCAGAGTAAAAACAAGTAATTTTTTCATTTTATATATAAGCCCTTCATAAATCCCGTGCACCAGTATATTTACCGATATAAGCAAAGATAAAACCTTTTAAAAAAATAGGAAATATCTTTTTGACACAACACCAGAAACCTGAAAACTCCACTGTCGCCATGTTTTCGGTACATACAGCGCTCATACCGCGTCCCTTCGTACGCTATGGCATTGCCAAGACCTCTCTTCTGCACCGAGGGAGACACCCCACCCCCCCTGACCTCAATTCATCCTTTAGCGACTATTAACGATTTTTGACACAGCCGACAGCAAGGTTTGTTACACAAAAGTTGGCAACAGTGCCAGCTGACAATCACCAGATTACGCACAAATATACGGGCCAGCATAGATGAAAACAGAGAGATTGTCTTTTGGGTTTTGGCATTAAAGCTAAGTTTCAAGTTGTCCTCCTCTCTTACTATATTGGTCAGTAGGAAGGTAAAACAAGAAAAAACATCTTTGTCTATGAGTGTGGTTGTGATGACATCACTTCCTGTCCATACACTCCGATTTTGAGAAAAGCATGGCAGCTATGTTGACAATGTACTGAACACATTCTGCATCCATGTGTTTTGAAGCATCATAGAAACAATGCCAAAAGTTAATTGATTTCACAACTGATATTTTAAAAATCATATCAATGTGTATTTCATTTGAAAGTGATTGTGACCCTGTAGGAAATGGATATGTAGAAATGAATAAGAGTTGTGATAAGTGTAAATATAACTTGATGTTATGCTTGTTAGTCATTTATGTGAATGATTACATGAATGATTCATGTGCTAAGAATATTAAAATACCATAAGTATTTAATTTCATTTGTTTCGTTGTAAAATTAAAGTCAGTGTAATGTTCTAGACATTTCTTTTTAGTCACCTGTTTGCTGGAATGACTTCTAATTGGTGGAGGTGTGGGCATAGAGAGAGAGAGAGAGAAGGGGGAGAGAAAGGAGAGAGAGAGGAGGAAAAAGGAGCATGAAAGTAAGGAGGGACCCAACAAGTTTATGTCTAACTTTGTCTGGTCAAGTGAAAGTTATTATTTCATTGGTTAAACCTGTACTCTGTGTTGGATATCTGCAAGCTAGTCGGAAGGAGGAAAGGTTTCTACAAGGTTCCGGAGAGTGGCTGGACTTAATTTTTGTGGTTTGCTTGCAGGCGAAGTGAGCGGCAGTTAGCAGTGCTAATTGACTGAAAGCTGCGGTTAGCTAACACAGCTCATCGCAACGGCTTTGGCTGACTCCCTCAAGCGCAGAGATGAGAGGAAAGACCCAAATAGTGCTCTGAGCTATCAGGAAAACTCAGGTTTCCTCTGGCAACGCTGGAAAAGGACAACTCAACGGGTATGCCTGTATGCTTCATTTCTGTTCTTGGAAGGACCACGTGTGACCGGTGAACTCTTGCACCGCCATATTTGGCAAAAGGTACCATTCTTGTCTATTTGTTTTCTCTCAGTGAGTAAAAGACCGCTACGTTTTTGGTCTCACTGCACCCGAGCCCCAAATCCGGCCTGCAACTAGGGCTGGGCCATATCGCATCGTTCACGATAATACCGGTAAAAAAATCTTGCCCGGGAAAAAAAATTATATCATATGCTAGTTTCATGGCGTAGTTATGTCAACACACCATACAGTGGATTATGCTCACGTGGGTCATGCAGCAATATTCAAGTTGTAATGGTGAAGGCAAACATGGCTGAAAGCGTTACTGCTGAAGAATTACTTCCCAAGAAAGGAGGTACTTCAGTGGTGTGGAATTATTTTGGATACAAATGAGCAGATACAGAACAGACCACAGTAATATGCAAGGAGTGCAAGAAGCCTGTAATATCAAAAGGGGGAAATACCTCTAACTTATTTCACCATCTCAAGCATCAGCACCCGTGTCTTTCCCAGGATTGTATCAAAGTCCGGGAGGAAAGTTTGGCAGATAACACTACACAACCAAAACAACGTAAGCTAGCTCAGCATGGCATCGCCGAGTCGCTCGCCAGCTGTACTCCGTATGATAAATCAAGCAAGCGCTGTAAAGATATTACCCAGGCTGTCACAATTTGTTTGGCAAAAGTTATGATGTCAATCCAAACTGTGGAGAATGAAGGCTTCAATCATCTTGTTAAGAAGCTAGAACTGCGATAAGGAAATATTTTTCCAAGACGGCACCAGTGACGGCATAGTTACCTTGAAAAAGTAATCCGATTACTCCTTTAAAAAGTAACTTAGTTACTTCACTGATTATTTAATTTTAGAAGTAACTATGTTAGATTACAAGTTACTTTATTAGTTACATTCAACAACTGCCGGTGTTGTGCCAAAAAGTGATCATCTGCCATAAAGTGATTCCGATGTTTCTATGTACTTTCATGCGTAATATCTTTGCCTATGTTGGTAAATAGAGTGCAGTCAACGTTATTTATGAAGGGCTTATATATAAAATTAAGAAATAACCTGTTTTTCAACTATCTTTATAATCAATCCAGAGCTTTTTGGCCACTTAAAATATCTTTATGTAACTGTGATGTTATATTTGTTGTGATTAATGCAGCCTTCTGAGTCAGATTTCTGTTTAAAAACACATTTTTAATGTCAATGACAGTTTTAACCTTGATAAAAAAAAAATATATAAAAGTCACTTTGCCAAAAACTGATAGAAATGTTGTTTCTCGCTCAAAATGACTTCAGATCATTCATGAGAGATATGTTTAACACGTTTCACAGATGATAGGTCAACAAGTCACTTACAGCAGTTTAAATACAGGCAATCATTTTTTGGCAAATACAGAAAATTGCTTTTTGGCAGGTGATCACTTTTTGGCACAACACAGGCAGTAGCAGCAGCAGCCCCACCACCCCACTGCCTCAACATAAAAATGACAACCACAAAACGAGGGCGAGTCAACCGTGTTTAAGGGCAGAACTTCCTCTACTACATACTGTCCAACCAGCTTCTTCAGCTCTCCCCCACTTACTGGTTTTGTACAGAAGTCCAGCTTTTGTTGTTTGGGTGCTGGGGGGCCTCCTGCATTAGCTGCAGCTCTGCTTCTCACCACCTGGTGGGACTCGCTCTGTAAGTGTGACTGTGCCTTTCTGCGACTTCAAATGTTTCTTCATATTTGACGTAGTGTTTCTGAAGCTAGATAGCACTTTGTCACCAGCACAGAGTGCACAGCTAACCTTGATATTGTCATCTTTAGCTGACACAAATTCAAAATAGTGCCTGTATTTTGAAGGAATTTAAATAATAAGTGTGTGTGTGTGTGTCTGCTGTTTAAGCCTTTAGGTTTCTGCGTGTTCGTTTCATCGAACAGGAATTGACACAAAACAAACAGGAATAAGGAGTCCAATTATTAAATTTAATTAAGCCATTTCAAACAGTTTTACAGATTAATCTGGACCAGACTGCATGCCGTGAGATGGCATGAAGTACTGGCACATTCTAATTCAACTTACAGTTTCATATAGTCACAGCATATCAGTCTTGATTACATTATTTACAAAACAAAATGTGGAAAACAGAGAAATTCAACAACAGGGTGACCTCGAAGTCTCCATTTCTATCATTGTGTAGTCTTCACAAAGTTCACGATGACACGAAACATCTTCTGTATTTTTAATCAGTTATGTTATTTTCCAAACAAATTTCTCAGGGAAGTAAATGTATGTAAGATATATATATATTTATATATATATGTGGCATATATCATGAATATTCCTACAATTTCCAGCTAGAAAATGTGCATCACGCTCCTCCCTCCACTGTTTACGTTCATGTCGCTGTGCTATTATTGCCCTCATACTAAAAACGGGACTTAACTGTCGCATCGGCCAGACATCACTCCCCGAGATGCAACAAAAAAAGCAAAAATATATCTTTGTACTGAGGAAAATGGCAGAAATAGTAACGCAGTGACTAGTGATGGGTCCAGCAACACCGATGCGTCAGCGCATGCATCGACCTCATAGAGCAAAACCTGTGTCGGTTCGCGTATCACTATTAGAAAGTCACGTGACCAATACAGGAACTGTTTCAAACTGACACTGACGCAAACTGTGTTTATAAGGAAGCGTATCTGTCGACGGGATGCATCTGCCAAAAGAATCTTTGATCTTATTCCGGTCATTATTAAATCCATCAAGAATCATGTAGCAGCCTCAAACCAAAAGAAAGGTTTCTGCTGTGTGGGACCATTTTGATCTCACATCAGAAAATAAGGTATTTGTTTTAATTTACTTGTTGTTTCATCCTCAGAGTTTCCACTTGTTCTATCTGAATTCAAATTAATTTCAAAGTGACTCTTAGTTCACTAATCATATTATTTTCTGCAGGTTAAATGTCGCATTTGTTCGACAGAGCTCTCGTATTTAAATAAATCCACCTCCTCAATGCTGAGGCATTATAGGGCCAGGCATGAGAATGAAGTCCCAGATACCCAGGTAAACCCAGGTATACAGCCATTCTACAACGTGCTCACAGTTGCTTTATTGATAATTAACTCCTATTAATTTATTCTGTATCTCATTTTTAACCATCAAGCTTCCAGGAAGCAGATGCTGGATGAGGCTGTGCTTAATTTCATCCTGAAGGACTGCCAGCCCCTCAGCATTGTGGAGAGTGAAGGGTTCAGGGAACTGGTCCAGGTCCTTCAGCCCTCATATGTTTTGTGAACCAGAAAGGTCTGTGTGGAATTTATCTAAAGTAGTAGTTGATATATCCAATTTATTTAATCTTTAATTTGAAAACATTGATTTGCTTTTGGTTTGACTTGGTGTACCGTATTTTTCGGACTATACGTCGCTCCGGAGTATAGGTCGCACCAGCCAAAAAATGCATAATAAAGAAGAAAAAACATATATAGGTCGCACTGGACTATAAGTCGCACTTTTTTTTTTGGGGGGGGTTGATAGAATCCGAGACCCAGAGCACAAATTCCATCTTGAACGGCAATTTAAAATAATAATGGATTAAAAAACAGGACGAACACGGTTACGCCTACGTTATGCTAACGTAGCACATTCAGCTACATGACGCACAACGAACACGTGTTCGGTATGTTAACGTAACATTAAGTTATTCAGATAACCATAGCATAAAGAACATACTAACAAGTTAACCAAACCATCAATCCATTGAATTCTTCATCCTCGGTGTCACTTCTAAACAATTCCGTACACTCCGTAGACGAAGCGCCGCTTCCTCTTCTGTGTCACGTTAGTCAGACTCGTCGTCAGCTGCAGTTCCAATTATTCCAGCCTTTCTGAATCCCAACAGGATGGTTTGTCACTGAAGCCCATGTTTTCTTGATCCATCCAATGACTTCCAGGAAAGTTGGGTGGCGCATTCTCCCCGTTGCCGTTAAGCTGTGCTCTCCATCCATCATCCACTGCGCCCACAGGTTACGCAAGGCTGCCTTAAAGCTGCAGCTCACGGAGATGTCAAGTGGCTGGAGTATTTTGGTTCATGTGTTATAAATGTCACATATACGTCGCTCCGGAGTATAGGTCGCACCCCCAGCCAAACTATGAAAAAAAGTGCGACTTATACTCCGGAAAATACGGTAATTTTCAGACCATCAAACAAATGGTGGCCAAAAAGGACGAGGAGGAACGGGAACGAGTGAAAATGGAAGTACAGCAAGCTGTGGCAGTGAGTATAACAGCTGACGTGTGGACATCTGTGAACATGGAGGCTTACTTGGCTCTTACCTGTCACTACATTAATGAGAATTTGCAGTTGTGTACATCTGTGTTGGGAGTGCAATACTTTCCACAAAGTCACACTGCTGACAATTTGGCCCAAATCCAAAGGGGCATGATGGAGGACTGGGCCATAACCAATAAAGTAAAGTGTCTTGTGACCGACGCAGCACCAAACATGATTGCATCCACCAGACAGCTCCAAATTCAGCACTCAATTTGCATTGCACATAGTCTCAATTTATTAGTTAGAAAATCACGTGATCAGATCCCCACACTTCCATCCATCAGACACAAAGCCAGGCACATTGTCACATACTTTTGATCAACCACTACAGCCAAGGAGGAGCTTGCTCAAGTGCAGCAACAGATGGGACGACCATCCCTGAAACTTATCAATGAGGTGTCAACACGCTGGAACAGCACATATGAAATGCTGTCGAGGCTACATGATGAGAGGGAACCAGTGTGGGTATCTCTGGCCTCTCTAAAAACAGATTTGACTCCACTTACAGCTGATGAGCATACCATCATAGGAGAAACACTTCTTGTGCTTGCTCCTTTCCATCAAGCTACAGTAGAGTTGTCTGAAGAGAGGCGAGTGTCAGGGTCAAAGGTCATCCCGATGATGAAAATACTCTATCTTGCACTAGAGCATAAAGCTTCAACCTTGCACACACAGGCAGCCATGCACCTACATGAACACCTGAAGCGTCGAGTCACAGACACTGCTTCTAATCTAGAGTCATCAAGTGTGTTGACCCTGGCAACACTTCTAGACCCCAGATTTAAATCACTCGGGTTCCGCAGTTCGTCTGTGATCGGACGCACAAATTAGCCCCAGCCGGGACCGTCTTCACAACAGCTGTCTGCACTAGGGCTGCAACGATTAGTCGACATAGTCGACAATAATCGACAATAAAAATAGTCGACGACGAATTTAATTGATAAGGTATGTTAGAATCATCTTTAATAGTGACCAGTCATTGGTTATACCAGGGGTCCGCAACCCGTAATCCGGAAAGAGCCATTTGAACCCGGTTTACACGGAAAAGCCGCAAAATAATAGCGGAAGCCGGAAGCCGCTACCGGTAGCCGGTATAGGTTACCGCGAGTGGCGCATATATTGAGAAACTAAAATAAATAAGTAAAATGATTTTATTTTAATATTTCAAGATCACACTAATGTTCCAATTTAAAACTACAACAAAAACCGAACTGAGAAAAACAAAATGCACTTCAACTGGATACTGATAATTTACTTCCACGACCCGCAGAGCCGCACATTAAGCCTGGATGAGCCGCATACGGCTCCGGAGTCGCAGGTTGCCGACCCCTGGGTTATACCGTTGCTGTTTATTTAGAATCATTTGGACCCAGAAACGACGTCAGAGTTAAAGATCGGATAGCATTCAGCCGCACGTTTAGTGATGGGGGATACTGGTAAAATTGTGCAAACTTTGTTTTACAGGGACAAAAAAGTACTATATATATTTTTTTTATGGTTGGAAAAATGGACCGTTAGTCATATCAGCAGCAAACCTGATTAAAGGTTTTGAATGAAGTATGTGTTACTACCACATTTTAAATAACCTAATGCTAAATGTAAAAGCTGATAGCTAAATAAGTGCCATTTCATAATTATGCAATTCATAATCCGATTAGTCGACTAATCGTTTCAATAGTCGATGACTAATCGACTATCAAAATAGTCGTTAGTTGCAGCCCTAGTCTGCACCCACTTCAGGCACGTTATTCAGCATTATTTGTTTGTTGCTGTTTGGAAATCATGTACTAAAATGCCACTTTGTTTTTTAGATAGGTTGCCTATAGGGATTTTTAAATTCCAGCAGGTGTCAGTATTCAGTGACACAGTATCGACACAGTATCAATACAGTGTGGCAATGTGTTGAAATGCTTCATGACGCCTCATCTACCCATCACTAGCAGTGACTTGGGTAAGTAACTTTAATCTGATTACTGGACTGCAAATAGTAGCGTGTTAGATTACTCATTACCGAAAAAAGTAGTCAGATTAGAGTAACGCGTTACTAAGTAACGTGTTGCTGACATCACTCCCAGACATGTATGAAGAATACCGTAAAAAGGTTCAAGCGTTACTGTCACCTGCGAATTACTATGCACCGATTTATGGTTGCATAAATGTGTGTCCTACTTGACCCGATTTATGGTCAAGTAGGACTCACCTGATTGTGCACTATATTAACAGCGACTGGTAACTGTGCAGCTCAAACCTTGAGACCAGCTACTTTCCTGAGGATCACACAGGAGAGAATATTGCGACTGGCTTAAAAGAGTTTCTCCAGTCTTGGCATGAAGAAAAAACAGGTGTGCATAACAACGGATAGAGGTGCTAACTTTGTCAGGTGATAGAGCGATTGTTCTAAGTAAAGTTTATTTATATAGCGCTTTACACAGACAAAAAGTCACAAAGTGCTGTACAGTAATTAAACTACAGTATCAAAACAAACCCAGATAAAACTTGTTAAAACTAGGGGTGGGACTCAATTAAAAAAATTAATCTAATTAATTAGGAGCTTTGTAATTAATTAATCGTATTTTAATCACATTTAAATATTTAACATGAGAAATATTACTTAAGTTTGGTTGATGAATGAATCAATATACATAAGCTTAAACTTAAAATTGTTTATTTTCCCAAAAGTCTACTACACAGACCAACGAAGGGCGGAAGAGCTCCTGTGATAAAATTAAAGTTGAAGTTAAAGTTGAAATTAAAGTTAAGCATCATAATCATAATCAAAAATTAATCATTCGCTCATATGTATTCCTAGATGTTGAAATTTTCAGCTTATTTTGAATTAAAGACTTAAAATTAAACCAAAAAAAGGGGAAAAAGTTCGTTCTCCGTTTAAGCAGCTGCTTTTACACAGCTGTGCTTGCACTCACGGTTGGTAGGCGACATGACCTACGCTGAGGTGAGGGCAGGTGACGCTGATATGAAGGCTAGCTGCTCACTTCCAATCTTTGCGATCTTCGTTGGCTGCGAACGATGCGGCCCCTGAATTTGGACATTGTGCGTCATATAATCTGTATGCCTGGAACTCGTGCACTGAGAAACGTTCCACGGTGCAAAGTGCGATTAAAATGCGTTAAAATTTTTAATTCGTTATTTTCCCCTTAATTAATTAATCGAAATTAACGTGTTAAAGTCCCACCCCTAGTTAAAACATAACATTACCATATTAAAAGAAAAAGAATAAAAATAAAGTCAACAGAAAGTCTGGTTAACCCCTTAACTGGCCAGGGCCCGCTGACGGGCCATTTGTAGTCCCTTTTATATGGCAGGCTAGACCCTCCCATTTTTATTGACACCTCATTCGGCCAATCATGTAACTGGCTGCACCAAATCACCTGACAAAGCTACGTGATGCCCTTTGAGTATCACTGGTTCTAGCAAACCCATTTCTTAACATGATTGGCCGAATGAGGTGTCAATCAAAATGGGAGGGTCTAGCCTGCCATATAAAATGCACTTCATTCGGCCGGCGGACCAGACGCGGCCAGTTAATAGTCTATGAAATGGGTTTTTCAGAGCCAATAATAACCAGAAGGCGTTCTGTAGTTTTTGTCAGGTGATTTTTTTGCTGCCAGTTAAGGGGTTAAACAGAAAAGTTTTCAGCTGTTCTTTAAAATATGCCACAAAATGGAGATGGAGTGGTAAACAGTTCCAGAGCTTTGGTGCCACTGCCTGAAAAGCTCTGCCCCCCTGGTCCTTAGTCTTGTATGTGGGACAACTAAAAGATTTCAATTTTGTTGTGTGAGAGACAGTTGACTTATGTAAGATTGATCCAGGCATTTAAAAACAAATTTTTAAAAATAATAAAACAAAAAAGATCGGATTTGTATCGGTATCGGCAGATATCCAAACATAAAATATCGGTATCGGACATAAAAAAGTGGTATCGTGCCATCCTTAGCACAAGTACAGGTACATCACATTAAATTAAAATACTGAAGAGTTCATTTCTTTCAGTAACTCTACTCACTAAGTGAAACACATTATATAGATTAATTTCAAACAGACTGATAATTTCCAGCCTTTATTTCTGTCAGTTATCACGATTGATGATGATGATTGTCCACTTACAGCTAAGAAAACTGTGACAGTTAATAATTATTATATCAAATCAATAAAACATATTAATTACAAAAATGTGGGCTTAATGGAAAGCATGTTTAAAATCTGCTTTAAATTTGTTATTTTCTAAAGATACTTTTAAACTGACAAATGAGTCTCACCGGCGGGCCTGTCTGTGTCCTCATTTGCATGCGCATTTTGTAATGACGCTTGAAACTGCAACCAAATAAAAGAGAGCAGTAATTCTTTTTGTATATAAAACCAGAGAATTTACACTTACATATCATGCATTCAACATGTCCCCAGAGGGCTATATCCTTCCTCCAGCAGGTTCGCAGAAATCATGTAAAATCGCATATAAAGCGCAAACAACAAAATAGTGATGAGTGTGAGAAACCGAAGCTTCGATACGTGCTTCGAACCCCGGGCTTACATCTCCAGAGAACCACTGCTTCGAAGCTTGCTTCAGAGCGAAAAAAATCACGTGACATATGACGTCCGAAGCAGTCTCGGACTGAATCACCTGACAGGTGATTCGCTGGTTACGAGTGAAGGAGCGAGAGCGAGACAGTCAGCCAGGTTCATACTCGCACAGTTTTAGCGTTGTTATGGCCAACAGTTACTGCTGAGTTATGAATTAAAGACAACCTTTGCTGGCTCGTCCTTTCAATGTGATGACGGACGCTGTCATATCAAGATTAACGCAAAAGCGGTAGTTACATAAGCACACCCAGTTAATGCCATGTTTTCCCAGCACTCTGCTCAATAACACAACACACACATTCATCCATCTTTATTTGTAAATAGAACCGGATATCATGATAATTGGTCATAACATGTGTGCCTCAAACAATGCAAAGATGCTTCAGATCATTGAGGTGTGTGAGCGTGCGCATGCAGGTGTGTAATTGAAAACATTGCACTTTTCCAGGAGAGGGCGCTATAATTGAAGCTTCGAGTAATTAACCTATTTTCGAAACAATTGGTCCAAGTGGTTCAGTGCTTCACAAAAGCTTCATTTTCTCATGACTACAACAAAACATTATAATCCTTGCGGTCATTGTTTTCATTAGCTGCTAACAGCACTTCCTACGTTGGAAAGTCCGTCATCATGTTGTCATACGAACTATCACATGATTTCATGCAAGCCACTACCTGCAGCAACAGGAAGTGATGTCATTTTCCCGCAAATCGCTCAGATTCTTGCCGGGAAATGTAGTTTTATTCTCCTAGGCCTGGCACAGCAGAAACCACTGCATGTTTGACTTTATACCTTCCTGTTTACGTTCCAGAGACACTTAGAACTTTGATTACAATATTGAAAGTAGTTTATTTTTATGCACATGCTGTCTTTTTGCAAATTCTGCACATTTTTTTTCGTTTTCCTACAGTTTATAAAATGAGTGTATCTTACAAATGAAGTTATGAACAGACTCAAAATTTATTTTCTGTGGTTTGAAAGGCCTCTGTACATCTTTTTCTCATTTACAATTTTGAAGAATTTTCAATTTTTTTGTGGGTTATTGGACTTTTTAGCTAATTTCTGTAGGTACTATGGATTTCTTTCATACATATTTTGAAAATTTAGGATATAAAGATTCTATTGATGTATAGAAAATTGAAATATTCCAAAAAATGGCACTACAGCATGTAAAAATGTAAAGATATGGCCTGGCGGACCTGTTCTATTGTAGGTCATAAAGAGTTAAAACACTCTAATTTCCTAAGATGTACCTGTATCTGAATTATTTTATTATGCTAACTACTTCCTCTTAGATGATATACAAATACCACAGCTGTACTTTACATGTTAAGGTAATATTGAAAAATAAATTAATGGAAAAATTCCAGATTGTGTGGGATTAATAGGTATGTTCTTGCCAACAATAAGGTCCACCATTAATGTACTATATTGACATCACTAATATTATGAATAACATAAAAATGTAAAATCTCACTAGGAAGGACCATGACCTGATTATGCCTGGTTGTATGCCTGGAAATTTTTAAAATGTTTACATTTCATAAATTCACAGTGATTTAAGAAATAAAAATAAAAATTATTTATTTATTTTAAAATAAATTATTTATTTATTTTATATGTTAGGATAATGGTAAAATTAAAACTATGATTTCAGTCTCTCTGACTCTCTTCCCCTCCCTGCCTTACCTTATCAGCAGAGAGAAGTATGATAGATCCCAGGATTAACAGAGCAGTGACAGTCTGTAAAAAGATGGTGAGTTCTTTCTCCAACAGCTGGAAGAGACAGTGGGCACTGCTGGAGGCTCAAAAAAGAGAGGAAACAGCTCAACGCAAGCTCATCACGGAATCTCCCATGAGATAAGGGTCCAGACAGAAAATGATCCAGCAGGTGCTGGAGCAAGAAAAGCCTATCACCCAGGTCTTAGCTGCTGACCAATTAACAAGGCACCTGGTCTCCACATGGCAAGATCTACAGGTTCTTGATTCTGTGAGCAAAGCCCTGGGTCCTCTGGTCAAGTTCACTGATGCTCTGTCTGCTGAGGCCCATGTTACCATCTCATGCTTGAAGCCTGTCCTTCAACTGTTCAACAGCAGCATTCTTCTCATGAAGGAGAACAACACAGAACTCACAAAATCCAAAAAAAGCTCAATACTGGAGTATTTGAACAGTAAGTATAAAGGAGACCCAGTGGTTGTGGAACTGATGAATTTGGCAACCTTGCTTGACCCACAGTTCCACAGTCGGTACATGGACCAAGAAAAGAGCCAGGTAATCAAAGACAGAGCAGATAGTGAAATGGAATCATTCCTACAAGGAATAGAGATAGCTGAAACACCACCACAAGCTTCAGGGTGAGCTGAAGACACCCCAGGCCCAAGTGATGCAAAGTTGCCAAAGAAGAGCCTCAGAAGCTCTTTTAAGAGGGCTGCAGTAAGTGACAGACCAGGAACAGGACCATCTCCAAGAGACAGAATTCAGGCAGAGTTAAACAACTACCTAGATTGTCCTCCAGCAGATAGTGAGAGTGATCCTCTTAACTGGTGGAAAGTGGATGAGGTTAACTTTTCTCAAGTTAGCCATTTGGTAAAAAATACCTGTGTATCCAAGCAACTAGTGCAGCCTCTGAAAGGTTGTTCAGCACAGGAGGGAACATTGTTACCTGTAATAGGTCTGCACTGAAGCCTGCTCCAGTAAATAGGCTTGTTTTCTTGAATAAGAATCTGAAACGTGATAAATGATAACCAGCTAGATGGCTATGTTCTGCCAATGATTAGCAATCCTTTCAGGCACCATTTTATTTGTTTTCAGCATTTGTCACAAGTTTTGGAAGTTATTCCTCATTTAAAGGCAACATATTTTTTGTCGTATGTTACATTCATAGTCAAAAGATCTTAAGCTTTCATTTTATTTTATTTTTTTTTTTGGGAACTGCTCCTGCAGTTTAGTTTTTGTGGTGGATTTT
Organism: Archocentrus centrarchus; assembly: GCF_007364275.1. Taxonomy (NCBI): domain Eukaryota; kingdom Metazoa; phylum Chordata; class Actinopteri; order Cichliformes; family Cichlidae; genus Archocentrus; species Archocentrus centrarchus. The sequence goes on along the minus strand of NC_044355.1, from coordinate 30,329,341 downwards.
GTTATTGTATATTTTGTGCAGACCTTTTCAATGTAAATAACACAAGGATAATTTTTATTTTCTATACTTTGAGACTGAATACTTTACTAAATAAAGTCATTGCAGTAAAATTAACCTGTTTTTTTTTTGTTTGTTTGTTTTTGTTTTTTTAATAATTCTGCAAAACAACCTGTTACGTTAATTTATCAATGATTTCTGTTTTTTTTTTTTAATCACAAAATTTATCGTTATTGTCAGAATGCTCTGAAATATGACAATATTATGTTTGAGCCATATCGCCCACCCCTACCTGCAATGTGTTTATTTTGTTAGGTAGGATATTATTGTGGACTACTGATTATATATATATATATATATATATATATATATATATATATATATATATATATATATATATATATATATATATATATATATTCTTGAACTGTTAACAGACGTGAGGGAACAAAATATTGGTTTAAGTGTGTTTTCCAATTATGTAATTTAGGAACTCAAGGGTAAGTCGTCACTATTGTTGAATAAAGGACTCAGGGCCCATTCATACAGCAAGGTGGTATGTGGGCTACATGATGTTTAGAAAGATTTATAACAGTGTACAAGTAAAAATAGTGCTAACGGCTATGGTTAATTTAATAGTTAAGAGAAGCTCATTATTTCTGTATTGTTCATTTACATTTCACCACAGTTGGTCCATGGAAAACGCATTAAGTTCCAGTTAATGGTCAGTCTTTCTGTGACTCTGCGTCTTCGTTGGACCTTTTTTAACTTGGTGTTTTGTTAGCATTCCAACACAGTTCACTATACTTAAATGGACTCGTAGTGTTCTCATGCAGTCAGTGTCATATTCAAGAAACCAGTTTGAGATAATTTGAGCTTTGTGACATGGCATGGTGTTCATAAAGGGATGGGCATGGTCTGCAACAATACTGGCTGCGGTGTTTAAATGATGCTCAGCTAGCACTAAGGAGCCCAGAATGTGCCAAGAAAATATCCCCTATATCATTACATCACCACTAGCAGCCTGAAACACTGATTAGATGATAAGTTCAAGAAGTGCATGTATTATTGGAATTTCATTAGAAAAGCTACAGCTTATAACTTCTAAAAACGTGCCTGTTAGCATGTGACTAAAACAACCAAAACTAATCCCACCCTAAATTGGTCACTGGCAACCTGATGGGTGTTATGAGGTTATAACTGTGATATACAGTGTAACACAAAGACACTGAATGGTGCTGACAGGCACAGCTTAATGTGGTTTTATCTGGCAAGGACTTGAATTGACCTGACATTCATTTATATGCGCCTGTCCTGCACCTCAGCTTTGAAAACTTACTCTACTATGTTCTGTTAAGACAATTATGTGAAAATTTTTGAAAAAAATGCAGCAGGTGTTGACCAATAGCTAGATATTTCTAACATGACTACTGTGAATCTCCTGGAGGCATGAAGTACTCTCTGAAGATCATAGCATGGAGACACACCCATCAGATGAAACCCAGAGAGACTGGGCGACATGTTCCACTCAAAAGTCAGCATGTACAAAGTGCTCTAATGGACACGCTTTGTTTTTGTCTTTGTCGTTTTTAGGGCTGCAGTTAGTGAAGCGCACCTAACTCGCATTATACATACAAACATACACTCATGTATTAATGAGAAGATGACAGTGGAATCACACAGGCCCTCTTGTGCTGTGCTGCATCTGTTCAAGTTGAACAAATGTGCAAGACTGGCATCTATGTGAATGTAATGTGATAAAAGCAAACAGGACAGCACTATTATATAACAAGAGGTAAACTATTTATGATGAGCTTACTCTAGACACCAGACCTACATACTGAAATCTAAATCTTTTTTTCTTATCTTCTCACACCAGTTTTTCTCTTTAATGTTTTACTGTTTGCTCCTCCTGCTACTTAATATCAACTTTGAATATCCCTTTGTCTCACCTACTGAAGTTAAAGTTTGAAACAAAGTGCCTTCTCAACAGAACAACACAAAAACATTCCTAAAACAATAGCTTGTCTAATCACCTTATATGCATAAGAGTTGCAACTTTCGTGACGAACAGACTCGGTGTGATGACCCAACCCATCCATCCATTTTATGACGAGATGGGGTACACCCTAGGTATGCTGCAAGTACATCACAATAGTACCCAGGAGAAACCCACATGTGGAGAACATATGAGATCCACACAGAAAGGGGCAAATGCACAACTGTGTCACCCCAACTACTGGACTGCCTTGTCTTATTTGCCATCATGTAAACAAGGACACGTGGGTTCCTAACTTCATGTTAAGATTTGGGTGTTGGTATATAGACTGCATATAATGGTCTGTGCACACAGACTTTTTATCATGGCCATCTTTAATATATAATCAGCAAGAGGCAGATATGAATGAGAAAGCATGCGTAACCAAACACTCAGACCCACTAGTTGGTCTGAATAAGTTACAATATAGTGGACCAGTGCATATGTTCAAGGGCTGGGCACTAAAATGTGTAAGATTATGAGGAAATAGCTGGAGGCTTTGACTGAGTTTGTAACACTCATTATATTTGACAATACAGGAGCACAATGAACAACTTAACCCTCTGGACTGTAGGGTATAATAGTCCATTTTTGACTACTCTTGAATTTACTTTTATATATTGAAAGAAATATAAAAGTCAGATCAGAGGTCAAATGTAACATATTTGGATGCAAATTATAAAATATTTAGAATCCCCATATACCAGTATCATTTCATAGATGTTTCCAATATAAACAAAGGCAGGAGTTTCAAAGATAAGACATTTTTAAAATTTTAACCTTAATTGACCTTGAAGAAGACGTCTGAGGTCTAAAATAACATGATTTTTAGATTCCCCATATATCATTCCCTATATGCCTACATGTTGTCAATACAAACAATGGGATAGATTTAAATAGCTCTTTATAGCATTATTATCATTTTGACCCTCAGATCAATCTACTGACGTTGAAGACCAGTGAATTGTTAAGTTGAAGTTAAGATTAAGTTTTTATGTTCAGGTGACTGTCTTGCAACAAAGGGCCTTCACACCTGCCATCTGAAAGCAGAGGGGTGCAGCCAAAAACTTGATGGTTTGAAACCGTCCTCTCCTACATGTAAGTGTGTTTAAACAGAAATATTCATTACCATTTCAGTCCTCTGCATCCATTCACATGCTGCAATATTTACAGCCACTTACCTGGATCTCTCAGTCACTTTTGTGTTGCAGGTACCTTTGGGAGCAGCTATCTATATCTATGCTTTGCAGTCATACAGTTTACCAATGCACATTGCTAATTACTTCTTTCAACTATTCCCTTTAGGGGTACTGCATTGGATCTTCCGTCTCCATTTCATGCTATCCTTAGCATCCTCATGTGTGACACCAACCCTCTGCATATAATCCCTCACTGCCTCCATGAATGTTCTCGCTTGCTTTGAACACACCTTCCCCCTTGCCTCTTCCTTTGTATTTGGCCAATAGTAGCACAGTTTCCACTAGCACCCTGTTGGTCAACAACACCAGAGGTGGTCATTTATAACCTGGGGACCAACTGATCCGTTATGGAAATCTCATTCTTGGTGATCAGCCTTTTTGATTTGCCAAAGGTTTTACGTCGAATACCCTTCCTGATGCAATCCTCCTTGTTTACTCCTAGTGCCGATATCAGGCACTAGGAGTAAAATGGCTTGTCCCATTTCACTAGGTGAGTCTATAAGGCTAGCTGTAAGGTTATGGCTCTAGTCTCTCAAAAAGTGTGGGCTCAAAGCCCTTTACTGCCATCTTTGTTCTTTTTTGCCAAAAAGAACAATATTGGTATGTGAAGGCTTACCAAGATATTGTGAAATGTCCATGAGCTGGATACTAAAAGTGTTTTCAGTTTATTTTCTATTAAAATTCTTGACAGGATACTTTATGGCTTAAAAGGGCCCAGTGGCCAAAAGGTGGCTATTGAGGAAGTCATAATGCAATCCATACTGGAATAAGTTCAGCAGGAGTCTTGACGATGAAGAGGCACTTCAATCAAGGGTAAACTAAAAGCTTTAGTGTCTGGACCTGTGGATGTTAAAAGGCCAGGCAAAGATGCTTCCCACTGTTTATCCATTGCATCTGGTTCTTCTAGGGTAAAATTCCCAAGACGTGATCTCTCCAGCATGGCCTGGGTCTGATGCTGGGTTTCCAGTGGTTAAAGATACCTGATCGAGGAGACATCCAGCAGGGCATCCTAATCAGATGTCTGTTCACCTTATTTGTCCCTTTCAAAATGACCAAGCTCCTCACTCTATCTAGAGTAAGCCTACACACCCGTTGAAGGAAGCACATCAGCAAAGATGAAGTGAATTTTCATGAAACGTCACAGAAGTGAAGCCAAGTTCTAGAATCACAAAAACTACAAATGATCAATAAAGGAAAATAGTCAGATGTAATGTACAAATTACCCCCCCCCCCCCCCCCCCCCAAAAAAAAAAAAAGAACAGGGCTTTAGTTCACAGAAGGAGAGCATTACGCATGGCTGCAGCTCTTTACAGCATCCAAAATTAGCTATCCAATAATAAGAGGGTAGATAAAATGTAACATACACTGAATTATTTGCAATGAAGCTCCTGGATGGTAAATTGAGCATATTAATGTGGGTAGAAGGAAGGAAAAAATACACAATTATATTAAGAAATTCAAGCGCTGTGAAATTGACTGTCATGTTAAATTGTCTGACTTTCATTTTTACTTCACCTCATCATCAGACACAATAAGAAATGTATACACTAAACTATGCATTATGTCCTCACAGTGTTTATACTGTACATCCAGCCTCTGATAAACAAGTTGTGAGGACACTGATTAAGCAGTACAGGACATTAGACTGCTGTGCCTATGACCATTCATCCATCCATGCATGCATGCATTTTTTTTAAAATGGATGGATTCCTGCCTTTGTACTTTTTGCTGAACCACCTTTGTCTTGAGATCAGGCATCTATCCTTGCTGTTGCATCAGAGGACAACAATCCTGGATGATCTGGCCTGTGTGTGGTACAGGGGCTGGAAATGTTTTTTCCAGAAAAATTCCCTTGTGAAATCTTACATACAGAAAGCAATGCCCACCTAGCATGGGTGACACAAAGACTATGGAACTGCCTCTCTATGGAAGAATCAAGAAATCATAGAGTGTTTCCTCTTGTAAGAAGCTATGGGATTACTGAGGTGTGGCAGCAATAATTACGCCACCATAATGGAGATGTGAAGCAACTGTAGATTTTACACTAAATCTTTCATTTGATTAATGGCAGACTTTATCCAGCTCAATGAAATTTACTCATTGAGATAATAAAGCAAAAAATACCATTATGTATACACAGTGCTCCAAAATACAGTACTGTGCCAGATTCTTGAGCAAACCCTTATTCTTTACATCAGAATTTCTTGGAACCTTTTAAAGTGCTCTTGAGCAGTAGTTCTCCAGGATTGCTGAAGAGCTTTCAATTTTTTTCTTTGGTCATTGGCTGCTTTTCCATTCATTTTCTGTTCAGTCCATGTACCTAACCTTTTTCAGAGGATTTTTTTGTTTGTTTCTTATGCCACTTAACGTTTACATATGAATCATTCAAATCCATCAAAAAGGCACCCAAGTCAAGAGCTGAACTAGTGTTGCCAACAAATAACAGACAATTTAGCAAAGACACAAATTAGCAAAAAAACAAAACAAAAAAAACTTTAAAAACCCACTTGTGTGAATTGGCTTTTGTATATTTTATAATTTTGTGAACAAATGTTTGGTTTTATGAAGTCCAGAAAAATTTGTTTTAATTTACTTACTGTAGCATCAATCAAATACTTAAAACATTTTGCCTTGTTGTATGAACTATAATGTACGTTATTTGTTTAAAAGTGTCATTCTTGATGAATAACACATTTAAACAAATTAAGTAAAGTAGAAAATAGGGGTGTGCGATATATATTGTCTACGATAATATCGTAATTGCCGTGTTAACGATGTGTGAGCTGACATTATTGAGTATTCTAATTAGGAAAAAAAACAACAATCAAATCCCTCGGCTCCACGCGTGCACTACTTTATGCTTCAGTACAGGCTGCTGTGCGTGCGCATTGAGAGCGCCCGTACTGTGCGCTAGCATAGCTGCCTAAACAACACACCTAAAGCTGGAAATGAGTGAACACACTGCGCCAGGGGAAGAAACGCAGACATCACCAGCCTCGCGGTCTACCGCCTTCCTAGGTGAGGAGGTGGTTTGGAGTTTGCAGACTGTAAGAAAGCAGACTGTAAGAAAGTAAGAAAGCTCGACAACTGAGCTCTTCCATCATCAACGAGTATGAGGAATATGAAAAGTTTCGGGAACTCGGGAAACCACGACTAGCGGAATAAAGAGAAAAATAATGGATGGATGGATGTTAATATCCTTTAAGTTAAAGCAGGTATGTTATAATCACTGCGACATAACCTAGCGACGTTCTCGGAGCTCACCTGTTTGGAGCCTCGGATAATACACTGAAGCGGTCTTGCAAAAAAAGCGGGTGTCTGATCAAATGAAGGTGTGTAGTTTCTGTGATTTATTTTGCTATAATGTAGGGGAATCCCCCTGGACAGCCTCTTATTTTATTTTTATTTTTTCTCCTTCTGTCAAGTCTTTCATATTGAGCAATTGCTTTTGAAAAACTCACCAAAGTTTTTCTATTTACATTTGTCATGCCCAGGACACTCCTGAAAAAGAGATTTTAATCTCAATGTGTTTTTCCTGATTAAATAAAGGTTAAATAAAATAAAAAATAACTTAATGTCTCAAAAACACTGATTTAAGTCCTATATTTTACCATATTGCACTTCTTGTATGAACACATTTTTAAATAATGCGAAATATCATTTATTATTGTTATCGAGAAAATTGCAGAAAATATCGAGATATTATTTTTTGTCAATATCGCACACCCTGAGTAGAAAATGTTACAAATGTCAGTCCTCTTGTTTGTTAAAAAAAATCTAACATTTTTAATTAATATTTTTAATTTACATAAGAAAGTTTACCAGACAAATTATTTATATGATAAAAGTATTCTTTTTTTTTTTAACTGGCAGCAGTCAATCACATTCCACATCATTGTTATAACTGTCAGGTTTCGCGCTGTGGCCAACGTGGCAGAGGACCCCATGCAGGACTCGAAAGGCGTGGAGCTTTATAATCCAAATTTTAATAATAAAACATAGCGAGAACGTGGAGCATAGACGTAAACATGACATGAGGCACACAGCGGGAAAAACCAATGAATAACTGCCGACGCGACAAGGAACTAAACAACACAGAGATCCTAAATACACTGAGACATAAGGAGGGAAAAGGGAAACAGGTGACAACACAGGTGAACGAAATACACTAACGAGACAAAGGGAAGTAAACCTAAACACAACGCACAATGAACACAAGATCATCAAAATAATACAGGAAGTGACTAAACATGACATGTATGTAAACTTAACAAAGAGGGAACCTAAATACCAAGCACAAGGACACAACAGAAGGGCCAAGAAAGACACACAGGAGCACAGGGAAACCCAGAACATGAAAAACCAAACAGAAAACAAAGAAACTAAAATTCCCAAAATCCTGAACCAGAAAACAGAACTTCACAAAACTCAAAACACTGGGCCGCTGGCCCAGGATCATGACAATAACTAGTTTTTCCCCCTTTTAATATTCCTTTTGACTCATTTCTCTTATATGCTACGCTTTCTTCAGTTGTTGTCTACACCTCCACAAGTACTTGACTCCAGCCTTTTCCGACTGCAGACCGTGGACTCAGATATAAAGGTGCTAGTTCTCATATCTGCCGCTTAACACTTGGCTGTGAATCGCTCCAGTGTGAGCTGGAGTTCACCACCTGATGAAGCCAACAGGACCACATCACCTGCAAAAAGCAGACATGAGATTTTGAGGCCACCAAGGAAGAGGCCTTCCACCACTTTGCTATGGCTAGAAATGCTGTCCATAAAAATTATGACAAAGGACAACCAAACAAATTGCAACCGCAGCTCCGTGCATCAGCCTCAACACTGAAGGTGTGGAACGTGGTCCATTTGCTCTCAAGTTCTGCTGGAGGTGGGAGTTGAAGATCTCGTGGACTGGGGCCCTGCCAGACATTCCCAGCACACCCTCACTATATGTTTAGGTGTGCCAGATCTGTCCAGCATGCTCCCCCACCACCAAATCCAACTCACCACTAGGTGGTGAGCAGTTGACAGCTCAGCTCATCTCTTCACCCAAGAGTCCAAAACATACAGCTGCAGATCAGATGATATTACAAAGTCAATTAATGACCCATAACCTAGCGTGTCCTTGTGCCACATGCACTTATGGACATCCTTATGTCCACACATGGTGTTCGTTATGGGGAAACTGTGGTTTGCACAGAAGTTCAATAACAGAACACCACTCGGGTTCAGGCAGGCTCTTCCTCCAAGTCATACCCCTCCAGGGCTTACTGTCACTGCCCACATGAGCATTGAAATCTCCCAGTAGGACAACAGAGTCACTAGATGGAGCCCTGGATGCCCACCCCAGCCTGCCACCTCTCACTGAGGGCAACTCCAGACTGGAACTGGAGTCCAGCCCATTTACAGGAGACTGGTACCAGAGCCCAGGCCATGCGTTGAGGTGAGCGCAAGTATACCTAACCAGTATCTCTCAACCTCATGCACTAATCTCAGGCTCCTTCCCCACCATCGAGGTGACATTCCATGCCCCAATAGCCAGCCTCAGTAGCTGGGGATTGGTCCGCCAGGGCATCCGCCCTTGGCCGCTGCCTGACACACATTGCATTTGACCCTTACGATGCTTCCTGCAGGTGGTTGGCCTACACGAGCGTGCACCCATGTCTCCTCTTTGGGCTGTGCCTGGCCGGGTTTGTGAAGTCAGACAAACTCAGATTTTGCCTTATATACTTATATGTACAGTATGTTTGCACAGTTTGATAAATCAGTGCACCCATTTCCCATTCTTCCCAAAGTATTGAGGAGTGGTTCAAGAATTTTTTACAGTACTATATATGTGACTAAACAACATGTTAACAAATTCTAAGCAAATTGAGATGACTACCTCTATTTTTATAACTCTATTTTATATCTTAAACCTAATACCAAAGGGCACTGGCTCCCATCAGTCTTGTTCAACTTGGCCCAGAGGTTTGTTTGTGAGAGTATGTGCCCTGATGAAAATTTGTGTCTATCAAGATTCAAAAATATCTGATAAAGAAAATTAAAACTGATTCTACTGACACTTCAACTGTAAAAACACACAAAACTCAAATGTTAACCTTGATTCAACAGCTGTGTAGTGATATTAACCAATCAGAGGAGGGAAATATCAATATTTTCATCACTGGAAAAATTTTGAACACTGGGCAAGATATAATTCTCACTAAAGGTAGTTAACAATGGTGAAATATCGACAAAAAGATTAATGTGCTAAGCCAAAGCTAAATAGAAAAATACATTACTATGCAAACTATTGCAGATAGTCATGCATTTTGTTTTCAATATTTATTGTATTGAAAAGTTAGGGTAAAAATGATCCCTGTACCTGCATAAGCCATGCCCACTCAGCCTACAGTAGTTTTTGATAAAAACGACGATTGCAGAAATGTTTCAAAACTGCATGTTTTTAACCATGTAAATAACAGACTGCATTACTGTTTTCTATTAGCATGTGTAAAGTGTGCCAGTGTGACAGAAAGCTTAGAAAGGAATTATAGCACAGAGCTGCAGCTCTAGCTTTTGAACAGAGCTGTTATTACAATGGAAAGAAACTGCCTGTCAGTTGAATTAAGCCTGCTGACAGCTGTCTTCAGCCACTGAGGACTTGCAAACAACCGCTAAATAAGACTTGACCATGTGTTATGACCTGGCTCAAAAGCCACAACATAAAGTCTAGACTGACACCAGAGTTTTAAGAAACATGGGTTTTATTTTAAACTACTTGGTACGCAGTTCTCAGTTGCAACCCAGAGAGCAGAAGAGCAAGGAGTGGCAAGTCTCCAAAGCTGACCTCAGGCAGGCCTTTAACCACAACTTATTGGGTGTAGTCAATCAGCAATTAACCAAGGCAGCACCTGAAACTCTCACTGCCACTGCAAAGAGAGTAGGTGTTGCAGAGGGGTCTAACACCATGACGTGACCCCACCAAATACTAATATTAGTCTGAGTTATAGTACAGGTGCAAACAGTGGTCTGGATAACTTTAGAATACAGCCTGGACCTCATCATTATTGAAGCAGTGTGGACTCATCATGACAGAAAACAGAGCAAAAGGCTGCCAACATCCAAAGAAGACCTATGGAATGTCCTTAAAGAAACCTGGGAACTACTGAAGACTACTCAAACAAATTACGAGAATGCGTGTCTAAGACAGTTCAAGCTGTGTACAAGAATAAAGGTGGCCATGCCAAATGGACTGATTCTAATATGGTGCTTTTCTACTCTACATGAGCACTCAAAGCTGTTGTACAAAGTGCTTTTGAGCTAACATTCACACACAATCACACTCCAATGAACACATCGGGAGCAACTCCGGGTTCAGGATCTTGCCCAAGGATACTTTGGCAAACAGACTGGAGCAGACAGGGATCAAACCACCAGTCTTCCAATTAGTAGATAACCTGCTTTACCTCTTGAGCCACAGCCATCCCAAATCATTGCTCATTAAAACTGTATAAAGTCAGTTTTTGCCCTTAATGCAGTATTTCCATATATATTTGCACATTTCAATAAATTGCTCCACCTATTTCCCATTTTCCCAATGACTCTATGCTCTTTTTAGTAATGTAAAAATACAACAATAATAAATTGTGTCATTATCATAACTAAGGTGAACATAGCATATGAAATGGGGCAAGGACCTGAGTGCATATCAAGCATAATGGTAAAAAGATCAAATAAAAATTATGCTCTAAAAGATGTTGGTTTTTGCTTATTTATACAACCTTGTCACTTGAAAAACACGTGTTGCAATGCATTATAATCTGTTTTGTAAAGGAAATGCTGTAATTAAGGATATAAGTCATTTTAATGGTGTTTGAAGATACAAATCTGATTGAAATGCTGTGACTCATTTCTAATCAATAGCACACAGCTTATCAGCATTCACAGGAAGCTGAAAACAACACCTGCATTCACTGATAACAACAGAATCCATCTGTATCAATTACGCTGACTGTTTAAAAAGACTGTGCGTTAAAAAGGGTGAACAAAAAACCTGTAATATTTTAACCCAGTGTGCTACACATACCACAGTTGCTATGTACCTTTGTTTGGACTTGATATTAACAAATAGAAATTTATTTGGGGCAAATAAGGTTTTTATCATTTGTGTGGAAGGACCTCATCTGCTGTTATTTGTATATGCTGTTTTAGGAGCTATTAGTGCTAAAGCTATAATTTACACATACTCTTTCTTATAACAGACTTTTTTTTATAATTACAAAAGTTAGCTTTCTTTTTAAAAAAGTTTTTCTCAGTCCAGTTGTCTATCCTTGTCATGGATCAGCTGTGTGGCAGGCAGGAAGGAGGACCCCAACGCAGGATACGCCAGACAGGTAGGATATAACTCAGCTTTATTAGGCAGAGCTAACAAAAGATACAAACAAAATCAAACTCCAGAAAAAACAGGGAACACTGACAGAGACACACAGCATGGCAAACCAAAGAGCAAGACAACGACACAACAACAGGCACTGAAAACACAGAACTTAAATACACAGGAGGACAACAAGGGAAGTGGAAACAGCTGGGAACACAGGTGATGCTAACTATAAGGACAAGATCAGGGGAAGCAAAACTGAACACAACAGACAGAGACTGGACGACTATCAACATAAAACAGGAAGTAACTTAACATAGTACACACCGACTTGACACGACGATATTGACACAGAGGGATAACGCGCACCAGCACAACAGAACAGAACAGAGGGAGACAGAAACAGCGAAACCATAATTAAACTGAACTATATAACAAGAACATAAAACACTGGACCACGGGCCCAGGACCATGACAATTCTGGTGACATACATGACTGAAAGATATTTTCAAGCTGTCTCTTCATTCATCTATTCCTGGGGTATGATATTCACAGGAATTAAGAAATATTTTCCAATCTGTCAGAAACTTTCACTTACACTAATGAATAAACTGAGTCCATTTATTTTTGGTGTACACAAACACCTTTATCTTCATTTGAGGAAGCAAAGGAGAAGAGGGAGAGAGACAGAAGACAGGACAAAGCAAGAGTTAGCCTAGGACAAGCATTTATATGATTGAGAGCTTCGGGCTTCAGAGGCTTCAAAATACTACTGCTAGCGGGTGTCGTGTGGTGGTTACTAGGTTATGAGCAAAACAAAAAAGTGATGTGGTTGGGAGTCTATGTGAAAGCACCTGATGTAATACCATTTAGAACTGATAGAGGGCCAAGAAAGTCTATTGTCTTAAATCTATTGCAGATTTAAGACAATATTTCACACAAATATCTAAAAGAATAAAATGATTAAGTGATATTTTATATTCAAAAGATCAAACCTTGACTTCACAGTGACACCATGATTTTTCTAAGTAAAAGTAAAACCATACCTGAAACTGAAAATGATTTCATTAGGTCACTAGGACTAGAAAACCATCTGGAAACACTAATCCAGTTACCATTTTGCCATGACACAAGAACAGAAAAAGAGAATTTGTTTCACCTTTGGTGATATACTGAATTGGTTACAAGTTCTTGGTGTCCATCTGCAATGCTTGCATACAGTTGTGGTCAGAAATTTTCATATAATCGTCATGGTCATCATGAGTGCTGGTAACTCGTTAAAGTGTTCCTGACCAGTCACTCTGCAGGTCTAGAGAGTGAAAATATTGAATCGGGCCTAACTAAATAGAAATATTGGAACTAAATCGACTCATACTGATCAGAGAGTTAGAACAGCAACTAAAAGAAATCTGGGTTAATCCTCCAGGAACAATACAGGGTAACTTGTGGTTAACTCAGATCAGGAGTAAAACCAACTGGACAGGGAAAGAGATTTATTAGGGCCTGAGCACAACCTCTGCAAAGGCCCCTATTGTGTCTGCTCTTGATTATTCAGGCAAATGAATTGCTTTTTTGAGGGCCTGAACATGCTCAAAAACTCATGAAATTTTGCACACGTCAGGTCTGGTGAAAATTTTAGTATTTTAATGGTTTCAGACATTGCCCTTTCAAAATGGCTCAACAGCACCACCTTAAGTTCAATTCCCACTGCTGTGTTTCACATACATGTATGAAATCTGGTACACATATGTAACCTGTCCAGACGAACAAAAAAGACCACAGTTCAATGCCCTAAACCCAACAGGAAGTCCACCATTTTGAATTAAATGGGCGATTTCTGGCAATTTCCTGCACTCATACTTTGTCTAACTACTCCTAGGATTTGGATGGGATCAACTTGATATTTGATCAGTGTAATCTACACACCAAGGGCAATCTAAATTTCAAAACTGGTGAGTTTTCGCCGGGGGGCGTGACACCACACAGAATTTCGATCATTTGCCAGGAAATTTTGATTGGCTCTCATTCACACCTACATAATATAATCTGGACCAAACTTCTTTAGTAGTATGAGGCTGTACTCCCGAACACATGCATATGACAATATTTAATGACTGTCGCAGCACCACCTAATGGGAACAGGAAAGGTCATGTTTAACTCTTTGAGGTTCAGCTCCAATGCGGTTGAGCAGAATCATCTAACATTTCCCCTGGAAAGCTTTAAGGAGTTGGTCTTACATTGTTTTCAAAACTGTGAGTTTTGCCTGGCAGGATGACAAATTTTGATGATTCACCATGACGACAAAAATGGCAGTAACTCAAAGCCACACTGCCCAATCTGCCCCAAATTACAGTGTTTTGATAAGCCTCCTGTCCTGAACTCATTGATATGCATATAGTCAGTAAAACTTAGAGCACCACCTATTGGGAACTGAAAATATCATGAAATACCATGTTTTATACATAGCCCTGGAGCTACATTCTATCTACATATCTGAAGTTGTGCAGGCTCATGTAATATCCTAAGACATGCAAAAAAGGCTCTTGGAGCCATACCCGAAACCCTACAGGAAGTCAGCCATCTTGAATTTAATGTGTCATTTTTGCCATTTTCGGGCCTCATATTTGAATGAACCCAGTGAGACCAAAATCACTCCAGATCATCTAGACAAGTAGGCCATCAAAAGTTATCCAAGGTTTTATAGAATCTCAAACAGTGTTGCCGTAACCACACTTTGATTTGGGGATTTCAATCATATACCACAGGATACCAAATTGTCACATCTCAAAGATACATTGTCCAATCTGTCCCAAACTTCACAGTCTTCGTGAGAGTGTGAGTGAATCTGGACACACTTATCTACCAGCTTTGCATCACACTCATAACATTACCTAGTGGGTACAGGAAATCAGCAGGATACTGATAATCATCCCATGAACATTAAATTTTCACTGATGGGTGCAGGCATTACATACAGCATCATGACATGTAAATATTTGGCACTCACCGACACCACCTAGTGGGCGCGGGAGACATTCAGCGGCCGAACAATGCAAGGTACGAGTGGCCTACTGGGCTGACAGCATCCAGGTGAGCCCGTGCGCAACGTCTGAGCACAGAACGGCTCGACTCGCGCTGGGTGCAAGGGCCCAGTCATGCTACTTTCGGCTTTAATTTTCATTTGTTTTTCTTTTTTAATTAATTTTATTCTAAGATTTGGATGCATGAATCAATGTGCAGTGGAAATTATATGCAGCATTGTTATCTAAAGGTAGTTCAAAATTCACACTTGTCTGTGGTCTGTTATTTTAGACCACACTACCCTGAAAAGAGCCAAACTGGTGGAGAATGAACCAGAATGAGTGGAGCCAGGTGGAGTACAGCATATCAGTGGAGTGAGTGCTGACTTCTGACACACTGACTGATTTGTGCCTGTGTAGTGCTGCTGAAGCCAGACCCTGCTAAAAGTGGAACACAGAGTAAAACATTTGGGGAAAGAACAGATAACACATATGTTTTCTTTAAAAGTTTCTAAAATGGAAGCAATATCATATATGATTCTCAATAAATCCATAACACATTTGAGAGAACTCAATTCAGCTTCAGTTTTTGATGAATTTAAATTGTGTTGCTTTCAGCATTTAAATATTTTGATTATCTGCTATATGTACAAGTTGAATACTTCAACTGCTTCCTCCTTCTTGCATACTATGTTCAGGTGCTTCAAATATTGTAGGCTAAACTGACTTAAAATTAATTAGCAAGTTTTAAAGGTAGTAGTTTTTTCAACAGCTGCTTAAATATAGTCATAAGGCTTGAGTTATATTAGGTCATTATCCACTCCTAAAGAGCAACAAGAGAGCTCAAAATGCACCTCCCTTTTTTTCTCTGATGAGCAGAGGATTACTTCATATCCTCCTATCTACAACATTGCTGCAACAGTTGTACTTATGGTGTTACAGCTTTGCTTCATCTAAGAAGTAAATACAACAGCCTGAGCAAAAGGAACTGTAAACACAATGGAACAAACAGAGCAATGACTTCATATACCCAGCATGACTAATTTGTATTTCTCATCTAAACATAATTTAGTCTTATACTTGTCATATATTCCTAATGGAATTATTTGGATTTTTTTCCCTCTGTATGTTAACAGACTGTTACAAACTTGCATCAGTGTCTAAGCGGAGGTACCAGCAGTGTCTTAACAGTTAAACAGGGTGGAGCATGAAGGAATATGATTATCTTGTTGAACCTTGTCTGCTGCCACAAAGTAAAAGAAATTCACACTCATATACATGTAAGGTCATATTATTGGGATACTTGCTTTTTAATAGATTTCGTTTTTATTCAATTGTTTTTATTCGTTTCTATTCAAGACTTTGCTGCAGCTCTTTGCTCTTTATGTGGCTGCTTTGTTCGAAGTGTGTGAGCACTAACATTTCCAGGACATAATCATAGCTGATAGGGTATACTGCAATCAGTTTCTAAAGGAATTTATATGGATTCATTGTAACCACAAGTCAGGGTTTTCAGTGATGAATCGAATTAAGGACAAGAAGCCCAATAGACTCACTGACTCGCATCTCAACCAGTGATTGCATATTGCCTTGACATCTCACAACCCAAACTTCAGTAAGCTCTCAAAGGAAATGGGATGCATTAAGCATGTAGTCAATAACTGATAGTGTGTGAGACACATGAAGTGGTTAAAATTTAAACATCTGATGACATACCAGTGCTGCCTGTTCCAGACTTTAATTTTATTTTTTATTTTTTTAATGAACTGTTGTATTTCTGAACTATTCCAATATTTGATGGCTTGCACTGTGCAGTTATGTGTTTGGTAATCATTACATTTAAAAAAAAAAAAAAAACAGCTTTTGCACCAAAAGACCTGAAATATGTTTATTCTATGCTTAAGAATTGTTACTAATCATTTGCATTTTTGAATTTGTCCAGCATTTGTTTGCATGATAGGAAAGGTTCCAGCTATGCTGTTGAAAATGGTTCAAAATATATATTGCTGAATTGCAATGGAGCTCATAAAGTGCATCAAAATATGAGCACCAACCATTAGTCTTTTACAAAGTTTGCTGATTTTATTCAATTCAATTGAATTTTATGTACATATGCGCCAAATCACAACAAACAGTCGCCTCACGGCACTTTGTATTGTAGGTAAAGACCCTACAATGATACAGAGAACACCCAGCAATCAAAACGACCCCCTATGACCAAGCGCTGGGTGACAGTGGGAAGGAGAAACTCCCTTTTAACAGGAAGAAACCTCTGGCAGAACCAGGCTCAGGGACGGGCAGCCCTCTGCCATGACCAGTTGGGGCTGAGGGGAGGGAGACAGGACAAAAGACATGCTGTGGAAGAGAGAGTGATTAATAATAACTAATGATTAAATACAGAATGATGTATAAACAGAGTAAAAAAGAGGGGAAAAAAAAGAAATAGTGCATTATGGGAACCCCCTCAGCTGCCTAGGTATGTAGCAGCATAACTAAGCAGAGGTGGCAAAAGTACTGACATTCTATACTTAAGTAGAAGTACAAGTACTTGTGTTAAAAAATACTTTGGTAAAAGTTGAAGTACTAGTTCAACTTCTTTACTCGAGTAAAAGTAAAAAAGTACAGGCTGTGAAATGTACTCAAAGTAAGAAAGTAGAAGTAGCTCTTTGGAGGACGTTTCTACCAGCTATTTTTCTGCAAAGCTAACTGAATCTCATTATATATACAAATTAATTCCCCCACTGTATGTATATGCATTGAGATGAGAGGAAGAGAAGCTTTCTTAAACAATAAGTTCATAGGTTTCTTATAAATACCCTCATGGCTCTCAAGTGAAAATCAATCCTGCCGATGAACTCCAGCTGCTGGACTGCAGCAGACAGTCCTGGTTCTGCTCTGCAGCCTCAGTGGGCTATGCAGCTGTGGTTCTACTCCTGCTGCAGGTTCTGTTTCTGATGAGAACCTTTAGCTCTCATTAGATCTCACAAGCAGAATAAGGTCTAGCTGCTGTCCAAAAGGGCGATGTTAGAGTCTCTCCAACTACAGGATGAAATCATCTCTTGGGAAGCAGCTGAGTGATTTAGAGGACTGTCACTATAGCAACAATGCTAGCAAGTCAGCTGGCAGGGAAAACAGGAGATGGGAAGGTCTAGTTCTAGTGGCCATTCATATACCTAAATTTTAAAATCTGAATGAGAAACACTGGTTTTTGCTATTTAACTCCAAAACATGAATTCTAGACGACCTAACTGGTTTTCGTTGTAAACAATGATTTTGATCTTAGTTTTCTAACTTTGATGTCTAAATGTCTTGAAATATGTTGTCATAATTAATGTTCCTCAGCATATGCATTTATAATTAGATTTTATATTAGCCTTCACTGATGAAAAGTGAAAAAAGCTTTATCTTGGGACCCTCCCACTTCGTGTCACCAGCATTTCCTTTGCCCGTTGTTCACTTGAAGTCATTGAATGTCGTTCACTTTCTATGGTCTCTGTAAATGCAGCTTTGAGTATGCCAACTAATGTGACTATAAGTGCTGAACAAGTAGGATCCAATGAGAGATTGCTGTCATGAACACTCCTTTCCTCCCTCCTCTTTGTAAAATAAAGAGCATCTGAACATAGTATGCAAGAAGGAGTAGAGGAAGATTGGGAATGGAAGACTACCTTTTTAATGCTGCCTCTAGGTAGTGAACATAGTTATTTCTTCTTCGTTCATTGCCCCATATGCTGTGGTAATGGTGGTTGCTAGGTTTCAAGGAAATCTGGAAAGTAATGCTGTGTGCCAAACATATGTGTTTCTGCTGTGATACCATTTAGAATTGCAAGCGAGCCAAAAGTGATTGTAAGTTTAATTACAGACAAAAGTGAATTAATAAAATGTAAAAAAAAAAATTACTGATGCCATTAATTTTTTAAATATCATGATATCAAAATTGTGAACTCTTTTGCCATGATTAATAATTGTGTAGTTATTCTGTATTTCATTCTGAGTATTATTTAAATAAACTTTTAAACAGGCTCCTGGTTCTCTCGAGGTTTTGGGGATAAATCTTCATGCTAACTCAATAGGAACTGCTAGTGAGGCCTGTACACTCAAACTGAGTGTGGAAATTTGCTTTTCATCAATACTCCTGTATACTCCTAAAGCTGCAGTGTGTTTAAGTCTGTGTGTAATCTCATCTCTTAAAATACTGCATTCGGCACCTTTCACACATTGCCCTCTGTGTCTGTGTGCGTGTGTGTTTGAATAACTGAATAATGAACACGGTGATGAGGTGTGTTTGTGGACTAGTAATAATTTGAATAACAGCATGTGTGTTCACACTTGTTAAAAATAAACATCCACCTTCCTCTCATCTTTCAAATGAGTGCACCTCCTTGTTTGTTGCATGGAAACATTAGGCAGTAATTAGCCCCACTGTGCTGTGCATGGCAGCATTCATGTGTGTTAATGGCACAGTGTTAAACAACTAAGCAAAGCCTATTTAATAATAAAAAATAGGCCTTTTCATCACTAAAGGAATTTTCCACTTCCACACAACCTCCACCTTATATTCTGTGGACTGTGAGTGTGCGCAGAGCTCATACACCCATCCATGACCAACAGTTAAAGGCTTGACAGGCAACTGAAACATGTCACTTCTAATAAGCCAGCCACTTTGTCAATATGGAAGCCATATTCTCTTCTAATCAGGCTGGTGTATGCCATTACTGTAACCTGGTACCTCTTGGTTTAAACTTTAACCTTTCCAATGTGCAAGTTTCTGAACCAAAACTGCATCTGTCAAACATAAAGCATCGGCTGTCACAGATTTAGAAAGTTTTCAGGCAAAACACATTCAATGAAGAAAGGAAGAATACAATGAAAAGGATGTACTGTGACATTGTTATGCTTCATTTCTGTTCCATCAAATTAAGCAGAGTTGGCCAGAGTGGGAATCGAAAATCTCCGCCAAAAACTGACAGAAAGATTTTTTTCTAAAATGAGTTGCTCGTTTTTACTGTTGTAAAGCTGTTACTGCTTTGAAGATGCTTTCTTAGGTGGAAGCTTTCAAAAACAGCCTAAGGCTTAAATCATTCAGATGGCTTCCTGCAGAAAACCTCCACCCTGTTAAGTTATATTGTGTCTTTTATTTATTCCTAACTGAAGATTTATGTAAAACAGTCACTGCATGTATTATATTGAGAATGCATGCACAGTGAGGTGCAGGCCAATGTGAACTTCAAGGTCCAAGTCATTTTTCTTAATACACTGATGATCATGTGTCCAGCAGGCAGAGATAGATTTGTTTGTTTGTCTTTGGAATAGCCTCTGCATATACACTGCTCAAAAAAATAAAGGAAATACTCAAATAACACATCCTAGATCTGAATGAATGAAATATTCTCATTGAATACTTTGTTCTGTACAAAGTTGAATGTGCTGACAACAAAATCACACAAAAATCATCAGTGGAAATCAAATTTATTAACCAATGGAGGCCTGGATTTGGAGTCACACACAAAATTAAAGTGGAAAAACACACTACAGGCTGATCCAACTTTGACGTAATGTCCTTAAAACAAGTCAAAATGAGGCTCAGTATAATGTGTGGCCTCCATGTGCCTGTATGACCTCCCTACAGTGCCTGGGCATGCTCCTGATGAGGTGGCGGATGGTCTCCTGAGGGATCTCCTCCCAGACCTGGATTAAAGCATCCGCCAACTCCTGGACAGTCTGTGATGCAACGTGACGTTGGTGGATGGAGCGAGACATGATGTCCCAGATGTGCTCAATCGGATTCAGATCTGGGGAACGGGCGGGCCAGTCCATAGCTTTAATGCCTTCATCTTGCAGGAACTGCTGACACACTCCAGCCAGACAGAAAACAGAAAATCAAGCAAAAAATCCAGAGAAAAACACATTGCATAAAAGATATAAATTGATTTGCATGACAATGAGTGAAATATGTATTTGATCCCCTATAACCCACTTGTAAAAAGCACACCTGTCCACAGAATGGTAAATGGTAAATGGACTAGTTCTTATATAGCGCTTTTCTACTCAGTATGAGCACTCAAAGCGCTTATACAGCCTGTTTGCATTCACCCATGCACTCCCATTCATACAAGCACTTCCATTTTTACAAAGCTAAGTGCTTTAATTAACTACCATTCACACGCATACATACTCCGACAGAACGGTCGGAGAGCAACTTGGGGTTAAGTATCTTGCCCAAGGATACATTGGCATGTAGCCTGGAGTAGCCAGGATTCGAACCGCTGACCTTCCGATCAGTAGGTGACCTGCTCTACCTACTGAGCTACAGCCACCCCCAAAAAACAGTTCCTTCCATTCCAACCTCTCCACCGCCACAGACGAGACCAAAGAGGGACAAGATTGTAGACCTGCACGAGGCTGGAATGGGCTGCAAGACCATCAGCAAGAAGCGTGGTGAGAAGATGACGACTGCTGGTGTGATTTTTTTTTTTTTTTCCTAAACGGAAGAAATAACAATTGAGCATCAGTCTTCTTCAGTCTGGAGCTCCATGCAAGATCTTGCCTCATGAGGTGGCAGAGCCCAAAACTACACAGGAGGAGCTTGTTAATGATTTGAAGGCAGTTGAGACCACAGTCACCAAGACCACCATTGGTACCACTGCATTGATGGGCCAATGCATGGCGCCATGTACCATAAAATCTTGGACAAGAACCTCCTTCTCTTAGCCACCGAAGATGAGTCATGGATGGGTCTTCCAACATGACAATGACCCAAAACATAACACCAGGGCAACAAAGGACTGGCCTAAGAAGAAGCACATTAAGGTCCAGGAGTGGCCTAGCCAGTCTCCAGACCTCAGTCCTGTAGAAAATCTGAGTGAGCTGAAGCTTCAAGGATTTAGACAGTTGTCTGTGTTTATTTATCACTCAGCTTGATGTATGGAGAAAGAAGATGAATACATGTATTATAATAATTCTTCATGGAAGACCATAACTTAAACTAACACACCACTGACAGGACAGGGAGCCTTCTCTGCAGATGCTTTTGGAACATCCACTTCACAGCTTCTTTCCTTTTATATCAGTTCTGTCTGATCCATACCTGTTCATATGAACAATATTGTGTTTCCCTGAAAGTCACCTTTGTGAATGTGTGTAATTCTAGTTGACAAAAATACCTGCATCACTTCCTCAGTGCCACAATTCACAGGCACTCACCTCACATGCAATTAAATCATTTTTTTCAGCTGTGAAATTTGTCATCTTAATCTCTCTCTGTTTTGTTCACACTCCATCTTTCACTTTCTAACACACACACCCACACACACACACACACACACACACACACACACACACACACACACACACACACACACACAGGGCACAAATCCCTCTGCACTAACAACCGAATTGATTTATATGATGTCGGTGTGAATTATGACACTGTCAGTTACGTAAACTGCAGTGGCACAAAAGTGTGCACATACACATGTTGCATAAATCTGTCTTTCTTGAGAAAATTGCATTCAATTCCAATCATTCCCTGGACTGCTGTTTTGAGGAAGGCAGCTTATCAGCTACATGGAAAAATCCCTCACCACATTTTAGATGAGCACAGTGGCATTCTCTTGCTTTAATTTTGTGCTAGCAGAGCTTTTCAGGTTCATTTAGAGCAGCTTTTCCATGGCGTAATTATGAGGATTTGCATCACACAGTTGCTCTTATTCATTTTCTTTGCAATTTATTATCGTTTCTCTGTTTTTCACAAGCCTTGTGACATAATTTCTGCTCTTAAGCCTTGTCTACCTTTATTTCTCCATGGAAAAGGTCAATCAAGGTGTTTGGCGCATTCTGACAAAACCAGTTTGATCCTTCTATGAGCTCACCAGCAGCTCCTTGGTACTCCGGTGGAATAACTGGAATAATGAGGTGAGGAGCTTGGTCAAGGACAAATTTAGAGTAGGTGTTGGTAGTGCAATGTTTTTTTTCCTACTCAGATTAGCAGACTTCCAACCCTCAGTGCAATTTTCTGATATGCAGTGTCTCCTCTTTAACTTTCCGGTTCCTGCCTTGACAACACACGATGCGTGGCATCACCTTTCCAATGTGTTTCATATGACCCTCCTGCCAAATATGAAAATGTAAGCCATGATTCAGTTGGAAAAATCTTGATGTTGTGTATTGATGTCATTGAACTATCTAGGAAATCATTCTTTCAGTGCTTCTTTAAAAAGAATTGTACTTACATCTTAAATTTTGAAGCGGTCCAAATTCATGCCTTAAGTTCAAAGAAGGAAGGTCATATAAGGAGATACAATGTGATGATTGTGGTTTTAGTTACATACTAAAACAAGTGCACCATATCAAGGTATTTAGGAAGCACCTGAAACTCTGGGGGATATGGTGAAAGTGTGTGTGTGTGTGTGTGTGTGTGTGCATGAGGGCAGAGAGTTCAGCTTCCTGACAGCCTGGAAGAAGAATCTGCTACTCAGTCTAATGGAGCAGGCCTGGAAGCTCCTGAACCTCCTCCCTGATGGAAGGAGACTGGAGACTGTGTGAGGGGTGGGTGGGGTCACCCACAATGCTGGCTGCTCTGCGGGTGAGGCAGGTGTTGCATGTGTCCAGGAGGGAGGGGAGTGGGGCACCGATGATCTTTTTAGCAGCCTTCATCATGTGCTGCAGAGTCATCCGTTCGGAGGCTGTGAAGCTTCCGAACCACACAGTGATCCAGCTAGTTCAGACTCAACAAAACCCCTGTATAAAGTGATCATGATGTGTGCACCTATCACAGTGGAATTCACTGAGCTCCTGAGAGCGACTTAGTGTTTCACAAATGTTTGTAGAAGCAGTCTGCATGCCTAGGTGCTTGATTTTATACTCCTGCTGCCATGGAAGTGATTGGAACACCTGGATTCAATGATTTGGATGGATGAGTGAATACTTTTGGCAATATAGTGTATGTAGTCAGCACTTTATGACATACATATGCACAACGCATCTTCAGCTTAAGGGTCCATGTGTCAGACATGACATAATCACAACATTTAGAACAAACACACAGGCTCCTCAATTTGTCATGGCTCCAATTTTTAATTTTTGGGTCATGATGTGAGTTGAAGTGTGGACTGGACACAAAGTACTTTTCATTCAGTGACTAACATTTTGAAGGTTGACTTAATAGTAACCTGAAGCACCACATGGCTTACAATGCTGAACCGTCTGAGAAATATCTTTTCTCAGAGTCTTGCAAATTATTTTGGAAAAGGGTAGATATTTTCAATCAGCCTCAGTTACCATGTTGAATGTTAGTGTTCATGTCACTAAAATTAGAAAAAGTCTGAACAAGTATGACTTGTTTAAAAGGGTTGCAAGGAGACAGCCTCTTAAAATTTTCATGGCAGGACGGCTTAGGTTTGTAAAGTTGCACCTGAACAAACCACAAGACTTCTGGAATAGTTCCTTTGGAGAGATGATACCAAAGTGGAGATGTTCGGCCAATGCACAGGACCAAACCAAGTACAACAGAGCAGCACAAACACCTCCTGTCAAGCACGGTGGTTGGACGGGTGATATTTTAGGCTTGTTTTGAAGCCAAAGGAGCTGGGCACCTTGGGACAGCTAAAATGATCCCAAACACACCAGCAAATCCACAGCTGAATGGCTGAAAAAGAAAAGCATCAAAGTGTTGCAATGGTCCAGTCAGAGTCCAGACCTCAACCCAACTGAAATGCTGTGGCAGAACCTCAAGAGAGCGGTGCATAAAAGAATGCTCACAAACCTCAATAAACTGAAACTACAGAATTATGTGATGGATTTAGTTTTTCCTGAGTCCTGTGAAAACTTCTAACATGATTGTACAACTACCTTCAAATAATCAGATCAGTCAGCCATAGATCAACAGAGCACAAGAGAGGAAAACCATCTCAGTTGTCATAGTTTGTGTGGGTGTGTGAAGTGTTGTGGTGTGGTTAGGACTGGGTTGGCTCTCCTCTCCCTCGGTGGAGTTTCATCCCTTACAGCCGGCTGTCACACCTGAAGCCTATCAGCTCATCAAGGATCCAGTATTTGAGGACCAGTGGGGTCCTCCACTCTTCAGCTGGGAATCAGTGACCCACTTGTGGTAACCAGACCAGTGTTAGAGTTTCATAATTTTGGATTACCTGCATTTTGGTTTCTACTCCTGTTCTGGTACTGCAACCTATCTCTGTGCTTTCTCCTCTCCCTCGGGATCAGACTATCATGCTTGCTTCAGTCACCTCCTGCCTGCACTCCCTCAACCCAGAACTGTGGAATTATATCTACACGCTGAGTTGTCATTCTCCTCCTGGACCTGAATTCCTAGATACGCCAAGTAAGACTGCTCATAAGATCCTCACCTAGAGCAAAACCCCACTCTTTAAATATCCCACTAACTCTCCTCTCCTTTTCCTCAGGATCGCCCTGGCTCCCCTTTTACAAGCATGTTGCACCGACCTGAATGACAGGCTCTGTGACTCCCTAAGGCAAGGGTATTCAACTCCAGGCCTCGAGGGCCGATGTCCTGCAGGTTTTAGATGTCTCTGCTTCAACACACCTGAGTCAAATATTGAAGTCATATTGGCCCTCGAGGCCTGGATTTGAAGAGCCCTGCACTAGTGTTTGTGAATAAAACTGTCTTGGAAAAGTTACTTGACTGTTCGTTTTGGGTACCGCACAGAGCACGGCTCGTGGCGCCTAACATCAGTATTCATTTAGTGATCTCACAAAAATCCAGTCTTTCAAGTAGAGATGAGCAGGGACAATCAGACATCCTGAAACTCAGATGAAAGAAAATTATGTCAGCACAAACGCCTTAAGTTTTAATTGATCAATTAAAAGGGGTGGAGCTCGCCTAGCTTCCTGTTCTTTTGCTCCTCGCCAGCGAGACATTGGTGACCACGCACCTGATTGCAGTTGGACTCATTACTGGTGACCTATTTAAGATGGCGGCTTTTCTCTATTCGACGCCAGATCATTGCACCCCATACAGGACACAAGCTTGGCTCCTCATGATCCTGATTAACTACAAAAGAGAAAGTGATTTCTGGACTTACCTGCTCTTTCTGTGTTTAGATGTCCATTACTGTGAAAGACAGGGACAGTGTCGTGGAGTACTCCTGGTTGGACAGTAATGCTCCCTGGCATCCCACCCTCCCACTGGGAGGTTTAAGTGGTCATATTTTTTGGGTTGCCAGTGATCCAGTGTTTGTAGTACAGTATATTTACTGGACAATCTACTGATGGTCTTTGTGAATGTTTACATACTCCATCTTATTTAAGGTTCCATATGTTTTCAGAGACAATCCAACTCATTTCCTAACAAGCTGTCTTTCTGGAGAGCTCAAAGCTTCTTTGGCGCTGCAGTCAGAATTGATAATGAGCAAACATCTGCGATTCGACAGTCAAAATGCAACTTGGAGTAGAGCAGCATCAGGTTCCAATGATTTCAGCCCCAAAGTGCAGGCCAGCTGTCTTTGTTTAGAAGGAAATGTGGCATTTGTAGTTTATATTTCTGCTTTATTACATATTATATAATAATAAGGACTGGAAGAGAAGAGTAGATGTTGCACGAATGTGGTAGACCAACAACACACGCTCAGATTGTCCTTGTGTGGCCTGGAGCGAGTGTAGTTAAGCGATGCACATGACACTGACAGCTCCTGTTCAAATCAAAGCTGTTTCCTTTTTTTTGTTGCCGGTCATTTGGGTGTACAACTTACTATTTTCAGCCTCTCTAAACATGTTTTTTCCAGCATCCGCCCGTCTGAACCTGTAAATTGCATTTAGCTGCTTGCAGCCTTTTACTTCTCCCTCAATTAACTCCAATTCTGATTATCTTTTTTTCCCCCCTCTGGCTTTCTTTTTCTCCCACTTCAACTTTCTCTCTGTAGATCTCTTTCTTATGTTCTTTTGGCTAACCTCCCACTCAAACACACACACACACGGAGCCTAGCTCTTGAGCAATGGCAGTTGTGAAAATTTCGTCCAGAACCTCAACCACACAGACATTTGTGCCCACTTTCAGCAGGCCTCATCAACCAAATACACACTTTTCATGCTCATAGTTAACTGCACACACTGAAACACACACATGCCTACACACCAAATGAATGCTGAGTGAACCAGGCAATGCTGGGAAGGCTGCTGCATAAACCAATTAGCTGGGCTGAAATCAAGCCAACAGGAGTCTGTGTCTCTCTGTTTTCCTATTCATGCTTCTCTCTTTTCCCTTCTCTTTCCATCTTTTGTTTTTTTTTTCCTCCACAGACCAGTCTCTGTGTGCTGAGATAGTGCTGAATGCTGCCAAGGTAAGACAGAAAAAGAAAAAGTACAGAGCTGGGGAAAAGGGGAATGAAACAATTGGAGAAAGATAGAAGAGGAGACTGTGTGAAATGAAGCTGGGAGAATTTGAGTGAGGACGGACAGAGGGATGGCCTGCTCTAGAGAGAGTGATGGCCGGGGTTGGCACCGACAGGTTACAGCTGCTGAACTGTGACAAAAGAGGGAGAGCGACATAGACGAGAGAGGCAGCAAAAGAGAGAGAGAAGGGAATGCCAATGTTAGGCCATACAATCCAGGTAATGAGCTATTCAGTTCTGCTGGAGAGACAGCTGAGAGACTCTTTTAGTGCAGCTGCTGATGAAAGAGAGAAGAGGGAAAGTTACCTTGTTTGATGGGCAGCTTGTTAGACATAGAGATGGAGAGAAAGAGTCAAAGAGGAAGATGAAGGGGTCATTGGGGAGATGTGGAGGATGACAAGCAAAGAATTTTCAAAGGTGGCTTCTATGTGAAAGCAATGAAAAGGAGTGGGTGAATAAACCAAGGAGGCATCTTTCCTTCAGGCTGTATAAGCGTATGCTGAGTGGACACTTTTCAATTTCCTGGAGAAGCTAAAGTGATGCAGCACAGTGCGCAATCAGCCTATGAGCCTTTCTTGGAACATACAGGCAGAACATTTGTGTTAATTTGTTTCAGTTGACAGAAAAACAGATCCTCATCAAGCCTGATGTGGTTAAATATAGTACTAATGCACAGCTCCTGCACCATAGACTCTGTTCATCACTTCAAATGGATAAAAAGCTGGGGTGACATCAGGTGTCTATAGTTGATATGTTCTCCTGGGGCTGGGCAATTAATCAAATTTTCATTTCAACTACAACCTTGGCATCCAATGATTATGAAAACAAGATTAAAGGATTACACTTTAAAATTGATATTCACTGCAGAGCTGTTAATAATAAAGTGTGCATCT
This sequence comes from Archocentrus centrarchus, assembly GCF_007364275.1. Classification (NCBI taxonomy): domain Eukaryota; kingdom Metazoa; phylum Chordata; class Actinopteri; order Cichliformes; family Cichlidae; genus Archocentrus; species Archocentrus centrarchus. The sequence goes on along the minus strand of NC_044355.1, from coordinate 30,301,465 downwards.
TTCTTTACAGCAGTGCATTGTGTATACATAAAACTTTGCCTTTACAAAGCAGGGATATATGCTGCCATAATTGGGAATGTTGTGAAGCAAACAATCCAACTGTATATAGTTATATGGAGGGAAAAAAACTTTTCCTAAACTTTTGTGCCTAAATGTACTGTTCAAAAAAAAATTTAGGGAACAGTTTTTTAATGTATAGCATCAAGTTAAAACTTCTGGGATACTGATCTGGTCAGTTAAGCAGCAGAAAGGGTCATTTTTTTCACTTTGATTTTTGGGATGTCTTTGAATTTTAGGTTGATAATTTTCATTTCCATCAAACAATGTGGCATCCTTTCATCCCAAACACATTAGCCACTCCATATCAGTATAGTTATCCAGCATGATTTTCTTTTGCCCCCTCACATTTTTTATTTTTTTTTCCTGTGCAGGAGGAGAAGTGGGCTGAAGTTTTCCTCAGTCTGCCCTTGGGTATGGACTCTGCTGGCACCTGTTCATACCTGGGCTGACTCCACTCATGATCCTGAGTATTTAGAGGCTGGAAGGACAGCAGAACTCTGCCAGATCGATTCACTTCTTCTGGTGATTATGAGGTTCCCCATGAAAATTTGTGTCACTAGTTACCTGCACTCTTTGATTCAGTGTTTCCGTCTGTCTCAGTTCCACACTCCGAGGATCTCTGCTTACCTTTGTCCTGACTTACCTTATACAGTGGTATGCAAACATTTGGGCACCCCTGATAATTTTCATGATTTTCCTTTATAAATCATTGGTTGTTCAGATCAGCAATTTCAGTTAAATATATCATAAAGCGGACAAACACAGTGATATTTGAGAAGGTAGGCAGATGCACCCTTGTGGTTTTATTGATTTGAATACCTTTAGCACTAATTATTGGAACACAATATTTGTTTTGTAAGCTCATTGACCCTTGACCTACATACAGAGGTGAATCCAATTATGAGAAAGTGTTAAGGTGGCCAATTGCAAGTGTTTCTCCTCTTTGCATCTTCTCTGAACAGTGGCAACATGGGAGCCTCAAAACAACTCTCAAACAACCTGAAAACAAAGATTGTTCAGCATCATGGTTTAGAGGAAGGATCTAAAAAGCTCTCTCAGAGATTTCAGCTGTCAGTTTCCACTCTGAGGAACATAGTGAGGAAATGGAAGACCACAGTCACCGTTCTAGTTAAGGCCCGAAGTGGCAGGCCAAGAAAAATCTCAGATAGGCAGAGGCGAAGGATGGTGAGAACAGTCATAGTCAACCCACAGAGCAGCTCCAAAGACCTACAACATCATCTTGCTGCAGATGGTGTCACTGTGCATCATTCACCTATTCAGCGCACTTTGCACAAGGAGAGGCTGTATGTGAGAGTAATGCAGAAGAAGCCTTTTCTGTGCACACGCCAAAAATAGAGTTGCTTGAGGTCTGCAAAAGCACATTTGGACAAGCCAGCTTCATTTTGGAATAAGGTGCTGTGGACTGATGAAACTAAAACTAAGTTATTTGGACATAACAAGGGGCGGTATGCATGCTGGAAAAAGAACACAGCATTCCAAGACAAACACTTGGTACCCACAATAACATTTGATGGTGGTTCCATCATGCTGTGGGGCTGTGTGGCCAGTGCAGGTACTGGGAATCTTGTTAAAGTTGAGGGTTGCATGGATTCCAGTCAGTATAAGCAGATTTTTGAGAACAATGATCAAGAATCAGTGACAAAGTTGAAGTTGTGCCGGGGCTGGATACTTCAACAAGACATCAACCCTAAACACTGCTCAAAACCTATAAAGGCATTCATGCAGAGGAACAAGTACAATATTCTGGAACGGCCATCTCAGTCCCCAGACCTGAATATTGTTGAAAATCTGTGGTGTGATTTAAAGCGGGCTGCCCATGCTCAGAAACCATCAAACCTGACTGAACTGGAGATGTTTTGGAAAGAAGAATGGTCCAAAATACCTTCAACCAGAATCCAGACTCTCATTGGAAGCTATAGGAAGAGTTTAGAGGCTGTTATTTCTGCAAAAGGAGGATCTACTAAATATTGATGTCATTTTTCTGTTGGGGTGCCCAAACTCATGCACCTGCCTAATTTTGTTTAAATAATTATTGCACACTTTTTGTAAATGCTATAAACTTCATTTTGCTTCTCAAATATCACTGTGTTCATCTGCTATATGATATATTTAACTGAAATTGCTGATCTGAACAACCAATGATTTATAAAGGAAAATCATGAAAATTATCAGGGGTGCCCAAACTTTTGCATACCACTGTAATTCCTCCTTTGTGCTTCCCACCAATTTCCCAGGCCTGTTTCCACTCAGTTCAGTAAACCTTGTAAACTGCTGTCAGTGTACCGAGTCTTTCTCTTGAGTCCAACCTCTGTTAATTATGACAGCAAATCTATCTACATTTTTGATACTTGTATCAGCTGCAGCCCCAGTTCCAAAAAGGTTGGGAAGCTGTGTAAAATGTAAAAAAAAAAAAAAGAATGCAATGAGCTGCAGACCTCATGAACCCATATTTTATTCCCAACAGAACACAGAACACATTTAACCCTTTCATGCACTGTGATCGCTACAGTGGGCAGCTATTCAAAAGCTGTTCTTTTGTATATGCATGTGTTTTGTTGTTGTAGTTGCACATCAGCCAACACAGTGGATACCTGTGTATCATCCCATATACTGCTGCCTACTGGCCAGTCATGGGGAGTTATTTTTGTTATTTTATTTGTTATTTGAATGGAATTAACAGGATCAGGATTAGTCAATACCAGCAGCAGTGACAGCCAATCTGAGGATGCATTATCATTTTCTGTTATTTGGCTGGGTTCATTTCTTGGTTCAAAACTCAGACTCATGGTAGCCAGCTGAGTGGACATGTTTGTAACTCCATAAATAAAAAGGTTCATAAACAAAATTTCAGTTGCGCTGATTGTTCTTGTTTTGTTTTTTCATGCCTAAAGAGGAGTAAAAACACTTAAGAATAAAATCTTGACTGAGATTCTCATAATTCATGTATCTTTAAACTGAGATATTTTACTATTTCATAAAAAATATTAATTTATTTTCAAGTTGATGGTAGCTGCATGTCACAAAACAAGTTGGGATGGGGGCAACAAAAGGCTGGAAAAGTAAATGGCCCTAAATACAAACATCTGGAGAAATATTTTGCTATTAATTAGGTTAACTGGAAAGAAGTCAGTAACATGATTGGGTACTAAAAAGAGCATCTTTGAGAGGCAGTTTCTCCGAAGAGGCAGAGGTTCACCAGTCTGTAAAAAAACTGTCTACAAATTGTCAGAGTAATGTTGCTCAGTGTCAAATTGTTAAGACTTTGTATATCTCATCAACTACAATACATAATGTGCACAATGGAGACAGCTGAAAATCAATATTACATGCCTGTGATCTTGAGGCCTTCAGGCATCACTGCATTAAAAACAGGCATGATTCCAACATGGAAATCACAGCGTGGGCTTAGGGACACTGTCCATGAACACAGTTTACTTTACCATCCACAAATGTAGGTTAAAGCTCAATCATGCAACGAAAAAAGAAACATGTTGCATGATCCAGAAACACCGTCTTCTCTGGGCCAGAGCTCATTTAAAATGGTCTGAATCAAAGTGGAAAACTTCTCTGTGGTCAGACAAATTCAAATTTGAAATTCTTTTTGGAAAATACGGACAGATGTTCCTCTCATCTAGACTAAAGGTGGGAGGAACACAAGTATTTGCCCCGTTCCTTGTTTCATGTTTCAGATTATGAAACAAATTTTAATATTAGATAAAGATAAGATAAGTAAATACAAAATATAGTTTTTAAACAATGATTTCATTTATTAAGGGGGAAAAACAACTTCCGAGTCACAGGGGCAGCAGCCCAAGCAAAAAAGCCCAGACCTCCCGCTCCCCAGCTACCTCCACCAGTTCATCTGGGGGGACATCGAGGTGTTACCAGGCCAGCGTGTCCTGGGTCTGCTCCAGGTCGTCCTCACGGTAGGGCATGCCCAGAACACCTCACCCAAGAGGAGCCCAGGAACCGTCCTAATCAGATGCCCGAACCACCTCAGCTGGCTCCTTTCTATGTGGAGGAGCAGTGGCTCTACTTTGAGCCCCTCCCAAATGACTGCACTCCTCACCCTATCTCTAAGGAAGAGGCCCAGCCACACAGAGGAAGCTCATTTCTGCTGCTTGTATCCCAGTGCAGACGACTACAGGACGACTGTAGGAATCCCTGTTTTAAAGTAAACTCTATATAATGCTTTAGACACATAACACCCTGATCAGTGATCAATCATTTCTCATGTTGTAATAAATCACACTGATGGAAAAGTGTCTGAATATTTGAGTGAAGACCAGTCTGAAAGGCTCTAAATAACTAAACCCATTTTAAGGTGATTTTTTAAATGCTGGCTGAATGTTTTCTAAACATTTCATGTTGAAATATGTTTGCAAATTCAGTCATTAAATCATATCACAATATTTCCAAAGACACAATGTGTGAAATTGAGTCTAAACCCTAACATTTTTTTTTTAATGAAAATCACCTAAATCAGGCTCACTGCTTCTACTCAGAAAGCAGTGACTCAGAAAACCACTCATACCACTGGGATTCATTTTGCATCTATTCATAGTGGCTTATTTTGTGGCTATACAGTCTGTATTCCTTATTTAAAATGGTTCGTTCTCCAAACTTAGACTGAAATAGCTAAACTCTTGCTGACCAACATGCTTAGGCCTTTCTCGGGTAAAGTTTTATTAGTGTCCGTGGCCAGTAAAGCCGCTACAAAACAGAGGATTCAAGCACAGACAGAGACTGCATCACTAATTTCAAAGTTTTTGTTATTTACAGGAGACAGTTTCAGCAGATGAGTCACTGTAGAGACTCACATACACAGACGTCTGTATTATATTTTCAATTTAGTTAACATTTAAGAAACATTTTTGTGCTGTTATTTTGTATGCATAGTTACAGTAGCAAAAGGTTTTTATAGGGTTGTTTTTTTTTAAGTGTGGATGTGGACCCCAAATGCAGATCAAGAGGGAACTAAAATCAGGAGTCCAGGAACACAGAAGCAGAAACACAAACTAGGAAACAGCACAGGAATGGGAGACAGAGGAGAAGCTGCAGACAACTGGGGAAAACAGACTGAATAAACACACAAGACCAGGGGTGACAAAATAAAACAGGACAGAACACAACAGAAATACCTAACACAAGGACGAAGGATAGACAAGAAACGAGGGAAGTTTCTGTTTGTTTTTATTAGAAATATGGTTTTCATATTTAGTGACTCCTGTCAGTGCTGCATGTGTGATGTGGGTCCTGGCTGGCCGTACTGTAAACTACTTTCGGCTGCACTCTTTGTCACAAGCAGTCACCACAGTGGGTAGTTCCACATGTCTGATCTGGAGAAGCTTTACGTCAGAAGTAAATATTAATTTCAGATGTCTTATGAATTATTGCAGGAAAGACACATTCGTTAAATATCTGGTTTTTGCATATTTCAGGATGTCAAAGATTCAGAAAGTATGCAACATTATATCTGTCGGATATTATACACAAAATCTCAAATCCCTATACATCAAAGATCTGAGCAAAGATCTTTAGCAGATTAAATATTCAGAGACTACTTGTATATTTCATGGATGGGTATCCAGAGTTGGGATTTTTCAGGGCCCAATCTTGTTCCTTTTTGGAGATATCTCAAACTGGTGTTCATTCTTTTGGATATTGTCCATATCTGTCACAAATACAAAGGTGTCACTTCAAACATAGTACTGTATTTCTTTGCTTTTATTCCAGTGTGTCATGTCCTGGGCTGTTTGCCCAGCGTTTTGTGTTAATAGTTTATTTCCTGAGTTTGTCCTCCCTGTATGTTTGTCATGTTCCCAGTGTTGTGACTCGTCTGCGTGTTCCTTGGTTTATCACTTCCTGTTTTATTTTGCCAGTGTGATTTCCTTGTGCTTTGTGTTTAGCTTTGCTTCCCCTGTGTAATTAGTTTCATTTGCCTCACCTGTTGTTCCCTGCTGTTTCCTCTTGCCCTGATTACCCATTGTGTATTTAAGCCCTCAGTTTCCATTTGTTCTCTGTCGCGTCGTTGACGTTATTGTGCCTGCGTGTGATGTTGTGTACCTACGTGTCCCTGTGCTCCAGTGTTTCCTGTGCTCCCTTCATCTCCCTCCCAAAAGGTTTTGTATTTCATTTCTCCCAGTCCCAATAAATACTTTTAAGTTATGCCATTTTCTGGAGTCCCTCGTGTTGGCCCTTCCTCGCCCGTTTCCTCCCTGGCCATGACACAGTGAATAATTCACTGGGGTGTGTACAATAGAAAAGTAACGGGTACAATTAAAGAGTCTATTGCTGACCCTCAGCTCTGCATTTCAGGGTTAATAATCTTTCAGAGTACCAAAAAAGGCCAAGGATGTCAGATCATGCTATTTTGTTCTCCCACAATTCTGGGGTCCTCTTTAATGTAATTGCTTCTGTCATCAGTCCCCCTGAAGCCATAACAAAGAAGGCCACTGCCCTGAAAATATGAGCAGTTCCTGAATGATTTAGTAAAGGGAGTGAAGAATATCAAGCTGCAAAATTTCCCTACTGCCCCTGTCCTCTGTGTCTTCCCCTCAACACACAAGGTACTTTGCTGTTTACAAGTCATTCTTTTTTGGTATGTCAGAGGAAAAAACAAAACAAACATTTTTCATATGAAACTTTATGTTTTTGTTATATCAGGGTTCTAAAACGATATGCTGAATCACAGATTCCAGATCTTCCATCAATCGTTTATACCAGATTGACTCTTAGGCCTTGCTTTGTCAGTTTTCAACCTACTTTGTCCTTGGCTAGTTTAAAATTTCAACTTTAGATTCGTTTGCTCTTAACAGTTTATCAGTTCCACTATGACAACATCAGTGAAAAATGAAATCCATTTCATTCAAGGTTGCAAAGATAGTACCATACTGGCAAATATCAAAACAGCAATCTGCATAAAAGTAACCTGATTTTAAAGCTTTTTAAGACACTGACATAGCTCTCATGAAACACGTGTGGATTTATGTTTAACCCGCTAAGACAGGGGTGTCCAAACTACGGCCCGTGGGCCATGTGCTCGGATTTTATATGGCCTGCCGGCCCAAGAAATGACTACAACTCAGCATGCAATTCCTCTTTTTAACTCATGGAGGCAGTGTCATGTAACAGATGTCTGCCAACTGCTTCAAAACCTCAAAGAGAAGAAGATTGAATGCTTAACCAATCACAGCCCATGCTGTGTGATGCTGTGAGCCTTGGGTATGGGTCATAGGTGACACACAGAGTTGCTAACTTTTTGACTTTTTCCAGTGACTTCAGGACTTTTGGAGACTCTTTGAGATAGCCCGGAAAGCTGAAATCTTCCACCGACGCCCTGTTCTGTGTACATACAGGCTTCCTTCGTACATACGGACTTCACTTCAGCACCAAGGGGACATCCCCCCCCACCCCCTGGACCTTGCAGCAAACAAAGTTGCAACTTTTTCAGAGACGCTTGTCACAAACGTAGCCCTGCACCACACACTTCCCAGCTCTGCGGGAGGTTGTGGTTGTCAGTCCAGGTGTGCCAACGAAGCTGTATACAGCAGTTAGCCTATCCCAGCAATCATAGATTGCCCTCCTTGGACAAGCCAGTAGTCTGTTGCAAGGCTAACACAGAGACAGACAACCATTTGTACTCATAGTCACACCCACAGCCAATTTAGAATCAGCAGTTAACCTAACATGTGTCTTTGGATTGTGGGAAGTGGGGATGTGCAAACATCATGGATTGAAATCCAAGATCTTTTTGCTCTGTGGCAAAATTCAGTTGATACACCATCACGGCTTTTCATCACAATGCTGTGTTAGATGATGATGTTCTGAACCTGTTCATTTGAAGTTCATAGTTATTCTATAAATGTTAATTGACTTCAGTAATAAATACTTTTAAATATAGTTTTAGAGTATATAGAACCATTCACATGGCTGTGGCTCGGTTGGTAGAGCAGGTCACCTACTAATCGGAAGGTTGGCGGTTTGATTCCCGGCTGCTCTGGGCTGCATGCCAAAGTATCTTGGGCGAGATACTGAACCCCAAGTTGCTCTCTGACGCAAGCGTTGGAGTGCGAATGTTAGATAATAAGCACTTAGTTTAGATACATATGGAAGTGTTTGTGTGAATGCAAACATGTTGTATAAGCACTTTGAGTGCTCAATTAGAGTAGAAAAGTGCTATATAAGAACTAGTCCATTTACCGTTCAGGAATTTAAAAAAAACCCAGCAATATTAAATATATATTTCTGTTTTCTTTTTCGCTGTGGATTTGCAGCTATAACAGCTTCAACTCTTCTGGGAAGGCTTTCCAAAAGGGGTGTTTATGGGAATTTCTGACCATTTTTCCAGAAGGATATTTGTGAGGTCGGACACTGATGTTGGACGAGAAGGCCTGGCTCACAGTATTAATTCATCCCATTCATCTGGGAAAAAAGTATAACTACTTATATAGTTTTTTTCCACCGTGATTTAACAGTGGTGCATCCATCTTGGTGGAAACATCAACAACAGACCTGCATCTATTTTCTAATCATTTAAACAAATCAGGGTCATACGGTTACTGGAGCCTATCCCACCTGTCTGAATTCCAGATTTCAGTTTCTTCAGTAGGAAGCAAAACAAATGAGAGTTTCATCAGGTATGGCAACAAATACAAAACATAGCTTATTAATAGCAAATCTTAAAAATGCTTAATGTATACCTGCCCCCAGTACAGCTTGAGATGCACTAACATCAAAAGGTCTTTACCCTATAATACAGAGCACCTTGAAACACTTGTTTGAACTGTTGCTGCATAAATGAAACCAAATGAGTGGAATGAAAACCTCTAGATTTTGTAAATGATGCTCAGCATGTAGGTTTCTCTACATTATGAGAGATCTTTTAAAAATGTGCATGTTATTGGTAGAAGTGGTAAGAATAAAGTTCCAAGGAATGCAAGAACAAGTGACATATTTATCAGTCAGTTAATGGTTTTTAATGGCAATAATGCATCATGCCACAAAGTGTGAGTCCTTCTTGGAAATAGAGAAACATAATTAGAAATGTTTTTCATTGCAGAAAGGCTTTTATCCTTAGCTTCAAGGCCATCAACCAACACCCTCCAGTTCTGCTGTTTCTCCTGGAAAACTGCTGTAATTTGCATAACCCGCAAACACCTAGATAATATCAATAATACATAGGTTCATGATTTCTGTATCTTGATGTTACTCAAGTTGACATGCATTTGGTTTTCAAAAATTCCATGATTTTTTTGCTACCAAGCTTTTGTTTTGTTTTGCATTAGAAATCAAGATCACCCCAATAGTGGTGCAGCTTTGCATCTTCTTTGTTTTGGTTCAGAATGAGAGCCTTTGGCTAACTAGATCTAGACAAATTAATAAGGCATCCAAGGTTTCCATAGCTGAAACTGTGGAAGTTAACTGCAATTGTGTGCAGCCTTTTCTTCCTAATGCATAGACAGGACATATGTGCGGTGTTTTCCTCTGAGCCCTATTCAGGGACAAGTGTGATTTAAAAGCCATCACTTTTTCTATTTGAGGGAAATCATGTAGGCTATAACTTTTAAGATTTTTAGGGGTGTAACTGGGAACCTGTACATGCTCGTCATAATAAAAATACGTCCTACGATTGTGATGTTTATTACTGCCAGTTTCCCTTTAAAACACAGCTCTACTCACTCATTGGAGCTGCCATGGTCTCTTTGCCCATCTGGGACATTGTAGCCTTCAAGGTTTACTGGCTATTAGAGCAAGAGTACAGACTGTAGTATTGTATTTTTTTTAATAAGAATGATAAAATTTAGCATTTCAAACCAGAGCTATCCCTATTTTTATTGCATAGATAATACCTGCATATTTTTAAATAATAAATTGACTGCAGAACTATTAATTTCCAGTTTGCATATCAGAAATGTGGTCACTTTATTGTACCATATTCATTTCATATATTACAATCTCTTTTCCACAAGGCACACATAATGATGCTTGATGTATTAAATGAATCTGAGTGATAAATGAGCAAAAGTGATTGTATATGGAGAGGCCAACAATGAACTGTGATACCAGGGTGAAATTAAATTGTGCTTTTTTTGGAACAGCTCACAAACGAACAGAGTTAGCAGCTTTGCGTAAAGATACTGGTGGAACTGTGTCAGGATTTGACTAAATACACAGGAGCACGTGGTCTGGCTGCCCTACTGTTGCTGTGCAAGGTCCAGCCAAATGCAATATTGTGCGTGTCTCTGACAACAGTAGTAAACATGTATGACACCCCATTGTTTATTCCCTATCGAATAAAACCAAGGCACAGAAGAGACTGTGCTTAATAAAGCCATTAATGCAGCAGTGTTTTAGTATCCACAGCAGAGAATGGCTATGAGTAATGGCAACATGACATCTCATTAGAAAGTTGGGCCTTTGTTCAAAGTGCCAGTAGTCTGCCCTTTGTTTACTACCTGCTGACTCACAATAGAAATAAATTTGGAGTTTTCTACTGCCACCTGCCTCCAATGTTGTTTATGGTATACATGTGTGTTTACTGAAAAAAAGGCTGTTTTTTTCCTCCAACAAGGAGTAACTATAATATTTGTGATAGTTGGGGACTGCAGCTGAAAAAATGTGAGGTGGAAGACTGAAACTGCCATAAATTCAAGGAGCTAGTCAATGAAATTTACCTTTCTAAAGTTATCCTTATTGTTAATACTCATAATTTTGATCTGGATCGTCATTATTTGGTGTTATTTCTTTTTACTGGCGCTATTAATGTTCAAAGAATAAACACTTTTCTGGTACACTTGTGCTACTGAATGCAATCCATATGAATATAATATTGTAGATTATTCTTATTCTTCCCTCCTGATTAGTAAGAAAAACATTAAAAGGTTAAAATGCTGTAACCTCAGTAATAAACTTTGAGTTGTGAGGTGATTTTCATTAGTAGCAGCGTACTAATATCAGGTCTAGCGTCTCTTTGCTATCAAAATGGCCACAATTGTTAGCATCATAGCAACCACACTGTTAGAAAGTCTCCTTTGAGATTCTACTTTTTGCTGACAGGATCGTGTCACAACATTACAGCACATTTATCGATGCTGCCGGTTTCCGCCATGCCATTTCCAAAGGTGCTCAACTTTTGGGTTCTCCTTCCAAGACAGCACATAATGTACAGTACGCAGTGCGCAAACAGACTTCCAAACCCGGCCACTTCCAATAGAATTCCATGTTAAACTGTGCAACTTTACGGCATTACGGCATGCTTCAACTACGTTCTACTTCTCTCTGTGCGATCCGCACAGAAAGGGATTCAGTAGCGTTGTTGTAGCTTGGTCATCGGCAAGATGTCAGGGCAGCGTTTCTTACCTCCGCTTCTCTGGCACCTTTTCTCTCTCTGTGCAACCCCACCCAGGAGGCGTAAGTAGGTTGGAGATTATTTGGGGTGCACAAGCTTTCAGTTAGTTGTTAATTGTCTGTTGACAGAGGATTACAAACTTCCGACTAAAGCAAACAATTTGAAAATAGAAGATAGAGACAATAAAGAGTCAAATACTCAGGATCTGAGGAATACTCAGTTCAGCATATCCTCAACAACTCACCTCAGTATCACTGTCATTGGTCAGGAGTGGGCTTCTCTGACTCATCAAATCCTTACACAAAGCTTTACAGCCTCTCACAGAGTAAAGAAAGGTTGATGCTTATTACCCAGAATTCACAGGTGAGGCAAACAGTGGAGTGACAGCCTTCCAAAGAACTGGGAGGGGTAAGACAAGAGGATACTGTTGACCTCACTGTGCAATCTACTGACATCTAGCAGTGACAATTTTATATGCTGTAAGTTTGAGGGTAAATCTTAATTATTTTATTCTAATATGACAATAAAAAAGGGCTTTACTGATACACTTGTTAATACTTCTGCATACAAGGATAATTTAGAGTTGTCAAATCTACACAAAAACCGTTTCTTCTTTCTGATAGCCAGTGTTGAGTGGAAAAGTGAAGTAAACCAGGGGACATACAGTAAAACAAGCTGCTAAACTCCTAACAGACCATTGTGTAATTCTTAGTAACACTGCAGAGGATAAAGTTAACTTTGGAATGGACTTAACCCTTTAACAGCGGCCGATCGCTTCCTATCAGAAAAATTCAAACGGTTTCTGAAAGCTGCGAAATTACACTCCACACCAAACATAGGCTTATTACTGTGATTGTTTCCAGAAGTCCGTGAATGGTGGCACATTTGAAGTTAACGGGCCCACCAGCGATAAATAAAGGCTTAATTAAATGTCTTTTGTGAAAGTCCTGTAGGAGCCATATTCTTTTTTTTTTATTATTATTATTTTGTAAAACCTCCCACCACAAGGAGAGGGGCATCTGCCAGTTAGGCTGCAGCTGTGGAAGACCTAACACAGGTGTTACTGACTCAGTTGGTTTGTATTTTATATTTGGAACTCTTTTTATGAATTCTGAATTCAAAGAAAATGGATGCAGTCATTCAACATTGTTATTAGAAAACGGAGGACATTTAGTTATTTCTGAAAGTATGTAAAGCCATCACGCAGTTTTGACCTTTTTTGAGAAGAAAATGGGTCATCATAACACCTAAAATTATCCCTTTAGATATGTGTACACCAAATAGTTACTCTAGTTTGTCTTAATCTGTCATATAGTTTTGCATCAGAAGATAGATTCTGTGACATTATATTTTTTTACATACTGTAACTCAGCTATTCTTTGTGTATCCTGTCTGAAGGTCCTCTAACAGTCAAGAAATGAGCTGAACACATACAAAAGATGGCCAGACCCAGCTCGACAATGTTTGTAAATGCTAACAGGCGAATCTTTGGGACCACTCCCATCACTGCTACAGCAGTAATTAATAACACAGATGGGAAATAAATTAGTTATGATTTAACTCACAATTCTTGCATTTAACACTTAATTAAACAAGAAAATTAATTGAAATCATCCATCATCTTGCATTTGTTCTCATTTTTGTGTTATGAATCAACCTCTCCCTCTTACAGCGGTCTGCTTTCATGTGTATTTATACAGTAAATATGGATGATCAAATGTAACTTGCTCTGTTCTCTCAGTATTAGTAAACAAACAACAGATTTATCACAGTTTGGTATTTGGTATTCACTTTATCCTGTTTAGTAGTTTCAACATTTAAAATTTGTATTAATTAATTGGGGAATTTTTCGGGGACAAGATTTGAGAAACTAACAAAAAAAAATTAAAATATATATCATCTGTCTTTAATTTCAAATATAAAACATTTCAGTTTTTGTTTTTCCTAAACTTTAGTTTTGAATTTCAGTTAACTATGTTCTTCACACTTCAAGTTTAACCCAGTTTTTGTTCACTATAATAACCTTGACAAACACTAAGCTGTTTAAAAATAATTCATATTTGTGTATTTGTGCAATCCTGAAAGGTACCCATACATTCAGCTGCACTTAATATTAGTCCATCTGAAATTCATCATATCATGTAATAACTTCTCTTCCCTCACTCCACAGACAGATGTGCACAGAGGTTCAACAAGGCACAGACCTCAATCAGAGAGTGGACCTGCACTGATGAGCGACTGCATCAAGAGTGTGACTGTTAACGTGCTTTATTCATTTACTTCAGCCAAGATATTTTCACTCCCTATTTTTTTATCTGCTGTGGACTAAGAAATATTTCTTGTATTTAACATTTCAAACTTTAGCACATTTGTATTCTTGACTGATAACAATAGCAGACTACCCAACAGCTAATCTGCAGTACAGCTGGCTGCTATTAGTTTATATTATTTTATTTTATTGTGTTGCACTGGAGTCCACTTCAGTCACAGTCTTGCGCAGAAATATTAATGCATGAATGAATGTGTATTTTAAAATAAATTCAGATAAAAACTCTTCTTCTATTTAAACATTGAGTGAACAAATAATCACCAAACATGTAAATGGTAAAATATAAGAATGCTTGCTGTCATTTAAGGGAGCCAAACTTTCTTGCAATTTTTAAAATGGTCTTGAACAGTAGTCCTCTGGGCTCTTTGTCTTTCAATTTTTTTCTTTGGACACTGGCTATCACTCATTTTCAGCCCGGTCCTTATACCTGATCATTTTCAGAGAAGTTTTTTATTTTGTTTTGTTGAGGCCAATACAGGTACAACAATGAGCATCTACAGCCATCTGTAAAAAACATGGTGGCGACTCATGTTTGCGGCTGCATTTCAAACAGTGGTGTTGGGGATCTTGTCTAAATGGATGGAATTATTACTCAGAAAAGTATCGTTAGATCTGATTGGCAGTGGCTTCATAGTTTAACAGGACAGTGATCCCAAAAGCCTACCAATGCAATAAAAGCATACCTGGATAGAAAACAAAACAAACAAAAAAAGAAACACACAATGGACCACTATTATTCATGGCCTCCCCAGAGCCCAGACCTCAACATTATTGAATCAATGTGGGATCATCGTATAGAGAACAGAACAAAAGGCAGTCAACAGTTAAAGAAAAGCTTTTCATATTTATAAAGGAGTTCATGAAGCCTGAGAGCTGTTCCTGAAGACTACTTAAAAAAACTGGTTATGTTGAAAAATGAAGGTGGGCCGATAGTGATTTTTGAGCTCATTCGAATTGTACAAACTCTTTTTTTTTGCGTTATATATTCTATTTCTATACATTGAAACAATGCTGCAATTATTTACATAATTTCTAGTAAATTATGAAGAAATGAGGGATGGCTTAAGACTTTTGCACACTACTGTAGGTCACTTAAGTGTTCCCTGGAGAACTTAGTTCTTCTGTGGATTTGCCTCAACAGTTTTTTTTTCCATCTTTTACAGGACTCTTTGTTTTCTTGTGGATGGAGACGATTCTTTGTGAATCTGACTGAATGTTTTGTTCTTGTTGTTATTGACACCTCCCCATTTGGGGAATTGATGAAAAAATAATGAAGCCATCTAATGTAGCTGGGTGTTACCAGGGTGTCTGGATTTTTCCAAAATAAAAATATCACCTTTCACAGACTTGATGGTGCATGGGATGAGTTTAAGCTGAGCACAACTTTTACTTGTATAAGCATCATCTATGCTGGTGCCACTGTTACCCATTTGTTCATCATTAGTTCTTCAGTAAGACCATAAACACCTCCCGGCAGTTTGAGGCCTTTTTAAATAAACAGTGAAACAGTGCAGCGTCAGATTAGCTGGCCATTATAATTACCCAAACTAAACAAAACAGTGATGATTTGTGATAAGGTGGCAAAGAAATAATTTCTTGAACAAGTTCTTAATTTACTTCAAATTTTTCTAATGGTAAAATCTGATAAAATACGTATTTCAGATTAGGTTTTTAGGGTTTTTTATTAGGTTTACAAAGGATTTAATAATTTCATTACAGATCATAAAGGTAAAATATAATTTAGAATCTACTAATAGACAAAAATACAACTAATAATACTATACATAACAAGCCAAATAGTTCAATTATTGTAGAATAAGTGGATTATGTAAAAGTTAAAAATGCATTTTTGGATAACAGGTGGAATTGTTTATTCTAAAATAAAGAAGGTATAAAAAACTGAGCACTCACTGTGAAACACATGGCCTGCATCTGAAAACTAACCTCATATACACCTAAATAAAGACATTTTAATAAATTACTGTAAAAACAGAACACATAAAGTTTATTATTTCATCCACAGCTGCCCCCTCTTCACTGGACCTAAAGCTCTCTCTTATCCACCATCTACTGTGCTCTGCATCTCTCTCTCTCTCCTCCTCAGGCTTGAAACCCACCCAATTTGGCTGCTCTGCTCTGGATTAGTCCTCCACACTCTGGACTCTCTGGTCAGTTCCCCCTGCTCTCCACAGCCAGCAACCCGCCTGCTTATCCCCACAACCAGTCACACATTCTCCCCTACTCTTCTCTGCCACCGCACAATATCTCATCCTGACCTGTTTAACCCTGTAATTCATCTTTTATCTAACTACAGTCCCCTGTATATTTATCTATCAATCACATGTAGCTGGCTTTAGGTCATGGTATAGCATATCATATGTGTAAACAATATGGTAAATGGACTGATACCTATACAGGACTTTCCTACTCAATTTGAGCGCTCAAAGCACCAAAGCACCAAAGCACTAAGCCTAATTCGTCTCACACACACACTTTTTTCTATGCCCAAGCCTTTTTGGGCATAGAAGCCTTTTTACCTAATATCCACAAATATGCACTCCAGTGGATGCATTGGGTGCAACTTGGGGTTCAGTATCGTGCCAAAGGATACTTCGGCATGCAGGTTGAAGGAACCAGGAATTGAACCACCGATTGATAGATGACCCACTCTACCTCATGAACCACAGCCGCCTCATAATATGGGTTGTGGTGCACCCAGAAATGGTGCAAATGTTGAGGACACTGACTCATTTTGACCCCCAAGAAATCAATCTATAGAAATGTTTTCCTGTCCCTAACTTTTACAAAAATATAACACTTGCTAAACACTTTAGGGCTGTCCCAGGCCAGAATCCCAGACTGCGACATCCCCTCCTCTCTGCATTGGGTGAAGAGCGGTGGAAATGGTCCCTTCAATCAAGTACCACGGTGTACAGGTGTACACCTGAAAGCCCACCAACACCTGTACTTCCTGAGGAAGTGGAAGAGGGCAGGCCTAAAGACAGTCATCCTCAGCTCCTTTTACAGATGTGTGGAGGAGTGTGATCACCTGCCTCCCTGTGTGGTACACTGGGTCCACGGGGGTAGAAAAGAAGGTGCTGCAAAGAGTGGTTAAGTCTCCACCATTGTGTGCAGCTCACCACCGATCAGGGACATCTACACATCTGCATCTGGAGAAACAGATAATGTATTTTGCATCTGCACCTATTTCTCACAACATTTGTTTTGAACCGTGACCAATCGATAACTGTCCCACATGATCCAAAGCAACCTAAATATGAAAATTCAAACTGGGTGGTTACTAACACAATTGTGTGTGATGCACAGCTGTGGTTGGGCTGATGTGAATGTCCTGTCATCGTTTACAGGACCAGCTTGATAACTTTCATGAGGTAAAACATCCATCTGCTATCCTCACCTCCACACCCTTAATTAATTTCCACCTGTCTACAGACATGACAAATTAGTGGAAAATTCTAATCTCATGATTCCTGCAGTACGGGGATCTGGTGCCTCTGTTACAGAGTAGGGGGCATATAGCTACCACGGCTTGGGTCTGCTTGTCCTCTTTGAGGAAAATCTCACTACAAATAAGTACAAGATTGTTCTGTGCGATCACAATGCTTCTATCCATAGGACACAAGGGGTTACTGAATGATGTGGCCCATATGTTATGGATTTTACAAGTGTGAGATTTTAACCCAATTAAACATTTTAAACACCAACACTCCAGACTAGAGTCTCCAGTAGTCTAAGCAGAGCTATACCTGGTCTCCTTCAACACCTGCTCTAATACTTCCTGACTGATACTGAAGCATTCCCAAGTAAGACATAACCTCTAAAGCATTTCCTGGGTCTGTACTGGAAACATTGCAATCGAGAGGTTGTTGTCGCAAATATAGACTTCATATATCCTACATGACTAAGTTTCTCATCTAAACATTTTTTAGTCTTGTACTTTTCACATATTCTTGAAGGATATTCAGTCTATTAGAATGAACCGTGGCCTGTTGAAACC